>NC_137974.1:18566758-19184258 GCF_963924665.1 Micromys minutus
AATCATTTTTAAAATTCTTGAAGTACATAACTATACCAAATATGACACAGATACAAGTTGTTAAGTATGTACAGTAGACATATGTGCATGTATATAAATAATTCTGTTATTCTGTATGTATGTATAAAATTTGGAATGACTCTGGGATTAACATTTTAAGGAACATACTAATAGGCATTTGTTCATCATTGTCCATGAATCTTTTACTTTGAAGATGTCAGAGCCGTATTGGAGGCTTTCTGCTGAATAGATTCTCCCTTTTTTTCTAGCTCTTCCTGAACTCTGGCTAGTTTGATCGACTCGGCTCTTTTGTGCTGAAACTAATTTAAACCAGCTTCTCTTTGGCTTCTCTCTGGATTTCTCTGCTTTAGGAATATGTTTTTGTTTCTGGCTCCTTCTCATTCTCTGGCTCATTCTATCTTCATCTGTGTCCAGCTTATTCTCTCTGCAATCTGTCTCTATCTAAGGAACACAGTAAGAATTCAATATCCTCATGCCATACACACACCTCTCTCCCTTTCCTGTCATCAGGAGAGTTGGCTCTGACTCATTCTGTCAAATCTTTCTGTGATTCATCACTTTGGTCTGTCCCTCAATGGCTCGTTCCTTCTATATACTATCCATTCCTTCATTGTTAGGGATTAAAGTTGTATACAAAGGCCATGTCTGTATTACAGCCAGATCATATAGAATAGAAAGACTTTGGATGTTATCCTTTGTCTGAGAAGCCATATTTCTAGATTAAATTTTCTCTATACATTACAACATTGATAAAAATCTCTACCACATTGACTGTTGTGGACATATACACATGTATTTCCTCTGTATTTGGGATAAAATTATTTTAGCTTTTATAAAATGACAAATTATTGAAGGTTAAAATGCAATATAAGAATTAAAGCATACTAAGTTGAATTAATTGTCTTAATGAAGTAATGGTTTTATATAATGTTTTAAAAATAACTACTCGAGTATTTATATGAAGTATTTTATGCTTTTATTATGATATTAAACTACAGTTATAGCTATAAATTGTAAACTACAGAGAAGTCACATTTTAAATACATGGGCAACTTTTCATAGAACAAAATGAAGACTAATATTAAACTAAATGGTGTGGCTTTGACATTGTGAGTAATCTGTTTCATATCTCTAATCTCAGATTATTGTTTATTAAATTAAATTAAAATGTATTTCTTCATTTACAAGTAACAAAAACTGTAGGATGTGAAAGCCCTTGTTCAAAACTGGTGATATAAAAAGAGAGAACATTTATGTTTGAAGCTTCGCATACAGCTTTCTCTATGATGCCATGGAATCCACTCTGGGCATTTGAGTGTGCATCCTGCCTTAGTGTCAAGTGCGGATGCATGTCCATCATGAGAAGAAAATGGACTTCTATTGTTAATTAGCAGGCTGGTTTCAGTATCATTTTAATGAACTACTACTTATTGGCAATGGAAGTGTTATATGTAAGTTACTTTGCTTCTTGCCAGGTTTTTCTAAAGTTAGAAACAGATGATATATTTGTATATCATTTCATTTGTTTAAACTTATTTTCTTCTATGTGAAGTGGTAATACCCAATCCACATGTATTTAATTTTTTTTTTAAGTTCAGTGGTATTTTTGTAGATTTATATTTATTATCGCATAATGGTTTATTTGGGCATTTTCCCCTTAATGGCCTTTTGTTTGTGTATTATGGTTTACAAAGTTCTCTCTTTTTCTCTCTCTCTATGTACATTTTTGTTTGTTGGTTTTGTTTAATTCAGAAAATCTTTTTTTTTAAACGAGTTTATTTTGCAAAACAAAGATAAATGTAAAGATTTTAAACATTTTTTGCTTAAAATTATACATTTTTGTCAGTACTGTTTTTTCAGACATTAAAATAAATTTTACATAAAACCATGAGAATATGTTTTTTAGTCAGTACTTGATTTTTTTCAAGGGCTTGACAGTATGCATTGAAAACGTACTAATTGCAATAAGCATAAAGTACATGCAAAACAAAACGCAACATGGAAATAGTCAAAGTCTTCTTGTTTTGTGAATATATGTATAGTTTTTGTTTTCTTTATTTCTTGGACTTCATACAGTCTGTGAGTTGTTTCTGGGGGAGTGCAAGCCTCTGGGGTTAGCATCCCACTATCAGTGACTGCATATTATGTCTGTTCTTTTGTGACTGGGTTATCTCACTCAGAATGATCTTCTCTAGATGCAGCCATTTTCTTAAGAATTTGGTTAAGTCATTGTTTCTGGTGGCTGAGTAGTATTCCATTGTGTATATGTACCACAATTTTTGTATCCATTCGTCTTCTGAAGGACATCTGGGTTCCTTCCAGCTTCTGGCTATTATAAATAGAGCCGCTATGAACATTGTGGTGCATATATCTTTGTTGTGTATTAAAGTATTAAAGTGTCTCTGGGGTATATGCCCAGAAGTGGAATAGCTGGGTCTTCAGGTAGTACTATATCCAATTTTCTGAGGTATTGCCAGACAGATTTCCAGAGTGGTTGTATTAGCTTGCAACCCCACCAACAGTGGAGAAGTGTTCCTATTTCTCCACAGCCTCGCCAGCATCTGCTGTCATCTGAGATTTGGATCTTGGCCAATCTGACTGGTGTGAGGTAGAATCTTAGAGTTGTTTTGATTTGCATTTCCCTGATGGATAAGGATGTCCAGCACTTCCTCAGATGTTTTTCGGCCATTCGGTGTTCCTCAACTGAAAATGATTTGTTTAGCTCTGTACCCCATTTTTTAATAGGGTTATTTGATTCTCTGGTGTCTAGCTTTTTGAGTTGCTTGTACACCAGGGATATTAGGCCTCTATCTGATGTGGTGTTGGTAAAGATCTTTTCCCATTCTGTTGGTTGCCGTTTTGTTTTCTTGACGATGTCCTTAGCCTTACAAAAACTTTGCAATCTCATTAAGTCCCATTTGTTAATCTTTGACCTTAGAGCTTGAGCCATTGGTATTTTGTTCAGGATATTTTCTCCTGTGCCTATGTGTTCTAAGGTTTTCCCTACTATCTCATCTAATAGTTCCAGTGTATCTGGTTTAATGTGGAGATCTTTAATCCACTTACACTTGAGCTTTGTACAAGGAGATAAGAAAGGGTCTATTTTCATTCTTTTGCATGTTGAGTGCCAGTTGGACCAGCACCATTTGTTGAATAGGCTGTCCTTTTTCCATTGAATGTTTACTGCTCCTTTGTCAAAAATCAGGTGACCATATACATGAGGGCTCATTTCTGGATCTTCTATTCTATTCCATTGATCCACTTGCCTATTTCTGTAACAGTACCATGCAGTTTTCAGCACAATTGCCTTGTAATATAGCTTGAGGTCAGGGATATTGATTCCCGCAGATGTTTTTTTGTTGTTGAGTATGGATTTCGCTATTCTAGGTCTTTTGTTATTCCATATGAAATTGCACATTGATCTTTCCAATTCCATGAAGAACTGGGTTGGAATTTTGATGGGGATTGCATTGAATCTGTAGATTGCTTTTGGTAGGATGGCCATTTTTAAGATGTTGATCTTTCCAATCCATGAACATGGGAGATCTTTCCATTTTCTGAGATCCTCCTCAATTTCTTTCTTTAGAGGTTTGAAGTTCTTGTCATACAGGTCCTTCACTTCCTTAGTTAGAGTCAGACCAAGGTATTTCATAGATTTTGTAACAATTGTGAAGGGTACCTTTTCCCTAATTTCTTTCTCCACATGTTTGTCCTTTGAGTATAGGAAGGCTACTGATTTGTTTGAGTTAATTTTGTATCCGGCCACTTTGCTGAACTTGTTTATCAGCTGTAGGAGTTCTCTGGTGGAATTTTAATGGTCACTCAAGTACACTATCATGTCATCGGCAAAGAGTGATGTTTTTATCTCTTCCTTTCCGATTTGTATCCCCTTGATCTCCTTTTGCTGTCTAATTGCTCCAGCCAGGACTTCCAGTACTATGTTGAATAGGTAGGGAGAGAGTGGGCAGCCTTGTCCAGTCCCTGATTTTAGTGGGATTGCTTCAAGTTTCTCGCCATTAAGTTTGATGTTGGCTGTTGGTTTGCTGTATATTGCTTTTATTATGTTTAAATATGGGCCTTGGATTCCTGTTCTTTCCAGGACTTTTAACATGAAGGGGTGTTGGATTTTGTCGAATGCTTTCTCAGCGTCTAGTGAGATGACCATGTGATTTTGGTCTTTAAGTTTGTTTATATGGTGGATTACATTGATGGATTTCCTTATGTTAAACCATCCCTGCATCCCAGGGATGAAGCCTACTTGGTCATGATGAATGATGGTTTTGATGTGTTCTTGGATTCGGTTTGCAAGGATTTTGTTGAGTATTTTTGCATCAATGTTCATAAGTGAGATTGGTCTGAAGTTCTCTTTCCTTGTACGGTCTTTGTGTGGCTTAGGTACGAGGGTTATTGTAGCCTCAAAAAATGAGTTGGGTAATATTCCATCTGATTCTATCTTTTGGAATAGTTTGGCGAGTATTGGTGTTATATCCTCAATAAAAGTCTGATAATATTCTGCACTGAACCCGTCTGGACCTGGGCTTTTTTTGGTTGGGAGGCTTTTGATGACTTCTTCTATTTCTTTAGGTGTTATAGGGTTATTTAGATGGTTTACTTGGTCCTGGTTAAACTTTGCGACCTTGTATCTGTCTAGGAATTCGTCCATTTCCTCCACATTTTTCAATTTTGTGGAGTATAAGTTTTTGTAGTAGGATCTGATGATTTTTTGAATTTCCTTAGTTCAGTTGTTATGTCACCACTTTCCTTTTTGATTTTGTTAATTTGGATACTCTCTCTTTGCCCTTTAGTTAGTCTGGCTAGGGGTTTATCAATCTTGTTGATTTTCTCAAAGAACCAACTCTTTGTTTTGTTGATTTTTTCAATGGTTTTTTTTTTTTGTTTCTATTTGGTCTATTTCTGCCCTAATTTTGATTATTTCTTGCCGTCTACTCTTTTTGGGTATATCTGCTTCCTTTTCTTCCAGGGCTTTTAGCTGTGCTGTCAGGTTGCTGATGTGAGCTCTCTCCAGTTTCTTCTTCGAAGCACTTAAGGCAATGAGTTTTCCTCTCAATACTGCTTTCATTGCATCCCATAGGTTTGGGTATGTTGTGTTATCATTTTCGTTGAATTCTAGAAAGTCCTTAATTTCTTTCTTTATTTCTTCTTTGACCCTGCTATCCTTTAACAGAGCGTTGTTTAGTTTCCATGTGTATGTGGGCATTTTGTTGTCTTTGTTGTTGTTAAAGACCAGCCGTAGACCATGGTGATCTGAGAGAATGCATGGGAGTATTTCAATCTTCTTATATCGATGAAGGCTCATTCTGTGTCCAATTATGTGGTCAATTTTCGAGAAGGTGCCATGGGGTGGTGAGAAGAAGGTGTATTCTTTTACTTTAAGATAGTATGTTCTGTATATATCTATTAATTCTAGTTGGTTCAAAGTCTCTGCTAGTTTTGCAGTGTCCTTGTTCAGTTTCTGTTTCCCTGATCTGTCCATTGGTGAGAGTGGGGTATTAAAGTCTCCCACTATTATTGTGTGGGGTGAAATGTATTTTTTGAGCTTTAGTAGAGTTTCTTTTATGAATGTGGGTGATTTTTTATTTGGAGCATATATGTTAAGGATTGAAAGTTTCTCCTGACAGATTTCCCCGGTAATGAGTAAAAAGTGTCCTTCTTTATCTTTTTTGATAACTTTTGGTTGGAAATTTACTTTATTCGATATTAGAATAGCCACTCCAGCTTGCTTCTTGGAGCTGTTTGCTTGGAAGTTTTTTTCCCACCCTTTTACTCTGAGATAGTGTCTGTCTCTGTTTCTGAGATGAGTTTCCTTTATGCAGCAAAAGGCTGGATTTTGTTTATGTATCCAGTCTGATAGTCTATGTCTCTTTATTGGGGAGTTGAGACCATTTATGTTAATAGATATCAAGGAGTAATTGTTTCTGTTTCCTGCCATTTTTGCTTTTTTGGGTTGAGTTGTGTCTGTGTTTTTTTCTTCTTTTAGTTTTCTTGTTTAGGAGTTTTCTTGTTTTTACTAGGCTGTATTTTCCCTCCTTGTATTGGGTTTTCCACCTATAATTCGTTGTAGTGCTGGGTTTTTGGTCAGATATTGTGTGAATTTTGATTTGTCTTGAAATATCTTTGTCTCACCATCGATGGTGATTGATAGTTTTGCTGGGTATAGCAGCTTGGGCTGGCACTCGTGCTCTCTTAAGGAGTGCATGATGTCTGTCCAGGCTCTTCTAGCTTTCATAGTCTCTGTTGAGAAATCAGGTGTGAGTCTGATTGGTCTGCCTTTATATGTTACCTGACCTTTTTCCCTTACTGCTTTTAGTATTCTTTCTTTACTTTGGGCACTTGATGTTTTTACTATTATGTGTTGGGAGGTATTTCTTTTCTGGTCCAACCTATTTGGAGTTCTGAAGGCTTCTTTTATGCTCGTGGTCATCTCATTCTTGAGGGTAGGGAAGTTTTCTTCTATGATTTTGTTAAAGATATTTACTGTGCCTCTTAGTTGATACTCTTCTCCCTCTTCTATTCCTATTATCCTTAGGTTCGGTCTTCTCATTGTGTCTTGTATTTCCTGGACATTTTGGGTTAGGAGCTTTTTGTTTTTTGCATCTTCTCTGGCTGTTTTGTCTATGTTTGCAATGTTGTCTTCTGCCCCCAAGATTCTCTCCTCGATCTCTTGTAATCTGTTGAAAATGCTTGCTTCTGTGACTCCTGATTTCTTTTTTTGGTGTTCTGACTCTAGGGTTATCTCTTTTAGCACTTTCTTTATTGTGTCAATTTCTGTTTTAATTTCCCTCTTCCATTCCTTTATTTCTTTGGTTCTGTTTTCGTCTCGTTCTTTGAGTTCTTTGAGTGTTTTTCTTGTTTCTTCTTTAAAAGCTTCTGAATCTTTTTGCTTTTCCTCCCTTTCTTGTTTAAGTAACTCTATCAGCGTCTTGAGGCATGATTTCAGGTCTGTGTCTTCTTTCTCTGGAGTGTTTGGAATTCCGATGTTTGCTACTATCGGAGAGCTGGGTTCTGGTGTTGCTAGATTGTCTTGGTTTCCTTGGGATATACTCTTTCTCTTTCCTCTTGCCATTTTGTTGTCAGTGATATGTTCTTGCCTTTCCCTTGTATCTGGTCTGTGTCCCTGGTACACTTTCCGTGTGCACTCCGCAGAGATCTGTCTACTCCCCGGCAGCCCAGGTTCCGGGTGGCAGCTGGGCCAGGCTCTGCTCTGCGTACTGAAGTCACCTCCGGGTGGGAACAGACGTTCCTAAGATCTGTTCCTGGTCACAGATGCTCAGCCTCTCCGAGCCACTTTTCCAGCTGGCAGGTGGGCCAGGCTCTGCTCTGTGTCCTGAAGTCGTCTCCGAGTGGGAACAGAAGTTCCTAAGATCTATTCCCGGTCACAGTTGCTCAGCCTGTTTGAGCCGCCTTTCCGGCTGGCTGTTGGGCCAGGCTCTGCTCTGTGTCCTGAAGTTGTCTCCGGGTGGGAACAGAAGTTCCTAAGATCTGTTCCCAGTCACAGTTGCTCAGCCTGTTCGAGCCGCCTTTCCGGCTGGTTGTTGGGCCAGGCTCTGCTCTTGTATTTAATTTTAATTAGTGTATAATGGTGGTAAAAATCCTGGACATACCAAGAGCAGATAAAAAAAATTGACCACTTTTATGTAACATTAGAGATTTCAGTAGCACTATAAAAATGCAATTTAGGCTATACTCACTATAAATGTGTCTCATTTTACACTGTTTTGTTTTTTCTGAATCCTAAACAACTCAACTGTTTTATATACTTACATGCACATACATGTATAAATATAAACATGTACACACACAGTGAGTGAGAGGTGTATACACATACATATATAGTATATATGTATGCATTTAATATAAGAGTTGGATTATACATTAAATGTTATATCCATTGTTCACACTAATCTTTACCTAAAAAGGAAATATTCATTTCAGAGATAGCTAATGAATCATTTTCTGTCGTATTAAACGTGGTGATTTGTTATTCAGTCCCAAAACAAAGTGTGTTTTAATTTTTCATAATGTTTAATTTGTTCAACATTAAAGCCTCTTCCCTACAGTCAGCACCAAAGTCTGGTACAGCAACTGTTAACGTGAGGATCATTATTTCATTTGTTTAAACTTATTTTCTTTTCTGTGAAGTGGTGATACCCAATCGACATGTATTTATTTTTAATTAGTTTTTTTGAGAATTTTATATATTGGGTTTGATGAAATCTGTTCTCTGACTAACGCTTCCCAAATCAACCTATACTTTTATACTAACTAAAAGTTGAGACTTTGAGGTTTTGTTACTGTAGTTATTGAGTGGTTTGGTTGTTGTTTTTTTTGGGGGGGGGTTGGTTTGGTTTTTCTTTAACATTTAAAACCAATTTATATTTCCTAATATTCTTAAATGTCCTGTATTCCACTAGAGAGTGATTGACATTTTGACTCACAAGGGATGACAGACTCTTTTGTTTTGTTTTAAATATAAATGGTTGGCTTTACTTTTTTGTTTTGTTTTGAGTTTGTTTTTATCTCTTCCATGGACATTCAGAGCTCTCACAGGACTCCAGACTCTTTAACTATGTTTGACAGGCCAGATGTCCATAGGAGATGGTCAACAGGAAACAAACTCTTTTGGAAATCCCTTGTCTCATAATGTTTTAGCATGGTTTCTTGTGTTTTTTCTTTCTTTCTTTCTTTATCCTTTCTTTCTTTCTTCCTTCCTTCCTTCCTTTTTCTCTTTCTTTCTTTTTTTTCTTTTTGAATATTCTCTGCATTTCCATTTCAAATGTTATCTCCTTTTTCTAACTCCCATCCTCCCTACCCTTCCCCTGGCTCTGATGAAGGTGCTCTCTGTATCATTCAGGAGATACCCTCCACCTTGTCACCCCAAATAGGTTGCAAATTTCTATTCATTCTCATGGCCATCGATCCTGTGCCTCCACACTCCAGATCCTAAACCAGTTATTTCCCTCCCCAACCCCACTCATATTCAGTTCCCTCCCTCCATTTGCCTTTTATGGCTACTTTCCCCCTTCTCATAGAAAGTCAAGCACCCTTGTGCTATTTTTTTTCTGTATACCTTCTTTGTGTCTGTGGAGTATAACATGGGTACCCTGTATTTATAACTAATGCCAACGTATAGGTGACTACATACTGGGCATGTCATCTTGGGACTTGGTTAATTCAGGAGAATATTTTTTAGATCCCTCAATTTTCCTGCAAAGTTCATCATGTCTTTGTTTTTAATAGCTGAATTACAATTCCATTATGTAGATGCAGCACATTTTCTATATCACGTTTTTCAGTTGAGGGACACCTAGGTTCTTTCCATTTTTTGACTATTACAAATAAAGCTGCTATAAACAGAGTTGAGCAGGGGACCTAGTGGAATATTGGAGCATCTGTTGGGTATATGCCCAGAAGCTGTATAGCAGGGTTTTCAGGTAGAAGTATTTCTAGTTTTCTGAAAAACCACCAATATTATTTATTGATTTCCAAAGTTGTTATAGAAGTTTGTACTCCCACCAGCAATGTGAAAATGTTCCATATCCTAACTAGTATGTACTTTCTCCTGAATTTTAGATCCTAGCAATTTTGATGGTTATAAAATGGAACCTCTGAGTTGTTTAGATTTGCATTTCCTTGGTGACTAAAGATTTTAACATTTCTTTATGTGTTTCTCAGTCATTTGAGATTCCTTTATTGAGAAATCTGTTTAGTTCTGTAGCCCATTTTTAAGGGCTATTTGTGTTGCTGGTATCTATATTATAAACTTCTTTATGCATTTTGATATTAACACTTTGTCAGATGTAGGGTTGGTGAAGACCCTTCCCTACTCTTTAGGCTGCTGTTTTGTCCTATTGTCACTGTCTTTTGCCTTGAAGAAGCTTTTCAGTTTGATATGGTCCCATTCATTAATGGTTGTTCTTAGAGCCTGAGCCACTGATGTTCCATTCAGTAACTTGTGTCCTGTATCAATGCATTCAATGGTACTTTCAACTTTCTCTTCCATAAGATTTAGTGTAGCCTACTTTATTTTGAGGTCCTTGATCAAGTTGGACTAGAAGTTTTTACAGGGTGATAAATATGAATCTATTTGCATTCTTACAAATGTAGACTATTGCAGTAAATATTAAAATGTGTAACCTTTTATCCCACACTAGTGCTGGCACAATTAGGGGCATATAGCATTGCAGGTTATCTTTATCTCAGAGGCTCCACATTGCTCCCCACTACTTGCAGACACCAGCTGTTTGTTTATTGGATATTCTCTGTATTTACATTTTGAATGTTATCCCTTTTGTCCTAATCCCACCCCCCTCCCCCACCCATTGTCTCTATGAATATGCTCTGTCTCCCAACCACCCTCTCCCACCTCAGCGCCTTGGCATTCCCTTCTACTGGGAAAGAATGCTATCCTTTGCTGCATATCACCTGCAGCTATACGTCTCTTCATGCCAACTCATTGGTTGGTGTTTTAGTCCCTGGGAGCTGTGGTGGGTTTGGTTAGTTGTTAGTTTTGTTCTTCCCATGCGGTTTCCAACTCTTTCAGCTTCTTCAGTCCTTTCTCTAGCTTCTCCGTTTGGGGTCCTCATGTTCAGGCTGATGGTTAGATGCAAGCATTCTTTTTTCTATTAGTATGGTTCTGGCAGAGACTATGTGTTTGCCTCTTTTTCTTCTTCTCCTTATTCTTCTTTTCTTCATATTCTTCTTTCTAAAGCTTTCAGTTGCACTTTTAAATAGCTGTTATGACCTTCTATCTTCTCTATGGAGGCACTTTGTGCTGTGACATTTCTTCTTAGTGCTGTTTTATTGTGTCCCATAAATTTAGGTATGTTGTACTTTTATTTTCATTGAACTCTGGAATTTTTTTTTCATTATTTTGTTCCTGATATAGATATCATTGAGTAGAGACATGACCAGTTTCTATGACTGTGTAGGATTTCTGATGTTCCTGCTGTTGTTGAAGTTCAGCTTTTATCAATTTTAATTTGATAAGATACCCATGGCTGACTATCTGATCAATTTTGGAGAAGAATACATGAGGTACTTAGAAGAAAATATATTATTTTGTGTTTAGGTTAAATATTCTAAAGGTATCAGTTAGAGCCATTTGATCTATAATGCCTAATAGTTTTGCTATTTCTCTCTTTAATTTTGTCTGGATGGACACTCAATTGCTGATAGTGAGTTGGTGAATTCTCCTAGTAATATTATTTAGGGTTCTTTGTGTGATGTAAGCTTTAGATTATTAAGTTGGAGCAGATGACACAGACAAAGACACACACACACTCACACACACACACACACACACACACACACATACACACACAGTATACTTTTTGATATAATGTCTCAAGTAAGTTTATATTTTTGTCTTGGGACACATATTGTCCATTGACAAATTGAACACATATGAAAACAAATAGATGACTATACCTATGTTTAAAAGAATATTTTAGATTTTCACAAATGATAATGTCTATCACAGTTTTCCTTTCTCCTTACCTTAAAGATTACTATATTTACTGTTATTGGGAATGTGTTATACAGAGAAAGCTAAGTGGTTGCTTAACTAAGATAACATGATGTTCCTAGACTGTATACACAAGGTATATACATATGATGACTTGGGGAAAAGTGATTCATTCTCTCAATCATAGAGTGTATAGTGTGTATTGACTTGATGCCTGCCATGATTAAGTTCTGATTATTCAGAAATCAAAATAACTGATACCTGCTAATTTGTGGATTAAAACAAATGACTAAAAAATTAGAAAGCTGAAAACACACAGTTTAATGCTTAAGAATACATCATTGTGGTATCAAGATAACAAAAAGTCACTATGTTTCAAAAATGTTTACTAATATATACTTTTAATGAACTGAATGTGGATAAGAAAGAATTATGACAAACGTATTTTAGTATAAAATTATAGATTAATACTGAAGGACAGGTTATTTATTTTTAAATACTAACTTTTGGTATTAAATGCAAACACACACACACACACGTAGTCACACAAAACTTGTGTAAAGAGAAAAATATGTAGAACATTTAGTATATAATCACTGTGCCTTTAAGAATGTTCATCAAATTTTAAAGTGGTTTCCCTGACAAGAACCAATGAAGGAGATTTCTTTAGGGAGGGAAGATGAACTCTACTAGAAACAAAACAGAACAATGAAGCATTTTCTCTGCTCACAATTCCATTCTTCCTTTTCACAGTTGAGTTTGCCCTCATACAAAGTAGCACACTGCATCCACATTAAAATTGAGATCACAAAGCATTCTTTTCATCCCTCACCACCAAAGCTTCTCACTAATAATAATTAGCCACTCTTGGCTTCCTGCCAGCAATTTAATAAATACTGAAACAGCTTAGCGCCTCAGCTGCCTTCCTTGTTACAGCTAGGGGAAGATGGGATCCTGAATGAGATTTGCTGAATAGTGTGAGTGCAGCAAAGCTACTCAGTTGGCTATTAATGAATGGCCACTCTGTATGCATATTTTATGTTGTGTGTGTAAAAATGATTATTAATTAGGTCACATTTAGTCCTATGAACGTTAGTTCTATATCTGACTTATAAAACTAATAAGATAACAACTGTAACATTTGGTAAGGACACTTAAATGAGTATTATTTTCCACATTATCTAGGTGTGCTTTTCTACTTAATGATTTTTACTTCTAAGAGAATGATTCTTAACATTGTCTACACAGTAGAGTGGCATGGACGCTTTTGAAAAAGAAATTATCATTATTAACATTTTGTTGTGTCAATTATTCACCTTTGTGTGTGATGTCTACTCAGCTGCAACTGGGTGCACGTTGAGGGTGGTATAAAAATTTCCTGGAATGTCTGACTGAGATCTTAGTAAGGACTTCTAGCAATGGAGGATACAGAATCTAAACTAGTCATCTTCTGTGCCCAAGCAACATGTCTAGTTGTAGGACTGGATTGTGTTTGGTTGCACTGTTGACTGAAGGTGCCAAGTGGAAGTTTACAAACAACCAAGGTTAGTTGTAGGAGAGAGAACAGTGAGTCCTTATTCCCAAGGACAACATCAACACAGGTCACTGAACATTAGGAAGGTCAAACTGATGCTTACCTGGAGCCTCCAACCCTACATTCTAGTCCCTTTGTCACTGGAAGGTACTCTGAATGCTATGCAAAAGAGAAACCTGTTTCAATACAACCAGAATAACCTTGATCTACAATGTGTCCTGCCAGCAAGATGTGTTTGGGTAATGGTGTCTCAGAACTTGTGGTTCAGTGGCCATCCAATGTCTGGCTTAACTTGAAGTCCATGTAAGGAGTCTATGTTCTACGGGGTGGTTTGAATAAGAAAGAATAAGTTCCATGGAGTTTGAATATTTTGTCTATATGTAGTAGCCCTGTTAGGAAGCATGCCCTTGTTAGAGTAGGTATTGTCTTGTTGGAGAAAGTGTGTCACTGGAAAGCTTTGAGGTCTCAGAGGTTCAAGGCAGGCCTAGAAGATTTCATTCTTTTCTTGTTGCCTATGGATGCAGATGTAGAAATCTTAGCTCCTTCTCCAGCATCATATTTGTGTATCACCCTACTTCTCACCATGATGGTAACAGACCAAACCTATGAAACTCTAAGCCAGTCACAAATTAAATGTTTTCTTTATAGCATTGCCTTGATCATGCTGTCCCTTCAAATCAAAAGAAATGCTAACTGATACTGAAGTTAGCATAAGGAACTGGGGTAATGTTGTGCTAGGCCTAATGTTTTTGTTTACAGGAACGTAAACATTAGAACATTGGTTTAGGGAAGCAGTGAAATGCTTTAAACTTGGCTTAAAGAGCCTACTAATAGGCTCATGAAATACAGTGTTGCTAAGGGTGATTTGAATTGTGAGGTCCTGGGTCACAGAAAATAATTAGTATGTTGCCTAAAGACTGTGCTTTTGATACTTTGGTGAAGAATGTGGCTTATTTGGCTCTTGTCAGAAAAGTTTAACTCAGGATAAAATGAGGAGTTTTGTATAAATTCTATTGGAAGAAAAAAATGTCAAATCATCAGAGTTCAGACTATGTCCTGTAGTTATTGCTATTTACTACTATGTAAATCTATGATGAAAAGGAGAAGGCAGAGCAAGGTAAAATAAAAAAATGTACCCTCTAAGGAAAAAGGGGCACCAGAAAATGGAATGGAGCTACATCCTACCACACAGGTAAGATTCCACTTTATGAAAATGAATTAAAGAAAAGGGAAAGAGAAAGTGAAAATGAATTAAAGAAAGTTCAGAGAAAGATGTAGTGGTCTACACCTTTAATTCCACCACCAAGAGGAGGCCATGTTACAGTCCCATCAAGGAGCAAAACGTGATAGCTTTGGCCATGTGGCTTTAGAATCAAAGATGGAAAAAAATAAGCTATGGAATAGCCCTTCATGACAAAGGAAAGCCACTGAGGCCAACCAGATGTGTGGCATAGGTGGCCCTCAGTGGAGGCTCAGAGATGCCACTATGTGAACCTATAATGGTGAAGCTTGGATTGAGTTGGAAATCTCAAGATGTTGGAAGTGCCAGAGCCCTGAGTTACCTGAGGAGGAGAGCTGCTAACAAGGAGGAGAACCACCCAAAAAGAAAGAGAAAAGTTTGTTACTGTAATTAAAGCTAAAATGAGTTGGAAATGTGAAGAGCATTTTGACATCATACATGGTGATATGGTAACATGGTTTTGAGTTTCTCAGCTGGTTTTAGGTCTTGCTTTTGTCTAATTTTTCTTCACTAGGTTTTCTTCTGGAATGGTAATGCATATCCTGTGGCAATATATAGCATAAATATGTTTTCTGCTTTTTAATTTTCATTTTACAAGGGATTTAAGAAGTTGCATGAATCTCAGGACTTTGAACTTTGGACTTCTAAGCAAATGTGAAACTGATATAGATTATGGAACTTTTGAAGTTTGAGTGAATACATTTCTACATTGTTGTGTAGCTTCAAGTCTACAGCAGTCAGGGGTAGAATATGGTACTTTAGATAGGAATGACCCCCATAGACTCCTGTGTTCACAAGCTTAGCACACAGGGAGTGGCACTATTAAGAGACAGAGCCTTGCTGGAGTAGGGGTGGTCTTCTTGGAGAAAACTCCTTAACAATGGAGGTAGGCTTTGGGTCTTATATATTCACTGTTTTGTGGTGAAAGAAAGCAGAAGTAATAGTGTACTTCAAATTAGTGAAGAGACAGATCTGGATTAATCAGAGTTTGGGCTATTATGGAACATTCAACTGGTGGTACAAACCAAAGTGTTCGCGTTGTCTCTGATTCCTGTTTCTTATTTATAGCCCATTAATGATTTCTAAGGACAGAATCAAAATTCCTTATCCAGATGTCCACACCAACTAGAGACAAATATCTTCAATTATTGTATGATGAACATGAATACATGACATATGTTTGACTATATCTTAAGTCCATTGTAGAGGATTCTATGCTTACTTTCTTATCTGGAAGTAATGTAAAATAAAAAAAAATAAAGCTCTGTCCATCAATTAGTGGTTATGGCCCAGCTTCTGACTTAGTTTACAAATAGGAATCATGGGTTAGATGAATTAATTTCCTCTACAAATTTCTTTTAAAAAATCATTTCATAAAACTAAAATTTTCATTTAAAATCATATTTTCACTGCAGAAATTTTGAAAATCCATAAGTCCACCTTGACTTATAAGTTAAACTTGAATTCTATTCACATAGACTTATCCAAACAGTGGGAAGGAGATGAATAATTAATTTGGATGTTGAGAAAGAATAAGCACAACACAGTCAGTAATTCAGAACATTTATTGCAAGAGCTGAATAATTGTAAATAACGTAGAACTGGCAAAGCAGTAACAAGGATAATTGTTTAGATATTTATTTTGTCAAAGTCATCAAACACCCCCTCACAAACCGACAAAAATGACTTCAATAAGCAATGCACCCCTACCCATTATTTTCCATTATAATGTGGAAAAATGTGAACTGCTATTTACAAAGTAACTTTATTTTTGGTAAGAACAAATTAACTATTGGATTAGCAATTTTTTTTAATTTTTTTTCTTTTTTTAAATGTGTAAATTGATGGTGAACTGTGGCATTAATATAACTTCCACTCCTTTCAATAAAGACATTTTGTTGCATGCTATTTATTTGTTTAAATCATCTGTCATGCCTTAACAAAAAACCTCCTAAGAATGTTCAAATTTGGATTTGTTTGCACGTGCAACTGAGATCTTATTAACATCTGTCACTCCCTTGGTTTGAACCAAGTGACAAAATGCTGGTACCTGCCAGGCATTGACCAACTATGATAACAAACAGTTAAACAGCAATAATTAGAGATTTATCCCTTTATTTTCCCCAACTACCTACCTGGAGAATGTTCTGTTACATCATGAAGGCACAACACATTAAATATTTTGTGGCTATGATCTAATAACACTTGTGTTACAACAACAGTATTGTATATGAGGTTCAACACAAACTGTCAGTTCAACAAAGTTGGAGACACACATTTGTCCAATTGAAACTATTTTTGAGTAATGAGTTTTCTTCAGTATATGCTGATTTTAATATATTAGTTTTGAAAGAGTAACAAGTACAGAATATTATATCACATTTGATGGATAACAATTTCCCATCACTTTCTCACTTAATGGTACTAATTAAGTCATTTTTAATTTTGCCTACTTTGAAAATAAGGATATGAAAAAGAGGTTCTGAATTTCCAAGAGTTTGTTGAAGTATTTGTCTGCTGCATTTGTTGTTTGAAGTTTTCATATTTTCTGTTGTCTTTAAGTTTTACAGAGTTCTAACATTCTAAGTTATCATATAGGCAGCAGGATTTCAGAACTATTTATAAACACAAATGTTTAAGATTCTTTGAACAATGTGTGCCAAGACAGACTACTAACGCAGAAACACCTCACTGAAAGAACCAACAAAAATAAAAAGATAGAGGGAAATTGAAAAAAAGGAAAGAAGCAACCATCAACACAGAATTATGCTACAACATTTTTAGGTGAGTGCTATAAGTACACAAAAGTTGTTAATAATAGCTTGCTTCTATTTACAAATACTTTAACACTGATTGACTTACAAGTGTCCACTAACGGTGTTAACAGCACAATAGATTTAATGTTTATCTTTGAAAGTTTTGTTTGAAGTATAATGTCAAGTATAGACGTCCCAGCATAAAGCAAAGACAAAAAGAGCACAAATTTCTAACTGGATATGTTTCATCAGTCACTCTAATCCATGGAACTTCCTTACTCTCCAAATGCATATTCTATTGTTCATAGCAGCAGTCCAGGGTCAAAAAAAAATGCAGTAATAAAAATAAATTGCACAATGGAGGGATCTGTGGAGAGTTTAATCAATTCTAGTAAGAACCATCACCACATGGCTAGTAGAACTAGTTTTCTCTCTTATGTTGCAAAGCATTGCATCCTCCATAGTGCTAACACAAAGTTATGAGTATTCCCTACTATAAGGGGCATAGTTGTAGAGATCTATTGAATACATAAAGCTCCACCACACAGTATTAGCATGTCTATTTAGATTAAAGGTATTAGGTCCCATACAGCTTCATCTTAAAGTTGGTGCTCCTTAGGACTCTCAATCGTTCCTCCTGCTTGTTTATAGGACTTCAGATTTGCCAGAGGAATGTCTGCCATGTGGCTGCCATTGTTGAAATGGCCTTCACTGGAGCCATACTGCTTACGGTCATTGAATTGGTTTCTGTTGGTGTCTTCTTTCCAAGCCCTTGTCAGAGTATGACCATTCACAAGCTTGTCTTTCTTGATCCATTCTTTCTGGGGTGCAAAGGTTGACAGAGGAGATTTAGGGTGTTGGTATGGACCCAAGCCAGGAGGCATCCAGCAATTATCAGAGTGACCCAAAACCAGACACTCTTGAGTGCACATCTCTGTAGCTTCAGCTAACCCTCGGGGACCCAGAGGTCCATCTGTGGAGAATAAGAGACAGAGAAAGAAAGAAATGGGTTAAAATTCTTTTTCAAAATATTTTCAGAGTGAAAAGAGAGAAAGACAGAGGGAGGGAGAGAAAGAGAGAGAGAGAGAGAGAGAGAGAGAGAGAGAGAGAGAGAGAGAGAGAGAGAGAGAGATCTTTTCATTGCTTGAAATAAAACATTAAGAGATATTAGGCTCCATGTTTTTTCAAACAAACACAGAGAACACAGAAGCAAATACGTTCACTGTTACCAATTTAAAAACGTTTTTTTATGTCCTTCAGAAGATGAATGGATGCAAAATTTGTGGTACATTTACGCAATGGAATACTACTCAGCCACCAGAAACAATGACTTAACCAAATTCTTAAAAAAATGGCTGAATCTAGAGAATATCATTCTGAGTGAGATAACCCAGTCACAAAAGAACAGACATAATATGCAGTCACTGATAGTGGGATGCTAACCCCAGAGGCTCGCACTGCCCCAGAAACAACTCACAGACTGTATGAAGTCCAAGAAATAAAGAAAACAAAACAAAACAAAACAAAAAAATCTTTATACAACAAGAAAACTTTGACTATTTCCATGTTACATTTTGTTTTACATGTACTTTATGTTCATTGTAACTATTAAGTTTTGAATGCATACTATCAAACCTTTAAAAAAATCAAGTACTGACTAAAAAATATATTCATACAGTTTTATGTAAAAATTATTTTAAAATCTGAAAAAAAAAGTTTTCACCTGTTCTCTGTATATCCAAAAGCACAGAATGGAAAAAAAACATATGGATAAACAGAGAGATCTGATTTTGATTAATCCTGTGGCATATGAATCATTACAATTTTATATGTTTAAATTCATGTGTTAAATTTATAAGTATGAAAAACATTATAAATTAGAATATGTAAATTATATAATGAACAGAAACAAATACCAAATATAGTACTTAAAACATTGTCATAAAAGCAAAATTCTAGAAATAGTTTCATGGATAGTATCTTCTACATTGTGACTGCTATTTTGTTTATGTAAAGTAAAAATAAATTTTCAATATTTTTAAGAAAATTAAAGGTTTGTTTCCATAGACTTTGACTAAATAGGAGCTAGCCACATCTAGTCCCTTGTAACTATTCTAAAACCTTAGTAAACAAAAACATAAAGTCACCTTAACTGATGACTGGGCTTGGCTTTTAGTTCCTTATCTAGTCTAGATGTATAATATATTTAAT
The DNA here is from genome assembly GCF_963924665.1 of Micromys minutus. Classification (NCBI taxonomy): domain Eukaryota; kingdom Metazoa; phylum Chordata; class Mammalia; order Rodentia; family Muridae; genus Micromys; species Micromys minutus. The sequence goes on from NC_137974.1 coordinate 18,586,006, forward strand.
AAAAAAATAAGTTGAATATGATAGACTTTAATATAATCCCAGCTACACTGGCATCCAAATGTTTGAGTCTAGCACTGGCAATAGTCAGATCACACATACAAATGAGTAGGAAAGAGAAAATAAACACAGAACAAAGACAAGCATTCAGTCAAGAACTTTGAAGCTAATTGATAATTGAATTACATTAATCTAATATTCAAGGGGGAATTTCATCATTGTCTGTTTTTAGATTTTATCAGAAACTTAAATAAAGCATGTACTTTAAACTGTATTTTAAAAGTAAATTCTTAATTGTTTAAAAAAAAAGAATCACATCGAATAACAAAAAACAGTGGTCTAATAGTTAAGGAACAAGATAGACTCTTTGTGTGTGTGTGTGTGTGTGTGTGTGTGTGTGTGTGTGTGTGTGTGCATGTGTGTTTATGTATATGTATGTGTGTATGTGCATATGTGTGTATGTGTGTGTGTGTCTGTGTGTTACTGGTAATTTTATTGTCAAGAACAGATAAATTATTCTTTGAAAAGCAGGAATCTATTTTTGGAAATTGGTTAAATGGACAGACAACACTTGGTTATGGAACTTTTTGAAAGCAGAGAGTCAATGTAGCCTGAAGAAATGTGTGTGGCGACCACCACACATGACAGATGGAAACAAGAAATTCGGAGATAGAGCTTGACCCGGGCTATAGGAGAAAAAATGCTTCTGTAGTCAAAGTGGACTGTAAAAAGGAGGGAAGAGAACAGGGACAACTAAAATAGAACAAAGATGAAAACATTTTCACCCTGCCGTGTCAGCCATTAAAGTAACAAAACAAATTGTAGTTAAATATTTGCTAAGTTCATTTTAGCAGTGTTAATTTTAAAATAAAATCCAGCCTCTGGATAACCTTGATGCTCTTCAGATTACTTTTTGCATGTGATAAATGATAAATTTGCTGTGATGATAGCACCTGCTGGTAAAGACTAAGTCGAGGACTCCAAACCGAATCATTGAGCAAGGAGGTGGGAGGAAGACACCCAAGGCTAATAGCACTAGTTCAGACAAATGTACATTCAGTTATACTTCTAGATGTAAGAATCTGTTCTGAGAATAACCTTCAAGTGTGTTCCTGTATGACCTGTGTTCTCATCTCTTCAAAAGCAAACAATTTTATTGTGCTTAAACAGAACATCAAGCTAATTATCTCTGAATCTCCACTGGCTACGTACTTCTTTGGATATTTAATTTAAATTTCAAGATGAGCTTCCCCCCCCTTCCATAACCTAACCATACTTGCAAAGTTCAAAGTAATTTCTCACTTTTACATTGGCTATGGTCTGCTCAGTGACTCGACATCCGCTGAGCAAAAGCATTTAAAGCAAAGCCTGTTTCTTGCAATAGGATCATGAGCCTGCAGCTGCCTTTTGCCTGGCCTGTTTTCCTTTAATTACTGGCTCCTTCAAGGGTCATTTCTGTTCCACATTCCCCAAGCAAATTTTCCAGGACCTCAGTGATCAGTCTATAACAGGTACCCTGAAAGTTCCACACATCCTTGTCTTTAGAGTAGCAAAATTTCAGACCACACTCCTCGTGTTTTTTTTTTCCACTAATGTCATGGGAAGCAGGTTTGTACATATATGCATTTGAATTTTTGTTTTGTCCTAACACACTGAAATATCCACTGATGGAAAGAAACCTGGCATTTCAGTTTTCGGTTTCCTTTGCAAGGCTAAGCAATTAGCAACAGTTCATAGTGATGATCTATGAACAATGCTAATTGTTAATTAAAATTTTATGAGGTTGAAAATGCTCTGAGAATTATTAAAGATATCCTTCGCTTAAAGGCAGACCTTAAGTAATTAGGATAAAAGATGCTGATTCCACAAACCTCTTACAAAAAGAGCCCCAGCAGCAGTCGGTTGCCTTAGCAATACTCTGTGACATCTAATAAATGAATTATTTAACTCCTGTTAAATGTATTCACTCTATCCAGAGATTAATGGAGATAAACTAGTGAATCACAAGTTTGATGTGTAACATACCTCCCAGCCAACACAGCAAACTTTAACCTTTACTTTTACAGTTTCATTAATTGGATACATTTTTCTTTTCTTGAAGTTACCTCAGAAATGTCAATAGAATTAAGTTTTCATTGAACCCCTAAAAGGAAAGCATACAAGTTTATTTTTAAATTTGCCTTATTCAATATACTGCATCTATAACTATATGTGAAATGTAAGTTTGACATATTGATTCAGTTTTACAGAGTACAGTGATTGTTTTTTTCTCTTAGAATCAATGGTTATTAGTCTGTAAACATCTGCTGAACACTAGCTACACAGGGCACTGTGAGACGTACCTGCAACAGTGCAGTTGAGTAGTAAATATCATTGCTACCCTCACAGAGAGCATCCATCTGCTTTGGATATAGTTGACTTTAGTGTTATCTAAGAAAAGGTTAGAAAACAATGCCATTGTGAAAGAAAGGAGAACAGTTAATGAATTAAGTGAGGCCATCTCTTTACAGAGTACCAGGGGGATTTTTAGTGTCATATAATTTCCCTAAGATCCTGAGAGTTCTTAATTGATTGATTAAAACATTTTGAGCTCAATTTTTTTGTATGTTATGCAATCCTTAGTTTTCAAAACAGTGATTCTGTTAGTTAAATAATATAAATTGTTCTTTAGGAAATTTATCAGGTATGATGTCTTCCTATAAATGAACTTAAAGGATCTGGTAAAGATTATAAATTCAGTTATAGAACTTTTTTAGTTTCTTAGCTTTTAAGTTAAAGATCTGTTATAAAACAAGACACATAGTGACAGATACATGTTAGGTAGATTATTTCTTTTTGTTACAGTTTGCATAAAGAGGAATCTAGTCAGACACACAAAGAATTAACCTGAATCAGGGTACCAAAGACTAGTGGTCTCAGGGTGATATGTATGGGTGGTTAGATGACTTTAGCTAAGCATTAATGGTTCTTTCTGAATAGAACACTTTGAGTAATTTTTCAGTTATCAGCACATATAAAGTATAACATGTAGTGGACCTTTACTGTGTGTGAGAATGTTAAAGAGAAGGGAAAAGATATCGGTTAAACTACTTAAGAGGAAAATCAAAGGCCCCAGGCTAAAGTTAAATTTCTATGAAATAATGAGAGAAAAAGGAAAGGAGAAAGAGAAGGAGGAAGGGATGGAGAAAAAAAGGAGGCATTTGGAAATAAACTGGAGAAGATGGAGGAAGAAAAAGGGAAAAAGTAATGTATACATATAAATATACTCATACACATACATGCACATACATATACATCATGTACATATACATATGCACATGCACTATATATATATATATAGTATACCTATTTTCATTACAAATATTTAATTACATATATAGTGCATTTGTGATGTACTTTGTTGGAACATAGAGGCTGTTTTAACTTTTACATTTTGTGAGGTATGATATTATAAAATTTAATTTTATTTTGGCTCTGTAAATATTATCTGTGGTTAAATTCAGAGGCAAAGTGAAACAAAAGAAAAACACACAGTGAATTATATAGTATAAATTAAAAATATTTCTAAACTTTCTCATGTGTAGCTATTACAAACTGATTAGAAGAAAACTGGCAATTTGAGAGTGAATGTTTAATAAAAAACAGTCTCATGTTGCTTAAGCATATAGCAGTCTTTGACTTATACTTGTATTCTTATTAGGGTTTTCTAATACATATTTTACTTTTTATTGTATATTTTATGTACCTAAGATTTTAAATGTTATCCCCTTCCCTGGTTATCCCCTCTCCCACAGCTAACTTCCCCCTGCTTCTATAAGTATGTTCCCCTTCCCACATGCCCATTCCCACCACACTGCCCTGAATTTCCTCTACACTTGGGCATTGAGCCTTTACAGAACCAAGGGCTCCTCCCATTGATGCCAGACAATGCCATCCTCTGCTACATCTGCAGCTGAGGCCATGGGTCCTTCCATGTGTACCCTTTGGTTGGTGATTTAGTCCCTGAGAGCTCTGGGGGGGGGGTTGGTTGGTTGGTTAATATCATTCTTCTTTTTATGGGGTTGCAAACCCCTTCAGGCCCAACACATCTTTAAATGACAATGCTATCCTATAGGGTTAGAAGTGTAGAAATCTCTGAAACTAGGTATTAAATCTTTTTAAAACTTTAGATTTGTTTTGTTTTATGTGTCTTTTGCCTGTGTGTCTATTTGTATACCCTGCTGTTACCTGGTGCCTGCAAAGTTCAGAAGAGGATGTCAGTTCACCAGAGTGGAGGTTCAGACAGCAATGAGTCACCATGAAGAACTTGGCAATGGAATCCTGCCTCTCTGCAAGATCATCAAATGTTTCTACTCACTTAGAAATCTTTCCAATACTTTGACTCTAATCCTTTGTGTTTGCATGTATTTTTATGAGAGTATCCTTTAAGTGCCAGAAATTTTTTTGTAACTTACGTATTTTTATTACAATTTTCTTTGTGTGTGTTCTTGTAAGAGTTCTGGAATTTTATGTACTATTCTATGTGCATGGAGGTAAATTATGGGCTGTACAATTCCAGTTTTATTATTTATTTTTCTTTTACTAGAAGTTGCGATGACATATGCAAAGTATATCATATCTTGGTAAGGATTCAAAATTCAAAAAAAAAAACTGTCACAAACACATGTAAAAATTGAATGATAGCAATAGGTTCATTCATTTCTTATAAAATAACTGAAATCTCCTCTTGGGAGTTTTAAATATGGATATGTCTATTGACTATTTTACAAAGCTAAAATTAATGATCCATTTTTATAAACTTCAATTGAATTTACCCATTTTTTTAAAAAAATGGCAGTGTTGATAAAATCAGATCTGTATTTTATCCAAACCAAAATTATACCAAAAAAAGCCCCTTAAAGGACACCTTAGTTAATATTTACATCAGATCTCAAAATATTTATCTCTCAAACTGTGTGCAAGTCACCTTCAACTTCAAATCAAACAATATTTTTTTCAAAAGTTTAAGCATCAATGACTCTCAAAAAGCTCCATCCTCTCCTCACTTGATGCAGTTTCAGTATTTCCATCTCAATGACTCTATAGTCATTAGAGGCATGATGCTTCATTGGTCCTTAATGTCCTGTTACTCTGCCTGGAAGCAGGAGGATCCTTTCATTGACATGATCAACAAACAGCTTCTGGCTTGGTGAAGTAAGTCTTACACTCTGATTACTTGAAACCGTTTGACATTAGAAACCGGTGTGATGAAAAATCACACCTTATGTTGCCATTTATCTTGCTGACTTGTTTTATACTGTCTGCATTTGTACAGTAAGATCAATGTAAATGGACTGTTCGTTCTTCTCCTGATATCGGGTTGTCTTGTCCAGCCACAACATAAGGGCTTTTGCCCTGATGTTTTCTATTTCTGTTTAGCTGTCAATTCCTGGAGGCCTGCCTGTTCTGAACAGGAAATATGAGTAGTGGCTATGGGGGAGAGAGAAGATGAAGGGAGGTCCTAGTAGGATTTGAGGCAGGAAATGTATGGTAGGGACATATTATATGACAGAAGAATTTATTTTCAATAAAAGTGTATAAGTCATTCCTTATCATTTTGAGTTATTTTTGCCACATGCCATTGAATGTTTTTATTTTGTTCACTTTTTTTTGGAACAAAGAAAAGTCCTGTAATCTAAGGAAATAGATAATGTATCTAGTCATCATATTGTAATTTTTAATTGAGGGCAAGAATACTCATATCTATACAAAACAAAAAGTTTCTATGCAGAAACTTGAAATGAGATTATGTAAGTTGTAGGTAAATGGATAGAATTGGAAAAACAAAACGAAGTATAACAACACAAAACACGGACAACAACTATGCAGTGTGAGGCAACCAAGATCCAGGAATCTAAAGGTATATTTTTCTCAATCCTAATGTCAGATCTTTAAACATATGTGTTTATTTTGCAATTCATGCAGAAGCAGGGAAATGGACTAGGGCATTTGGAAAGGTGATGGAAACATCTTAAGGAAAAAGAGAGAATATAGAACAAGTAAAGCAGCACATTATGTTTTAATTTGTGGTTTTCTGATGTGGCCCTAGTTCTTTTGGTGAGCATGAGCAGGTGAACCAAAGCATCACTAACAATTTAACAATGAGGGCTAAACCCACTGATGTTGGTTTGCTGTAGCCATTTACCTAAGATCTAGCAAAATAATCTTTTTAAATGTTTTATCTTATGTACACCTTTTCCGTGTTGAGTTTTTGTTTGTTTTAATTCTGTAGAGTTGTTTTGTTTTTTCTGTTTGTTTGTTTATTTGCTTTGTTTCTGTTTTTCTTTTGTTGAGACAGAGTTATATGAGGAAACTTTCACTGGCCTGGAACTTACTACCCAGACAAAGATAAGGCTGCCTTCAAAAACCTGAGGCATTCTTCTAAGTGCAATGATTAAAGATGGATACTAACACATCAACTGAGAAAAAACCCAGGCTTATCTTATCTGCCAGCCTCTTCCTCTTTAACATTTGTCTTCTTGTGTGGCAGCTCTGGACATCCACAGACCCGCATTGAATAATTTTGCTTAGGGTTTACTATTAACCCACTAGAAAAAAAAAATCAAAAATTTTTGTTCTAATTTTTTTCCTTTATTATTCTTCCTTTAATAAAACTTCAGGAAAATAAATATTCTGAGCCATTTATTTTAAGTTAATTTTAGTGTCTGTAGAAGATAATGCAACATTTAGTAGTTTCACTACCTTATTTCTGCCCCGGGGTTCTTTCTTTTTCTTTCATTAAAAATATTTTATTTGTAATCTATGTAGAAAAGGAAATAATTTATCTCTTTATAGATTAACTTGAATATATTTTTTATATTTTGTGCAAGGCAGGAACAAGCCAATAGAGATATCAGAAGTATATTTCCTTGATAGATTTGATACATCCCCTATTATATTCTTTATTCCTGTATTTTTTGTTACTATGAAAACATCATAACTAATTTTCTTACAATCTAAACATGGTAAAAATAAATAACTTTCCAAAGAATAAGGGAAAGGAACTGAAAGGAACATTGACCCTTGGGCAAACTCCCATCACTCCCTTTGTACTTCACACAACTTTCCTCTATGCCAGAACTGTACTTATAAAGAATGTCACATGGGGCATATGAATTATTACTGTGCTCTGATGCAAAGAATACTTCAAAAGTCTGTGCTTTGGTGTTACTGAAACTCAGATTTTATGTGAAAAGCTATAACACAGAAACCAGCTGAACAGGTAAAAGCAGGAGATGAAGTTAGAAAATTTGAGTAATAGTTTTCTACCATATCCAAGGATCCAGACAATAGTAGAGAAAGATGTCCTTTAAGATTGTTTATGTTTTTTTGTGTGGCTGGAAAGATAAGTCAGCTGGTTACATTTTGCTGTATAAGTACATATGAGGGCCTGAGTTTAATCTCCAGCAGCCTGTGTAACAGCTGAATGCAAGAATATATGCTTGTGATGGGTAGGCAGAAACACAAGGATGTTTGGGGAGTTGGAGAGCAAGCCAGCCTAGCCTAAAGGGCAAGCTCAAAGACACATAGAGACTCTGTCTTGGAAATAGTGGACAGTCATTCTGCAACATTATTCTAGATTGACCTAAGACTTATATATGCACATGAGTGTGCACACACAAACAAAAACATATATCACACACACACACATACAGAATAGAACAATGTGTTTGTTCTATAATACCTTCAGTCATTTTTTATGTCATTCCAGCAGAAATGTGGAATTCTAACCTGTACTGCATGGGCTACATGTAATGTAATAGCTGTGGATGCAGCACAAAACAAATTGTCCTTCCTTCTTTCCCTCCTTCCTTCCTTCCTTCCTTCCTTCCTTTTCTTTTTCTTTCTCTCTCTATTTCTTTCTTTCTTTCCTTTCTTTATTTCTTGTCTACTTTCTGGCTTTCTTTCTTATAACTTCATTGTGTGGTTCTCAACCACGGGTTTCACATAGAATATTATATGGCACTGTCTTAAATTTATAGGAGATCACACCTATAACATTTGGGTTATGGAATGCCTTCCATTGGCTCAAAGGGCCACATATAAAAGGTCTGGTTATCAGCATATGCTATTGGAATGTGGCAGAACTTGTAGAACAGTGGCTTATTGAGGAGCTGTTAGGCTATTCAGTGTATAATTGTGCAGAAGATAGAACCTTACCTATTCTTCTTTTACTAGGTGCTATATGGATGCAGTGATAGTCTTGTTTACCATGTACATCTTCCATGATGATAGCATAGTAATGCTACCATCAGAACAATATGGCCAAGCAAAATATGAGTTAACAGCTACACCCTCCTAAGTTCTTTCCCCCTAAGTCTTTCTTATCTTTCATATCAGAAACTCGTCAGACTGGCAAGACATCAATTCATGGATCATTTAAATTAGTGGAAGGTTGTGCAGAGCCTAACAGCAAGGCCACCCAGATGACTGCGGGACCCGAGGATACTTGTTTGTAAGGATGCAGAACCCAGTTGTTTACAGAAAACTTTATCTTGGAGAAAAATACTTCCCATAGAATATCTAAAGTCAGACTAACTCCTTAAACCTGAAGCCCCACGGTCATCAGAAATACATCTTAGTTCTAGCAGAAAAATGAGTTAGAGTGAATTTGGAGGAAAGAATCTTAGGTTTCATGGCCCAGAGTTTTTCATCCATAAATTAAGATGAAACATTAATGTCTGAGCTCTTCATATGTATTGCTCCTTGATGTAAGTGTGTTTTAGTCATAGAACCTGATAACCAAGCACTTCACTATCATTCTTATTTTACAGATAAGAACACTGTATAGGTGAAAAGGAATGTGCAGTTATATTTCCATTGAACCCATATTTCTACATGTAAGTGGACACCTAATAGTATATACATTCTTCATAAAGTAATGTTCCTTTTATTCATAGATTTGCAGAAGGAGATAATGAAAATACAATAACCCAGGACCACTCTCACTCTAAAATTCTCTTTCAGAGAAAATACTGCTCTGTGGAAGACTGCATAGCTTATAGAGAACCAGGAAATATTTTCCTACATATCTTCTGCCCTTTTCTGCATTACACAAATACAAGTAGTCCTTCACTCATTCACTGAATATGAGTTCTCAAACAGAACTTATCTCAGGTAATTTTAAGCATTTCCATTTATTTCCCATTACAATTTTATGTTGTAATCAATTAAATGGCATCAGTTTTATGAAACAAATCTTCACTGAGAATATAAGCTAATGTTTAAATTTTGACCAAATTTGATTTGTAACACCTTGTTTACATTATTATAGACCACATTGACTTTACTCTGGAGTTTACTATTTCTTTTAATGGTATTTAGTGACTTTCATTAAAAATAATTATTCATATACTGACCACTAAATTTCTTTTCATTTTCTGTGAACTGAATTGTTTCACAGAAAATATAGGTATTAGGTATATCTTATTATACTGAAACAACTTTTAAAGAGAAAAATCTTAATTATGTGGCAATGAAGTCACTTGTAAGAGAACAACTGTATACACAAAATCAAAACTTTACTGTTAAGGCAAAGAAGAGGTAGTGTATTTTTGAGCCAAATAAATGTAAATTACCTTAAAACTTGGTGACAGTTTCACAAAATTTTACCTATGTCAAACAAAAGATCTAAGTCTGTAATAATCCATCCCTCTACAATAACTACATTTAAATCATCCATCCATCTTGTGGACTCTTTTACTTGTTATGTTTTTGATTTGGTTTTTGTTTTGTTTTTGTCAGAAAACTAATTCACAATATTGATTTCTAGGTAAGATGGAACTTTAAACTGTAGAACAATGTATACTATTCTCTTCCGGTAAGGTGTTGCAATCCCTTGTCTGCATCCAAGCAGTTAGCAGTTAGTACACAAAACGTTGGGTAGTAATTTCACTTTAACATTCCTGTATTTCAGTAAGAATAGAGACTGGTGAATTTCACATCCATGTTTATAGTAAGAGACCTCGAGTGGCCTTTTAGCTAAGGTGTGTCTGCAGTTTCCCATTGGTACTAATATCTGAGTTTAAGCATTCTACTTCTCATGGTCTTATAAAATACATAGTCCAGTATGACTATAACCCTCAGATAAATCAGAGAACATCCCTCAGTAAATAATACAAGATCTCCAATGCTGGGAAGATGGCTCATTTAGTACAACATTTGCTGTGCAGCTTGAAGAATTGAATTTGAATCAAAGAACCCAGGTAGAAGCTGGATACATTATATACATTGTTCTATCATCCTGAGATAGATGCAGAGAAATACCCAAGAGCATGTGTGCCAGCTACCCTAGACAGTATGTGCAGCAAGAAAAGAAATGGATCTTAATGTAGCCTACCTTAACCTGTCTTTTTGACTTTTATATGTATGTTAAAGAATGTACATAGGAATCCAAGCATGCACACATAGACAATTAAAGATCTCCAGATATCTTATAATTTAGAAACTTTAAACAATATCTGGAGATTATTATTCTACAGGTCAAACCAGAATTAATTAATTAACTAATTGATTAATTAAAAATAAATTAAACAAACAAAAGCTTCCAGTTTGGCCCATTGATCCATCAGTGTACATGTGTGTATATTTATATGTGAATTATTTCACCACCTCTTTTAATAGAAATGTCATTATCTCACTGCTTCTCAAATGTTAATACACTTATGAATCATTTGAGGAAACTTTTAAAGTGCAGATTGTAAAACAGGAAGCATGGAGTGTGTCCTGAATCCTCACATTTATGCAAATTCCTCCCAAGAAATTTGCTCTGCAGCTGTTCGGGATCCTGTTTTGATGCAAGGACGTGTGCTTACTTCATTCCTTCGTGCTATCATTTCTCAATTAAAGTAAAACTGCTCAGACCTCATCCTGTCTCAGAAGTCACTACAAATCTGTTAAACACACATGTTACTAGTTTCCTGAGCGGGGTGGTAATGGTGACTCAGTAGCTTTGGCATAGAATGTGGGATTTCTCAAATTCCAGAGCTGCCCTCCGTCATGTTTCAAGTTCACCACTGACCTCCTTGCTTCAGTCCAAGCTTCTACAGAACACTAGCTTGTTAGAATGCTTACTCTTTGTATAAAATTGGCTTTGGTAAACTTTCACTACAATATGACCTCGCATGCGAACCTCAGTGTCTCTTCTTGTTTTCCTTGGCTTACAGAAGACCCATTTTCCACTTGCTTGTATTAGATTATAGAATACCATTTCAAAATCTAAAAATTAAATGTTTTCATTTTCCAAGTTAACTTATTATTGCAAGAGTTACTGATCCATCCCTTCTTACTTTCTCATTTGCTTGTTCAATTCAACGTTCTGTAGCCTAGGATATCCTAGAAATCTCTAAGCAATCCAGTTTGGCAATTGTTCTTCAGAGCTCACCCTGCCAAGTACTAGGCTTAAAGATGTAATCCACCACACAACTTATGTTCCTCATTCTGAAATAAATATTAATCACATAACTGATGTCTCAGAAAAAGTACAGGATTAGAAATGGAGTCCTCTTTGATACCTGGTGGGCACAAATATAACCTTTTGCCCTAGGTGGTATTTCCCACTCTGCCTGCTTCTGTGATACATCATACAATCAGTGATTATGCCAAATCACATATCGAAGGAAATTTCAGAACTGCGATACATTTACTAGCCCACTGGATTTTCACCAATGAAAGACATTAACGGTGGCTGAAGCATGGTGCTCAATACAAAGTACCGAAGTTACTGAGTTCTGTTTCTAAGAGCTGACAGAAGTCCTCATTCCTCAGTCAGCACTTTAGTCAGCTCATCTTTCTGCCTTCAGTTTCCACCAGCAAACTGAAGAGGCTGGAACATCATGATGATCCAGCGCCTCCAGACCAGGATGCAGACAACCTTCACCATGGCCTTGTGAGACTTTTAAATACATCAACCCAATCTCAACTCCCGTGATAAATAATGAACTGACAGCGAGATGCAATCTTATTTCTGTTCTTGCTAAACTGTAGAAAGTTGCTCCTGGGCAATATAGACGGGCCTATATAGCATAGATCCTTTATTCAACCACACAGCCAATTGCCTGCCAACTTTTATTCTACACAATACCTTGCAAAGTCAACAGATCCATGTCATTACTATTTCTTAACAGGGTTCATGCCCATCTTATAACTTTTATAATTGTTTTCCTCTGCAAAGTCTAGCCAAAGGCTCTAGATGTATTTTATTTTCACTTTTGGTAACAATACATTATCATAAATGCACTCTTAGAACAACAAACATTTTCTCGCCAGTCAATAATCTGGGACCAATTTCTCCCCGGTAAAACAACCAACTCTGGGCAGTTTTCTTCCTGAGTTATTTCGTTCAGCATCTGTACACTTGTGGTTTTGTGCTGAGTCTCTTTCCACCTTTACTCAAAGCTCCATATTCCATGTCTGCCTCCATCATCCATTTTCTCTCCCAATACTGTCAGTGTCCAACGTACAAGGATTACTACTATTGGATTCAATTATCCAGAACAGCTTCCTTCAGGAGACACTTAATTGCATCCTCAATGTCTCCTTTGCCAATGGTCACTCACCAATACATTCTGAGGAACCATGAGAGGACCACTGAGAAGATGGGCAAGTTAGAATTGTATCTTTAACTTTATCCCAGGATTTGTGCACAGTCTCACTTCTCTTGTTTCTCTTGATAACCTGGTTAAAAACCACAAGCCTTTCCTTGGCACAGGTGGATCACCTTGTCATCACCAAATCTCTTATTTCCTAACCTACTTTCTTAAATGTCTGCCATGCTCTTTCATATGGGCTTGGTTAAATACACTTACCACAGAGTGCTCTTGTCGCTTTGAATTTGCTGGGTTTTTTTTAATGTACAAAATATTGTCAAGGATTCCAGAGTAACTCAGTTTTTTCTCATATTTTAGTGTCCCTGAAAAGTTAATTTTTTATACAGGCATTTCTAGTAGTACACAATGAAAAACTATTCTCGACTGAGACATCCTGTAGGTCTATAGTCATCTTCAGGGTATTTTTGCTTCTATTACTTTTTTGGGGGGATGAGGGGGAGAGTAATAATAACCACCTCACAAAATGTTCTTGTTTGTTAATGGCCTATTTTGAAAGCTAGAAAATAGTTTGCCATATGTAAGATCATCATTAATAATTTAGTATATTATTCGTAATTACTAGATATATCTAATGAATGGAATAGAAGCTTGAACTAGGTTTCCACATCATCAAGGTACTAAGAAGACCTCAGTACCAGGCATTATCTCACCATCTTCATGAAGAAGATACGTAGCAGGACTACTTTTAATCTACATAAAAGAAACACTGATAATAAGTACATAGCATAATGTTTAATAATAGGGCATGCTAAGATAATATAACTAGCCACACTTCAAAAGTGTTGTATTGTATTATAGCTGACTTTGGAGTGGAAGCAACTCTGACTGCCCTCAAATAAAATGGAATTGCTCTGCTTCCTCTTGCCCAGGTTTCTCCTTAATTGTGCCAGACAGTTCATTATTCCTTTAACAACAGAGCTCTTTAAAAGGCCTCAGAAATCCAGAGCCACACAATATGCAAGAAAACCATCCTTTAAAGCCCAATGATACCAAAGTAATTATTAGCAATTACTATGAGGTCAAGCTATAAAGAGATGCAGGTTACTGCAGGACTTAGGCTTTTGTACAGGTATGTGCTCAATTGTTCAAGTTAAAGAACTCTTTAGGAAAAAAATAAGTTGATTATCAAAGCAACTTTATATTTCAGAGATATATTATCTTACAAGATACTGCTTACTTCTTGTAAGCATCAAAGAAAATTGAGGTTTTAAAATAAGTTAATGCTTCATGTAATAGCACCTATAGAATATCATTGTGACCTTTATTGCTTAAACTCAGCTGTACATAAAAATGGGAAAATAAAATATTATATTTGAAAGAGTGTCCTAAGGGAACTTCTGAAAATGCCATTACTCTATTATTGAAAATGACCTACATAAAAGAGTGTTATATAGAGGATAGCCCTTAGGGAGATTCAGCAGATTACCCTTATAATATAAACTGAGTGTTTATTTCTCAGAAGACCTTGAAAATACAAAGAAAACCAGCTCATTAACACACATTTCTGACACATTAATTCATCTATAAATATAAATATATTAGGATTTTGTAAAATCTATAAAGTTTGGCACAGACTTATACAATAATTTCCTCTCTGCCAATCATTCACTGCCTTATATTGATGAAAGAGCAGGTACACTTCTTAAGAGGATGGTCATTAGTCTCAAATAGTTTAGTAGTTATTATCTTGCAAGATTTCTCAGGGATAAGTCATTATACTTTTATACTACAATGCATGTAAAACACCAATTTTTCCTGAGATGAAAAGTTGTTGCAAATTTACTGTGCTTTAACATTTAATTAAAAACAAAGCAGAGATCAATGGATTGTGGGGAGCCCCACTCCTGTGAACAGAACTACACCCAGTTTCTGCTTCTATGTATCAGGAAAAGTCTCTGAGGAGAGAAGTGGAGACTGTTAGAGTCAAAATACTGGGAAGTCTGCTGTAAACTGTCTTTCCTAGAAATGGCTGCTGTAGAAGGTCTGGAATAATGTCAGTGCCAATTGCCTTGTGAACAGGCACAGTGGGAATTCATGGGTGTTACCTTGGCTATATCTGGAATTAGTCACATCCTAAATAAGAAGGGTACACCTGTGATCATTTGAGGTGGAAGACACACCTCTAATCTAGACCACTCCTTCTGGTGGCAGCCAATGGAAAGGACACAGAGGAAGGAAGCTCTCTTTTTACCTGCATGGCTTTATTCTGGCTGACAGGTTCTTCACTAGCATTATATCCCATATCATAAAGCATATCCCAGAGACCAGCGAGACATCTAGCCTCATGAATTCATTCTTGGACATTTTGCTGGAGCACCATTGTGTTGGACCAATATATGCTGAATATATATGTGAAGGAGTGAGCCTTGCAAAAACATACATGCACACACACACACACACACACACACACACACACACACACACACAGGAACCCAGCAGAACATAAATTCCATTTCCCCAAATTCTGAAATTCTGAAAGGCAGTCCCAATATCTAGAAATATGCTCAACTTCAACTATAGGAGGATTTTTATTAGTTAGATAAAAGCCCGCATTCCTCATAAAATTAGGGTTCTAGTTCTTATCACTAGCAGACTGGACAAATGGATATATGTGGTGTCTATTAGCTTACCAACACATATGGCCTCTGTAGTCATTCACTTTCTCAAGCAACTGCAATATATTTCAAAGTCCCTGTTAGTATTTTAGCTCTTCTCACCTCCTCCCCTACCCTAAATTCAGGTCAAGTGGTTCTTTCCTCCCAACTATCATTTTCCTTAGAACCCCTCTATTTTTGACATGCTCTCACTGCCTTGGCCTTCCCTCTGCTTCCTCTCCCTCTACACCCCTGTTTCCCAATCCCTTGGATATGTCCCTGCTTTGTCCATGGACAGGTCCAGACTGTTGGCTACATTTTTTCTACTTTCATTTCTTTCTGCCTCTGACTGTTCTCCATCATACATTCAATAAACCTGTCCCATTAACAATAGAATGGAGTGGTCATGTTATCAGTTTGTGTGTGTGTGTGTGTGTGTGTGTGTGTGTGTGTGTGTGTGTGTGTGTGAATACATGGATGTAGCAACAATAAAAGGCTATAAACTTGAGAACAGAGGTATCCTTGGAGAGCTTTAAGAAAGGGTACTGGTAGGACTGAAGGAAAGAAAGGGAAGGAGAAATAATGCAATTTCATTTTTTTAAAAAACGTATTAAAAACATATTAAAATTTAATAAAACATCCAGATGATAATATTTGCTTGGAAATATTTAGGGTTAACATAAGTTAGTAAGTATAAGAAAACCGGAAAAGGGCTGATAATAATCTCTATATCTAGGAAGAAATTACTCAGTAAGCATTTCCTTTATTCTGAGGAATTGCCTAGTTGCCTCTTTTAGTTGTTTCAGTAACTTCTAAGGAGTTATAAATAATCACATTTACTTCGTATCTAAATCTGTTCACTCTTTACACTAAATATGTTCTCAGCTTCCAGTATGAATTATTAAAATGACTCATCTCTTGGGCATAATTGTTGGTTGATTACTATGCTAATTTCACTAATGGTACAATTTTATTGACCAATATGTTATATGTTACTCTTTGGAAAAATGTCTATACTTCAGTTGGAGCCATCTAGAAATGCTTGGACATAAACCCAAGAATGCTTGGGGCAGATGGCAGATGAATATGATTCTGCACTACAGAAAATTGGAGACAGTAATGAACTCACCATTGAAAAGTATGGCTCCTCAGTAGACATAATTTGTGCACCTTCCAGGACCCCTCACAGGAATTTGAAAACAAAAGTAATGGCCGATAAGCTTGTGATAAAGGAAGGCCAGCAACTGATAAAGGAAACACTGGAGCAAAAACTCTAGGCCTGAGCAATTAAGAGAGAGTGAGAAGCACTTAGAATCTCCAAGGCACTAAACATCCACTCGGAATCCCAGAAAATGGAGACACAAGATAACAAGAACAGAGCCAACATAAAGTAAACCCATTATCTTTCCTACTCCAAGCCCTCTCTTATCTCGCTAGTCCTGCACAGGTACTAGGTTGAACTCCAGGGCTCTACAGACAAAAAAATAACTGTGAAAGAGGGAAAATGATAACAAAAAAATCATTTGATCAGTAAAATTGTCAGGATGGATTATCTTATATTG
Organism: Micromys minutus; assembly: GCF_963924665.1. Lineage (NCBI taxonomy): Eukaryota > Metazoa > Chordata > Mammalia > Rodentia > Muridae > Micromys > Micromys minutus. Next base: position 18,602,806 of record NC_137974.1, read on the forward strand.
ATGCCAGTAATGATGAGCCTACAAGAGTTAATGATGAAGTAAAATAAAAAAATAATAATACTTAAAAATGTTTGTAACTTTACCAGTTACATGGCATGAAATTAACTAACCCTCCCCTGCTCTGATTTTCAGGCAGTGACCTGAATCAAGACAGTAGCCATGGAGACCATGTTTGGCTTAGGCTTCTGACACTGAGAAATAACAGCAAACATCTTTAACATAATGTTCCAATTGGAATTCAAACTTTAAAAGTCTAAGTGGTGCACATATTACTTTAAAATCCTTTTGTAGTTAGACACAAATTTATCCAAAATAACATGTGTAACTTGGAAACTTATGGGTAATATTTACATAAAAGTGAAATTCCAACAAACTATTAGTATAAGAAACCAGAACAAAATTAATTTAAAATTTCAGAACATCCTTGTGAATTCATGTGCAATATGTTAGTAAAAGGTGAGTGAGCTAGACATGAAAACACATGCCTCCAGAGTATTAGGCATGCAGATCTATGAGTTCGAGAACAGCCTATCTACATAGCAAGTTCCAAGAGAACAATACCTACATAAAAAGACTCTGTCTCAAAAAATAAGAAAAATTTAAATTATAAATATAAGTTATGGAAAGTGTATGCTTATATAATCAGCAGTTGCGCCTCTTTATCTTTTAGAGAACAAAAGATTGTTCTGGATATGTTTGATCACATAACAACATGCTATAAAACCTATGAATGTTTGCTGATTTTTTACTTCTTGGTTGTGAGCAAAGCCTTTTATGGCTGAGCCATCTCTCCAGCCCATCTACTGATTTCTTCAATTATCCTCTGTGACTCAGTCTATTTCATGAATAACATCACAAAATAGCTTCTCCTGGTCAAATACTATCAATGTTGCTTAAGGTGTTTCTCTCTAATAGAAATGGAGTGTATCATGAGCCTTTACTTTTAATCAGGAAGACTGTCAAAGGTTTCAAGATTTAACTTTTGACAGAATTTATAAAGTTAGGCTGTCTAGAAAAGATTGGCATGAGTATGGTTCAAAATTAAAGACAAAGTAATTTTTAACCTGGTTGAAACATTGTAAATTGTTCTCTGTTATCTCAAAATGTAAAGACAGCAGGAGGTGTATATCACCATGCTGTAACTGATAAGTCAGTTAGAAACATAGTACTATATCATTTGTAATGATATACTATATGAATATATACATGTATATATAATATCAATATAGTATAAATATAGAATATCTATATATATACATATATACATATCTGTATACACACGTATTTCATTGAACTACTAGTTAGATAGTATTAGTTAAGTCACATTAATTTAGTCAGTGTAACTACATGTCTTATTCTCTAAGGCTTCTATAACTAAAATACAACAGAGTTGGTTAAGGATGGAGTGATAAGACTGTATCAGTACATGTAACTTGAGTAAACTCCCTTTAAACATTGCACAGAAGCAAGCTCATTTCCCATTCAGAATGCAGGTTTTTGCTAAATCAAAAGTGGGAGTTCCTGGTGATAACTGACAGGATATACTAAAATGTATTCTCCTGTACTGAATAGGCTGCATGCACCTTAGCAAAGCATAAGACCTGTACCTGACATTGCTAGACAAGCTCACCTGATTGGAAATCTGAATTCAATTATAAATACATCCTAGTGATTAGATCCTTTCTAAACCATGAATTAGACAACATACCAAAGTTCTTCTCAGACAGTTTGCCAATGGATTGCTATATGTACTATTTTTTTAAAAATTAAAAATATCAGTGTATTAGCAAGGTCAAACAATTAAATTCAATTGTTGTTTTAAAATGAAATGGAAAAGAAAATAGCAAATAGTGTTTTTATTATATTAAGAGCATGTTTTGCTGAGTGTCATCCAGTGGATAATCTCAGATAAAGGTCAGAGTGGTACGAAAATTTTGCGCTTATGTGAGACACATTTTTGCCTAATCATTATCAGTATTCTTTTAGGGAACAGTATGTGACCATGACCTGTGCTATCAGTCAGAGTCATATTGAAGTCACATAGCACTTGGACAGTTTATGAAATTAAAATTTGTGCTTATGTGTTTGATTCAAGTAGTCATTATAGATGAACAGGCTCCAGTTCTTATAAATACAAAGAACTTGTTTAAAAATAAACATGCAAAAGTCATAGTTCTCTATAGTAGCTAATCCCAGCAAATGAGTTAGCCCTATTTGTGTGTGTGTGTGTGTGTGTGTGTGTGTGTGTGTGTGTTTGTGTGTGTGTGTGTGTGTGTTTGTGTGTGTGTGTGTGTGTGCCTGTACTTAACTCCATAATTTGAAATCAATATTTGGTATTGCCCTTTCTGGGCAACTTGAAGTTTTATCATCATAGCTCATGTGGAATAGATGTGTCTAGCTTCCTGCTGAGTCTTTGTTTTTGCACTTGCATAGCTGCCAAGAGCCTGTTGAACTAAGCTTCAGAACCAATGGCCTAGAAATCCTCTAGGCCAGTGTTGCAAAGGTCTCAGTAACTTTATTAAATTTTGACTGAAGGTTAAAAAAAAATGTGATCAAGAAAGGTGTGACTGTTATTGTTTGAAAAGAAAGGCAGCCAAACTAGGTTTATGCTTGTGAGTTTCTTTCTTTAATTTCCTGCTGTAAGAAATCATTCTGAATCTACCATAGCAAAGCCCTGAATAAGATACAAGGTATGAATGGAGATGGGCCAAGTCACCCCATTCCTCCTGGCTTTCTCACTGACAGATGTAAAATCATCTATGATCATTTTGGCTGAGGTAATCAGTAGCAATTGTGGAAATGACCAAAGCTCAGTTTGTCACGTATCTGCTGCCTAAGTATAAAAGTGTCCATCAAACATCTGCCATGGGGAAGTTTAAGTTGAGTGACAGCACTTAAGAAAACATTAGGGACAGGACAGCAGGCTGGATTTGAGGGAAGCCAGCACTTTATCCTTGTTAAAGGTTTAGCACCTTGCACTGACACTTCTTACCTCAAACCATCTGTTCCCTTCATATCATTGGAGAGCAAGGCACAGACCACATTTGTTCCCTGTGTTTACATAGCTGCATATTTATTGGTGAGTGCATGACAGGACTCTCATTAATTCAAAGACATATACAAAAATTAGCTACTTCGATGTGGAAATTCTAGTCTAGGAAAAAAGAGCAGGTTTTTTTCTGATGTATATTCAATTATTTTGAAGTATTGATGTATTAATTTTATTGAAGCATGCTTATCCATTTACTTTCCTAACAACACCAGGAATACATAAAAGCCCTATGTATAATTTTTCTAGGCAGATCACAAGAATCTCCTTATTAATATGTTCTCTGGCATTTGCTCATGATGCTTCTGACCAAATTTCCGGGGCGAGGGAGGAATATTTTCTTTGACTTGTGTTACAAATTTCCCTTGGGGGGGGGGGTACTTTCTTTGACTGTGTTACATTCTGCCTTTCTGGCTTTAAAATTTTAAAAAATGCAGTTTTAACAGAACCATTAAATAAGATCGGGAGAAAAAGAGTGACTCCGTCTCTGAGTGTTAAGATATTCAGTGTTTCACTTTCTCGACAAGAATAGCAGTAGAGCTGTTAATGATGATACACAGAAGTACCTCCCCAAGTCATGTGAAGTCCATGGTCTCTACACCCTTTGTCCTCTGTTGGGTTTGATGACTTAACTCATGTGAACAAGGAATGGGACTGGATGATTCACTTCAAGTAGGACTATTCCAGCTGGGCTGGAGAGATGGCTCAGTGGTTAAGAATATTCCAACCTTCCACACACAGTACCACCTCAAATGGCTTTATTTCAAAAGTGATCTTTAGGAGAAAAAAAATCAGCAATTTTGTTAGGTAAGAATTGCAAGTAAATTGAGCTAGATACCTTCACTTTCACTGGGTGAGCTGGATTAACAAACAATCTCAGAGCAGTGGTTCATTCAAAGGTCAGTGGGACTTGAAGTACTTTTCTCCACCCACCACTCCACCCCAAGTAACAGAGCAGTGAGAAAAGAAACAAACTGACCTGAGGAAGCCAAGAGTTGCAGGCTTTTATCTAAGAAGATGGGAAGACGAACATTTCTTTTTCCTTTTTGGTTTGTCTTTTGTATTTGGAGGTAAAGTTTCTAAAACTCAAGTTTTCTGGGTAGCATGAAAGTTTCTCTTAGGATAAACTGGTCTTTAAAAACTTTTGTTCTTTTATTGGTTTTGTTTTGCTTTGGAATTTAGTCTTTTAAACCTGTGGTGACAACACATCTTGAGGAGGTTTTGAAGTGAGTGCTTAAGGTAAATCCTGTTCAAGTTAAATCTGCCCTTCAAAATCACCCAACATGTCAAGATGCTTGCATTAAAAAAAAAAAAAAGACAGACAAGATGCTTTCATGCTGACTGCAGCACCATACACCTGGATGCCATTATTCCTTTGAAGAAGCATCAGAAAAATCATAATGTCATAGGGGTGTGTGTGTGTGTGTGTGTGTGTGTGTGTGTGTGTGTGTAAGTCAGAGGCAAGGACAACCCCAAATGCTATTTTGTAGGTGTTTTTGTGCCTTTATTTTAGCATACAGGTGTCTTGCTTTCATCCAAACTGAATAATTATCCAGAGCTTGTTGGACAGAGAGCTCTTGGAATCCTCCTGTTGCTGCCTGTTCTTAGCTGTTAGAATAAGCAGGTGTTGCCATACCCAGATTTCTACAGAGATGATTTCAGAACATAGTTCCTCATGCTAAGTAACAAGCACTTTCCCCACCAAGTGAACTGTCTCCTCAGCTCCCCACATTGACTACTTTTCAATGTCCCTCTTCTTTCCAACAATGATGTCTTGATACAACATCGGCCTTTGAAACACTCGATGCTCTGTGCACATCATGAAGAACTATCTATATGCTCCTGTCATTTTAGATCCCCTAAAGAAGGGCTCCGGGGGAGGAACTGAGCAGTGAGCAAAGAGCAAGACAACGGAAGGCAAACTCAGGAGACTGAAAATCCTGCCAAGCTTGGCTGTGCTTTATGATTAGAAGGGACAAGGCACTAGGGCTGTATCTGCACAGGCCATTCTACTGGTGTTTCATGGTCCTTCCCTCCAAGAGAAGAAGAGGAGAACACGTTGGTGATCATTACAGATAGAAGTAGGTGTGTTAGAAGTATCCAAGACAATAGAGAACATCTACCTTAACCCTGTTCATTTCACTACGGATGGAGGTTTCAAAGAGATAAATGGATTTGACAAAGTTCACAGGCCTGTTTAGATTTAGTCCATGATTTAGAGATCCTATGCTGAAACAGCTATTGGCTGTATCATCTCTGTTTTCAGCAAATGAAATGAATTTTAGTTTAATACTGGATGTCAAAACAAGCATTTACAAAATTAAGAATAATAATAATAATAATGATAATAATAATAATAATAATAATAATAATAATAATAATAATAAAAGTATTACGTATAATTGTCTGGAGGACAAGGGCTCACACTGTTCATTTTATGTAGCAAAAGCTTTTGTGAAGATTAACAGGAATGTTAGCACTGGAGAGAAAGGATTAATGATAAAGTTATCTGAGAAATAAAGACTTCCTAAGCAAACAGAAGAACTTTACAACAAAAGAAACACATGACCTGACCTGTAAACTGGAATCACTCAGACAAGTATTTAATGGAGTTCAGCAACTGGATGAAACGGCAAAATGACAAAGAGCAAAGCATGTTGTATGTTACGTTTTGTTTTACATGTACTTTATTCTCATCGTAACTAGTAAGATTTCAATCTATCAAACCTTTAAAAGATCAAGTACTGACAAAAATATATGTATATAATTTTATGCAAAAAAGCTTTAAAAATCTGTACATTTATCTCTGTTTTTAAAAATAAAGTTGTTTTTTTAAAAAAAAAAGGAAAAAGAAAAGAAATGGCAAGAGAGAGAAAGAGAGACCCATAGAGATGTTAAAGTTGGACAGTTGGATAGGGCAGGAGGTACCAAGGAAACGGGAGGGGCTTTGGGAGGAAAAAGAATGTGATCCGTACATATTGAAAGTAAAAGCTTTGAAAAACACATGTCAAATTGGGAGAATATTAAAAAAAAAGATTAGCAGATGTGTGTGCATGTATGTGTGTGTGTGTGTGTGTGTGTGTGTGTGTGTGTGTGTGTGTGTGTGTGTGTGCATGTGTGTGTAGTGTAGCATCTGTAGTGGTTATCAAATGCTCAGTTGACTTTTTAAGTAGTGACTGTAAAATTATCAACCTGGGTAATGTAGGGAAGACTCAGAACTACACAATGAACCACAGGCATCTAAAGAAAGATGAATGGGAGAAACCGTTTTCCTAAGGCAGAACACAAATCGATTATCCAGTCTCAAATGCTCAGCTGTAAAATCTTTCATACAGGTAACATTGCATAAAACTACCAGGTTGTACTTAGTACCAGGTTGTACGATCTTTGCATATAACCATATATATTCATATATATATATATATATATATAATCAATTTTTGAAATGGGGACATTAATTTGAAAAAGAGCAAAAAGAGATATAAGGGAGGGCTTAGGGGGAGAAAGAAAAGAAAGAAGTGATAAAATTGTATTACACTCTCAAAAAGAAAAGAAAAACCTGAAAAGCTATCTTAAAAAGATAAAGCCGAAGAGAAAACAGTAAGAGCAAAATTACAAAATACCTATAAAGAAGCCAGTAATAAATCATAATGGAGAGGAGGTAAGGAGTGACTTTTTGTTCTTTTGTTTCCTCCAGTTTTGTGCTCTGTTTCTATAGGACACATACTTGCACGTGTACACATACACATGCAAACATAAAAATAATTATCCATGCATGTCTACATTGGATACCACGGTCTTTGCCAAGAGAAAGTAGTGATTCTGCCTGTAGATGAAGATTAGCCACAGATTTTAGGTTTGTAGCAGCCCCTCCCTGGGCTGAGGTACAAATGCAGGTCTAATACCTCCTAAACTTTTAATGAATTGTCTTTAACCATGAGATGGAGACATGTCTAGAAGCCACAATCATCTTAAGAACAGAACTAATATTTGTAGTGCTTTAAATTATTTTAGTCTATCATACTGTTAGAATTGACAAGATTAAATTTCTGGTTTTCTTTTTTGTGTATGAATAAGGTAGCTTAAAAATCATTTCTATTACTCGATAATTTACATTAAAATGTAACTAAGAAAAAATAATTGTGCATCTGCATTTACACATAGTATGAATTTTCTATAAAATTGCCCCTGTTACATATTACAGTATCAAGAGGCAGTCACCCTGTTCACAGTTATTAATTCTATTGCTTAGGGTCACTATGGACAAATACCATTAGTTGTAAAAGATATGGGAGAAAAAGTTAGAGAATTAGCTTAGCTCCATGTTTCTGTATTTATGATATTTGACCAAATTCGAATGTAACAGGTTAATTTGATGTTAATTATAATCACAAAGCAAAATTGGCAGGTCTTCCCCAATCCCTAGTCAGAAAACCTGACAGATATCATGGCTTACTTTTTTCTTTTCCTTGTAATGAATCCCAAGGACATCTTTCATCTTAACTTCCTATCAAACCTCTTGGTAATTTCTGTCAGTTTCACTTCCTGAAAACTCCAAAGGGTACTGGTTTTCATAGCCCATATCTTCATCCACTCCAATCAAAATACCATTATGATACAATGAGGATCTTTTTTATGACCTTGATGGTCTTCATGGAGTTTCACTAAGGACAAGTGCACACAATTCTGCAACTATTGACTCGTTACAACTGTGCACACACAACCTCCTGAGTGTTCTTCTCAGGTGGCTTCTGTCATCTGTCAATTTTCCCAATTACAAATCCTTTGAGATTACCAGTCTGACTTTCTCCACTGTGTCACAACGACATACATTCATATGTCACAATGCAAAATGCACTTAACTCATAATTACACTCCTGCCAGTAAAATTAATGAAAAACATCTTGAAAATTAACGTGTTCGATTCTGAAACTTTACAGATTACAAAGAATGTATTAAACTTGTGTAGAAGTCAGTTCAAAATGCTATGACAAAATTTCTCTCCTTCATTACTCCTAAGCACCGGGCCACACAGTCAGATCTACTTTTTCTCAGACATGGGAAGAAACTTCAATTTTTTTTATTATTGTTCAAAATTATTTTTTATATATTACCTTTCTCAGGACTTGTCTCTATATGTGAATCTTATAAATCACCTCACACCTGTAAGAATCTCTTTAAACAAAACTTGAAATGATCACTCTCACAGTTCTGAGACTAAAGGCGATTGTGTTTGCTTTAGATGCCATGGAAAACAGTCCCTGAGCCTGTGACCAGAAGGATATAGGTAAAATTTGGATTTTATGATGCTCTTGATATCTTTGCTAGTGCAAATATTTTACACTGTACCTTAAAGGCATACTAGCATATTTTGTACTTGGAAAAATCCAGGCAACAGATAATGATGTCTAGACTTTTTTCCGTTTACTTGGCTTTGAAGGAGCTCACTTCCCTGAATAAAATCATCATAGAATTTTGCAAAGTGAAGGCACTTAGTTTGTCCTGATGTATGTGCTAAGCAACACTTTCTCATTTTTTCATTTGTGCCAAATTATGTCACCCTTCTCAAAGAAAGCCTGGAAGTAACAAAAGACACCGATCACAACTTCCTAAGAGCATAGTTTTGAACACTCAGGTTAAGTACTTGTGCAGTAACATGAGTAGATATTGGAGGACTTACATAACGTTTCCCTATACTCTTCCTCTTCATAATTGTGAATTAGGATACCGAAATTATTATAATTATAATGCTATTGGAAGCATCAAAACAAAGTAGGTAAGATTATGTGATTACAATAAAAATCAAATTAAAGATGTTAGCCACAGCATCCAGATTTTAATAGTCATTTTTTCCAACCATGAAAGATAGAATTTAATATTATTTATTTATGTCATTAATTTATCCAAAACTATTTGTATTTCTCTAAAAATCTAGAAACATGTTTGTATCATCTGACATATAATTAATAAGCCCCTAGTTACTTATTAAAGATCAATGCTAAGAACATAAATAAAATATCATTGACCCTTCAAAGATCCCATTAGGCATTAAAAATAGATGTAGGGTACTTTATAATTAGTTGTTGAATATAATCCATCCGTCATTTTTTAATCTGCTTAATTTTGCCTTCATCAAAGACAAATATTTGATTCCTGAAAAAACAATTTTTCAGGCATTGAATAAAATGTCTGACCAAATTATTATCATTTATTACTTTATTCTCTGCTTTGTCAAATTACACAAACTGATCAACGCTATTTTTCATACAGAAGAAATATGGCTTGTGGTCTATGATTCAAATGGAGCATGTCACTTAAGCTCAGAGGTACCTTGTTAATCAGAAGACAAATGTTATGAATATAGGAAGTCAGTCAGAGCTATGGTAATGCCATAAATACAAAATGAGCCAATAAGTCAAAGAACAAAGACATATGTTCCAATTATTTTATTTTATTTTTCGCATAGAAAAGTTAGAGTGATTTTATCTCAATGTATTTTAGAGTTATTCTAACCTGTCCATTTTTTTCTGTTGAACAGTCAAGTGTCTTGTGTGAGAGTTGATATATGTGTTTTAAGGGCAGGGAAATAGCTTAAATAATTTTGAATTGAGTCTTGTTAATAATTAAGTTTTTTAGCTGGATTGAGAACAGTCACTAGATGTGACAACCATGACTTCTAGCAATAGTACAAATCAACATTTTAGGAGTTTAGTAGGATACAAGCAAAATAACATTTTCCGCAACTTAAGAAAAGATGTTGAATCAAGCTTCAGAGACATTTTTCTAGAGACTGGCTCTAAAAATGTGGTTATTGATTTTTAAACTGAAGTTTACTTTGAAAAAAGTACCATGTCTTTTCCTCTGAATTCTACAATAATAGTTAAAATTGTAACCTGTGAGATTTCAGTTAACTATTTCAAGATGCCATTTTTCTTTTTAAATTTTTTCTTTGTGTTTATTAAGAAGGTAATATTTTGGTTTAAAAAAAGAGCATATATACATGTATGGATTTTGTAGTTATCAGTATATGAAACAGCAAGGGTTGGTATTTCCAGAACTATGTAATTGTTACATGGCAGTAATGGGTTACCTCCTAAAATCTCTGCTCTCAGAACGTAGAGATAGCTGTTCCCAGAAATAGCTGGCAAGTTAGGCTAGCCAAATGATTGAGCTCTGGATTCAAGTAAAATAAATAAATATTCTACTACATATGTATGTATGTGGTAGGCACCAATCAAGAAAAACACCCATTATCTTGTCTCTGCATGAATGCATCTGTTTCTACACACATGGGTCCACACACATTCAGGCATGAATACACTCATGCATCCATACATAGGCATGCAAAACAGAGGGAGGGTCTCTATTTTAACTTTGTTATCTTTTTTGAATTTAGGAATTTGCTATGTTATAAGGAAGAGAAAATTGTGTGTCATTTCACAAGACACTGTTAACTAATAATAGGTTCTTCTACAAATGAAAATTGGTTTGGTCTCTGTAAATTTGTATTTTTATTTTTTACTCAAATATTTTCATCACAGTTGTCTTTGTGACTAAGTGATGGGTTGGCTCTAAATGTTTAAAAGTTACTAGGGGTTTGTTAAAGATGCAGGAAAACTAGATTGGACTGTTTGAAAATAAATTTCTTTCGAACAATATAGTGCTATTGAGTTGTTAAAAGACCTGATTTAATTAAAGTCTATAATTTCAACTAGTGATGCCATTTTTCTTTACCAGGCCACTGGATACCATGTTAACTAAGGGAGCCTGTGTTCACTGCCTATCTAACTCATTTTTTGAGACAATGTATCGTAACCAGGACAATCTCCTCAGTACATGAAGTGCACTGTGACTCCTTGTGCCTGGTGATCTTTTCACTTGTGGAAGGAATTGTATTCTATGTTTATTCATGTCTGTGCTTGCAGGTGTGTGTGTGTGTGTGTGTGTGTGTGTGTGTGTGTGTAATGTCAAGAGACAACTCTTCTTTTTCTCCTGTTTGAATCCTGTTCTTTGCTTTATCATTTAAGTATTTGGGTATCAAAATTAGGGCAGAAGCTTGGCAACCATCACCTATACCTAGGGAGTTATCACACTGACTGTGGGTTTTAATACAATGACCAGAGATCATGCTTTTTAAAACAATTATTGCTGTGCAGAGGTTGTGTGAGCATGCAAGTCTAAGGAGGCAGAGTATCATAAGAGATTGTACTGAAATGACAAAAAAACAATTTTGGGTTTTTTTTTGGGAGATTTATGAAAATTTGCTGAAGCAAATCAGATATTGTATTATTATTATTACTATAATAATAATAATAATAATTACTATTATTATTATTATTATTTATCATTATATAAAAATACTTCATTTCAATGAAGAAAAAACAGGCATAACTTTACAACATCTATAGCAAAAAACATCTGGTAGCTGTTCTGAATATAAACATTTTATTAAGCACTTAAACTGCATCTTTTCACTGCTAATTAAATGAATTTAACCCAATTAGAGGATTAACACGCTTTGTAAGTGCTCCGCAGCAGGGCTTACTAAGAAACACTGCACTTCATATTCCAGTTTCCTCCCAAGATCTTCGCACAGAGAATGAACCATGAACCACCTATAAGTCTGATCACTGCTTATTTTGAGACCTTCTTTCTGTTATGCCTCGCTTTTTTTTTTTTTAATATCCTCCCGTTTAATAACTTGGATCTGGATGTCTATCTGGAATGCTTGCTAATTCACCAAGTAATTGCTCACAGGGTCCCATTTTCCAAAATGAAAACTAGCAAAACTTAAAGTGAGGAGATCTCCTGTTTCCTGCTGATACAGTGGCATATTTAGAAGCACTTGTCTCTACAAATGTCTGTCTCAGCAGGTCCTGCAGCAGGCGAGACTCGGCACCCACAGCAGCTCTTGCCTATGTTGCTTATCCAGCCTTCTTCAGACACTCTTCCTCCCTGCCAATCCCGCCTCCCACTGGGCCTCATCTGGAGCCCACTGGACAGACTCGGTACAAGGTCTTGAGTTGCTTTTCTGTTGCTCCACTAAGACAGAAGGACAAAATGTGGGTTTGAAAAATAATATAAAATGCAGGGGGAAAAAAAGAACAAAACTAACAAAGACAGAAATACAAGAACCCACTGTTAAAAGGAAAGAAAAAGGTCAAATTAACTTCCAAGGGCAAGTTATTTTGGTAGAGTAAAAAAGTAAACCCAAAAGGCTTCTGGAGATTATTTTTTAATAAGAACAAGAAACCTGAAATCCAAAAAAAAAAAAAACCTTCTAAATCTTAAAAATGCTCTCACAGCCTTATGGGTACAAGGGCCAACATTTGTCATTATTAGGCTAAGTATAAGATCATTCCTGAAAGGCTATTATATTTTAAGGAAGGAGGCTACTATTTAAACGACAGATTCGGGCACACAGATAAAGGCTGTGAAGTTTGTGGTGACCAAACTAGAGTGATGGGGTCTTATATTGATGTCAGAGGGTTGTCTTAAAATTGACTACTCCTTTGTAAGAGAAAATTGTCCTTGGAAGTCTTCTGACTGGGAACTGGTTCAATCTGTCTCAGAAGTTAAAGATTGTGTTAAACTGTACATAGGAAAGTTAGTGTGTGTGTGTGTGTGTGTGTGTGTGTGTGTGTGTGTGTGTGTGTGTATTGTGTGTGGGGGTGTACATTTGTGGGTTTCTATGTACATGAACATCATGTGTATGCATTTCCTGAAATATTGTCAATTATATGTGAAACTTGATAAAACATAAAAAATACAGAGTAAATGTAAACTTGTAATTTTCAGACAATCTGACAGACTTTGCAAATTTGAATCCTTAACAGATTCTCATTAGAAATGCACAACATAGGAATCTATTAATGAAATGATGGAATAGATAGGTATTGTTTACTATGAAAAGACTTTGGCCCATAAATGCCAATGGAAAGGTACTTACAGTAAATCTCTTTCTTTGCTGGACTTTCTCACTAAGAAAAGCTACAGATCTATAATTAATGTGAATAAGGACTCAGTCAAATATTGCTGAAGTAACATTTAAATGTGGGGTAAAATTATTCAATATATTTTGTGGCTTATATAAAAATTTGAAGACATTGACTGTCCCAAATGAAGCTTTATTGTTCCACAAATCCTTATTTATTCCCCCTAAGCATTTTATTAGTCTGAGAGGTTCCTAAGACACACTGGGTAATATTGCTGGCAGTATCCCCATGAATACTTCACTTTAGTAGCTATAAATGAATCAAAATCAGTGTTTCTGTATGGGAATATAGTAATAGTATCTTACTTAACAAGAAATATACAGTCATTATTTATAACACTCTATTCATTTAATTTCTCTTAATTTTGTTAGAAGTTGATTTTTGGTGGCTTAATGAGAAATACAGGGGGATGGGCAGGAGGGAGGATTCAGTATTGCCCCCTTAGCCGGGAGTAAAATAACCACACACATAAAAGTCATTGCAGATTCTGATAAACGCTATAAAGCAAAAGGCATAGGGGGACTATGGGAGCATAATAGAGAATCAAAGTTGCCAGCAGGTGTTTTCTCAGAAGCAAAGAGAAGGCTGCACTCAGTGCTTCTCCTAAGAAGATTCAAAAGCTCTCCACGCTCCTTGGATCACCCAGGAAAGAAGTACCTTCCAACTTGCAGAAGCATTTAGAAGTGCTAAGTAACTTAATACTGTGAAGGGATGCTGCTGTGCTCATTCAAGGGAGGCAGGGTCCTGAAGTAAAAAGAAGTGAAGTGTATGAAAGGGAGAGGAAGCATGGTAAAAGGAGACCTTTAGAGAAAACTCTCTCTCAGTCTGTAGAGTGCTGTGCACAGGGAGATCTTGATGTTGTTAAGAGAATTTGCCCAGACCTCTCTATTAATTTTATCAATGGAGTGCTGTGGGAATTTTTGAATCTGCAGAGAACCCAGTGCCCGGCTAGAGGAACTTTTCAAGAGACACATCTCAAGATTGAGGCATAGAAGTCATGTACCAGTGTGATCACGTCTGTGGCCGAGTTTACTGGGATGTCCTAAAACAGGGAGGGGCAGTCTAAGGGATGGGGTGGCCGGTTGAGTGTTTAGCAGATGACTCCAAGAGGAGATGGCTGCTGGAATCACTTCCAGGAGCCTGAATAAGAGGTGAAGGAGCTGGAGATGCATGTCACAAAAATCACAGGCTGTTTAGCATATATATATATATATGTATATATATATACATATATATGAAAATATGTGTACTTATTAGCTTTTTTCATTTACATACTAAACAAGTATATGTTTGTCACCATTCACTGAGATGACAAGCTCATTTCAATGCAGCTCAAGCTTAACTCTCAGAATTTATGGCATTATTTTGCTCTCTTACATTGATGGTAGCAGATGCTGGGTTTATATTTAACCTAAAGGTGGCATTTACAACTTCAAAGACTCTTAATTATGATAGAATTGAGAACATATATGATTCCATAATAAGGAAGGCTGTCTGACTTACACGTGCCTCTGTATAAAATGCCAAAAACAAGATAACGTAAAGAGAAGACAAGAATAGGAACCTGTTATGTTTGGTAAGAAAAATAATACATGTAAATTTGCAGTAAAAATATAACCTTGTAATTACTTTACCATAGTTTTCTGAGGATAATGATGCTGATTTTATTTTTAATTCGTTCCTGAGCATTAACCATAGGAGACCTGAGAAAACTCCAGTTACTATTCCTACAAGATTAGCAGTACTGAGGTAAAAATTAGGAACCATGAATCCCATGATGTTCTGGTCAGTAGGACTCCTATGTTCTGATATCACAGCTGCAAGAATGGTAACTAGTGGGATTTCAATGCATGCTGTCAAACCTCTAAAAGAATTTAGTACTGACAAAAATATAATCATAGTGTTATTCCAAAATGCTTTTAAAAATCTGTACATGTATCTCTCTTTTTAAAATAAAGTTTTAAGGAAAAAAAAAGAAAGTTTGTGTCTTCACAATACTCCTTTTCCTCTTTCGTCAAATAAATAGTGAGCCCCCATTAAGAACAACTAGCTCTGTGTAGAAGTAAAACTGTCCTGGAAAGAAAACAAGGATAAGTGGAATTCCCTATGAACAAATATTACTTGTGTCCCTGTGTCTCTGTCTCTCTCTCCCTGAACCCCTAGTCTCCCTCCTTCTCCTTCTTCTTCTCCCTCTCCCTCTCCCTCTCCCCCATCCCCTCCTCTTCCCTCCTTCTAACTCTCTACTTTTCACTAAATGTAAAAGCTTTAATTTTTCTCTGCCACAGTGAGAATTAAACCCATGCTCAGGAAGTTCTCCACCAGGTTACAACCACACCTGAAGACTGTGCGGGATGTTTTTTTTTTTTTTTTATGGATTCATCTAAGCATCAAGTTAAAATGTGTTCTCTGCTATGGTGCTTGAATACTTCTTGGTTACAGAATAATAATGGGGTAGGGTAGTTTGAGCATAGTTCACAAGGAACGTGCAATCTACTACTCTGTGATGGAAAACTGTGCGTGCTAAGGGCTTTTCTATACAAGCAGGCATTTGATCAGACACTAATCCTGATGCTTGGAAGGTATTCATTACATATGATTGACATTCAAATCCAGTATTTATAAGTAAAAGAGATTGCTCCTATAGTACATATGAGCCCAATCTGATCAGTAGAAATCCTTAAGATAAATAAAAGATGGGTGTCCTGAACAAGACTAGGAATTCTATCTCCTTAGAGCAAAGCCAGCAAGTCATTGCAGTTTGTTCTTCTATGTGCCATTTGGACTTGGCAACCTTCACAAATCTAAGAGCCAATTTCCTGAAAGAAGCCTCTTTCTCTAAAATTTGATGCATATCCATGTCATTCTTTTTCTCCTAACGTGCCACACACAATGCTTCATAATCCATGTCTTCACTAATAAGATATCCCAGATCTAATTATGACATCCATCTATTTTCCCTTCCTTATAACTTACTTTCCATGTTCACTTCATGAAACAACGGGGACAATGGCACGGGCTCCTATTCTTACAAATGATCCCTTTCAATTCATGGTACAAATTTGATGACATACAAAGAAGAGATGAGGGCAAAGCCCTTATGATTTGAACTTGTAATTGTGAGGGTGATCCTAGATTTCTAGAAACTGTCGAAATGTCCATTCAATGTTTCAGAGCATTTGTGTGCTCTTTAAGGTCACACTAATGATTTTCATACACCCCAGAAAAGTTTCCATAAAGATGTCTATCTAAACAGTGATGAAAGTACATAAAGAAGGAATCTTGACAAAAGCATTATAATATTGTGTTGAGTATAAGGATAAATGCATCTAGATGGACTTCAAAAACCTGCTTTGTTTCATTGATTTCTGGTTTTGTTTTATTTGATCCCATCACAGTAGAGTAATAAAAATATATGGACTGATTATTTAAACTTTTTCTTTTTAATTTTCTGACAGCTAGCATACATGAGTCCTATAAGACTAAGTTAAAAAAAAATACTATTATCCTGGAAGCAAACTTATTGTTATTTGCTTTCATATGTAAATGGTAGGTCTTGGGAAATGACTAATCCTGTGAAGTACTTACGATGTTAGCATGAAGACATGCATTCAGATTTCCCATGCTCATGTAAAAACGTCATTTTTGGCTCAAGAATACATAGGAAAGATGCAAATGGTTGATGGTGCTTGTCATCCTAGCTCTGACTTCTGTGAATGATTGATTCATATAATATTTATATATTGTCTAGCACATTAGATTGAATAATAACAAGATTCATAATAAGAATAAATAAGAATATAAAACATGAAAAAGTGCATTTTTGAATATTTCAAATTAGGTAGTATTCCAAGTAAATGAGAAACATTATTTAATTTTATTCCTCATAAGATTGTGACTTGGACTTTTCACTCTCATTTTAATCAGAACGAAGCAGAAAAATCAAATATAATAATCTTCAGAAAATATTTAGACTTTATAAGTAGCTGGGAGAGGATTCAGCATGTGTGATGACAAAAGAAACTCGTTAGCCATACTTATAGGTAAGAAGAAATACTGGCTCACCATGAAATATGGTTCGACCCTACAATCTTTCTTTCTGCTGGCTCTTTAAAAATGACTCTGAACAATAAATAAAAAAATGTTTACTCTTCATAAAGCAGTAAAAGGAGTATAAATTATAAAGCCCCTCCAGTGTTTGAAGGCATGATTTATAAAGGGAAATACTGCAATTTTTACAGCACAAGAATAATGTGTAAAGATCTAAATTGTGGCAGAGCACATGTTGAAAATCCTACAAGAATAGACTCCCTAACAACATCCTTTGGATCACAGTCTCTTCTAAAGATAAGCAATACTCCTTGGTAATGGGTACATCGAATAATCAAGTCTTCCAAACATACCAAGATGTCAGATGTTAAGACCTCTAGAGGTATCTATTTTCTCCTCTCAGCAATGAGAAAACTACTTGAAGATGTATTAAATTGTAAAACTAAAGCATCATTAAAACATACATATGCACGCAATACTTCATGTTAACCTCTAGTATCCTATATTACAGCTCAAGTTGTAGAAAGTTTGTGTTTGCTCAGAGATTCCAATCCCAAACCCACCCTGTCCACAAGGAGCCCACACTCCTCCTACTATTTGCTCTACTACTGGCTCATAATGCCTCCAACCAAAAGCTCCAGAAGCCCAGTTCTGCATTCCTGACATTGCTGAAATCAGTCAGAAACCTTTTTCCTTTAAGCTGGAACACACCCAGATCTGGGCCTTAGGTGATCATACCTGAGCACAGGCCTAGTGTGTTGCAACATGTCATTTTCCTTGCCTACAATCCATTAAAAAACATTCTCCACCATTGCCTGAGCATGACATTTCCCAGTCTGGTCCCCTGGGGCTGGTGGACTTTCCAGAGAACGATTCCCAAATAAATGTGATATTTTGTTGTTGTTGTTGTTAACTTTTAAATCACCTTGAATTGGCTTATTTCAACAGTGGAGAACATATTAATATAAAATTTCTGGCACAGTGCTAAATTTGGACTGCTGAAAGTGGGGTGCAATTTGGGGGGAGGGGTTTGAGAGAAAGATCCCAATGTAGACATGATACCAAATGTTAGTTACTGTTGGCTTATAGGTGATTCTGCTAAGCTTCTCTCAGGGACCTAGCAACAGCTTATTCATCACCCTGCCACCATTCCCTGCAGATGCCAGGTGACCATAGCACATAAGGACTGCTCACTATTATGTAAGTATACCATATTTTCTGTATCCATTCCTCCATTGAAGGACATTTGGGTTCTTTCCAGCTTCATCCTATTACAAATAAGGCGGCTATGAACATAATGAAGCATGTGTACTTGTCATAGGTTGGAGCATCTTTTAAGTATGCCCAAGAATGGAAAAGCTGGGTCCTCAGGTAGTACTATGTTCAGTTTTCTGAGGAACCACCAGACTGATTTCCACAGTGGTTATACCAGCTTGTAATCCCACCAACAATGGAGAAGTGTTCCTCTTTCTTCTCATTCTGTAACCTGCGTTTTTGATCTTATCCATTCTGACTAGTGTGAGGTGGAATCTCAGGGTCATTTTAATTTGCATTACCTTGATAACTAAGGATTTGAACATTTCTTTAGGTGCTTCTTGACCATTTAGTGTTCCTCAGTTGAGAATTATTTGTTTACTTCTGTACCCCATTCTTTAATAAGGTTATTTGGTTCTCTGAAGTCGAACTT
Source organism: Micromys minutus (assembly GCF_963924665.1). Lineage (NCBI taxonomy): Eukaryota > Metazoa > Chordata > Mammalia > Rodentia > Muridae > Micromys > Micromys minutus. The sequence goes on from NC_137974.1 coordinate 18,621,584, forward strand.
TTTGAGTTCTTTGTACATATTTGATATTAGACCTCTATAAATATCTTTATACAATCTGTTGACTGTCATTTTGTCCTATTGCCAGTGTCCTTTGCCTTACAGGAGCTTTGAAATTTTATGAGGTCTCATTTGTAGATTCTTGATATTAGAGAATAAGCCACTGGTGCTCTCTTCAGAAAATTTCCCCTGTGCCCATGTGTTCAAGGCTCTTCCCCGCTTTCTCTTCTATTGCTTTCAGTGTACCTGGTTTTATGTGGAGGTCTTTGATCCATATGGACTTGAGCTTTGTACAAGGAGATAAGAATGGTTTGATTCGAATTCTTCTACATGCTGACATCTCTTTTTTCATTATTCCAAATGAACTTGCAAAATGCTTTTTTTAATTCTATGAACAATAGAGTTGGAATTTTGAAGGAGATTGCATTGAATCTGTAAATTGCTTTTGGCAAGATGACCATTTTTACCATGTTGATCCTGCCATTCCATGAGCAAGGGATATTTTTCCATCTTTTGAGATCTTCGATTTCTTTCCTCAGAAACTTGAAGTTCTTGTCATCCAGATCTTTCACTTGCTTGGTTAAGAGTCACACCAAGCTATTTTATATTATTGTGACTATTGTAAAGGGTTTTGTTTCCCTAATTTTCTTTTCACCCTGTTTATCATTTGAGTAGAGGAAGGCTAATTATTTGTTTAAGTTTATATCCAGCCACTTTGCTAAAGTTGTTTATCAGGTTTAGGGGTTCTCCAGTGGAATATTTGGGGTCATTTAAGTGTATTATCATATCACCTGAAAATAGTGATATTTTGACTTCTTCCTTTCTAATTTGTATCCCTTTGACCTCCTTTGTTGTCTAATTGCTCTGGCTAGGATTTAGAGTACTGTATTGAATAGGTAGAAAGAATATGGGCAGCCTTGTCTAGTACCTGATTTTAGTGAGATTGCTTCAAGTTTCTCTCCATTTAGTTTGATGTTGGCTACTGGTTTACTGTATATTGCTTTTACTATGTTTAGATATGGGTCTTGAATTTCTGATCTTTCTGAAACTTTTATCATGAAGTGGTTTTGGATTTTAGCAAATGCTTTCTCAGCAGCACCCAATGAAATCATTATGTGGTTTGTTTTCCCCTTCAGTTTGTTTATATACTGAATTACATTGATCAACTTCTATGTATTTAAATTCTTTAAGCAAATGGTTCAAATTTGAAAATATCATCCTGAGTAAGGTACCCTAATCACAAAAGAACACACATGGTATGCACTCACTGATAAGTGGATATTAGCCCAAAAGCTCAGAATACCCAGGATACAATTCACAGACTACATGAATCTCAACAATTAAGAAAACCAAAGGCTAAATACTTCAGAGGTGGATGTTCAAAGCCAATCATTGGACTGAGCACGGGGTCTCCAATGAAGTAGTTAGAGAAAAGACTGAAGGAGCTGAAGCACTTTGCAACCTATTGGAAGAACAATAATATCAACCAACCTGTCATCCCAAAACTCCCCTGAACTAAACCACCAACCAACATGCATACATGGAGGGACCCATGGCTCCAGCTGCATGTGTAGCAGAGGATGGCTTTGTCTGGCATCAATGGGAAAAGATGCCCCTGGTCCCGAGAAGGCTTGATGCCCTGGTGAAGTGAAATGCCAGGGTAGGGAGGAGAGAGTAGGGGGTGGGTGGGGTATCACCCATATAGAAGCAGGGGAGGGAGGATGGGATTTAGGGTTTTCAGAGGGAAAACCAGGAGAGGACATGACATTAGAAATGTAAATAAATAAAATATCCAATAAACAGATATTATGTAGGAATATATATATATATATTAAAAATATATATAAATATATATATATTAAAAAAATATATAAATATATATATATATATCTGTGTGTGTGTATATATATGACTTATAGCCATTTCAATTATTCCAGTTGGCTTTTTCTTTCTGTTCCCATGTCTCCTGAACCAGTCTTTCTCAATCCTTACCCTCATCTTCTTTCTATCCTTCTTTCTGTACTTCTCTGCTCCCCCTTCTCTGTGGTCAACTCTCTGGTCCCACCTGTCTGTCTGCCTTTACCCCTTCTCTAGGCCATCACTCCCCTCTCTTCCTCCCAATGACCCTCCTATATATCAGGTCTGTTGTATAATGTTTCTCAAAGGGACATGTTTGCACGGGTCAGTCAGGCATATCACTCCCCAAAACCCCACTTTAGTATATTTCAAAGCAGGTATATATTTCATTACTCTAACAATATACAATGAGCTTACAGATTCAGAGAATCCAGAGGCATGGCAGCAAGAACAGCAGAGAGCTTACATCCAAAAGTCTGACAGTGACCCTGGCAGTAGTTTAGAAACACCAAACCCTACCCCAAGTGGCATAGTTCCTTCAGCATGGTCACAAGTTCTAAACTTTTTGAAATCTAAGAATTCAAGCATGTGGCCATAAGCCAGGTCTCACTCCAACTTCCACCTTTTTTTCCTCTCTTTTTATTAGATACTCTGTATTTACATTTGAGATGTTATCCCTTCACCCTGACCCACTCCCTCCCCTGCATTGGGACAATGTGCCTTCTCTGGAACAAAAGCCTCTTCTCACATTGATGCCAGACACTGCTATCTTCAGCTACTTATGCAACTGGATCAATAGGTTTCTCAAAGTATGCACAAAGGTACAAAGGTTGGTTTCCTTTTCTTTCTTTCTTTCTTTCTTTCTTTCTTTTTTTTTTTTTCTCCTTGGTATTTTTGGACGGTTTGGTTGGTTTATAATGTTATCTTCCCATGAGGCTGCAACCCCTTTCAGCTCCTTAGGTTCTTTCTTTAGCAACCTCATTGGGATCCCCTTGTTCAGAACAATGGTTAGCTGCAAGCATGCTCAGCTGTATCTATATGACTGTAGCATAGTTCCTGAGGGGGGGCATCTCTGTCTGGTTCCTGCCAGTAAGAACGTTTTGGATTCAGCTATAGTGCTTGGATTTGGTGACTGCATAAGTAGTGGATCCCCAGGTGAGGTGGCTTCTGAGTGATCTTTTCTTCAATCCTTGTTCTTGTATTTGACCTTACATTTCCCCCCAAGAGAGTTTTGTTCTCTTTTCTAAGAAGGACTAAGGCATTCCCATTTTGGCCTTTCTTCTTTTTGAGCTTCATAATGTCTGTGAATTGTCCTTTGGGTGTTGGGTATTCAGAGATTTCTGGGGCTAGTACCTGCTTATCAGTGAGTGCATACCATGTGTGTTCTTTTGTGACTGGGTTACTTCACTCAGGATGGTAGTCTCTAGTTCCATCCATTTGCCTACTAATTTCATGAAGTTATTGTTTCTTAAAGCTGAATGATAAAACATTATATAAATGTTCCAGACTTTCTGTATCTATTCATCTGTTGATGAACATCTGGGTTCCTTCCAGCTTCTTGCTATTATAAATAAGGCTGCTATAAACATGGTGGAGCATGTGTCCTTGTTATATGTTGGAACATCTTTGGGGTATATACCCAGGAACCAAATAGCTGGGTTTTCAGGTAGTACTATGATCAATTTTCTGAGGAACTGCCAAATTGATTTCCAGAGTGGTTGTTCCAGCTTACATTCCCACCAACAGTGAAGGAGTGTTCCTTTCTCCACATCCTCTCCAGCATCTGCTGTAACCTGAGTTTTTTATCTTATCCATTCTAACCAATGTGAGGTGGAATCTTAGGGTTGTTTTGATTTGCATTTCCCTGATAATTAGGGATGTTGAGCATTTCTTTAGGTGTTTCTCAGCCATTGTTCCTCAGCTGAGAATTCTTTGTTTAGCTCTGTACCCCATTTTTAATAGGATTATTTAATTCTCTATAGTCTAGCTTTCTGAGTTCTTTGTATATATTGGATACTAGACCTCTATCAGATGTAGAATTGGTAAAAAACTCTTTCCTAATCTGTAGGTTGTCATTATATCTTCTTAACAGCGTCCTTAGCCAACCTGTTTCATTTACTTTAGACCAGTTCAGATTGAATGTGAGAAAGAATGTAATGCTTTGGAAACATAAAGATCTTAAACACACTAGTTCATAAGTGATACTTGTGTTTTAAAATATCAAATAACCTTTTAGAATGGACACTTTTAAAAAGAGAGCTAAATAGAGTACTATCTTTGCAAACAGAAAAACAAGTGTGCTGTGTTATTTGAAGACAGACTAAAATTCAACTTAAAGTTTTACATGTTCTCTGAGTTTCAAAGGATAAAAGCTGTACCAGTGATGTATATTTTTACTTGCTTTTCTTTTTTTATCTCAATGGGAAACTCAGTAGAAAAATCTACATTTCAGTTGCTTTGTTAAACCAAGCCTAGAATAGTATCTCTTGTGTCCCCATAAGGATTATTTTCTTCATAATTCTAAGAACACAGGTTTAATGAATTCATGGTTTGTTTATGAGATAGAAACTATTTAAAACAAATGAAATGAATAAGTAAATAATATTTTTGGTGGCGCCCTACACTACCCTATTAAGAGAATTTTCCTGAAAGAAGAACTTGAAGTCCATTTCAATATATTTTATACAAAATAATAAGTATAATGATTAGAGTTGTGAAACCATATTAAAATGTAAGAACAGTAAAGCAGTATTTTAAATATTTGTAACATCAAATAGAAATACCCCTTCAGCATGATCATGGAAATTGGTATGATGCCAATCTTAGATTTTCTTTTTTAGTTTTATTTCTGTCATTGTGCTCTAAAAACATAAATGACAGAGAAGTTCCTTGCCTTACAATTACAGTCTGTCACTGTGGGGCATTCAAAGCAGGTTATTTAAGCCTGTTTGTCACTTCTCATTTAACTCAGAAGCAGAAAAAAATCAAGCACATGCATCCTTGTTTGCCTGCTTGCTTGCTCTTGGCTACCCTCCTTCCTCCCCCTCTCTCCTCCTCCTCCTCCTTTTCCTCCTCTCCCTCCCCCTTCTCCTCTTAAACTGCTCAGAATTCCCTGATTAGAAAATTGTGCAAGTCTTCCCACATCAGGTAACAATCAAAACAATCATATGTAGGTATGCCCACAGGACAAATCTAGATAATTACTCTTCCCTGTGGATTCTCTGGTAGCATCAGGATGATAGTTAAAACCAACCAAGGTAAGGCTCAGTTGTAATTATGACTTTCCATTCAATTTATTTATTTTATAAAATTTGAATTTTCTAAATTTGAGTTTAAGTTCTTTCTTGAAATTTAATTTGGTCCTCAAGTCAGGGAAAATATAAAAGAAATAATAGCTTTTTTAAAAAAAAAAACAATTTAACAAAAGAAAACAACAATAACAACAAACAAACAATTTGTTTTCCCATTCAGTATTCATTAGCCATGGTTCTCAGTTCCTGTCATGAGACATGGGCTTCAGGAACTATTTCAGGTCTATTGAATAACTTCAGACTGTCTTCTAACCCTAGGTTTTTAAAGACTTAAAATATGAGATTGTAACCCTGTGATTCAATATACTCAAGTGTTACCACTGAATGAAACCCAACCGTATTTGAATGTTAAGACTAGCTTTCCCCAACAAAAACAAAAATACATTTTGGATGGTAGTTAATTTCTAGTAATCACTTTCACTGCTGAGTCTTGTCATTAGAGAACTCGCAAGTTATTTGAAAATGTATGAGTATTATTGAGATGTAAGTCATTAACAGGATTTACATCTTATAAAAAAACAAATAAAAAGGAATCTGCTTAAAATTACTTTCAAAAACATATTTGCTTAATCAAATACATCTGTGGACTAACCTTTTGAGAGAATTTCTACCGTTCAAAGCTCAATGTTTGGATGAGAATATGACAAAAGGGTTCAAAAGCATAAATAAAGAAGGTATAGGAATGAATAGAGTTATTGATAACTTTTATTGTCCATTGGATTTAAATGCCCTGGAACTTTGCAAACAATGATTCCACGTGAACCTCCTCATATCTACTATATAAATAAGATGGATTTTAATATTTTGTTTTATACCTATTAGCTTTTATCGAAAACGCAACAGCTCTCTCAAGTAGATGAGTACCTTTTTCAAGCTATTTTACTCAATGGCTTGTGAGTGCTTTGTCTCCTCAGAATAATTTATTGTGAAAGGTGTGTGGGGGTTTCTCTGTGTTAGAAATTCTCTCTGCCCTCCAGCTAAGTTGCTTCAGTGGAAATGAGATCCTGACCACTGGGCTGATGGATGCACGCATAACTGACATGTTCAATTCTAATTTAATTCCGGAAATCTGTCTCCTTTATGGCTTTAATTTTTCTGACATGAATACCTTCTATCTTTCTAGATTCCATTGCTTCTGTAGAACAGAAGTATTCCTCAGTGGAGGGTGAGAGGGGATAAAAAAGCTGCAGAGATGCAGCAATAAACAATATCACAAACTCAATTTTCATATTGGCAGAAAAACAACTCCAAATAACCGGAAGTTGAAACACTTGCAGTTCCTTGGCAGCTGGTATTCTGAGATCATTAATGAGAACTTTCACCGCAAATATGCAGATCCTTTCCTTTCTGGGGACTTGAGTTCTTCATATACCCAGTAGTGTGGAAGTATGCTAGCAGAAAGGAGAATAGCCCAAGTTCTATTCCTGGCAAGGACAGACTGGCAGCTTTTAAGTTCTTGTGAGTTGAGACAGACTCAGACAAGTATGCTTTACAACTTTTCATAGTAATGGGAGCAAGAAGGCCACAAGGGTTAAGCTAAAGTGAACTTTGTCTTTGCATTCCCTTACTGAGCCCTTGTCTCCTAGATAAGCAATAACCACAACCTTCTGCCTCGTGGGCAATGTAGCTTGTTACTCATTTTTATTTAAAAAAATGTTTTCTTAAACTAGCTTTTCACATCACAGACATTCTGCTGGTGTTCATTAGTATAACTTATCTAAAGCTTAATGAGACACTCAGAATAAATTTGAAAGCAAATCCACCATATTGCAGTTAGAGTATTTTTTTTTTCAAAGTTGTATGCATTGCTTTATTCTGCATTAAGAAACAAACAAAATAGAACCATTCATTTTGCTGTAATTTTAATCTTATTGAACATACAATTATAGTTGAGTCAAATAGCGGGATGGCAAAGAGAGGGCTCTATCCACATTTGGAGATGTTTCAAAAAGAATTTTACAGCAACATGGGGCTTTTTCAAGTTAATTCTTTGGTTTCCTTTATCCTTTCTATCATAGAAAAGTGCCTTTCTTTATTCATTTCTGTCAGCCTTTGGGTATATAATTTTAATTCTCTTTGAAGTAGCATTTCTCAATGCCTATTAAAATCCTATTGTTCCTTAAGATTAGCCATGCAATGACACTGGGGTCCTCCTTCACTACCTTCTTCAGTGCACTGGAGGGAAAAGGAAGGAAAGATATGCCTTCTTATAGCAAAGCTGCTCCACTGTCGTTTTCAATTAGAGACCCTAGGGTATTTATGAACATCAGAAAAAATAAGGGAATAAATCTTGTGACAACATGGTGCTATTTTTAAATTTTTTCAATTAATTTGTGTGGACAAGAAGTTAAGTTCACTTTGTGAAGAGCAATTCATGCTGCACAAGTCCAGAGGGCCAATTTCTTTTTCTTTTATTAACAACTAGTTTGAGCCTAGCAAATTATCTTCACTAGAAGAAATCCAGAACTGGAAGACATGAAAAGGCCAATGTTGGTGTTGTTTCTTGTGTTTGATTGTTTTGTTATTGTTGTCATTGTTTTGTTTATTTGTTTGCTTTGAAATAATTATTTTTTTCCTGCTTTGGATCTTTCTTATCCCAATCCAATGAAGTCTGAATAAACATTCTTATCGCAATCCAATGAAGTTAGAATAAATTGAAATGATCTTAGATGCTAACAGGGCTAAACTTAGATTTATTTATTTTTTTCGTTACAAATAAAACGTGGTTCTGTTTACCAATTGCCTTTAGGGCAATGAATCAACAATACAGCTAAAATTTCTCTTCAAGCTGTTGCTAAGGTACCTGCAAAATATGTATTATGTCATTGTGGTGTGGTTACTTAAAATGAGTCTATTTCATTGTGTTGAGGTATTCTTCATAAATATTTAAGAGTGTCTTAGTCAAGATGAACCCCTTTGCCCCAGTTGATTCACAAGATTATACCAACTATGTGTGTTATAGTCATCGTAGGTTTTGTCTATCCACTCTATAATTCCTACACTATTCATATGATGATCATATTAACAAACAAATACTTCTCAGAGGTATTGATATATGATGAGCAATCTTAGGCAACACTTGCATGGAAATTCTTATGTTGAAAGTTTAGTAATGATCACTGCTATATCCCCCATAATACAAAACATTTAGGTCTTGAAACCTGCTCCAGACCACCTGTATGAATAGCTACTTTATATGAATAGCCACTGCCAAGGTTACAATGATTATTATTTACAGAATCTGAATTGCTAGATATTACTTGATGAATCGATTTTCTGCATGTAGTGATATTACAGTACATATAAAAGATCTTTGAGCTGTTTTTATTTTTATTCCAAGACAGTCTTACACTGTTTTGTCACAACTATAGTTTTCTTTTCATAAAAGCAGATGCCAACTCTACATTCTTATTACAATATTTAAGTATTTTGGAAATTCAAAAATGTTAATACATATTCATAGATGAAGGTGACTATTTTAGAAGAAGATGAGTTTTACCTTATATTTTACTGTTGAGAACCACTATGGGGCACAAACTGCTGGAGCAATGGATTGCTCCTACTAGTAGATTGTTAGAACCTTGGAACCTATGTCTTACTTTGGATCCCCTAAACCTGATGCTACTTTTAGCAAATGAGTTAGTGTTCTCATTCACAGTAGAGTTTAAAATCTACCAGTCTAGGGCCTGGAGTGATAACTCATCAGTTAAGAGTCCATATTAGCCTTTGAGAGGACCTGAGTTCAATTCCCATCACTCAGGGTAAGTGGATCCTTATAAATCCAATTCCAAGAGTATAATAACAATGATTAAAAGAAAGAAAGAAAAGAATGTAGGAAGGAAGGAAAGAAAGAAAAAAGAAAGAAAGGAAGGAAGGAAGGAAGGAAGGAAGGAAGGAAGGAAGGAAAGAACATACTACCACCCTATTGACTCTTGGTTTTGTTGTTGTTGTTGCTACTGCTGCTGTTTTTGTTTCTCATTTCCTTTTTTTCACTTCATCAGCAACACAAAGAGAAGCAAACATCTTATGTGTCTGTAGCTGTAGAATACAACAGGTTCTCATGCACTGAGCTGGTTTTCCTGAACTGCTCCTGTACAAAGAAGCACAGGACTATTGTACAGCAATGGCCATAAATCTCAAGAATGAGGCCATAGTCTGGGCAGAGCAGAGGCACATTGCAGGAGCATTTGTGACTCCAGTGTGCTCAGGGGAGATATCAATATTCACATTGGGAGTGTGTGTTTACATACACTTTGCTAGCTGCTGAACTGGCTGCAAGCTATAACAGAACAAGTGCCTACCTCAGTCAGATTGAAGGTTCAATAAATCTGCAAAATGGAAAAAAAAGAAAAAGAAAAAGATGCTTTCCTCTTTTGTTCTGGACTGGTCAAGACTGCATTTAATTACTAGAGACTTAATTCATTCAAAGAGAAACTGGACATTCTTTTTATGAAGGAAACACATTTTATTAAAAGCTGCTAAAGTCAAGCCTGACTGAAGTGAAACTTAATCTACACCTGGAAATTCTGTTGACAGAGGAGACTGTTTACTACTGTATTCCCTGGAAAATGTTGGAAGCAAAAAAGCAACATAATGTCTGAGAGACAAGCAAAACCAACCCCCTATAATTCAATTTACATATTTGCTTGCAATGGTAGCTACTTAAAAGAGAAGCCATGTGATTGAGGGAGGAATATATTACAGAGTGTGGAAGAAAATCAAGAAAGAAATTTTGTTATTAAATATAAACTCAAAAATATTTTGAAGTTTTATGATCAGGAAGGAGCCTGTTTCTTTTTGTTCTATACATGAGTAAACATTACTGTTGCTTGTAGGTATGAGATGACCTTTTTCTCCTGGCCAGCCTCTATCGGGATTACTTAGAAATTAAAGACATACAAACTAAGAGTCTTCTAGGTCCTTTAGAATCTTTAAACAGTACTCTGATGATTTGAAGCCTTGGCTTATTTGAATAACACTGCTTCAAAATAGTTCAACATCATTTAAGTACCTGCTTCAGCTTTAAAAGAAACTGTACTTCTGAGTCTGAGTTTGTTGTTTGAGAATGTCATCCATGTACTCACAGCTAACTCTCAGACTGTACATGGGGACCCCAATGGAGGAGCTAGAGAAAGGACTGAAGGAGCTTAAAGGATTTGCAAGCTCATGGGAAGAACAACATTATCAACCGGCCTAATCGTCCAGAGCTCCCAGGTACTAAAACACCAACCAATGAGTACACATGGAGAGACCCAAGGCTCCAGTTGCAAGTATATCAGAGGACAGCATTGACTGGCATCAATGGGAGAAGTCCTGTGCAGAACATTTTTGGCAGCTTTGAACAGTTGATGGCAGAGTAATGTTAATATTATTATTATCCCAAGACTTCTTGGGGCTTGCCAAGGCAGGAATCTGGCTTCAGTGCTACACCCTGTAAGGGCTAGTATCAAGCACGTTAGCATCTGGAGGGCTCTCAAGAATGAGGCTGTAAGGAAGTACATCTACATCTGAAGTTCGGGGCTGGGCCTTTAAGAATGTGGCATAGGGAAGTATATTCATATTTAAAGCTCCTGGAGGTATCCTTAGGAATGCAGCACAGGGCAGGGCAGATTTCAGGATGTAGGCACAGCAGTATTCATTTTTGTCTCTGACCTTTTTCATCTGACCTCCAGTAAGATGTTTACAGGATCTTTGGCTGTTGTCCTGCTTGATCCCTGTCTAAGAACTGATGTTACCTTTTTGCATGTAATTAAAATGATTTAAAAAGAGACAAATTAAACCATGCTTTGTTTCAGCCATGAGGCCTAGACCTCAAGTCCGGCCGAAGTCATGCTGCAACTTTAACTAACTTGTTTCTTTCGATCCTTGCTCAGGCTCTGGGGGACCCCTGTTGTTAGCCCAAGCTGGTCTCAGACAAAGTTCAGTGAAGGTTTGCTTCCCAACTGTAGGGGAATGCCAAGACATTGATGTGGAGTGCATGGTTGGGAGAGGGAGCACCTTTATGGATGAAAGGGGAGGATGAGGGGGGATTGGAGTGGGGGGAAAGGAGATAACATTTGAAAGGTAAATACAGAGAATATCCAATAAAAACAAAAATGGAGGAAAATAAAGAGAATGTCACCCATGGGTATAACACATTTCATTCAAATCCATCTTTCCCCCTTTCCCCTTTAATACCCCCCCACATACCCCTTTTCCTACCAATTCATGAGCTACAGAAATGCCTGACTTCCAGACTATTACCCTTAAATTGGACGTGAAGTTAGAGGGAGAGAATGTTACAAAACTCTGAAGTCCCAATCTAGAAAATGCAAAATGAACTTTAAGTCTGCTCATATCTCAAACACTATCTTCCTTTTAAACAGGAAAATCCCTAATGTTGGGTACAAAGTATTGGCAACCACTTGCATTTTGTTTCAGAACTGTTCCTGGATAGAAAACCTTCAAGTAAACTTATTACTGCAGAAAAGTGCATCTCAGCCTGAAACCAAACACATGAGCCCCAGTGTAAGTGATGATATCATAGGAAACTCAGAGAAAGCTGATGTGCTGATAGTAGAAAGAAACAAACTCATATTCTAGGTCATGAGCTAATCAGGGAGTTGCTAAGAAAATTTTCAAAAAGTGATAAATCCAATGCAAGACCAAATTAATTTTAGAATGCTGCTCTTACCTCCAGGATGGCAAAGTTCACATGATGTCTTTATGTTTGCAATACTAAATATTTTAGCTCTGTAAAAGCTGCTGCTGCTGCTGTCATTAGAATTTCATAAGAGTCCCATCTGTAAATACAGTGAGGCTTAAACCCAAACATACATGCACATCTCCAGAGAAGAAGACAGACACAGGCCTACTGACACATGAATGGAATGCTTTGTCTAACACACACACACACAAAATGTAAATGAATTGCATGGGACGAAAAGGAAGGGATTCAAAGGCTTTCCTTGATTGCCTTCTTTAAAATGCCAAGAACTTAAGCTGGCCTTTCTTATCTTCCACTACAAGTGTGTGACACTTTAGGAGGTCTTTCTTATTGTACTATAATTCAGGGATTGTTCCAGCTCTGTGCTCCATGCCTTTTTCCAAAGGGCAGCCAGCGATGTATAATTCGGGTAATGAACAGCTGCATAATTTAAGGGTCGCACTAGTAGGGCACTGTTCCTTATTTGTGTTGCTTTAGCAGTTGCCAAGATGTTCCGAGCCTCTTTAGGAATACAGTTTTTTGACTGCTTTATTTCCCTCAGATGATATATGCTGGGGATTGGTTGTGTTCCAGAAAGTGAATTTTATCAGCAGAAGTACCAGAGCAAGCTTTTTCTCTCATTTTACTCCAAAGGGCAACAGCGCTGGGCTATAATGAGGTAATTTTTTTCCAGGCATGCACACACTGTGTTCTATCAGGCAAGGTTGTTTAAACCAAGTCCTGTCTCTATCCAAGGCACGATGGACTCCATCACTGAACTATCAAAGATATTTCCACAGTCCATCTCTCTCATACAAGGCCAAGCTCCTCCACATTGAAAAGGGACCAGGCAAGGAGGTTCTTCAGGATGAAGACTGCATGCTGATTAATCAGTTGCTTTATTTATCCTGTCTTGGCAAGTGTTCCTTGTTTGTAAATAAAAGGTTTACCCTGAATTTCCTGTAAACTACAGAGCATAAGGCTCACTTGGACTGCCTTCAGACAGGAAGGAAGCTTCCCGCTGTCAAAGCAACAGAGATTGCAATGTCCACTGTCATAAATACTCCTTCAGGTGTCTTGAAACATAGCCCGGGTCTGAGCTAATCTCAACACAATTGTCATTTCGTCAGGATGAAGCCCAGTAGGCAAACATAAGAGGAAAAATTACTCCTTCTCTTTGGCCGTAATACTGGCTAGGGGCCGGGTTTTGATGGGGGGAGGGGGGATTCTCCAAAGACGGTCTGCACATGCAATAGAGCACACACCCTGCGAGAGGAAGTGTGGAGAGAAAGAACCACTGATTATATAGGGCATTATTTTGCCAGAAATAATTGAGGATGCTCTTCCATTTATCAGATGGTAAGCAGCTAACAGAAGAGAGATGTGACAGACCACAAAGCCTAGGAATTGTCTGCAAACTGGCAGGAACAGTGATTTGCTGATGACCCACATTATTTTCAGGCAGTTTGGCACATCTCTATTTGTCACACTTATACAACCAAGCCAAGTGCATTTAATTAATGGGATGCATTTTCTTTTCTTTCAAATAGGAACAAAACAGCAAGCATTTCTTGATTGCTGGAAAATACCCCAAACAACAAGAATTATAATCCTCTTGCCACCGTTTGTCTTCTGTTAGCTTCTGTGATTAGCACCTAACCATTAAAAACGTCCCTTCTTGATGAGAAATTTGGTGGGCTCGGAAACAATCTCTGCTACATTTTTTTTTTTTTTTGTTTTGCATACACAAGAAGACCTTAGAAACATGGCTAGAGAGAGAGAGAGAGAAGCAGGGATGTGTAAGCACAGCGTGAATATTTTTAATTTTTCTCCTTATTCAGAGAGCAACATGAAGAAAGTTTGTCCTCTTTGAAGGAAAGCATGTTGGGGCTGGTTCAGTGGGTAAAGCTGTTCTCCTATAAGTTTGAGAATCAGAGTGCAGAAACCACCCAGTCCACAGAAAGACAGACGTATGTATCTAGAATACTAGGGCTCCTGTCTCAGTGGACCAGGAGACACCTTGAGAGCTAATTGAATACAAAGGCTTATGCTCACCTGTGAACAAACAAGGTAGAGAGCTGGGACTAATACCTCAGCTTATATGCTGGAGTCTAGGTTTTTATCCTGCCATGAGGGTACCTGCAGACACAAGTCTCGTGCACAAACACAGTATACACAATAGACCCACTTATTATAATCAATGACAGGGTTTCATACTATTACATAAACTCACTAATTCCAGAAGTTCAATTAATTCAATGACAATTTAGTGGCCCATAGTGCTGGCCCAATAGGGCTCTCAGGAGCACACCGATGGACAGAGAAGAAATAGAGGTGTCATTCTAAAACTCCCTTCTTTGACAAGATAGACAGCAAAGCTTATGTGTTCAGAAAACACCTGTTGGGGTCCCTTGTCATTGATTCTAGTCACAGTTCTTTCCCTAAGTGGCTGTGTCAAGGAATCCAGTTGGCATTTCATACCTCTGTCAAATGAATCCCCACGGATTCCAGTTGTTCCCCTCACTATAGCAAGCACAAATCACAGGGGCACTGAGGTTTTCATTCATTTTACAGAGAGGGAATGCAGTCATGAAGCCTCTGTAAAAATGGCAAGAACTCTAAATATGAACATGTTAATCTCACCAAAATATTGTGTTAAATTTAGAATTACAAGCATATTTTTTAATTCTCTCAAACCCTGAGGGATGTTGCAACAAGAATATACATTTCTGAAACTAAACATGCACTGCGCATTACAATTATGTTATAGTTTGCTATGTAATTTTTATATACTATTATAAAATTTACCTTGCATAGAAAGCTTAAGACTGTCTCTGAACAAAAATATATTAAGCCTCACTCTCAATTGCATACCAAGTACATGTTAAAGTGTTCGTGTTTCTGAACATATGTAATGTGCAAAGAGAATGCAGGCGAGGGCTGGATTTATCTCTTGAATTTTAATCATTTCATTGAGTTGTGTTTAGGTTTTATATATATATATATATATATATATATATATATATATATATATATATATATATATATATATATCATTAGCAGTACAATTCTCTTACAGTTTTGTGTACTTAAGATAGAGGAATGGTACAGGCCTTCAGACTACAAATTAAAAATCAAAACAAGTGTCAGAATAAGAAAAAAAGGAATCAGTCTCTTAGAACTGAACAACTCCCCTAAAACTTGCTTCCAAAATGACCCGGAAACTAAATTCATCATTTCTTTTTTACCTGTGCTCACTGCACATATTTTTCAACACAGCTGAGACATGTAGTATCTCAGTCACTTTCTATTTCCTTGCTGCTAACCTGTCTCCATTTGCCTCCTGCCCAGACTTTACCCTCTGAATGGATGCTTCAGACTCCTTTTGTCAGGACACAGAGCCAATAGCAGGCTTTCTGCCATGACAACCTGGCTAATTCTCCACTGTGAAAACATTCGCCCCATCTCTTTTCTTTCCCTCTCTTCTGAGTGGCCAGCTCTGCCTGAGCCACTTGGGGAACATTGCTCCACAGGTACTTTTCTAATCGGTGCTATTCCATCACAACTTGACCAGAATCTGTTTAACAACTTTTTAAATCATTGTTTAATGACTCATGGGATACTTCAAAATGGTAGCTTTTCCTGGAACTCAGCCCAGGTCTAACTACTATAGTGGAGGCAAATGGCACCTAATATTTAACTGGGAATCAGGACGCTCTGTGTTTTGTGTTTGGATGTCTTTTATTTTCCTATTTCCCCCCCCCCCTATAATCATTTTTATTGGAAAGTCTCTGAATTTACATTTCAGATGTTACCCCTTTCCCCCAATCCCATTCTCCCTCCCCCTCCCATTGCCTCCATGAAGGTGCTCCCTCTCCCAACCACCCTATCCCACTTCAGCACATCGGTGTTCCCCTAACTGTGAAAAGAGCCTTCATTAGACCAAAGGCCTCTCCTCCCACTAATGGCAGAGAATGCTATCCTCTGCTGCATATGCATCTGGAGCCATATGTCTCTCCATGCAAACTCAATGGTTGGTGTTTTAGTCCCTGGAACCTGTGGTGGGTTTGCTTAATTGATAATTTTGTAATTCCTATTGGGATGCAGACACTTTCAGCTCCTTAAGTCCTTTCTCTAGCTCTTTCACTGGTGTCCTCATGTTCAGTCTGGTGGTTACCTGTGAGCATCCTCCTCTGTATCAGCATAGCTCTGATAGAGCCTCTAAGGAAGCATCCATATAAAGTTTTTGCCAGTAAACACTACTTGGCATCAGAAGAGTGCTTGTGTTTATTTGGCACATATGGGGTATATTCTCAGGTGAGGCAGTCTCTAGATGATCTTTTCTCCAAACCCTGTTCGTCTATTTGTCCCTTTATTTCATCCCATGAACGTTTTGTTCTTCCTTCTAAGAAAGACTGAGGCATCCACTTTCTGGTCTTCCTCTTCTTTGAGCTTCATACATTCTGTGGATGGTTTCTTGGGTATTCTGAGCTTCTTGGACTAGTATCTACTTATAAATGAGTACATACCATGAGTGTTCTTTTGTAACTAGGTTACCTCACTCAGGATGATACCTTCAAGCTCCATTCATTTGCCTAGTAATTTCATGAACTTGTTTTTTATAGCTGAGTAGTACTCTACTGTGTATATGTACCACAATTTCTGAATTCATTCCTCTGTTGAGGGACATATGGGTTCTTTCAAGCTTCTTCCTATTATAAATAAGGCTGCTATGAACATGGTTCTGCATGGGTCCTTGTTAGATGTTGGAACTTCTTTTGGGTAAATGCCCAGGAGTGCTATAGCTAGGTCCTCAGGTAGTACTATGTCCAATTTTCTGAGGAACTGCCAGACTGATTTCCAGAGTGGTTGCACCAGTTTAAAATCCTTCCAAGAGTGAAGGAGTGTTCCTCTTTCTTTACATTCTTGCCAGCATCTGCTATCACCTGAGTTTTTGATCTTAGCCATTCTAACTGATGTGAGGTAGAATCTTAGAGTTGTATTGATGTGCATTTCCCTGATGACTAGGAATGTTGAGCACTTCTTTAGGTATGTCTCAGATATTTGATATTTCTCAGTTGAGAATTCTTTGTTTACCTCTGTATCCCATGTTTAATAGAATTATTTGATTCTCTAGAGTCTAACTTCTAGGGTTCTTTGGATATATTGGATATTAGCCCTTTATTAGATGTAGAATTGGTAAAGATCTTTCACCATTCTATGGGTTGCTGATTTGTCCTTTTACAGTGTCCATTGCCTTACAGAAACTTTGCAATTTCATGAGGTCCCATTTGTTGATTCTTTATCTTAGAGCATAAGTCATTGGTGCTCTGTTCAGGAAATTTTCCTTTGTGCTTATGTGTTCTAAGTCTTCTGCACTTTCTGTTCTATTAGTTGCAGTGGACCTGGTTTTATGTGAAGAGCTTTGATATATTTGGATTTGAGCTTTGTACAAGGAGATAAGAAATGATGGCTTCATATTCTTCTATACTCTGACTGTCAGTTGAACCAGCACCATTTTTGAAGAGGCTATCCTTTTTCCATTGAATATTTTTAGCTTCTTTGTCAAAGATCAAATGACCATAGGTGTGTGGGTTCATTTCTGGGTCTTCAATTCTATTCTATAAATCTTCCTGCCTGTCTCTGTACCAATACCACATGATTTTTATCACAATTTATCTGTAATACAGCTTGAGATCAGGAATTGTGATTCCCCCAGATATTTTTTTGTTGTTGAGAATGGTTATTGCTATCCTGGGTTTTTTATTATTCCAAATGAACTTGCAAATTGCACTTTCTAACTCTATGAAGAATTGGGTTGAAATTTTGATGGGGATTGCATTGAATCTGTAGATTGTTTTGGTAAGATGGCCATTTTTACTATGTTGATCCTTCCAGTCCATGAGCATGGGAGATCTTTCCATCTTCTGAAGTCTTCTTCAATTTCCTTCTTCAGAGACTTGATGTTCTTGTTTAGACAGAACCTTCACTTGCTTGGTTAGGGTCACACAAAGGTATTGTATATTCTTTTTGACTATTGTGAAGGTTGTCTATTCCCTTAATTGCTTTCTCAGCCTATTTGTCCTTCTAATGGAGGGAAGATACAGATATTTTGAGTTAATTTTATATCCAGCCACTTTGCTGAAGTTTTTTTTTTTTTTTTTTTTTTGTTTTTTTTTTTTATCAGCTGTAAAAGTTCTCTGGTGGAATTTTTGTGGTCATTTAAATATACTATCTTATCATCTGCAAGTAATGATATTTTGACTTCTTCTTTTCCCATTTTCATCCCTTTGACCTCTTTTTGCTTTATGATTGCTCTGGCTAGTACTTCCAGTATTATATTTAATAGGTAGGGAGAGAGTAGGCAGCCTTGTCTATTCCCTGATTTTAGTGGGATTGCTTCAATTATCTCACCATTTAGTTTGATTTTGGTTCCTGGTTTGCTGTATATTGCTTTTACTATGTTTAATTATGAGCCTTGTACTCCTGACCTTTCCAAGACTTTTAACATGAAGGGGGGTTAAATTTTGTCAAATGCTTTCTGAGCATCTAGAGAGATAATCGTGTGGGTTTTTTGTTCCTTAGAGTTTGCAGTATAGTGGATTATGTTGTTGGACTTCCATATATTGAACCATCCTTGCATTCCTGGGATGAATCTTACTTGATCATGGTAAATGATCATTTTGAGTATTTTTCTATCAATGTCCTTGAGAAAAATTGGTTCAAACTTCTCATTCTTTATACTGTGCACTTGCAGGCAGCCCTGCCTCCTGGGCCCTGAGATTTCCTGGTGGCCTGTCCTTGGATAGAGAGTGGGAAGTGAACATGGATTCACCCTGTGCTCTGGAGTGAAAGCCCTCTTGTGGCTCTTTTGAGTGCCCAGCAACATGCTGATGTTTTCCTGTTCACCATAAAGATGCTGTGTGTTTGTTTTGAGCAAGGAATCTCCACTTAATCTTAAAATTTACGCCATAGTAAATTCTGTCTCTTGCCATAGACTCCTTACATTATAGAAATGTTCATCAGGTATCCCATGCCAAAACACAAACCAAGAGATGACATTCAGTGGCAAAAATAATATTTGTCTTAACCAACTGTTTTATCTATAGTGTGAACACACTGAAACATCCCTGTGCTTTTTGATACTAAGCCTCTCTATCGATTAATAACCAAATGCCAATAGATTTAGTTTTCATGTTTTCCTTTAGTTGTCATCAGCACCTTGGATTGTCATTGTTCCTCAAAGCCATGCTGTCTACTGTGTACCATATCAACAGTTACAGTTTTGTTTTTTTATTCCTTTCAGCTATGCTCTTCCTCCTCCTATTCTTCTTCTGGTGCTCACATTTCCTATCATTGTGTTCCTTGCCTCTTCTTCAGCAGGAGGTTCAGACTGGGATTTAAGCTACACACACACACACACACACACACACACACACACGAACACACGTGCATGTGCACAAGCACTCACAACTTAGATATAAATGAAATCCCAAAATTAGATGACATAAACATCTGCTCAACAAAACCATATTGACTCCTAGGCTTACAGCACACATTTCACTAAAAATGCCCAAATGACACAATTCTGAAAAGCAAGCATTTTAACAAAGCAGGATCTTCATGCTTTTAAGAATAAGAAAAAATGAAGCAGAGATAGATAAATAGATAGATAGATATATAGAGAGAGAGAGAGAAAGAGAGAGAGAGAGAATCAGATAGCAGTCAGCAGGCAGTTTGTGGTGGGGGAGGATGCTGATTTTTATAAGAATCTCAAAATGAACATTTGTTATGTAACCTGTAGGGAAAAGATTCAAGTTCACTTCTGGGTTTGAAAACCTTTCCAAACCACCAATCCCGGAGAATGCCTGCACATACAACCCACTTTCTGCTGAACATGAAACTTCATCAATCCCTGAATATGTAAAAGGTGAAAGCCTGAATCCAGGACCAAGAAAAAGAATCCCAGCAAGCTCTGTGATTGCCTCAAGATCAGGCTTCAAGATTCCACCAGTCCCTTTCACTCCGGAATACTCTCTACCTGCTCCCCCATGCTTGTTTGCAAACCTTTATAAATCCTGCCTTTGCTGGCTCTTATAACACCTCACCTTACTGCTGCTTCTAGCCCAAGTAAAGGGAGTCACATTCTAATGTTTGTTTTGGGTGTTGGGGGGGTGGCTCCTGACTGCTTGGGTGACTTTCCCCTGATAACACTTCCTGGGAGAACATTCCCCTTCAGACCTGCTTACAGTTTTCCCCTGGGAATCCTTTCCCCTAGAAATTCTTTGAATACCTGTATCACTTTCATAGGGAACCCCTTTCTCCTCAGATCTAGAACAATTCCATAACTTAGTTCATGAAGGTGTGCCTTTGACTGATACAGGGGAAGGATGACTTCAGTAGAAGGCTACATTTTTATTTTGTTCTCCTCTGTCTCAGATTTCATCATCCTGGTGATGACAGACTGCTGTTGCTAACATATCTGCTCTGCTAAACACACATGGCTATGTGCAATGTTTGGGAGTGAGAGCAGTTTTCTTCCTACTTAGCATCTGACTATGGAGTCATGCTTTTAGACATTCAGAAGACATCATATAGCTTTGCTATATCATTCTGCAGTATTGTACAGCAGGACTTCCTACAATCCCGGCAGGTCCCTTAACTTCCCATGTACTGTTGGTGCTAGCCTCATCAACATCACATCGTCAACATCACTGATGAGAATACAAGTGGTTCTGGAGTCATCAGCGATAGTGTCGCTGATACTACTCCCCTATTCCTGGTGCAACTTCTATTTCTAGTTAATGAGTGGTGCTAAGATTCATCTATTAGATAGAGCAAAGAAGTCAGGGGAAGAAACAGAGAGACATAGAACAAGTTAGGGGAGAGGAGCTGATGGAAGTTAAATATCTTAAGTGGTTGGAAGGGTTTAAGCAAAACTATCTCTGTTCCTCACTACAAACTATACTGCCTTTTATCTCCTGAGGAGTACAGTCAGAAAAAATTATAATTAAGAAATATTATATGTCTGCTTCCATAGTTTGCAGTCTATCCTTCCCTGTCTGAACTTAAAGGAAGAACCTTTGAAGGAGGACAGTCCTTTCCTGCTTTCTAGCCCTTATTACAAATTCCATCTATATGAATCTTCAAGTACTTTTCAGATAATGTCATTCTTTTCTGGATAACTCTCCACTAGTCGCCCTTTAATCCTGACATGTTTAAAAATGTTTACACCATTCACAAGGTTCAGGAGAACTATCAAAGCAAAGAAAAGATGTTGATCTTCTTAAAGAGCAGCATCACTAACCTGGCCTCTGTGCAATGTTACAAAGATAACAAGACAGCGGGATAGATCCAAGATGGTAGACTGTGTCACCCACAGGGCAACCATTCTGATATTAATAATGGTGGAAATTAGCAACTGTGTTGTCAGCATGAATGCCTTGTCAGGAACTTGATCAACCCTATGCTAATATTTCTCATCTATGCTTCCACCATATCCTCTCTCCAACTTCCTCATTTAGGTGTCAGAAATATTCGCTTTGAAAGCTTGAGTCAGAGTTGATACATATGCCCAGCGGGCCTTGAGTGTTTAGAGGAAGTTCATCAGAAGAGATTTAGAAGATAACGGGCCTGTGATGGAAGCAAATTCTGCAAAGGAGCTTGGTTATTCCCAGAGCTTCAAGGAAAACAATGGCAAATATCAGCAACCCTGAAGCTGCTTTTGTATTTGTCATAAATTGCTTATTCATGATCCATTTAGTAATCTGTGAAGGAAAAAACATAACATTTAATTCATCTTCAAGGAAAAAAATATAGTGATTTCTTTAATCGGGTGACTATTTCTGAAACAGTGAAAGTATTAAGAGAACGTCAGATTTGCAAACACTTTGTAGGGACTATGATGCTACCTGAGCCCTAGTAGTTCTGATGGCCTTTGTTAACTTTCACTTTCAAAAACCGTTCAGTATTATTTCCTCGATATCTCACATGGAAACTCGAATTTTGAAGAGATGAGTGTGTATCGGTGAGATTATAATGCTAGAAACTACAGCACAGCACTCAAAGTTAAACTCTCTGCCTGCACGCTCTACCAGTTACCATTCTTCAGACTTGAACCACCAAGCTGCATTTGCATCAAGCATCCCTTTCATATACTGCATGTATTTCCTTCCCCTTAAATTATACTTAGCTCCATACAATGTAACAACCTCCAAAGAAATTCTTAACTGTAATATCAGACAAATAGCTCATAGGTCTGCATGGAAATCATCTTGATGTTTGGCGGAAGTGCTTCTGATCTCTTGTATACTCCAAATAACTGAATTTAATAGTCCTAACACATGGACACAGACTTTAACAGCCCATGCTTACTTCTGAGATTACTGAAATCTGGGAGCTCCAAGGTGAAAGTGTCTTCCTGACACTGTCCTCATGACTTACAGACAACCACTATCTCCCTGTGTGCTCATAGAAACATCTTTTTCTTTACTGGCAGAGATGGAGAGCAGATGATATTCTGTTCTTAACTGTTGTGCCTCCCTCATGACCTGATTTAATATTAATTCTTTCTTTTAAAATTTTATTGGATTTTTATGTATTTATATTTCAAGTGATATCCCCTTTCCCCCCTGCCATCTCCTCCCACTCTCCTTGCTTCCATGAAGGTGCTCCCTCTCCCAACCACCCTCTCCCACCTCAGTGCCTTGGCATTCCCCTATACTGGGAAAACAATCCTTCACTGGACCAAAGGCTGCTCCTCCCATTGATGTCAGACAATGCCATTCTCTGTTACATATGCAACTGAAGGCATGGGTCTCTCCATGTGTACTCATTGGTTGGTGTTTTAGTCCCTGGGAGCTCTGGGGGGGGAGCGGGGGGGGGGGTGTTATTGTTGTTCTTCCCATGTGGTTGCAAACCCTTTAAGCTCCTTCATTCCAATTATAGCCACACCGCCCATTATATTAATTCTATGAAAATATAAATATTTTATTTAGAAAACAAAGAACTTAGTCACTGAGCCTCCATAATATACAGTACAAACAATTGCAAAAAGAGCTCAGCCACATTCACAATTGTAAAATAAGACATTTCTTGTCAGAAACATCTGGCAACCTACAGATGGATCACAGCTATGGGGAAAACTAAGTGAATAATTCTTCCATTCTGACCTATCTGTTAAATGATAACCATGACCTAATACAGCCATGATCAATACAAATGTACATACAGGCTGCAAAATGGCCTCTGTAACCAGCACTGTAATCCTCCATTTTTACAGATTTGAAAAGCCAATCAATTAAATGCTGGATAAGGTCAAATATTATCGATCCAAGATTCAATGAAATCTCTTTCTTTATTTTGGTGGGTGTGTGCGTGTGTGTGTGTGTGTGTGTGTGTGTGTGTGTGTGTGTCTGTGTCTGTGTGTGTGTGTGTGTCTGTGTGTCTGTGTGTGTGTGTGTGTGTGTGTGTGTGTGTGTGTGTGAGCTAAGCATGGTTTCCTTAAAATACATTTCTTCTTGTCATCAGCAGCACTTACATAGTGGTAGAAAGAGAGAGGTCCTTAAAAAACAGAATGATTCGCTGGTTCTGAAATCGATAGTGTTATAAAACCTTGAAGGCAGGAACAGTTGAAAATAAAAATATTAATGCCTGAACTTCAAGAGCATACTTAAAAAGCAGAATTTAAGGGAGGCTCATTGCTGGGGGGAGGTAGACAGTACATACATCAAATCTGACAACTTCCCACAGTGTATGGATGAGTGTTGAAAAGTAAAGAACACACAGTGGTATTGATGCAGGGTTTTTCCGCTGCCTTTTTCTCAAGTCAGAATTTTAACATAAGCTTAGGTTATGTCCTAAAATAAGGTATTTATGTTCATAAATTAGGTTGCCTATACACGTAATTACCTATTCTCTTCCACTATTTTTGTTTTAAATATATTTTCTTATTGCCTGTATACATGGATTGCTTCATTTTTATTTGACAATCTAAATTAAATTGAAAATTGCACACTATGTGATACAAAGACACATCTTTTTTTTTTTTTTTTTTTTTTGTACAAACAGAATACAATAGATTTTGGTGTATGAACCCAGGAACATTTTGAGTCTGTTTGAAATTTTTTCTCTTATGATGGTGTTTTCCTTTATGTGGAAGATAGAAGTATTTGCTGCTGTGCTTTTATCTGACTGTGCCCAGGAACTGGTAAATAGAGAATTGTAAATATTGCAAGCTTGGAAAAATTCCACCTGGTGCAATTCAATCTCTGGGTGGCTAAACATTTCTGGAAAGACAGAAAATCCTCTTGTTAGCACTCCCTCTTAATCTAGAAACAAACACGAAAACGCTTTCAGTAGTTTTGGGTGGTATTTTAAGGACTCGGAAACTCATTCCTCTTTCTAGGGCTTTCGTTTGCTTCATTCATAAACATGTGCCTCACTGGGATCAGAGGCTTTTATTGTCTCTACCTTTGTTTTTAACTAATCCTTCTTTCCCAAAGCTCTGTAAAGAATAAGGTTAAATATCAGTTTCTCTCTGATTTTCAGAAGTTTTTTCTTTTTTCCCCCCTTTCTGGACTACAGAATTCTTTTTGTTATGCTTAAGAAAGCTGAGATAATCTATCAATTTTTTAATGTGAAATAATATATGGGAGACCTGGGCTGAATGCCATGCAACCAGAAAAATCTGCTTTGCAAACTTTTGCACCTGACATCAAATTCCACCAAAATAAAGACAGCTAAGACAAGTGCCAGGAAGTGGGAGACAAGGCTTACTGGGTAAATAGAAAACCTTCACTGACCAGCTTTAGGTTTAAGGAGAGACCCTCTTTTCAAAACTAAATTGGGACTGTCAAAATGGCTCAGTGTGGTAAAGACTGAGAATCCCTCTTTCCAACCAGTCCCTCATATTATCTCCCCAGGATGGGCCACAGAGACAGGACTGTGTTACAAGTTAAAGACATACTTTTCAGTATAGTCTAGCAGCATGTGTCCTGAAAGGACCTGCCTTTTTAGCTTTGCACTTGAGAAACCCTTTAAGCCAAGAGGACTCTTTCTTGGTGTTTAATCCCTATGGCTGGTTTTGTTTCAAATGGAATTGATTATATGTACACACAGATTCTGTATCTGCAAATTCACCTACGTGGTAAAAATGCTCACCTATATAGTGATGAAGGTGATGGCAGCAGCTACTCTTAATTTGTACACATTGATGGGCATGACTGTTCACAGAAATGATAGTTTTTAATAGCTGAAGTTGCCAACGGTCTGTATTTTTAAAATGGTTTTTTATTTTGGTATTCTAAGAAGCAAGCTTTTCAGCTATTTAACATGTCCTATTTATTTATTTATTTATTTATTTATTTATTCATTTATTTAATCTATCTTCATACCTGTTCTTTTTGTTGGGACTGTTGTTTAAAATGCTTGCTCCTAAGAATGCTGTGGTGTACCTTCCAGAACACAAGGCAGTGGTGGTTCAGTCCCTTTGCTTTGTTTAGTCTTGAGCGATAGTGCTGTTGGTCTCTGAGTTCAGTACTAATGAATCAACAGTATATATATATTACAGGAGGTGCCCTTAACCACAAAACAAACAAGCTTATATATCGATTGTTTGATAAAAAAAATTATTGTGAGTAGAGGCCTGTAGGATCTTAACCTTGTATTTCCAGAAAGAGCAATTATTTAGCATTAGTTAAGTTGGTGTTCTTTGTGACTCTATAGAATATAACTACTGAAAATAATGAGAATTGACTATGTACCTCCTATACTAGTCCCATTGGAAAAATGTCAATAAATACATAGACTCCAAATGCATGCTGTCTCTGACTAGGAACAAGTCCTTTCATTTGTAAGCCCTACAACTCTTAAGTAAGACATTTCCAAATATTTTGGGTAGTGAATTATTTAGTAAATGAAACAAAATATACATCTACATATATTATAGAAAAAAAGAATGTATAAGAATACTATTTCTTTGCATTAAGAATAAAATATTTTAGTTCCTGGGACCTCAGGGGGATCTGGTTGGTTGATATTGTTCCTAAGGGGTAGCAAACACCTTCAGCTCATTCAGTCCTCTCTCTAACTCCTTCATTGGGGTTACAGAGTACTCTCCATGCTCCAAAGAGTACAGATGGAGGGACACATGCCTCCAGACTCATGTGTAGCAGAGGATGTCATTGTCTGACATCAATAGGAGGAGAAGCCCCTGGTCCTATGAAGGCTCGTTCCCCTGTGTAGTGGAATGCCATGGTGTAGAGATGGATGTAGGTGGGTGTAAAGAGGAGGGTCGTCATAGAAACAGGAGGAGGGGGCATGGGAGGATGGGAACCAGGAAAGGAGATAACATTTAAAATGTAAATACATAAACTATCCAGTAAAAAAAAAAAAAAGATTTAAAAAGTAAAAATAACTAAAAAGAATATATAATGAAAACAGAAGTTGAGGGTTTTACAGTTCCCCAGTTTATTGATAATGTTGGAGTACATTTAAAGTTAAAGCCTTAAAACTATATGAAACATTTAAAACTCAAATACCAATTAAGCCTTACAGAATCCCCGAAGAACCTGCACAAAATCCTTGTTCTTTAAAGGTTAGCTTAAAAACCATGCTTTTAAGAGTCCAATTCTTTAGAACTTTGAAAGCTCCATTAGTTTCTACAGTGTATTTCCTTTTCAAAATCCTACATTGGATCTCCAAGACTTTCTGTCTTCATCTATGGTATATACCATTATCTAGACTCAGACCTCTTGTTCTGTATAATGCCTTGCTTCACTTTGAAAAAACATACTACAACAGAGAGAGAGAGAGAGAGAGAGAGAGAGAGAGAGAGAGAGAGAGAGAGAGAGAGAGACAGAGACAGAGACAGAGACAGAGAGAGGGAGGGAGGGAGCGCAGGAAGGGGGAAGGGAGAGAGGGAGGGAGGGAAGGAGGGAGGGAGGGAAGGAGAGAGGGAGGGGGTGACCTACAATCTGAAAAATATTTTTAAGATAAGGCAGGGACAGGATAGGCCCAGACTCAATGGAACCATAACAATAAGTGGACCAAGTCAAACTCAGGAAACAAAGACTGTTTCATCCAAACAAACAACACTGTGGTTGTTACTCTTTTTTTAGTTAATATTACTTCACCATTGAACAGAACAAATATTTATTAAGCATCTATTATGTGAGATACATCTTTCTGTTTTCAGAAATGATGTCCTTGCACTCGCTGTGATTACTGTTATGTATCATTTATACTACTGGAATCTAAAAGAGACCTGGAGAGTCTTCTGAAGATCCCTGTGGGGCTGGAAGGTTAGAATCATTGTGTTCTTGAAGGTTCCCCTTCCCCTACTCAATTTCAGTGTACAAGACAAAATACTCAGAAGCAAGGTTAATAACAGTATTTGGTATTCCATTCTTTTTGACCTCTTTGACCCTCCTTCCCCTGAGAAAAGCAAACAAAACAAAAGAACTACAGCAACAATGAAGCTATGGAGAGGATTTTACAGGAAATCATACCAGGACTCCAAAGCGAATGAAAGGAGCCACAGATTGAGAAGTTCTAAATGGATGCTCACAAGGGTAGGTCTTGGTAAATGACTAAACCTGAGAAAGGCAAACAGAAGTGTGGACAGTGTTTCTATCAGGCAAGAGAACAGCCTTGTACAAAAAAAAAAAAAAAAAAAAAAAAAAAAAAATGAACTAAGGGACTAATTGAGGAGGTGATAAAATATGAGTTTTTAGAGGGTGGCATGGGCAACGGAGAGATGCTCTCTCCTCCTTTATCCCTTACCACCACCAGCAGGTTTGTGAGCGGGGAGACCTGAGGTTGGCTAGTAGAGCTAGCACTGCAGGAGTACTGTCCCTGGCGGGCACCTGCCTGCAGCTGCTTGCTGGGAGCTAGCCTGAGCAGTGTTGGAGAGCTCACCCTGTTATTGCAAGTGCCAGAGAACTGCTGGGCTCACAGAATTGGCTGACACCAACCGTGGACCCCATCTATGAACTTGTAGAGCACAGGAAAGGACCAGTCGGGCAGATCCAAAGCTGTAGGATCTCCATGACTCAGGGCAACAGGAGGATGTCCGAGGACAGTTTCAGTGAGGATCCACAGTCCTAGAAACAGACCATTGGCTCATTGCCCTGGACATTTTGCAAGGGAAAATGCACAGACAGATAGGTATACAGAGTGACAGGGTGGGAAACATCGCTCCCAGGGCCAGATTTATTTTATTTTGTTTTATATTTGGGGGGAGGGTCGTTTCAAAGGCACAGGGTGGATAAGAAGAGAGGGAGAGATGAGTGGGACTGGCAATAATGATGTAAAATTCACAACCAGTAAAAAGCAAAAAAGAAAATATGTTTTAGACCAGAATATTTGAACAGGATACAATAGATGAAAGAAAAAAACTGACACACAAATAGAAAAAGAAAATAAAGAAAAAACACATTTCCCCCTCTACTCTGGGTATCAAGAGGGTGGACACTGGAGCAGAGGACAGGAAAATGAATGAAATAATGTAGCAATTAGCCCTGGTATTTAGTCAGCCATAAGAGGAGGTTCTCCTGTTTCCAGGCCCACTGTTGTCCTGTTTCCAGGCTCACTGTTACACCCTTCCTTGGAGGCAGAATTACACATTGCGGTATAGACATCTGACTATGTGTTAAATTCCATCTTTGCCAAACTGCACAGAAATTCAGGATTACTTTTCCTTCCACAACTACTCCTAACATTGCCCCGTGAAGAATCTCAGTTATCTCATGACTAATGTTTATTCAGTGAAACTATGTGTGACTAAGACCTAATTGTATAAGTTCACACACAACTGAAAACAGAAAAGTTACCTTTAACCAACCTCAGAATGAGACACATATGGTGTTTGGATAGTAGCACAATATATATATATATATATATATATATATATATATATATATATATATATATATATATAAATAAATTCAGTATCTTATGTTTTATATAATATTTCTCAATGTTCGTCTGTAACTTTATTAATATAGATACCTCACAAGTTTTAAAAGTTTATTGCGCTAGTCAGTGGAATAACCATGATGCCTCTGTGTCTAGCATAAAATTGTTAATCAGTAATGTACTCTGAGCAATACAACAAGAATTATAATTCTAATTAAAATTAAAATTTGATACAATGAAAGCAATGCAATTAAATTGCTTACCAGGATTCAGTTTAGGTTTATGATCATGGAATAATGCTTTGACAGAACTTTATCATTTCTCTAATCCAATAAGCAGTAAATTATTCATAATTTTAATTTAAACAAAACTAATTACAAGAAAATATCAGTTTTAGAAAATGTTGAAAACACATTCACTGTAGTTTCAATATAGCACCTGGGAGAGAATGCAATTATTTTCTGCATTTTTATGATCCTTTCTCTAGAAACAAACTACTTAAAATGTTAGCCCTGGGTTACTCGCTATTATGTAGCTATTGTTACAGAAAAGTAACAACAACTAAACAGCTCATGATCAAGGAATAGCAGCCAACTATTACCAGCTTTTATATTGGAAGGGGTCTCTTTCAAATTTGAAAGCTATTTAAAAAAAAGACACTTTGGGGTGGGGTAGTATACAATTATAAAAACTAATTTTAAAAACAGCAATAAACACCTACTGAAAACTGCTTTTCAGAGTATGCAACATGTTTGCAAATGCTGCTGGAGACTGAAATGCTACTCCTTACAAGTGACACCCAGCTCCCCTGCAGCTCTGTTTTTAACACTGTCTTAGTCTGTCCTCTGCATGGAACCCGGTGCTTTTCTCTCTCTGACACAGTCCTTGACCCTCTTGTTCCAGGGTGTGTTTGTTGGATTTGTCTATATTATCCTTCATGTGAGGAGAAGTAACCTTCCACAGGGTGCTGGATAAATAGAAGTTCTTAAAATGTTAATGAAGCTACATTCACCCACACATTGCCTTACAGACTGCTCTATGCCATTCCCTCGAATGTAATCAAGCCTAAGAAACTTTAATTTTATTCCTAAAGAACAAAATGAGGCATTGAAAGGAAAAGAGGCTTCATTAAAAGAGTGATATAATTTCTTAGTTTCATTGTAAAAATGTCTTGATCTTATTTAGTTAAAGTAATAACTTAATATCCAAAAATTCAGGAAAAAATATAGGGTTCCTTATTTTGACCTTTTTTCCCCCTTTTCTGAAAAACATTTGAGACACACTGAAGGTCTTTTAATTTGAAGGAATGCCAGTATTCCACCTGGGCTCTTGATATTCCTCATTAACTATAACATAGTTAAAACGTAGCACCTGTAATAAATCAAAGAACGGGAAGATTGCATTAACACTCACGACAGTCACAGAGTTTGGTGGGTATTGGTGATTTTTTTTTCTCCCTACAATTCCAGGGTCATCACTCATGATAGTGAAAAGTATAGCATAAAGGGGAAAAAAATCACAATGTTCCTAAAAATAAAATAGAAAGCCCTCAGGAGCCCTTTCAGAACAACAATAAAAAGTATTGCTAGCTGTAAAATTTGTAAGCAGGTTCCATCCTGTCGGCAGGGAAACAATGAAGATGAATTACATTCTAGCAGAAACACTGAGCCATCTAGTAACAGTGGCAAATCTACTAGAGAAGGACAAAGGCAAAGTATGACTTCTGTGTCACAAGTTGAAGGTGTCTGAGCAGGATAATACAAATTCAATTAAAACCAAAGAAGATCTCAGAAGCACTCTCTAAGCTGATCCATTCGGTTTGCTTATTGAGCATTGTCTGTGTTACTTGGTTTTCTGATTATTTGGGTTAATTCAGAGCCTATCAAGGCTAGCATGTGATTATACGTGATTAAACAGTATAAGTATGTATGTATTTAAAATAGTGAGCATGAGTTCATATGATAGCAGCTATGAATAGAACTTTCTATATCCATAAGTGTGTTGAGAAAAACAAATTTAATCTCCATTTGGCTATCTCTGAGGAAAGGTGCTTTTGTTTTAAGTAAAGACATTTGGTCTATGTGGGAGTGTTTGGCAGCTGTTATGAAGTGTTGGAGAGGATAGCTCACAATCTACTACCCAACAAAGCAAATCCAGTACAGAGAATCTCCTTTGCAGGAGCAATGGCGGACCCGTTTTGCATATGTCCTTGTTTGATACCATAGATATTCATGTGAACACTGGAAAGACACAATGCTTAAATGAAAATGCAACAAGGGGCATTGCTTTGCAACTGTTGATGTCCACCTTGATAGCGAGGTGTAAGTCTAATAACAAACTTTCATATCCTAAGCCAAGGTCACCCTCTGCAAGATGAACCTCACACCCACAGCAGAATAGCAAAGGTGTTTAATCAAACTTGAGTGTGACTCTCAGAGGATGTTGAGGAGTAAAATATGCCCATCCTCTGCTAAAACAGCTTGGCTCTTAAATGAAATGCAAAGCTCAAAGGTTTGTTACTTCTGTGTTTATGAATGTTAATTAAAGAAGACATCACATAGTTTAGCAATTACATACAGGCCTGACAATACTTCAAAGTTGCTTTCCTTTTATGCTGGGATTCAAATTTCCTAAGTTTATGTAATGGCTGTGGTATGAATCAACTGTACGTTAAAAAAATTGAAGGTAAGACTGGGTTATCTGAAAATCACTTAGCACTGATAGAACTCATGGCCGCCCAAGTCTCAATGACTGCATTAAAGCAGGGTAGACTTCAAGGTGAATGGAAATAAATGTTGAATGAAGGTCCTTTTAACCTCATCAATAGCTTTCTAACACATCAAATGTTTGAGTTGGAAGAACACATAACAGGAACTAATTCTCCAGTAATTGCCTCACACTAGACATGGTGTTTATGTGAGCACCCACTGATCTCTAAAGCCATGCTCCTCTCGGCTGAGCTCATTTTTGATGGAAAACCATTGAGAACAATGAGTCACTGAGAGTAAATGAGGTGGGAACACCAGTGGGTTTCCTCAAGTGCCCTCATATGCCTCAGTATAGGACAGCTGATGAGGTCATTTGCATAATAACATGATCCTAGTGGGTTTCTGTTAAGTCTAGGGGCATTGATTATATGCAAAAGCACCACAGCAATCTATTAAGGGGCTTGGATCTATAGATTCACAATAAAGAAACTCATCCAACAGGAAGAATGGTACACTAACCTCAAAATTTTTGTTTTTTCTCAGTAATAAGAGCACCATATCAAATTGAATCGAATTAACTGAGCTACTGTGTAGTTCAGTGTTTAAACAACTATCTAAAATTCCTTACTCATTAAAGGGACAGTATTTTTTCAAAATTACAGTTTTAAGATATTGAAGAATTTCCTGGAAATTAAAGACAATGGCAAAAATAAAAATGTGTTCTTGTTGAAAACTTTATCACCTTTGAAAGCCTATGTGATGAAATCACCATTCATTCTCTTAGAATTCTCCAGAATCTAGGAATGGAAAGTGTAAGACTCAATCTTACTTAATCCTCCCTCCAGTACTTCCCCGTGTGTGTGTGTGTGTGTGTGTGTGTGTCTGTGTGTCTGTGTGTCTGTGTGTGTGTGTGTGTGTGTGAGAGAGAGAGAGAGAGAGAGTGATAGAGAAAGAGACAGTGAGAGACACACACAGAGACAGAGACAGAGAGAAAAATTTGAAAGATGACCTATGAGTAGCTCCTGGACAATGTTCTAAACTTTCTAATTCTTACCATGTGGACAGCTATGAGGAATCCTTTATAAGGCACATGTTTCTGGGGCATTAAATCTCCAGCCATTAAGAGAGGTACTCGATAAAGATACTTATATTTGACTAAAAAAATTCTTTTAAATTTTTATTTTCATTTTACCCGGTTTTTAAAAACAGTGTTTTCAGTTGTAGGTAAGTTTAAAATGTAACACATACTTCTTTGAACCCTGGCAGAGGGAGAGGAGGCTGATGCATTACTTTAGGTACAAAGGAAATAAAAAAGAGAAGTATATGACATAATAAAAAATATACAAACACCATTAACTAGTATAAAAGAAAGCTTTTGGTGGATTTATTATAAAAGGTACAAACCAAAAATATAAGAGAAGGTTTTATAGGAAAGTATTTCATGAGGTTTTTTTTTTTTTTTTTGCTTAGTTTATAGTTTCAAGACAATCTTTACAGAAAATTCTAGAGCCAAATTATATAAAATCCAGATGGCAGAGATCAACTTGTATTGAATTTCATATGAGAAAGTGTACTTAAATATGAATGACTATATTTGTACATGTGAACATATTCCTTTCATGCATTATGCATCCGTTTCCCATGTCAGTGTACATATCTCCGTGAGCACACATTGAGACTTGGCATAATGATGTTGGGCCTACTACTTTTGCAGTTTCTAAAGAAACAAAGTTTGCTTTCTCACTTTTTATATAACTTTTGTGCTTATTTTACTTAAACACATTCATACAATGGATGGAGTTTGAAAAAATATATATATATCCTTAAATTGAATGCCTGCAGATACTCAAACACATTTAGCCTGCAGGATTGTAACTGACCTCATGACCAATCTAAAGTCTCCGAAACGTGTTCAACATTCAACATTAATAATGACCACAACTGATGAAGGTAGAAAATAATTTCAGATGCAAAAAGTAGTTAAATTCATTTGAAAAAGTTTCTGAAACAGACACTTACTTTCAAAACAGTAAGTTAGTAAGCTTATTTAAAATATTCTTGCATAATTAAAACACATAGAATATATGTGGGGAAGGTTAGAAAATCTCTTTTCTACCTATTACAGTAAATTATTGAAAAAAATATGTTATCACCAAAGATACAAAATGGAATGCATTAGAAAATTCAACCCTCACTTCCTTTTACAGGAGAAACTTTTTATACGAAAGGAAACACTGGAGAGAAATAGACAGGACTTCCTCCTTTATAAAAGTACAGAATGATATTCTTGCATTTTTTCCTGAGGGCTCTAAAGATTATCCTGAAAACAAGAAAGAACAGAATTTTACAACAGCCAGAGAGTCTGGAGGATTTGATCAAATATAAGTTCTGGTACAATGCTGTCAAAACCATCGAGACTCAGAAAGTGCTTCTCACAAGCCCATCTATTATCTGATTTCTGTGGCTCTACATTGCAGAGATGACGAGAGATGACGGTGCATTTTAAAGGCCAGTTTGCATTTGTTGGGGTTTTTTTTGTTTGTTTTTGTTGTTGTTGTTGTTGTTGTTTTTTTGTTTGTTTGTTTGTAGGCATCTCCCCTTCCATCATCATTACAGTGAGGCAAAGCAAGTGAACTGAAATCATTTCCTTTGGTGAGCACAGAGCTGGGGCTGAGACAAAGCTAATTTTTTTTTCAGTGCCATTCCACAAGTTGTATTCTAGGTGATCAGAAGGCAAAAGTGAAGTCCCTGTAGCAGGAAGACTGCAGACTGACAAGGTTCTTCTTTAGAGAAATGTCACTTAATGGCTCTTGTAGTCCAACTGATGTGCCACCTCTGGAGAACATGGCTGCCTGACAGTTATTTCAGAGTTGTCTCAGTGTATTTGAAACAGTTGGTACTCTCCCTGAGACACTTGTCAACATGTACAGATGATGTTTTAACTGGCACATTGTCACCAACTACCTCACACTGGGAAAAGCTGAGGAGCTGTGAAAAAATATGACTTTCAATGCTAGAGACTTGGAGGATTAGTGACAGAAACAGACCTTTCCAGTCTATGTCATTTTTCTTAATTTTAAATGTGTGAATATCACATGATTGGACAATTGGTTGTACATATTTATTTTGTCCTTCTGTGCCCTAGTAAGTAGTTTTAAAAAACATACTTATTAGGTAAAAAAAGAAATGCTTTTTTTTTTTTTTTTTTTACTTAATATGAGGACAGCAAGTACAATTGATAATTGAGTTGCTCTAAAATATCAGCCATGATTTTTGGCTTTGCCATATTTCCTTTTTGTGTTTGAGTCATCAGTGGCTAAAATGTTATCCATAAGTGGTAAGGTTTTTCAAGTAAATTTATAATTTTATGATGTGACAAGTCAATACTATTAAGACTGACAAGTTGCACACAGACAGATATGCTGCCATTTTTGTATATAATCTGCCCCCCAAAGATTATGTGCTAAAAATATGTGCGGTAATACTTAGAGGTAGAAACTGGTTTTTATAGGTTGATGAGGACTACAATTGCATTAACCCATTCAGAGGTTCATCATTCTACAGGTGTCTGGGAAGCAATAGAAATTTAAGAGATGAAGTTTATGGGACTCGGTCTTCAGAAGAATGTTTGGGAGGATTTATTTTGTATCTGGTTCTTTTCCCAAGTCTTTGCTCACTGACTCCTATAAGACAAGCCTCTAACTTTGCTTTACTCCGAGTTCCCCACCCGGATGCTCTGCCTTCACTGAGATAACAATGAAGCAAAGTGATCATGGGTAGAAACCAGAGGCAATACAGGTCTTTGTTCATTGGATTAACTTTCACATCAATGATTTTTATCACCTCATTGAAAACTAATTCAGGTATAAAGCTAGACATTTAAAACTTCCACACATAAAAACCTTTCACAAGAAAACTGGGCACTACTAGAATTAGTCTAATTATATGCCTATAATGAAAGCTTCTAATAATTATTACAATTCATTAAACCAACCTGAAATGTTTATCAAAGAACAAAAGATAGTGGACAAAAAGCCTAGTATTTCTTGGACATATATATATATATACATATATATGTATATATATATATAAAAACATTTTATTACGTATAATAAGCATATATATGTTATGTGCATAGGCATTTGACTGCAGTACACATGCTTGTCTGTTCAGCATTGTCTTCTATCCTGTGCAAATCCTCAGAGGATAGAAGAGGCTAGAACTCCTAGATCTGGAGTTATAGATTATTCTGAAGCAGCATGTGATCATGTGAATCATGATGTGAATCAAACTGGGTCCTTTGAAAGGACAACAGATGCTTTTAACTCCTGAGAATTCCCTCCAGCCCAAATCTTTACCCTTCTATAATACCTGATATATTTAATGAGGTTCCCTGTAAATGGACACATAAAGATTAAACATAATTATTAGGGATAATATGAGATGCTGGAGGTTCATAATTTTTAAACCCATGTTAAAATACATGCACAATCAGAAGAGTCTGATAGCTTGAAATACACAGTAACAACATCATGAAAATTTCAATTACCCTGAAATCATCAATGAACGTGCCTTGTGTGCACTGACATATACACTCTACCTGGCAAATTTGTCTACATAAAATATATACTTAAAGCTGTAAGATGTAGTTAAAAAATAAAATGTTAGCTGTTCAATTCTGGTTTAAGCCATATTAGATATTTTCATTTATATGTAGTCATGGATATAGTCTTTTACCACAGTAAATAATTAATACAACTACTGTTCATCTGTGTTCCTAAACCACATCAACATCAAATGCATTAATTTAATTCAAATCCATTCCAAAACTCCCAAAAGACAGGGCAATAAAATTAATTTAGGTGGAGATTTAAAACAATATATTTATATTGATAAATGAAAACTTATACCGACATCAATCCGAAATTGAGAGCAGAATATGTAAAATAAAAAGCAAACAGAGAAATACACAGCTCTTGTTACCCAAATAAATGCCTCAGTTTCGTGTGTGTGTGTGTGTGTGTGTTCTCATATATAGCAAGACTGAATAATTCTGGGTCCAAATTTGTTAACTGAGAGTAGTTTCAGTTTAGTGCTGTGGAATGGAATAAAATGGCTGCCCACAAAACTGACAGTTGTGATTGAGCCCTCATGTATGAAAGGAGATGACTAGCTGAGCTGCAGATATGACTGACCATGTACCAGCATTCTCTCTGTCTCTTTGCACTCTGTGATGAAAAGATAACAAGTAAGCCTTCAGTGAAATAAATATAGTTAGATAGGTTTTAAAGATGACTCAATTTGTGGAAAACTCTTCTATGAAATCCTTAAAATCCGTTTTAAAATTTTACATGTCTAGAAGCGTAATGAAGACCTCAAGATGTAAATATTTTTATGAAACACAAGAACATTTAAAGTTTGACATGCAGAAAAAAATTTAAGTGCTGAATTGAAACCCAAATGTAACATTACTGTGCAAACAGCATTTTCTAATTGACTTGAATGCTACCCAATGAGTACTAAATAAAAATATTACATATTTATATATTGTATTATATGTATTATATATTTATATATTGTATTATATGTATTAGTGATTTCTTTATATGACACATCTGGAAACATTATCAGTATATAACAGTGAAATTTTTACAATGCAATATGTATCTAAATTATTAAAGTAGACACTAATTAAAAATTCTAGTATATTCTTTCTCTTTCAAGAAGTGTTTGGTATTTTAATTTAGTTCTCTAAATCTGGTTTACATTAGTCTATCAAAATCAGGAAAATACATTGGTGTAAAACATATTTCTGGTAGGTTTTATAAACTTTGCTGGAAAGCAACCTCATTTTGTACCATTAAAGTCACAGCAACCTCTAAAGTACACTTGGTTGGGTATCAAATAATATATAACTAAAATAATCACAAATATGCAAGATTGGAATATGTAGAGCTTTTTTTTTTACCTTCTAAAACAAAACTAAGAAAGTTCCAAGAATTTTCTGTGGCTTGGGTGTGCTTACAAGTGCACTTGGTAGTCTTTATAAATTCCTGCATCTGCAGAGCATAAATGTGTCTTAATTACAGGTTTTTTAAGGGTGAACATCTGTGCCCTTTCCTGCAACTATGTAGATACTTGGATGATTATTTGAGAAGACTGGGTGGTTAAATTTGTACACTGTGCTTGCTAATTCACTTTATTTAGTATAAATCAGAAATATTTAAAGGATTGTATCACTTTGACATAGAGTTTCATACTGACATAATTTTGTTTTCAGTAATTACTTTCCAACACAAAATTAGCATCATATCAGTTATTTTAGCCCACATTTGACTTAAGAAAACTCCCAATCTACTTTTATTTATTTTTTATGAGTCCCACACATTCTTGCACACCTGTTACTTTCTCTGTTGTTAAAGCAAAAACGCAGTGATATTCAGGTTTTGAAGTTGTTCTTGACCATGTTTCTTAGTATATAAATAATTAAAATCATGTGGAAGGACATAGTACCCATTTTAAATCATAATAAATTAGTCCAAACAAGAAAGTGTAACTGGACTTAGAGAGTGCCATGAGTCATTGGGCTCAAGCAAGAAGCACAGTGTAAGGCTGGCATGGCAGATTTCCAGCAAAGCATATCTGGGGTTGAAAGACTAGAATTGAAGTGCTTGACTTGAAGGAATGGCCTGAAGTTTTTGAATCTATTAAAAAAGACACTTATTTATTCAAGTTTTATAAACGAATATTCTCCAGAAGCAATGGAGGCACATTCATTCCTCAGGTGGCTCAGTCACACGCTGGGTGGGACTTACTCCAAGGGAATTACTGGTAAAAAAAATACAACAGAATCTTGAAATGTTCAAGTTGGAAATTTGGCTAAGTTACCATTAGCAGATATCATATTTATGGAGGAGGATGAGGGTGTCTTTCAGTGGTCAGGCATAGGTCTAGCATCCATGAGTCACAGGCCCATTTCCATTACCCAAGACCTGCCTTCACTTACTTGACCACACCTCAACCAGGACTATGCCTGACCTAGCTCAACCTCTGGCCTCTCAACACTCAGTGCATTTAGTTTTGAAAAGATGCATCGGAAAAGAAAATCTTTTCTCTGACTCTTTGAGACATGTGTTTTCTTCTATGGAGTGTGCTTTTCTGAAAGACCAAGAAACCATCTGTCACAAAAATTATGAAAAACATGGACTGGTTTCCGTGGGAGACTCTGGGACTTAGTTATAATAGTTAGCTGACCCAGGTGACTTCAACACACAGCCCAGCCTCCCAGACGAATTTTCAGGATTGTCTTTCAATTCGATGCCTGTAACTCTAGAATGCTCTTGATATCCCACCCCCATTTTACAACAGCTTCTGAATCAATTCTTTATTTATTTTTGACTAGTACATATTATAATTCTAACAACTGCCACTACTTTTTAGGAAGTAGGAATTCAAATCACCCATGCAACTATAAATTTAATCTTCTATCCAGGGTAAATCATAACAAAAAATGTTGCTATACATATTAAGAAGAGTAATGGATGCATTTCTAGCAAAGACTGGCCTGTCCTTGTTCATCCCCATGTTCCCTGCCCCCTCCAAAATTATAGCAGGGATCATGGCACAGAATTCAAAATTATTTTTTATTGTCAAAGCTTTATGTCTTGTTATAGACATATATTTACATACATATAATTTGATTTTAAAAATAGCACAAATGCACAAAAAAACTTTATCTTGCTTGAGATCATCTTTATCTAGCCACATGCTTCAAAATCATTTTTAAATTATTGATTTTAGAGAACTTCACTCTGAAACAAAGTCAAACAACAAGGGAAAGTATAATAGTTCATTCAGTCAGTTTTCAGACATCTTTTGTTTACAACTCATTATTAAGATTTTATCAGATGCTGGAATTCTGGTTTATTTTTTTTTTTTTACCCCAAGGTTATAATTTAGCTAAATATTTGCCTAGCAGTCCCTATTCTTTTTCTCTACACAAAAAATTATATATTTGGAAGACTTTTTTGTTATGTTAATTAAAGTGATATTTTTCATTGGTGGATAAATATACAAACATATTTTGTAAAATTTCAGACAAATGGCAACTTTGTTCTAAGTAATGAATCTTTTTGAAACTACTGACAACCACACAACTCAACAAATCTTCCCTTTAATTTTATCTACCCTAGAAATAAAATGGAGTTATAATTTAGATAGCTTAAAATAACTTTTAGCAAAGTATAAACTCTGCTGACATTTTTAGAGCTTATAAGATAATGACCTTTGTATACCAACAAATTGCTCACCCACAGATCACTCACTCTGAATACTGAGAGTTGTATGGTCATTACCAATAGTCATTCTTTGGTGATCTGTTCCAGAAGCAGTCATTTCTAAGTTTTTGGAGAAGATCAAGTGTGGAAGCAAATACTATGGTTTCCTTGTAGGACTTCACTGGATGTTCAGAAGAATTGCAGGTACTTTACCTAACTCTTGTAAATACCTTTCTACTTGATCCCATGCTATCTCTCAAATACACATTCAACAGCAACTGTAAACAGTCATGAGCAACCCTCCCATCCCCAGGGCTCAGGCTATCTTCTTTACTTCTGTGGTCCCTGCAAGAAAATGCAGTGACTGCTGATCTGGTGGATGGCATTCTGCAGTATAGTAGAGGGGATGAAAGGAGAACATGAACATATTATGCCCTCAAGAAGCAAGTTGGAAGCTATTTCTTGTATCACGCTCAGGACCCATAAATAACATTCGTGCAAGACAGAAAGTGCTAAATGCCATAGAATCAAAATTTATGTAAAGTAACCCCAGAAGCGGAGTAAAACTACTTGGTCATAAATGGGTTTAGGTTTTTAATAGGAATCTGAAGAGGTCGCAAAGGTTCTGTGCTGAGAGACGAAGATTGATTTTTACAAACATTCCACATAGTAAAACATTACCCAAAAAAAAAAAAAAAAAAAAAAAAAAAAAAAAAAAAAAAAAAAAAAAAAAAAGGCAAGAGAAGAATAGAGGGAAGGAAATATGCGACTAATTCAACATGTGCAGAAACTAGGCCCAGTAAAGAAAAAAGTAAGTTGGAAGAAGGTTAATTAAGATGCCTCCCCCCACCCATTTCCAAATTTTAACCCAAAAT
Source organism: Micromys minutus (assembly GCF_963924665.1). Lineage (NCBI taxonomy): Eukaryota > Metazoa > Chordata > Mammalia > Rodentia > Muridae > Micromys > Micromys minutus. Next base: position 18,662,210 of record NC_137974.1, read on the forward strand.
TGCTCCTATCTATGTATCAAGCAATGATTGTCGACCTTAGTTATAGTATAAAATGGTCATCTGATGAGAACCAAAGGCACATTGGAAGGAGGTCTTATCCAGCACCTGGAAAAGCTGCTCAGAATTTAGCTCTGACAATATGGACAGGGAATACTTTTGTGTATAAATTGTAAGCCGTGGTGCAGGCTGGAGAGTGAAAGATTGAAAATGATTGACTATTAATATAATAGTAAAGGTAAATCAGAAATCAATGATAAGATTGTTTTAAATTGTTCTGGTCCCTATGATGTTCTCCACAATAGACAACTGATACTGCAGCAAACAGTCAGAATTAGAAAGTAAACAAAATATCAAATTTCACTCAATCTGGCACACCTGCTTTGAGTTTATATTAAAAAAGAAAAGCAAACCAGAATCCTATTCAAATCCCATGGTTCTGTACCTACATTCATAGCAGCATTGTGTGCAAGAGCGAAGACCCCAGGATGTAGGAAAACTAATCTATGATGATCATAAAGAAGTTTGGTATAGTTTGTAAGATTGTGATTGTTTTTCTTAACTGTCGACTTAATGAGATCAAGCATTACCTGGTACTAAGCATCACCTGGGGCATGTCTGTGGTCTGTAGGCTAAGCCAATCCCTGGAAGTGATCACAGTCTATGCAGCTGAAGATTGTTGACAAAGTGCAGTTTATTGCTCTTTGCTTCCTGATTGTTAATGACATGTGACTAGAGGCTTCATTATCCTAATACCTTGTCTTCTCCACCCTGAAAAACTCTATTCATGAAAAGTGAGCCAAAATAATCTTTTTTATTTCCTTTTTCAGTTACTTTATGGTAGCAACAGGTAAAACTCTTATGAGAAACCAGATTGAGGTTTGTGGACATGGTGTCAAAGTCAAAAAGCCCACTGGTAGGAAGTCAAACACTCTTTGCATTTCCTTATCTGAAGAGTTAAGAGCAGTCACATGTAGACAGGGATGTAGACATGGGAGTCAGTGTGGGGACATTGAGTAGGGGTGAGAAAGGGGATGAGGGATTGATAAAAGAGGAGAAGTTGTAAGAAAAGTCTGCACTTTTATAAGATAAAAATTTCAGGACTTTGAATTCTTCACAATGAACACATAATCAATATTGCTTATCCCTGTTCTTTTCAGGAAGGCAATGGTTAATTTTATATCCTACCTCTTGTACTACAAACATTTAAAAATAATTTAAAAAAGTGAATCATAAAAATTCATTGTTAGGATTCAGTTAGTAGCAGCATAAATAATGAAGAATAAAAAAAATCTAAAAAACGATGAAAGCAATTATTTTCTCCCTCAGAACAATTTCCAAGTGACTTTTCTGCATGACAGTAAGTCCAGCAATATGGGCTTCATTTCCCCCTCTTGACTCTTCTTGCTTTTTATTTATAGGATATTACAAAATTTCTTAAAGACTCAACTCAAACAGACACTTCATCAGTAACACTACTGGTTCATCTCATGTGACTGTTAAAACATCCAGACAAAATTATTAATGCTCTGCATACACCAGAACTAGCTGTGACTCCCGTCTATCTGCTGACCTCTGTGGTGAGTTCTGTGTAAACAATGACCCCACTGAAGGACAAGTGGGACCCATTATAGACAAGCAGCACTGAACCTGTGTTTCCAGCTCTGAGAAACTTGGCAACTGAGAATCAAAAGTATGGCTCCTTTACTCTATTTTACATAGATCGGGTGCATTTTAAAGATTTGGGGATTTGTTTCTCTCTGCTACAAATTTTTAGAAATACTGGTTTTTGTTTGTTTGAATTTGTGTGTGTGTGTGTGTGTGTGTGTGTGTGTGTGTGTGTAATTTCCTTTGTGTATTCTGCACAAAACAAAACCAAAAACAAAGGAAGAAAAAGTCACAGAGAGAGAGTATTTTTATGAACGTCACAGGATAGAAAAAAAAGGAAATATGAACATCAGGAGGAATTAAAATGATGGAATGATACAACTTTTGGAAGTTTGATTAGGGAATTCTTGTTTATTTTAGGTTATAGCTGTCAGGAAGCTAGGGACACAGGGAGCAGCCTTATCTGTCCCTGAGCTTGGCACTCTACACATGTTATTTTATTCAATTTTCACAATTCAAGAAGACAGACTTTTATTCTCATTTCTTGGATGCGGGTTCTATAAGTAATCTGTCCCAGACCACAGAAGTAGTAAGTGGAGAGTGGGTTTCTAGCCAGCTTGTTTTAACTCCTGCGTCTACGCATTTTCCAGAACACCATTTGATCAAGCACCCGACTTTCAGAAATGCACCCAGGTGTGTCATCAGAACAATCACACACCATGGCAACACTTCATCTTCCAAATGTAAACTGTCTCCAACTGGAAGGCATATGTCTATAAAACATTAAATTCTTCTGCTGGGTATCAGGGTGTGTGCCCTTGATAAGGACAGACTGCTCAGAATAGTTTAAAGGCAAAAGGATGAGCTGGTGTTTTTTCCTTGAAGAAGCAGTTAAGTCACAGAAATGAGGCATTGCACCCAGAGAAACTCAGGTAGCCAATATTCTTCTCCTAGAACTAGACTGCCAGCTAATTTGCTACCCAGGAAAGATTCAAAAACAGATTGCTATCCAGTCATGATTAACTATTAAAAGCATCTGTGTTTTAGCAAAGGTTACTATGTCTTGCATTGCCTCTGGTATATTTAGTTACCTAATTGAATGTTATCAGCACTGTCTCGGTGGAATTAGAATATTTGCTGTGTTATTCTTGCTTCAGAGTATTATGCATGCTTACTGATAGGAGTCCTTGAACAAGTCATCAAATTTCTTAGAAATAACTATGTTTTTCCACTAATTCACACCAATTCAGTAGCCATGTTATTATTTTACTCAGATCTGTAAAGGAGGGGTTTACAGGTAAGTTGTATGATGGATACATGCCATCATAGCAGAGAAAACATGCTGTCATGAGCAGGAGATTGACTCTGTACATTCTACATCTAGTCATGAAGCATGGAGTAAAAAGGCCGAAACTCAAGGCAACCCCCTCCACTAAAACTCTCTAACCTCCCTTAACAACACTAACAGGTAGGAACCAACTGTTCAAACAGAAGCATCTATGGAGGACATTCTCCAAACTGCACCCACTTCCTTCCAAGGAAGTTGATGCTTTCCCAATGTTACAGTTTCCAACTAATCTCATGGTCAGTGTAGCGCTCTTTAAGGCAGGATATGTCATTTTTTATTATTATTAAAACAGAAAGAAAAATATTTAGTGCTGTTCCCTCATTCTTGTAAGAAATACCAGTCTACACTATCATGTGCTTGTAAGAAACACCAGGATAAGTAGTCAGGATGCATTTCTTTAATCTTGTGACTAACAGGGTTTTAGAAGTTGATTCATTCGAGATTATTTTCTGACTAACTTACAGAGTCAGTGAAGCCGTGCTTGAAGACACATGAAATTGTTTTAAGAATTAAGAAAGGACAAACAGCACACTGGAACTTATACATGACAATAGGACAGAGTAAGGCTTATGGATCAATACACATCCTACATAAGTCAAAATCAGGATAGTGGAGGTAAGAGTACATTATCTTCAGCTAGTTAATCATTTCCGAGGATAGGCTGAGCTTCTATTTAAGTCCAACTGCTACACAAGATACTTAGAAATAAAATCATGCTTTACTTCTCCTCGGTGAATACTGGGTAGCTAATGACTAGCAGATGTTCAACTGACAAACAAAAGAAAACAGAAATAAATACAGTTCATCCTCAAAAGTGACTTCTCATGAACTTAGGCAATTTAAGTTTTCTAAGATCAACATCAGTGAGACAACTGTATGCAAAAAAAAAAAAAACCCTGTATTTCAACATTGAATACCACTAAGAATTGAAGGAATATAGAAAGGTTGTTTTAGAAAACCTCCCACATGAAACCCTATGATGGAACAGAAGAATCACATTCCTTTAATCATTTCACTTGGTAAAATGCAAATCTATTTGCTGACCTAAGTTCAAGACTCCATCTTCTAAGCCAAGGAAACACCTCTCCACTTCTTCCCTGCTGGCTCCATCTCTGGCTAATATGCTGCCTATTTAACCCGAATTATGTTCTTCCTCGACATCAAACAGAAATTGTAAATTTTCTTCCTCATAATTTTTCCACTTAACTCATTGCACATTTTAGTTATTCAATGTACACATTACTAAGATTAGTATGCTAAACAGATATTTTTTTCCATGAGAGTTACATTAGTTTCCTTGGAAAAGCAAAATGAAAACAAATGTACCCGAATATAGTCAACCCCCAAAGTATTTCTTTTAATTATGTGTGAATAAACTGTGTGCACACTGAACTGAAATGCTATAAAAGAAGGATGAAAATTATATAACTGTAATATAAGTAGACAATAAAAAACAGCCACAGCATTATACAAAAATGATTGACAAATGACTATATGTTTACTTGTTTTAAATTAAAATGCTGTTGATACTCCTACTTTATGGGGCATTTAAATAATCAACCATCTGTTCAGGACAATAGCATCCTTTCTGAGGCCTTCTGTTGTACTTAATTATAAGTAGCAAAATAAAAGAAAATGGCTATGTTGACAAACACAATATGGGTTTAAAACAGCTTATCTAAGATGACCTACATATAATAAAAGCTACGGAAAGGAGATTGTGTGGTGCTCTCATCATATTGTATACAATGGTCCATCATCATTTAACTTCCTCCTATGCACATGAAAAGAAGTGAGACCTATAATGTCACATTGAAAACTGGTCCTCTAAGTGTGTTATTGTGTAATAAGTACATTGCAGGAGAGTTGTTCTCCAGTGCCAATGGATCAGAAACAGCTAGGGAGAGTGTGTCAAATTGCAAGTCAATCAAGGGCCCCAGGATGCTACTGAACATGATGCCTTTTCCACAGGTTCTCAGCCAACATTCATTTTGATGGCCCAATGAACACATTAGAAACTGACATTTCAAGGCTTGAAAAAATAATCAGAACCAATTTACTCCAGAAACTATTTCTGTATAAAAATTACAACTGTGCTGAACTAACATGACAAAAAGCAGAACATATACATAATTCAGCAGAGGTTCAGTAGTTGCTTCTCCACTGATGCATCCCAGAGTCTCCTGGAGTCAACCACATGAAAGGATTCAGAAAGGAACTTTTCTCCTGTCCTAACAATAGAAGAGAGCAATTGAGTATTTATGGGAACAATCACATGCAGCAGCGTGTGCTGAGAAATATTTAGGAAGCACAGAGATAAAATTCCATCTGCTTCTGCTCTTTAGTTTTGACTATAAAATTCTGAGTAAATGGAAAAGTTGCTGGTTATCAACCTTCTTGTACCTGTGAGTTCATCTTTATTTTCCACGAATTTTTTATTTTATTTTATTTTATTTAAGATGGCCTGGGATTCTATTTTTACCTCTCAATGTTCTCACTTTTCTGCAGGTTACCGTCATATATGCAATTTTTAAAAAATATCAATATTCTATAACTCAAATGTTGTCACATACTGAATCTAAATGAAAGTCTGTTCATTAGGAGAACTGATGAAAATCTATTTGGAAAACATGGTTCAAAGCTAGTTGAATTTCAGAAAGAAAGATAATTCATTCAAACAGAAACTCTGGGTTACATTTTCTATTCCTTTTCTTTAAAGGATTGATTACAGAAATAACTTTGCCAAAAAGCCCTGAGGATGAAGAGAAGAGCAAACTGTGTGCTCAAATGAAAATAGATCTAATCACAGGAACTCCACCAGAATTGCTTTCATTCAACATTTCAAAGATGTAATAATATTTTATATCATCTTGCCCAAGCCCTGGGTTTTGTGAGAAGTAATCCATCCTGAGTTCATTTTACAGTTGTTAGCTTCTTAACTGAAGATGGGTAAGTGCTTGTCTGTATCCAGGGACATGCTCTGTGTCAAATAGAACTTTAGAAATAGGACAACGGGTAATCTTTAAGTATCCGTGTCTTTTTAACTATAAATGTTCACATGGACTCCATCAAAAAATGCCAATAGACTATTGAATTCGATTTTTCAGAATTAAATAATAAATCAGGAAGTGACCTATGGCTTCGACTTAGAAACTGAACTACAGGCCTATGATTGCCCAATGACTTTATAGTTTCTGCTACTAGTCCAGAAACTTCTTGTGATCAGAAAGGACTGTTCTATATATTTACTAAGGATATTATCAGGGTAATACCTACAGCTACTAAAATTATAATGGTAAATCTTAGCATTTGCTGTTACTCTGTATGTATTAACCTGTTGACAGTTTATACTAATAAAAATTAGGCCTGGAAGTATTAACCCATGTATTACTAAGGGAAAGTAAGGTTATAGATTTTAGAAATCTAGGAACTATAGCAAACACCATAGGTCCTTCATTTGTTTGAATCTATTACTTGCTGCTACATTAGGAAGACAACAAGAGTTCATCAAGGAAGTCACCTTCAAGCTACTAATAGATTCCCTTTGCTTTTAAGGGAAAGCAAGCAGAAACAAAGATTAAGAATTTTCCATTGCGTATGCAGTCCCCGCCTCTTTGTTTAGCAGGAACTGTCTCAACAATCTGCACAGCAGATGTGACTACCTCACTTAACACTAGCAGATGAAGAGAAAAAGGGCAGAAGAGTCATATGCTAATGGGAAACAAGGAAAGCACTTCCTGAGCATTGATAATCCACCTCTCTCTGGCCATCTGTCCCACCATGTGTGCTATACGTCACAAGAGGATGTGAGAAAGAAAAGACAGCTGAGTGCAACTTATAAGGATTTTACAACAGAAAAATATGATAGCTTCCAACAGCCGTGTGACCCCAGAGGATAAGAGTGCTTATTAATACAACAAAAATGTTATTGAAGCAAGTTAGAGACTAAATACTTGAAGTGTTATGTACTCTAACAAATACTAATTACTACTGATAATTCCTTTCTGCACCATTTTCAGATGCTCTTTAGTGAGCAGTGAGAAAAAATTAGGTAAGCTGAAAGAAAATGACTGCCTAGAAGATTTCTGTGTTTAGTACACATTATGACAAATGGATGCAATATCGGTTGTAAGAGGCTTTGGATGGCACCAGCGACCAAGGAAGCACAATGTCGTGAGACCCGGAATTCTGATAACTACTGTGTTCATTCCTTTGAGTTTTCAACAGAACCGTGAGCATCATGGTTTATAATATCCTGGTTCCATGATTAGTAATGTTTTGTTCCTAAACTTAAAATTACACGGCACAAAACATCTGCTCTTATAGGGCGTAAATTGATAATTAAATGCTTGTGAGAGGATTAAAGGTTAGCCTTTCATTGACCAGTGAGCAGGCAGTATAGACTGTTAGGTTAAGAGAGAGAGCCAAACAGGAGGTAATAGTTTAGACCATGTGGAGCCTAAGCATTTGCAGGGGTGAGAGGAGCCACTGAGCTACAATATGCTCCTCAGAGCAGCAGTAATCCTCCCAAGAAGAAACTGAAGAGCAGGCATGAGAAAGGGGTAGACAATGTGTTCCTGAAGGAATAGAATATAAGGCATAAAAAGCTTAAACCACCATCTCTGAATTAATATGTGTGCAGGTGAATGTGAAGGAATATGATGCCAAAACCCAACTTTCCAACTTGAGTTTCTTTAAAAGTAGATACTAGATTTTTGGCTATTGAACAGGAACCTGTTATGAATAACTAGTTAGCAAAAGTGATCAGTGCCTTAAGAGAGATAAAAATCACAGAACTGCAAACTCACTAGGAATCTTGGCACATGCTTCTGATCCTCATACTCAAGGGGCAAAAATGTGTCAAAGGTATCCAGGTCTACACAGTAAGAGGATATCTGTCCAGGACCTCAGATGGAGACACTGTCTGTCTACAAAGGCTTCATGAACATTTGTATTAAAATGATAATAAGCACAAAAATAATTTATAGAAGCAAAGCTATTGAAATAAGCCATCAAACTGGAATCAGTGATTAATATATACTGTTTAAGATATTATCAAGGTAATCTCTCAAAAAAAAAAAAAAAAAAAAAAAAACCTAACACTTTGATCTGAAATAGTTTGCTACTATTCACATAGATTTTTATTCCTTCTGGTAGAAGACATTTTGTTTCTTAAATTAATGGATACATGAAAGTATAATTTCAATTTTGGAATGCTAAGTAAAATCTGATAAAGTGATAGCTTTATATTTGTAACTTTTTGACAAAACTGGATTCTATTCCATACTTATATTTTTAAAATATTGCATAGCATTCTCTTGATTCATAGATTCTCTTACACCCTATCAAAAGAATTGTGAACACTCTTTAGGAATCTGGAATTGTCAGAGCAGAGCTACTACAAATCTTCACTGTACACTAGAATTATAGTAAGCTCAAAAGGTGACATAATTTGGGAGGGAAAATGGGCAATATGGTTTGCTTGTTAACAAGCCTAAACATAGGTGCATGAAAGTTCAAGATGCCTCAACCTTACATGAAAACATATGAAAGCAGAAGAAACATTCTTTCCCAGGGAAGAGCACACCATTATCTTATTGAATAGTAAATGGGTGTGTGAGGATTGGTGGCAGAAAGGGAGGTGGGAATGATATAATTATATTATAGGCTCAAATGTAAAAATATCATTTAAAAAGATGAAATAACCTATTTCTTATGTGACATAGAACCTTCAATACGATTCAAACCTAAAATGAAATATTCACATTAAACAGAGTCAGAAACATAATATATTCTAGCAATTTCAACAAAGTTTGCAAAACTATTCAGTTTTAAAGCTCTGCTCTCACAAGAAGAGTAGAAGGAGGCAGAGGAAGAGGAAAAAAACCTAAAAAGTGGGAAAAAGAAAATGAGGTAATTTTACTTATTTGAAGAGTTTGAAGTGGTATTCTAATTTTAAAAGGTAAATATTTTTTCTTTAAAACACTACATTTTGGCTAAATAAGATTTTTAAAATTTCTTATATTCTGGAGATAGACCTGCATCATATGATTTGTAAATATTTTGAAGTCACCATGAAGAAAATATAACATTAACATTGAAGATTAAAGAATAACTTGCTAGATAAGTGTGTTGACATCCATGTTTTTATTTTATGACATTCTTGGTTGAGTATCATGTACCTTAAATACCAAGAGAATCCCTAAAGGCACAAAACCTATAATAACTTTTTGTGATTTCTATATATGAGTTAAAATAACTCAAAATGATGTTCCACTTAATAGATTTCTGTAAGATTGAGTTTTAGGAGTAAAATTCAGTATTACATATTACTGACTTTTATGATCAGACGTTTCTTCTGAAAAAAAAAAAAACTATAAAAGGAGGTCCTAATATTGAATATTAGCCCTCTCTCAGATGTAGGACTGGTAAATATCTTTTCTCAATCTGTTGGTTGACATTTTATCCTTTGGACAGTATCCTTTGCTTTACAGAAGTTTGCAATTTCATGAGGTTTCATTTGTCAATTCCTCATCTTAGAGCATAAGCCATTTGTGTTCTATTCAGGAAAATTTCCCATTGGTGTTCTGTTCAGGAAAATTTCCTCTTTGCCTATGTGTTCTAAGCTCTTCCCAACTTTCTGTTCTATTAGTTTCACTGTACCTGATTTTATGTGGAGGTCTTTGATACACTTGGACTTGAGCTTTGTACAAGGAGATAAGAAAGGATCAATTTGCATTCTTCTGAATGCTGACTGCCAGTTGAGCCAGCAGCATTGTTACAAAGGCTGTCCTGTCCTTTTTCCATTGATGTTTTTAGTTCCTTTGTAAAGATCAAGGGACCATAAGTGTGTGGGTTCATTTCTGGATCTTCAATTCAATTCCATTGATCTAGCTGCTTGTCTGTGTACCAATGCCATGCAGTTTTTATCACAATTTATCTGTAATGTATTACATTAAGGTCAGGTATGGTGATTCCTCTTGAAGTTTTTTTTTTTTTTTTTTTTTTCTTATTGTTGAGAATAGTTTTTGCTATCCTCACACCAGTCAGAATGGCTAAGATAAAAAACTCAGGTGACAGCAAATGCTGGTGAGGATGTGGAGAAAGAGGAAGACTCCTTCACTGTTGGTGGGGTTATAAACTGGTACAACCATTCTGAAATCATTCTGGCGGTTCCTCAGAAAATTGAACATAGTACTGAAGACCTGAGGACCCAACTATACCACTGGCCATATACCTAAAAGAAGCCCCAACATCTAACAAGGACACATGTACCACCATGTTTATAGCAGCTTTATTTATAATAGACAGAAGCTGGAAAGAATCCAGATGTCCTTCAACAGAGGAATGGAACAGAATTTGTGGTACATTTATACAATGGAGTACTACTCAGCTATTAAAAATGAGTTCATGAAATTCCTAGGCAAATGGATGGAACTTGAAGCTATCATCCTGAGTGAAGTAACCCAGTCACCAAAGAATACTTATGGTATGTATTCCCTGATAAGAAGATACTAGCCCAAAATTCTCAGAATACCTCAGAAACAATTCACAGAACTTATAAAGCTCAAAGGAAAAGAATGCCAGAAGTTGGATGCCTCAGTCCTTCTTAGAAGAGAGAACGAAATACATGTGGAAGGAAATAATGGGACAAATAGAGGAGCAGAGATTGGAGAAAAAATTTTCTAGAGACAGCCTCACCTGGGAATACATCCCATATGCAGCCACTAAACTCAAGCACTCATGTTGATGCCAAGTAGTGCTTACTGGCAAGAACCAGATATGAATGCCTCCTCAGAGGCTCTGCCAGAGTCATATTGATACAGAGGATGATGTTTGCAGCCAACAGTCAGACTGAACACTGGGGCCTCAATGAAGGACCTAGAGAAAGGTCTGAAGGAGCTTTAAGGGTCTGTAACCCCATGGGAAGAACAAAATTATTAACTAACCAAACACACCACAGCTTCCAGGTACTAAAACACAAACCAATGAATTCACATGGAGATACTCATGGACCCAGGTGCATATGCAGCAAAGGATAGCATTCTCTGGCATTAACAAGAGAATGAGTAGGCCTTTGGTCCAGGGTAGGCTTGTTTTCCTAGTGTAGGGGAATACCAAGGTGCTTAGGTGAGAGAGGGTGGTTGGGAGAGGGAGTACCTCCATGAAGACAACTGGAGGGGGAGGGTGAACGGGATTGGCAGAAAAGGGATAACATTTAAAATGTAAATACAGAGAATATACAATTTTTAAAAATAAGAAGGTACTAAATAAGAATTATCTGGGAAGGAGCCATCTTTGAAGTAACCAACAGGATGTTAAAAAAAATAATCAACTGAATACAAAAATCACAAAAGAAAAGCACAAAATTTAAACTCTATGTGTGCGTGTGGTTAAGTTGAAAATGCAGCTTCAATTTGTCATTTCTCCTTGAAAAGAAAAATTTTTCTGTAAGCGTCTTATGTATTAGTAGTTTTAAAACTCTCACCCAGAATCTACTTTAGAACAGCAGTAAATTAGACAGGAGTTTTTAAGTTGTCTCAACATGGCTATAATTAAACTCTCACTTAGAGCTTTGCCATCTATTCCAAGGGCAATCTCATTGTGATGAGGAAAACCTAAGAGTAGAATTATTAAAAGAAAGAGGGAAATGTGGGACTTGGCACAGATTCTTGCATAAAGGGTGCAGGCTAGGCAGGGTGATAATTTCTGCTGAAAAGAGGTCTTTATACCAAGAACAAAAGGTAGAAGAAAAATAGTACAACCTTACTTTTCACAGCTATGATTAAAACTGAAATCTTATTCAAAAAATCTATTAATTGTTAAACTTTCCATTTTCTAAATTCACAGAGCAAACGAAGCTGCTTCTTCAAAATGACCCTCATTCAAATCCAATGTATGCCAATAGGTCAAAATCTTTGAAGCAAATCCAATTAGCAAGAATAGGCCACATAGCCCATGGGTAAAGAGGGATAACTGGTTAAGACCTAGAAAGGGGGATAATATTAATGTCAAATGTGGCAGAGTTCCTGAACATGGAAATAGTAGCTTTGTTGAGTTTGGTTAAAAAAAAAAAAAAAAAAAAAAAGTCTTGTCAGGTAATGAGGAATCCACCAGTTAAACTCTAAGTTGTTAAATACATAAACATAAACTATGTAAATAAATACTTAGGAGTAAAAACACAAATTACATTCTTGTTGTGCAAATTGTGATGGTATTTTAATAGGTAACAACCTAACTTTCAAAATCATAAAGTAAAATAATTTATAGATAGTGCTAAAAGTTTTCTAATAGCAATAATCTAAATTCTGAGTATTTCTGATATTTCTACAAATTAAAAAAAAAAAAAAAACTTCAAGTGTGTTGTCTGTGGAGTCTAAACATGCCTATTGGTTATGCAAAAAAATATGGTCATTTGTGGGTGGCTAGCGAGATGGGTCAAAAGTTATGCATACTTTCTGCTTTTTTTCAGATGATCCAAGTTTGGTTTTGAGCATCCATATTTGGTGGCTCACAATCACTTATTACTCCAAATTTAGGTCATCTTTTATCCTCTCTAAGCTACTCCAGGTACCTACATATACACATTCACTTGTATTTGCCTGCACATGTGTGTGCGGGAGCATGCGGGAGCATGCTCAAACACGCACGCGCGCACACACACACACACTGTAAAAAGAAAAACTTAAAAAGTATAAAAATTTTTTGTTTACATTTAAAAAGTACAGGGAAATTTGTATTAAAAAGTACAGGGAGTTTGTATTAAAAATTGATTTCATGCTAATACCTTCTGAACAGCAATCTGTTAGTAGAAAAGGGATTTAGCTTCATCAATCTGTAAGTAGGAAGTTTTGAGGCTTTCTTCATTATTTATACACTAACAAGGTTGATTTTAAAGTTCTGAATTCCACTACACTCCCCTGTGCTGTCCCCAAGGAGATACGTGTATCTGTGTATCTTTGGTGCTCCTTCTTTCTTTGAAAAGTGCCATAAGGAAGCATTCTACCTCCTCAGGGAAGTGCAATGTCATTTTCAAGGACAGCACACATCAAAGTGAACTTGCTAATTGGTTTTAGTTGTTTCCCAAGAACTCTGAGTGCTGGAAAGTTTCAGCAGCAACCAGTTATCAGGAAGGCAAAGTTGGCCCTTTGACCTTCCCAGGTCATCACTAACAACAGAAGACAAGGTCAAGGTGCTTGTTTGTTCTGTTGTTTCTGTTTGTTTGTTCTTTTGTGATTGTTCTGCTTCTTAATATTATGACAGTAACATACTAATCTTCCTTTAGATTGTGCTTCATTTACATTATAAAATAAGTGCTTGGGGAATTTGCAACAAGGACAGCTCTTCCAAATCCTCACATTTCTCTTATGCAGCAAGCTGTATTAAAATCACTCTAAACAGTGGAAAAGACTGCTAAAGGAAGAGTAATAGCAATCTTTCCATGTAAGCCAATCTTTCACTCAGAAGGCACAAGGATGTTTCAAGATGGAGGGTTCAATTACAGAAATGCTGAGAGATGAGCTGCTTATAGACTAGGTGATCGCATGAGCATACTTGAAATATTGAAATACCACCTTTGCCTCCATTTCCTTTATGCTGTTTTGTTTTTTTGGAGAACAAATTTCTCTATGCATTGTCTAAATGAAATCACTGGATTCAAAAAATATAACGATTCCTAGGCAAAGTATAAATAATAATTCTGAAATATGCCATGTATAGAAGTTAATATAAATAATCCCACAACTAAAACATTTCATACTTGTACATCAGAACAATAAGCAGTATCAATATGTGATTTTGCTTTCAATATTTGTATGTGTATTATTTATATCTTCATCCTAGACATTGTTGATTTGGCAAATTTAATTTTGTAGGAAAGTTCTATTGAAATTTGCATGTAGTTTCATAGAATCTAGGCCCAACCTAAAAATGTATTACCCTTCAATATGTAAAAAGTTAAATTTGTTATTTTTAAGACAGTCATTGTAAATTCAAATGGTGATATTAACATGACTATAATTCTATTGTTGGTGGTGATATAATCTTCATCTTGCTATGCTTATGTGTTATATAGAACATAATTTTCAGATATATATGTGTGTATTGTGTGTGTATGTATGTGTGTCTCTCTCTGTGTGTATATGTGTGTGTGTGTGTATGTGTATGTATGTGTGTGTGTGAGTGGGTGGGCACCTAGCATTATATTAGCCTTGGAGATTTGAACTCAAGTTCCTAATCCTGCACTGTAAAACTTCACCCATTGAGCTTTCTGTTTTTACTTCCAAGTTATTGAATTTTGAAGGATTTGTATCAGTAAGAGTAAAGATAGTAGTCAGCTTTCATTGTAGTGGGGGGCAAATGATTCCACCTACTTTTAAGGATAGCACCATTTTCAAATATTATCTGTTTAATAAGGATAAGTAGAAAACAAAGCTAGAACTAGTATTAGAACTTTGTTGAATAAAAACATTATCCTGGATGATTTCCTAAATATTGAAAGTTTTGGTGGGAGACACTTAAATATGTTTAATGTAGCAAATAAAATATGTTAAAATTTTATTTTATATATTACTCTGGAAAACATCAGCTTAATGATCCCTAAGATTCTTCCTTTACACATATAAAAATTAAATATATTGCAATAATTTGCATATTTTACACCAGATGAAACACCCAGATTGCAGTAATTAAGGAATCTGTTTTTTATATTATAATTTACTATTTTAGATAACTGGGAATATCTTAGTAGATGTTTGTGGAAAATAAATTTTCTTTGTTAACCAAAGCTGGGTTTTGTCTTATTTTTTTATAATTTATATATTTTGTTTGATTTGTTTCATTTAATTACCATTCTACTCTCCACATACAGAGCTTGACTGATATATATGACTAAATTGTTTTGGATGAACTGATGCATTAAATTATATCAGATTTTTAAACACTCAAAAATCATAATCCATATATAAAGATTCTAACAAAGTACAGTGACTTCTCTGTAGTCACAAAGCATAGGCTGACTAATAGCAGAATATTATTGAGATTAATTATTAATCACACTAATCTATAATAGATCATTTGCAACTTAATCTATCTTTCTCCATGTATTAAAATAGCTTTCCTAAGATATCTGTCATAATGATTGGTAGTAATGGAGAATGATGCAATTCTAATGATTAAATTAAGATAATAGTGTATATGTCATAACCTAATGTTGCTAATGACAATTTATTTAAATTTAAATAAATACATTTTAAACCACAGAAAATACTGAAATACTTTAAAATGCTGTTATGCTAAAACTAACAGCTTTGGCTCTATGATTTTAATTTTTGAGCTCTTCAGTCCATTTATTAGTGGCAAGATGGTAATAATTTCAATTATTCTCCAAATGTTTGCACCAGACAAGTCCATGTTATATTAAGTTTGTGATATATGAGAGAGTAAAGTCCACAATTAAAACTTAGTACTTAATTAAGCATTTGTCTGGGACAATTTAAGAATACTATGCTTATATTATTGAGAAATGATCTCTTCTGATATATGTAAGTAAAAAGATTAAAGAAAGCAAAACAAAAAGTAAGATATAAAAGTGTTGTCTAGCTCCCAAAACAAAATTTTCTTCTCTAGCTGACAAAGATAACAGTAAGTATTAACCTTTTCATTTATTTCTTCTCATTTTTTTCAATATATCTCAAAAGTCACATCATGTGTGAATATTTTGATAATTACAAAAAACATCTCACTGCTTTCAGTGAAATCCATGAATACTTAATGAAAAAAATTACTACATGATTTGGACCCAAAAGTTTTTAAATGCTCCACTCTGCTTTTAAATCTTTATGTTCAAAGATTATGCCTGATATATAGTTAAAATGGTTAAGTGATTAATAAATAATTGATTGAACTAGATTTAAACAGTTCTCTCTCCTCTGGCAGTATTCACTGTTTTAAAAAGTCATCTTGTAGAAAGATTGCAAAAGCCACAGGATCAGGGAGTTTTCTGTGAAACTGTGTCTCTTAGCAATGCCAGAAGCTATTCCCCTAGGTGATTCTTACCAACACATTTAAGTGTGAACTGAACAGGGAGAACACCAGTGGACATACAAAAGTGTATGGGGAAAGATCATGAGGCTTCAACGACACACACACACACACCACCACCACCACCACCACCATCATACCAACAAATCCCCACAAAACAAAACCAAAAAAAGTAAGTAAACAAAGAAAAAAAAAAAAAAACAACAAAAACTAGGGAAGGGCACACAAATTAGATATCCAGTGTCAAATGGTGTGTAGTATAAATCATATATACAAGTAACATTTTACAGACTAAACAATTTGTATATTCAAAAAAGAAGTCATGAATTTGGCTGATAGTGATGATAGTCATATGGCGAACTTCTTGTAGTAATTTAAACTTAGTTAAACCAACTTCTGTACATATTTCAAGAGAGGTGTTTGTTCCAAGTGTATGTGGACTGAGTCCACTAAGAAAAGATCATTTAACATGTAATTTTCTCAATTCTTTTCCTCTAGTCCTCAACGTAAAAGTATAGTTTCCTTTGATGTTGTTGTTCTCCAGTAACTGATTTATATTTGTAAAACTTTAATTGTATGTCTCTGCTTATACTAATAAAAATTTTATTCTCTACTCAATAAAGATAAAATTGGTCTATCACTTGTATTGATTTCCATTGCCAGTAAACTGTTTCCTTTTAATTAGATCTGCGGATATCACAATGACTCAAACCAAGGTTTGAAGATTAAATGAGAATGAACTATGCTATAATTAAGTTTCTTCTATTACTCTTCCCCAAGCACGTCATAGCAACCACGTCATAGAATATTCCCAGGTAATCTGCACTACATGTTGTACAGCACTAGTTTTGTATTTTGTGAGCTTTCATCTTTGTTGGGGTGAGCTTGGTGATGGTTCTGTCTTTGAGTCATTTCTTTTAACTTTCCCTGGGCCCATATTCCTATGTATTCCCAAGAAACCAATTGATGCAATCATTGGGCTTCAGTATTACGTTTACTTTGATCTATTACTGGTTCTCTATTGTGACTATTAGGGCAACCAGGCCTGTTCATGTATAATGCCATAGGAATATTATTATAGTAATATTATTATAGAAGAATATTTTAATTTATCAGATGGTCCTAAAAATAAATGCTTTCAGACTACGGATTTCAGTGATATAATAATTTATTTTTAACCTAAAGTTTTAAAGTTTGCAATATTATGGTTGCCGAATACTTACACCTTATGTAATATTGCTTGTTTGTTTGATTTTAAAGTATTATGGATACAGTTTATTTGAGATTCTTAGTAATAGGAACCTCATAGCTTTCTCCTTCAGAACAAATTTTGTTAGAACAAAATGGGGCACTTAAAATTATTATTACATTAATGGAACATTGTATTGCATTAATAAAGTACTTGCATTAATAAAGAAATTTTAAGTTATTTTTTGAAAATTACTTTTATTATTTTTATAGTCCAGTCATTACCTCCCTCTCTTGGTCCACCAGTCCACCCTCCCACAGTTCCTCACCCCATTCCACTTGAACCGTTTCTCCAGGAGGATGGTCCTCCCCAACCTCCCTGGGGCCTCAAGTCTCTCATGGGTTAGCCCAGGGAAGGCAGTCCTCTTCTTTTTATGTGTTGGGGGCCTAATTATTTACTGCCCCATTGGTGGCTCATTATCTGAGAGATTTCTGGGTTCCAGCTTAATTCAGACTGCTAGTCTTCTGATGGGGTAGTCCTCCTCCTCTGCTTCTTCCAGCCTTTCCCCAATTCAACCACAGGGGTCTCTAACTTCAGTTCCTTAGTTGGGGGTACGTATCTGCATCTGTCTCAGTTAGCTGGTTGTTGGGCCTCTCATAGGACAGCCTTGTTAGGCTCATGTCTGTAAGCGCACCATAACATCAGTAAGAGTGTCAGGCCTTAGATCCCACCCTACATATGTATCCTAAGTTGGATGGGTCACTGGACTTCCTTTCTCTCAGCCTATTCTCCATTTTTTGTCCCCATAGTTCTTTCAGACAGGAACAATTCTGGCTCAGAGATTTGACTGTGGGATGACAACCTCATCCTTGCACTTGATGCCCCGTCTTTCTGCTGGAGGTGGGCTCTACAAGTTCCCTCTCCCCACTAGTGGCAATTTCATCTAAGGTCCCTCCCTTTGAGTCCTGAGAGTCTCTTTCCTCCCAACTATCTAGTACTTTCCAAAGGGTCCCCCTACCTTCCAACCCCAAGGTTACATTCTTTCATTAATCCTGCTGTCCCTCGGGGCTTATGGATACTGTAAATACTTGTTCTAGTAGTCAATGCACAATTTACATAATAGATTATTGTGAAAACCATTTGAAAATAAAGTTCAGATACATAAAGAAATGTCCTCTCGTATAAGAGCAATGTGTTTATACATATTATATGTCTAAGGAATGAGATGAGTAAGAACCTAAATACTCTATATTGACTTAATAAGAGTTGGCTATGCACTAATTAATTAAAAATGAAAAAAAAATGTTTTCGAGCCCACCAGCGGGTGTTTCTGGCACTAGCTATGCAGCTGTGGCTGTCCCTATGGCCCAGAAGTAAGGGGTGCTGGACACTATGACAAAAGTGCTGGTAGTCAAATATGAAGGAACAGAGAAGCCCACCAGTGTTCTAGATCTTTTAAAGCATCACTTAGGAAATGCTACCCTGGAAAACCCCCAAATAGAGCTACCATGCCTAGAATTGCCAGAAATAAAAGAGAAATATTAGGCTACTATAAAAAAAATAAAATTAAAAAAAAAAAAAAAAACTGAAAGCAAATTGTTCAGTATGAACCACCACAGGAGGAGAAGCGTGCTGAATAAGATTCTTCTCAGTTGAAAAGACACTGAGAACTGGTTGTGTAACACTTGAATAGCTTGTATAGTGTATGATCTTTCCTGAATAGATGCTATCAACTTTTAATATGTTAAATTCACTCATCATACTTCAGTGTTATAAACACATATACATAATCACCAATAGAATCTCAAAATAAAAATGAAAAAAATTAAATTTAGCTATGATTGGTTTGTATGAGCATGTTTATGAATATTTGCATGTATGTATGTGGTTTCAATGTGTGTTCATGTATATGAAATATGGAGCTGATGTTAAAAGTCTTCCTCAATTATTCTATGCTTTGGCAAGATCTCTCAATGGAACTCCATGGTCATGTACACAGGCTGGCTGGCTACACTGGTCTATGGAATAGTATCTCTTCCTTTTCAGCACTGAGATTATAGCAGACCAAAGCCCATCTCCAACAATGTACTCCGGTTATCTCAATTGAAGTCCTCAGACTTGCTTGACAAATGCTTTATACCTTTAGCCACCTTTCCTAACCTACTCATGACGTCATCTGCTGCCCTCATGCGGTACTTTTATTTATGTGTTATCTCTTGTTAGGAACTACTTCTGACCTCACAGATTCCAGTTCTCAGAAGATCCACAGAATAAGCATTTCTTAGTAAACACCTCCATAATGATTAAGAACAATGGTGTATGAAACTCTGAGAAAGATTAACTTCAGAGGCCAGAACCATGCTGTGCTCTAGTGTGTGTCATGAGAATTGAAACTGTACATCACCAGTGTCCGCACACCTACTCACATCTGCCTTATGAACTGGACTACAGATTCTTGGAGTTTTTCTTTGGGGGTGTCATGTATTGGTAAATATAATAATAGTACAGTCCCATATTAAATCAGAATACTATGTCCAAAGTTGGTATCTACAATTCTATAGTTTCTATTCCAAACCAGCATCTTAAAATAGTTAAGGGCCAAATGGAAAATCAATTCTTTTTGTCAATGCTGTCCCAAATGACAACACTATGATTCACTAACACATTCACAGTAAGAAGTGTAGTGTATAGCATCACTATCAACCCCCCCCCTTGATCTTATTTCAATCTAATGCTCTGATATGAAACAAACCATCACTTCTGAATTGGCAAGAAAGAAAATAACAGCTACCAACTACCAACAATTTTATGAGACAACATCACGTTGTAGAACCTATTTAAATTTTTAAGTCCTGCAGATGCACTCTCTGCTGACAAGCTATGTAATTACAAATATATTCTTCATGTCAGTGTCTTGAAAGTTCCTAATGAGAGTTGCATAATGTAACTAGCAGGCAGAAAACACTGTTAGCTACAAATGCACTGTCTGTTTTATCATTTTCTTCAGTGAACAGGTACATTTTTAAGGCACCCAAGTGTCAACAAGTGTATCTAATAGAGCCTTGAGCCTCAGTGATTTTCTGAAAGAGGAACTTGCCAAGGAATTTAGGAAGATCGCATTATATATTCAGGTTAGATTCACAAATTCAATGTTGCATGACAAGAAGTCTATGCTCATTTCTTGGTATCATGAATTGCAATTTTTCCCCCAGTTCAGAGAACCAAACCTAAACCTTTATAAATGAATGAACAACCTGAAGGTAGCTTATATTGCAGAAAGCTTAGAGGAAGAAGTTATCATGTATTCAGTTTAAAGGGTTCAACTTATGATTGTCATGAAAGTGATCCATGTCCAATATGCAGTGATATGGAATCAGCTTGCTCAAAATAAATCCTATGCTCTAGTTATAGTAAAAATGTGCTTTTCTTCTATGTTCCCTCTACTCCACAAACATGTTTGCATCTAGAAATGCAAACATGCAAATGCACACACACACACACCGAGAGCGACAGACAGAGACAGAGATAGAGACACAGACAGAGATAGAGACACAGACAGAGAGGGATGGAGAGGACATAGTCATACAAAAAGAGAAGGTCTTTAAAAACATATTAGTTATCTTTGCTGTGTTGAAATACCATAAAGAAGTTATTCTGAACGAGCCTTATTTTGCCTCACAGTTTGGGGGTACAGAGAATCACAGTGAAGACATCATCAAAACAAAAACTTGAAGAAACTTAAAATAGTAGCAAATTAGAGAAATGGATGGTAGCTTTCATCTAACTCTTCCTTTTGTTCAGTCAGGGATGCTAGTACATGAGATAGCATCCTACCTTGCAGATGAGTCTTCCCATGTGTATTAAACTAGATAGTCCTTCCACTTGATCTTAAATGGTGTCATTTTTATCTGCTGATAGCAAAATCCTAGGACCAAGAATTATTTTAAAAATGTTTGCACACTGATAATATAAAAGCCTGGAGACACTTGGACTATATACTGATGATGGGAAATTGTCACTGAATTGGGAACAGGAAGGATGAGGCAAGAGTATTTTCAAGTCTGTGCCCTGCTAAACTATGACTTTGGAGTGGTCTGAGAGTGAAAATTGAAGTCTATTAGGTTAAAAAAAAGAAAAACACTTTTTTTTTTTTTTTAGCATTTTTTGCTCAGTATAAATTTGGGGTATGGCTTAGGCAGATGGGTCTGATAGTGGTGGATTTAGATATAAAATAACCATGTTTGTCTTGATATTACAGTTAGGGTATTAAAAATGGTATCAAGAAATCCTTAAGGATTCAGGGATGACTGTCAAGTTTCTTTTCAATACAGTATTTGGAAGATTTTGGGCAAGATACAGTTATATTATAAATAGATATAGAAAAATAACAGGAAAGTATATGAAATAAGCATTTATATATAGGAGAATTAATTGATCATTCTTCCTTGAGGTAGCTTGGATATATTTACACTTCTAGTTTTTTCAAATTGTAAAAGGGTAATGGAAATTATTTAAACATGAATATAATCTAAAATATATTGGACAACCTTCATTCTTTTTCTGTGTGCATCTTTTTCAACCTTAAATATACTATATGCACTTCACCTTTAAAACCATCTGAGCATCAAATGTTTTAACAATGCAATTTAGCTCCTCACTATCTATAACTTGATCTAATGTTATACATGTAAGCTGTAATTAATGCCCAACTTTGAGAAATTGGTGAGGAAAAAAATGGGAAAGTAAAATATGATGTTTCTCAAATGAATTTTAAATGAATAAATCGTAGTTATTTAGAGTAAGAGACACATCATGGTTAATACATGCAAATGTTTGACAAGCAGGAAATGAAGAAACTGTTCCACAGTCAAAGAAGGCAAACTGATGCCATTTACATCAGAGCAAAGATGTCAACCACATATAAGAACTCTGCTGATGTGTTGATGAGAATTCAGCTCCTAAAGTAGTAAGGCTCAAGGGAGCATTCTCACACAGCAATATTCATCATGAACAGTGTTTGGTTTGTTGTATAGTTCTGCAGGGTGGAGAAGACAAATGGTAGATATTATTTGCAATTCAAGAAAACACCTCCAAATACCAATGAATAAATCAATAAAACTCTCAGATTGTATGATGGATCTCAAGGGATGATGAATAGTGAAAGATACATATTCAATACACCACTGATGAATGTTCTTTAGGACAATTGATCTGTTTATGAAGTCATGTTTTGCTAAAGGATAATTCAGTGAACATAAAAATATTTACATAAGACTGGAAATTAATATTATAAGTACTAGAACATAACCTCCTACCAATGTCACTTAGTTCCATGAGGCCTCACAGTATTAGAAGGGCATTTAATAGAGATGGAAAAAGTAATGATCTTCACAAATTTTCAATTCCATTGTCATTAATGACTCCTAATTGTGAATTCTTAAAAGAAGAAAGCAGTATCTATTACAGTTATTCTTAAAGTGCTTAACATTTGGAAGAGACACAGCAGTTTATTTCAAAAAAGGATGAGCACACCCAATACTCCCAGGACGTTGATTTTGGGGCATATCTTTCAGGAGGTGCCTATTGACATTCGCCAACATTCTAAGAGGGATGTCAAACACTGCAAATAGACTTCAGTGTTGCCTTTTATACCATCGATGCTTAGTTATCTCAGTTTAAGATAATGGAAGAGTAAGTGATGTGGATAGATGTGTGAATGGATGCATGGGGAAAGTGTGCATACACAGCCACACATACATGAACACAGACATAATGTAGAATCAAAGCAGGTGTGTCTGGGGTTAAGTCTGCTTAGTGCCACATCGGTATTGCATTAAAGATTTCATTTTAATTCATCTTGTTGCAAATTAAATTTACAAATTAAGGTATGCGCGTGGCTCTATCAATTAGTAGATAATGTGTGTTAAAAAAAAATCCCTATCTTTGATACCTTACATTATAAGCTTCCAGCAGAGGGAAGAATTGATTGTAGAATGTTGGTTTAGATGTCAGACAGAGAAAGTAGAGGAAAGTTAATTCATTTAAAATAAACAAAAAATAGGAAGCATGGTTAATAATGTGAGATGAACATTAAATAGAAAATCAAAGATTTGTGTCTGTCAGTTTATAGCAAGCTTGTCACCTTCACTTTAGAGATGAAACAATGAGAGCTTGTCTCACTGTCTTTGTCCTGTTTGGCTGTCCAGGCATGCTCTTTCTGCAAGGACCCAGAGGAGAGCATGCACTGGGGACAGGGAGAGGAGGCTGGGAGAAGCGGAGGAAGAAAAACTATGGTCAAGATATATTGTATGAGAGAAAATATAATTCCAAATTAAAAAAAAAAAAAAAAAACAGAGGAAAAACAAGGTAGAGGCAGATAAAGCAATGGAACTTCCACTTCTGTTACAGACTGACCTATGGTACTTGTATCATTAATTACAATTTTTGATTCAATATAGGAATGCATTTTTGAAATCATGAATATGATTTGATTTCTGTCTGGACATTCACTGCTAGTGAATAGCAAGATGTAATGTCGTAAGATGTTTCTCAATATAATAATTCAGGTTCTTTCTGAAATTCATAAAAGTGTTTAAAAAATAATTTAGTTCTCTTTATTCTCTCTCTCTCTCTCTCTCTCTCTCTCTCTCTCTCTCTCTCTCTCTCTCTCTCTCTCTCTCTGTGTGTGTGTGTGTGTGTGCATGTGTGTGTGTGTGTGTGGGTGTGTGGGTGTGTGGGTATGTGTGTGTGTGTGTGTTTATGTGTGTGTGTGTGTGTGTGTGTGTGTGTGTGTTATCCACACAAGCCATAGAGAGCAGGTTGGAGGGCAGCAGACCACTTGAAGTAATCGTCTTGTTTTCACCTCGTGGCTTCCGAACACAGAACTTCCCAACCCGCTGCCCAGTCTAACTGACAAGGGGCGGGCACCCTCACGCCCTCACCTGCCCTGCTAAATTATGTAACATAAACTTTTTTATAATATGCTGGTCAAGCCAATTTAAATTAAGTTATAAATTATATTTCCCTTTATCTTTAAGCACCATTTTCTCTTTTCATGGAAAAGAAAGTATCAGAAAAAAACATTTCTCCTATTTGTTAACTTATAAGAATAATTATCAATATGGATTAATGAGGAGGTGTTTCATAAGGAAAAGTAGGGTATATTCAAATTATAAACTTGCAAGAACAATGTACTTAAAATTTTATATAATCTCATATTTGCCTAGCTGAGGAAAACTGGGTTTAAACTTGGCTTATAGAACCCCACAGAGTTTCCACGAAGCTACTGCATTGGTTCAATGCTGTAAGTATGTGACAGGCTGAGATACTACTGGGAAAATGAACCCAATCAAAGAATGAAGAACTATCCGAGTTTTTGAAGAAAATCTGGCATTAGAAGCATATATCTAAGAAAATACCTTGGCGTGTTTGAAATCTCTCTCAATGTTGAGCACAGTCTCAGAGTGCCTGAAATGTTGGTTTGACTGTTAGAGTCTAAAATTCTATCTGCGTATGATGGATAGTATTAGAAATGAAGAGCAATAATTTGGGTTAATAACATACAATATTTTTGGTGATATGCTTACTGAGGGTATTTAATAATTCTGCTCTTAGATGATTATGACTTCATTTTCTAAATAATATGCTCTTGAGATTAGGTTTGCATCAGTGAGAAGAGTAAAAGACTGTGGAGACTTGGAGACATTTTAATTAATTAAGGAGCTGGTTTGTCTATTTTAAAAGTCTGCATCCCCTTTAGAATTTTTTTACTCTTGTTTTTCTTATTTTGAGGTAATATGGGATATAGAGATTTCTCAATGAATGTGAAAAAAATTAGTCTTTTCTAGGTACAGGTTAAATGAAATTCAAACAGAATAATTAAATTAACATATAATTTTAAATATTCAAAAATTATATTTTAGTACCTATTCAGAAATTTCCCAAAATTATGAACAATGCATTTTCCATTTATAAAGTCGTACTGTGGAAAATATTTAGCAAAAATGATGAGGGTAATTTTAATCTCAAAGGGAAGTCTGATTTTAATTCATAGACTGAAAATAAAATAGAAGAAACTGAGGTGAACATGGATGTTGATAAATAATATGTATATAGCATGCATCTGGCCAAAAAAATTCTAATTGTGTGCTTGCAGATTTGTTGACTGGTTGCTAAGTGTAAGCAATACTAAGTTCCACTTTTCATTAGGCTGTAACTTTGAACTAGAATATGCTTTGTACTAGGAAAAAACTTTGTACTCATGACTAGCTATAGCGATAATTGAATTCTGCTATCACTACACTGAAATGGTTTAACATGGGAAAGTTATGCTATTAGCATCTCAACTTAAATATATATGAATATAGATTTAACATATAAATATATATAATATTTAAGTGATAATAGTTATATTTGCTGAGGCATTATAGAGCAGACATTAGAATGCATATTGGGGGGAAAATCTGGTCTCCTGCGTGTTCTGTTGTCTCCTGTGCTTCATAAGCCACAGGCTTTTCCAGAGTCTTCAAAAGTGGACATATCATCAACCCACTTGACAGGGCAGTGACATTTCCTTTGCTAGGAAACACCTTTTAAATTGTGGATATTATGGCTAGGGTCATCTTGTATCCTTCTATAACTTGCCAGCAATGTATTTTTGATATACAAGTGGTTTAGACAGTAATGAAGATTCCCAACCCCACCCCTGCTGCCTCTGTTTCCAACAGGTGCTTAAAATAGGCAGCTGAGAAAGAGATCTGGCCAGTTACTGATACTTGTTTAGAATTCAAATGTGACTTAGAGAGTAAATAGGAAAACACATTTGCTCTCTTAAAGCAAGGTGTGGATATAAGCCTACAAGAAATCTGCCCATTTTCTTCTGAAGCTTACTAATAAAACTATTTAAATTAAAAACAATCAAAACAGAATTGCTGTTCTCCTTGCATATTCTCTTTAGAAAATAACTTTGTGTTTAAAAATAGTAAAATCAAAAAGGGAAAGACATAAACAATACAAATTGGATTTATTTGGGAAATATCACTGATAGTTAAAAATACACAGCAAATTGCATACAAATTTTAATTTGTTTTGATAAGTGTGAGGGGAAAAGTGATTATGGGATATAGAGCTATAATTTAGTCTCCTTAAAAATCACATTTGCCAATTTAATTCAAGGTCCCAAATGTAGGACCGATGGAGCAAAGCTGTTTCTCTCCAGGGCAGTTCAACTGCACTGAGAAAAACACAGGATAACATACTTGCCTTCGCTGGCTTTCCACAATGCAGATTTTCACTTCCTAACCCTATAGGCCATACTGCCATTGCTCATCTAAACAAAAGTTTTAATTAGAGAAAATAATTGTCTGCATTTATGAATTCACTATGAACCATGTTCATTTTACTTTTGAGGAATATAATCATTTCTTAAGGTAAGTGTTATTACTCAATTCAAAGATGAAAACTACTCTCTTGAATCAGTAGGATTCTGGGAAAAGGACCTTCTATCAGCTATAGATTAAAAATCAGTTACTATGCGTATAGATATAGAGAGATAGAAAGAAACAGATATAGATGTAAAAATCTATATAGAAAAAGATAAAATAAATAAATATGAATATAACTAGACATATAAACAAATTTTGTATAAGTAATAAGTCACATCTATAGAATATATATGAAAGTGCAAAACTGTATGATAACCATTTATGTACACTTAGCCTATGCTCTTTAAATCTGGTGCTCACTATGAAAATGGAAAGGCTCTATTCAGGTGAAACCATGATGTACTATGTGCTATAAGAGCAGCCAGAGCTACAGATACAGTCCCGTCACTACTACAGATTTTTATGAAAGACTCTCCAGGAAGCAGTCTAATATGGGACTGAGTAGTTAATGAGGGAAACAAAATCAAACAAAACAAAAATGCACAGTCATAGCGACGACTCTCGTGGGAATATCGGCAAAAGAACATGTTAGAGTTTAATTAATGCTTTTGGGAAGGTAATACTGAAGGAAGATTATGATCAATATGTGTGGATCCCCTCACAGCTTTGAATTCTTTGGACATAGACTTTAAAGTCTATCGGGAATAACAACAAACCATCTAGAAGTAGAGGGGACAAAAACCAGGATAAAAACAAAACTGGTATATCTTCCTGACTTTGCTTCACAAAGGTAATAAAATCTGAAGTCATGAATGAACTCTGTCAAGTTAGTATTATGAAATTGTGCATAAATATCAAAAACAGAAAACTGCAGTTGGTTAACAGCCATAATTGTCTTGTGCTTGCTGAAAGCCTCATCCTTGTTGGGTGCCAGGAATACTGGAACTATTGTAGGCAAATATTTCTCAGTTTTTTGTTGTTTCAAGATCTGTCTGCCTGTCTGTCTAAGTCTGTCTGTCTGTCTGTCTGTCTGTCTCTCTCTGTTTCTCTCTGTCTGTCTCTGTCTATCTCTCTGTCTGTCTGTCTGGCTGGCTCCCTCCCTCCTCTCCTCTGTCTCCTCTTCGCCTCTCTAATAGGGATTCATACGCAGGAATTATTTCTATTGTTCAGAAGCTCTGCCCTCTTTCTCTATAGTAACCCATTTTCCTTCCACAGTTTGTAAATTTCATTCTTTTCCTTTGGAAGATCATGCTGCACACTTGACTAGGCCAGCTACTAAATGCTTCCTGGTATGTCCAAGGTTAGTTGACTCTTTAGCTCTTAATGTGCATACCCTAACAAGTGGACAGGGTTCTGTATTAGTCTCTGTTTCCTGCCTTTGGATCTCTCTCACCCCATCTAGACAGCCTGTTTGGACATCAGTGGGAGAGGATGTGCTAGTCTTGCTGGAAATAGATGCCTGAGAGTTGGGTAGTACCCAGGAAGGGTTCCCTTCTTTGAGGACAAGAAGAGGGGCAATGGGGGAGGGACTGGGAGGAAATAAAAGAATTTGAGGCTGTATTCAGTATGTAGAGTGAAATTAAAATGAAGTAAAAGAAAAAAAGAAAGCCTCTATGTTGCTGTAGCAATAGAGGATGTTGAATTTTCAGGAAGATCCCCCTTCTCTTAAGCAATACTCAACAAATCCAAGAAAGGCAAATATGCTCTCAAATACACCCTGATACTTCCATATAATTCCCAGGCATTTAAGGAACTATTTGAATCTTGATGAAAGATCATTAAAAAATGGGCACTGATGCTTTGTCCTTGTCTTTTGAAATGTGTAATTTACATTATAAAAATCAAAACTCTGTTTTCTATTACAGGTGCTTGTCCTGCTCAACTTCAGTATAGCCTGGATTCAGTATAGTTTGGATTTTGTGAACATTGTCCCTTCCAGTGTGTCACTGTCATCTGAGCTTCTTATGTTGGGATGATGGGTCTCGGGGCTTTCTCAATCTCTGGGAATCCTTGGCCATCAGTTTCCCATTCACTAAGAATCCAGGTATAATATTATTATGATTCTTTGTCTATGTTTAAGCTGTTTAGTGCAGAAAGGCATCGGAGTGGAAGAAACAAATTATTCAATAAATAGTTTGTAAATTTACCTCCATTTCATTATTTTTATTAGTCATGTGATATTTTGGACCTGTTAAACAGGTAGACATATACATCCAAAAGGCCTAGAAAATTCCCATTGAAATTGTAATTTCTGATTAAGAAGAAGAGATGTCTGAATGTTCTCTCTTTTATTAGAATTAGCAAGAGAAAATTGACACTGATTGAAACCAAGTGGTATTGATACAAACAAACAAACCAACCAACCAACAAACAAGCTGGTGAGTTAATCATGCTTTTGTCTTAATGGCATCATGAAATGGTGTTACACAGCTTAAATCTGAACATGGCCAAAGTTATTGTAAGGCAAACAGCAACCCATCTTTAAAATTGAGGTCTGTCTCAGTCATATCATTTGCACATGTTTATTCAGTAGAAACACCACCTGGAAGATATTGCACATTATATCTTTATCAATAGATTTGATAATCACAATTATTAGCATTACACATACCTGTTTATGTAAAGTAAATGTCAACATAAATTATATTACAGTATATCACATTCTCCTAATTTAATATTTCAGAACTGTGATGATCACAATCTGTTGGTTGACCTAAATCTTTGAGTTATTAATCTTAATGGATATAGCAGAGGTACCAGTATTAATATTTTTATAATTTAAAGTTCTTATTAATGCTGACATCCACTTAAATGTGTGATATGTTAAATTTACTCCAGTTGGCAACTTGCATTTGTTAGTATTTTTTATTAAAATAACATTCATTCTTAACTATGTAAAATATACTTTAAATAACAGAAAATAAATGAAATAAAACAATTACTTTCACGTGACTTTTACAGTTGCAAAGATGTTATAAAAAAGTCATAGTATATGGTACCTTAATGTACATTAAGTCAAATTTCAAATATCATCAGAAGTTGATTAAGAGAATGCTCCACTGAATGCCTCTTATTGAAATAAACATAAATTGCTCTTTCCTCAAATAATGCTCTGTAAATTCTATGTGTCAGAGATTTTCTATATATTTAACCAACATTTCTAGCTTCAATAATCTTTTTCTTTTTTTTCTCCGAGTTTCCTTTTCAAATGAGTTGTTAAAAACGTTCATAAAATACTAGAATATTAGAATTTTATTGTACCATCTGCTTAGTTTTGTATGTGTTGTTTCTCTATAATGAAGTCGTAATTGAAGGTATTAACAGCAGTGCACTACAGTCAGACAAATAAGGGCATTCAATTCCACAGGCTTCTTAACAATAAATAGATCCAAAACCTCAATGTTAATTCTGTGGTGCATCAAAACAGCAACTTCTGTTTCATTTTCACCTTTCTGTATGTACAGATGGGTCCAGTCATCTTACTAAATTCTATGCATATCCACTTTTCTCTTGTCCCCTTTTTATTTCAATATGAAATATTTTATATAGCTATCACTGGCCAGGACTGTTAGATACAATAAGACACTGGTACACAAGCCTGGTTTTTTTCCATGAAAGTAAAATTTGCATTACTGCTTACAAATATGTCTTCTCTTTAAAAAGTACTTGGCTCTGACCGAACATACCATATGAAAGAACCCACTTTTTGTCAAACACCTAGGTTTTAAAGTACTGGCCATAGGATTTGAGAGAGAATGTAAAATGTTTGGCCACAGATGCCCTGAACACAAAATAGATTTCTTCATTGTTTATGAGGGGAAGGTTTCATTCATTCATTTTCCCTTAGTCTGAATGAGTAAGGGGAGTAAAAGTTGGTATAATTCAAAGGCAAGTGAGCTTGAACTGAAGGGCACATTAAAAACAAGGTGACTTTTCTCAGGACCCAAGAGAGAAGTTTCTAAGTGACTACATGTAGGGAAAGAATGTTTTTCATTTTTTGTGATCAATATCTTCCTGATATAATATCATCTAAAGCTTTGTGACCTATAAATAGCCTGGTTGTGTGCCTTATATTTTCTGGGATGAAGTTGGTAACAACTGTAAGCACAGAGGTATTGTTATTTCTGTATTCCCCTGAAAAGCTCCAATTTAGGTACTTTGTGTGTAAGCAGTTTCTGAATGAAATGCATTAAGTGGGAAATGATATGAAAAGATTAGTTTAATAGTCAATAGTCTAAATCTGTTGTGGGTCTATATGGCCTAAGCTCTGTTTTTATGAGGGTGTTAGCTAACTGCCTGATTTCTCGAAGAAGGTGTGTGGGTAAGGTAACATATAACTTCTCAAAAAAGGACAGGGAAATGTAACTTTTTCTGGCACTTCTGGCTTGGGGTGGAGTGCAGGCTTAACTCTGTGGGAATACAGAAGGGGTAGCCATGATGAACATGAGCATTCTCTTTATCCAGACAAGGAACAGCTCTGGGACTTGGCCCAGTTTGAATTAAACATTTCCTCAAGCCCTGGATTGTTCAAATGTAGAAGGATGTTTACATACAACTCTGTGACTCACTGGGAAATTCATGGACATCAGTTATAGACATGTTTATGTTCATCACGTTCCTCTTACTCTTAGGTATTAATGCTCGTCCTCCAATAGTAATAACTGAAATTTATTATGTGGATACTAGGATTTACATTTTACCAAAACTGGTTCTTACATGGCACTTATCCATACACATTGTAACTCAGAGAGTTTCTGCACACATCTCTTATCCCACACATCTAATATAGGGCACAGTAGTCTCAGAATGAAGATTTATTAGATTTACAACTTATATTTTTAATAAACTGAATGACTGTGATTCAGTCCTCAAGGAGAAGGATAAGATGACAATATTCACAGAGCATTCTTCATTATTTAGAAAGTCAAAATTGCAAAACACAGCTAAGGAACCAGAGCAACCACTGATGTGGACCTTCAGTGACAGGGAGAAGCCTAGCTATTATATACATGGTGAGAACTTGACTTTCTCCTATGATGTCTTTTCACTAATATAGACAGTTTATGTTTCAAATATATAGAGCCGATTTCAAGCTGCAGAAAAGTTGTGATTTTCCATGATTCAGCAAAAGTGTATACAGTGGTTTAGAAAGGCAGACCCAAGAGGCAAGTAAAGCAATGCCTTACCAAAATAGAGTTTATTTGCTCATCTGGGAAACAAGGCATGGATCTCACTTATAACCCCCCAAAAACGCACTTAGAAAGAGTTAGAGGGTAAACCCTTCTGTTGGAGCAATGTCCTCTTTCTAAACGACTTCAACATTTCTCCTTAGAGATAGGAAAACTTTCAAGTACTAGTAATAGGAGCAAAGCAATAAGAAAATAAAGGCAGCAATAAATATGCTCAGGCAGAAATATATCTGAAAGGGAAGAAATCTGTCTCTAAGGAGACTTACGCACCCCAATAGTATCTCCTCCTTTGAATCTGTCATATTTCTTGCATTCTTAAAACTGAGCTCAATAAGGGATACATGTTAGGCTAGAGACATCTAAATTATTATTCTGGTTTTATCCTGTGCCACTCTGACTTAGAGGGACATTTTTATCAGCTTGACCTTGGTTAACATGACTCTCCCCTTTTCCATGGTGGCAAAGTTTGTTCAGGATGCTGTTGTTATAGTGGTGACTTCCATGTGGATAAAAGTAGATACTATGAAGTTTCCAATGCTGTTGCTATAAGAACAGCCTCACACATCTTCTTGGCTAAATACTGTCTAATTTTCTTAGTAGAAATTTATTTAATTTGTAACTTGTTCCAAAATTGTATTTTCAATACATGTATCTTGAAAACTAAAATCCATCAGGTTATGAAATCCATCTCTCACAATAATATTTGAGTCTAGACACATTACTGGGTAATAGCTATGCTAAAAATTATCGCCTTTTTAATTGATGAATCATGGATTTGAGACAGATATCAGGACCATCTATGGTTCTCAACAAGTCAGTATCCAATAAGTCAATGCTCCCTTTGACTCTACAAGAACTCTACAGTCCCCAAATCTCTAAAAGACACATATGCCTATTCCAGTGTCTGAAAAGTGAAACCTGGTGATCCTATTTTAAGGTTCCCAGTGGTCACCTAACAGCAGTGAGTCGTGGCAGCAGGGAAGGATAAGCTTTGTTTGCCTTTCTCCTCTCCTGAGCAGATGGTTGGCTAGAACTCACTTCACACGGGAAATCAATGTTAGATTTTTAAGTTGGCTATCTAGTAATACACTGGGACTGCCAAGAAGGGAAAAGTGGCGTCCAATTTATTTTCATAAGTAGTTGTTGTAATACAAATGTGAAAATAGAAGTGTGCCTTCTGTGGTCACTATTCTTCTTTTGCTAAAGTTTTTTTTTTTCAACAGTACCTTAAACAAGGCATACTGTGTAGTGCTATGGAGTTCCAATGCAATGTGGCAGACTAACACTGTAGCAGGTTCAAACATTTTGTAATGCTTTGTGGGGGGGCACATGCAACACATGGATGTTTACATTTAATCCTCACACCAATGCTAAACATTGCTGAAGTAAGGTTCAAAATGCATGAGAGCTTATATCCCAGTGAATGAAATATAAAATTTTGTTTGAACATGTGAGTGACCTCCTGTTTATAATGTAGTTAGGAAAGGTTATGTAATGTTTGAGGCAGGACCTAAGTAGATAAAGTGGGTCATGGTATGAAAAAAGAAAAAGAGAAAGTGGGTCATGTGGATCTTATTGCCAAGCCTAATTCAATCCACTCCTTTCTCTGCTCTTTGATCTAAAGAGATGTATCAAGCTGGTTGCCTGCTATTGATAGGAAAAGCAATGACACCACAGCCACAGCATCCTACCCAAACCTGCCTCCATATTTTCTGTGCCTCAATTTGTGTTTAAATAAACACTCTTCATCCAACTTGTTCCTGACAAATACCATGTCCCTGGAGAGAGACAAGTGACAGAAGAATGTACTTTCTATGAAAGAAATTCTTATTACTAGTTTCTGAAATGTTTACACTTGCCATATAAGTTTAAGCCATACCGTTAAGTCTTTCACCACTGTTGTAGGTGGTCATTTATCAATGCAGAAACCTCAGTGCTATTCTCCAGATTAAGGAATTCACCAGGTTGTATTACTATGTCTACCTTTCTGAGGAATCACCAGACTGATTCCAGAATGGTTGTACCAGCTTGAAATCCTACCAACCATGGAGGAGTGTTCCTATTTTCCCACAGCCTCACCAGCATCTGCTTTCATCTGTGTACTGATCTTAGCCATTGTGACTGGTGTGAGGTGGAATCTCTGTGTTTTTTTACTTTGCATTTCAGTGATGACTAAATATGTTGAACATCTGTTTAGGTGCTTGTTGGCCATTCAAGTTTCCTCAGATGAGAATTCTTTGTTTAGCTCTGTACCCCATTTTTTAATAGGAGTATTTTATTCTCTAGAGTTTAACTTCTTGAGTTCATTGTATATATTGGATACTAGCCCTTTATCAAATGTAGGATTGGTAAAGATCTTTTCCCAGTCTGTTGGTTGCCATTTTGTCCTAATGATGTTGTCCTTTGCCTTAGAGCATACGCCATTGGTGTTCTGTTCAGGAAAATTTCTCCTATGCCTATGTGTTCAAGTCTATTCCACACTTTCTCTTCTATTAGATTCAGTGTATCTGGTTTTAAGTGAAGGCCACTGATTCACTTAGAATTGAGATTTGTACAGGGAGATAAGTTGGATCAAGTTGCATTCTTATGAGGACCCAACTGTAAAAGTTCTGGGCATAAACACAAAAGATGCTCCAACATGTAATAAGGGCACATGCTTTACTATGTTTAAAACAGTCATATTTATAATAGCTAGAAACATAAAGCAACCCACATATTCCTCAATAAAGAATGTATAGAAAAAATGTGGTATATTTACACAATGGAATACTACTCTTCTATTAAAAACAATGACATCATGAAATTCATTGACAGATAGGTAGATCTAGAAAATATACTGAGTGTGGTAACTCAGTCACAAAACAACACACTTGGTATGTAGTGGTGTGTACTCACTGGTAAGTGGATATTAGGCAAAGAGCTTCTAATACTTGCAATATATTTCATGAACCACATCAACCTCAAAAGGAAGGAAGACCAAACAGTGGATGCTTCAGTCCTACTTAGAAGAGGGAACAAAATAATTAAGCAAGGTCAAAGGGTAAGTGGGACTTGGGAGAAAGAAAGAAGGGAGAGGACAAAAGGGGGCAAAGTCAGGTATCAGGTATGGGAGATGGAAGAGCTATACAGGGGTCAGAAAATTGAACAGGGAGATTGGGAACTGCGCATAACAACTAGAAACTGTCAGATGCCAGGAAAGCAAGAGCCTCCCAGGACCCCACAGGGGGTGACATTAGCTGGAAAACCTCGCAAAGTGGGGAGGGTAGAGAAAACCTGTCAAGACCATATCCAGAGGTTAAGCATGACTCCTTTTTTTGATGGATATGTCCACCTACCCATCTCCAAAATTGTAACCTAAAATTGCTCCTGTATAAAGGAAATACAGGGACAAAGAGTAGAGCAGAGCCTGAAGTAACAGCCATCCAGAGAGTACCCCACCTGGGGATGCATCCCACATGTAGACACTAACCTAGTTACTATTAATGATGCCAAGAAGTGCTTGATGACAGAAGCCTGATATAGCTGTCTTCTAAAAGGCTCTGTTAGAGCTTTACCAGTATAGATATGGATGCTCGGAGCCAACCAAATTACTGATCACAGGGACCCCAATGGAGGAACTAAAGGAGCTGAATGAGTCTTATCTGGCATCAGTGGAAGGGGATGATCTTGGTCCTATGAAAGCTTGATGACCCAGTGTAGAGGAACACTGGAGCAATGAGAAAGAAGGTGGGTATGGGAGTCCCCTCAGAGAAGCAGGGTAAAGGGGGGTGTGTTAAGGGCGTTGCAGAATGGAAATATTGAAAGGGGATAACATTTGATTTTAAATAAATAAAAGATAAAATTTTAAAAGAAAAGAAAGGAGTTTCTCAAGGTGAAACAGAATAGCAGATGATTCATCTTGGAGAAATATTTTTAAGTGATTACTTGTTTTGTAATCCAGAAACCAGGTTTTGAGGGATAGCTTGGTTGGTAACATGTTTCTCACTCCAGTGAAATGAACTAAGTTTGATTTCTCACATGAGAGAAACAGCTGTGTGCAAAGGCTTGTGTTTGTAAGCATAAGGTCTCTCATTGACCTAGAGCTTGTGCATAGAAAAGGCTGGAGGCCTTTGGAGTCTCCAAGATCCACTTGTATCATCTCCCTAGCACTGGGCTTAAGGAAGGAGGTTGATTCCTGAGAAAGGATATCTGTGGTTATACTTTCATTTTTCTATCCTTATACACATGTTTAGAAGCATATCCATACTATTGCACAACTACATAAATATACACACTGATATATGCATATGCAACACACACACACACACACACACACACACACACACACACACAACCATGTACACAAAAAAGGGCACTATAATGTAATTCTAAAATTATATAGGGAATGCCATAAAACATAAAATATTTCTCTTTTGTACATCTTTTCATTGGTGAATATGCATATAATGCTATCAAGTAAGATTGATAGTCATTAACAATTATAACTCTGCAAAAACTAAGTTTGAAAATTTTCAACTATAGTAGAAAGGACATCAAATATTTCCATACCAATCTAGTATCATAAGCATAAATTCATATTTTATATTTCAGTTATTTCACTGGCTTTTATCCAATTTTAATTCTTTTGTTAACAGAGTAAAAATAATATGGATGGTTTCAGTAGATAGGAGGCTGGCTATAGTAAGCTGCCCTTGATATCTAAAGCATTTTAGAGGAAAGCGTACGTCATTCAGTACCTGAGTTAAACATACAGAACTGATAAATTATTAGTTAAACCTATATACAAAAGGATATTCCTGTCATGTTTGGTAAGGATTTAGACTAATAGTCTTGCTATTACTAAAAAAACATTTTTTTCTCATTGAAGACCATTGCTTTGCATGTTCAACCCTACATGTTTGTCTGAATCTGATATAAGACCCAGTATCTTAAAAGATAAAATTTCAGGTGTTTCTAATTAAGTATTTTCTATAATTCTTCATCACTCCACTAGTTATGTGATTCACAGGATGTAGCACATTTATTTTGATTCAAGTTGGAAAAAACAATATGCTCATGAAACTAATAATTTTATCAATAAATCACATTTTCACAAATGTTTATATATCTATATACCCCAACATTAACAAGTAAGATATAGACAAATACTATTTGTTCTTCAATACATAAAATTTCAAAGAAAAAATATTATCTTAAAACTTTTATAGACACTATCTTAAGTTCTACATTAAAAACTATATTGTAAAATATTCAAGCCTAGTTGTGTATATTATGTAGTACTTTGTATCTTTCCTAACAGTTTAAATTTCACTCTCCAAGATGGAACAGATTTGATCAACTTGCTTTCATGTGTCAGTGTTTTTCAGCTGCAATAAAAATAAACACATGAACTTAGTTTTCTAGAAAATTCTGGAGATACTTCAATATAAAAATTATTTACACATATCACATTGTAGAGGTTCAGTAAGCAGAGTCTAGTTATTAAAAGCTTGCATGGAATTTTTGCATCTATGTATGTATGTGTATCTCAATACTTTTGTAAGTTCTCATAGAAACATACTCTTTGGGATGTCTTGCGTAGCAGCTCTGTGAAACTGACTTCTTTCCAATTAATGCATATTTGTTTTGAGAAAGGACATCAAAAGGCTTGGTTTATTATATGAGTAACACTAAGAATGATCCTGTTTTAAGTTTATATAAATATAAGCACCTTTGTTTTGTGTAGTTGAGCTGAATATGATCAACAAAAATACCTAAAATACCTAAAGTCCAATAATGAAACAACTTAAAAGGCTTAGAGATTCTAGTGTGATTATTATCTAGTCATATATTCACACTAAAGTAAAAGAGGGAATATATGATATTTCTTAAAGATGACATTCCTGTGACCAAATTGAGCTGACATTATTCTTCTGGAACTTGTCAGCTTTCAAATACAGTATTTCCATGCATATACAATTATATGTATATTTTTGCCCCCTCTTAAAATAAGCTTGGATGCTTTCATAGTAAAACTGTCATGCATAGATGAATAAAGTCAGAAATCTGCTTTCATATACGACAAAATGATAAAAGCAATAAACATCTAAGAGCATAAAGATCCTGATGCATTACAAGAACCAGCATCATGGAGAGAAAGAGATACAAACCTATTGTTTTCAGTGTTTGGAAATGCACAATACCCTGAGAATCTACCAACATGTTTGCGAAGTAGAAGCTGGATTGCTTGGAGGCTTGGATAATTCCTAGGGTTAAATATTAGTGTATTTCAAATGTCAATGGGTAAATTTTAGATGATAAACGAAACAACTAGCATTCCAAATAAGGCTGAGCTTAAATATTAATCCAAACTCAGCGGCCCTGCAATGCTTTTTTCCTCTTTCTTTCTCGAACCTCTTTAATTCCTCTGTTATGCATTTCCACATTCAAATGGGAATAGCAACGCTGTTTACCAAACACCCAGGAGACTGATTGTAACAGAAACAATATCTGCCACCTTGTTTCCTCCAAATCCATCTGTTGTAGAAACCATCACAGATTCATTGACCAGCTACTTGACATTGCCACACATCCAATTCTGCCTATGTTTTGATAAATGACATCTCTTCATGGGCAATCCTAACCACACAACTATTCCGAATATGTACAAAAAGTACCTACTGCACTTGGTGAGATAGTTGTGTTTGAGAACGGATGCTCTGTCCTTTGCTGAATTGCTACAATCATTGCCAGTCACAGTCCTCTGCCTACATTGGTCGCCATATCCCAATCCTGTCTCATTCTTATTGAGGGCAGCTATGTGGAGACATATGTCTGAGGTATACATCTAATAGCTCTAGGGAAAGGAAGCAGACACTGAGACATACAATAAGAAAATAAATCATTCTGGTAGATAAAAGTGAAACAATTATCTCCATGACCTCTAATTAGTTACTTAAAGTCAAAATGAGAAGAAAGAAATATATATATTTCCTGATAGCTCTCAGGAGTTACCATGGGCTTCCTTTAGGACATAACCTCAGCAGCAGCAGAAGCAACAGATATGACTCCAGAGAAAAGTGCTGCCCTGGTGCTGCTGCTTTGGTGTCTTTTCAGATATTTGAAAAGGCATTGCTCTTTCTGTCTTTGTGTCTCTGTGTCTCTCTGTTTCTGTCTCTGTCTCTGTCTCTGTCTCTGTCTCTGTCTCTCTCTGTCTCTCTCTGTATCTCTCTCTCTCTCTCTCTCTCTCTCTCTCTCTCTCTCTCTCTCTCTGTGTGTGTGTGTGTGTGTGTGTGTGTGTGTGTGTGCAGTAGTTTGGAATATTTATTTACCTTTTCTGAATATGGAAATAAGAATGACTCCAGAATTTTGAAAACACCCTGTTCTTTAATGCTAGAAAACAAAGTGTTAAAGAGTCAATATATGAATTCTATTAACAGTTCCTAGATTTAGACAGGTTGAGATCCCACTACCATTGAGGATTTTTTATTGAAAAATTTTAAATGTATATATATATATATATATATATATATATATATATATATATATATATATATATATATCTTTATAAAAACAAAACCAACAAAAGAAACCTTTTCCACACTTAGGAATTCTACTTCTGACTGTGTCCAGCACCCCAAGAACTTCCTACTTCTTTCAGTTCCCTAAATATATGTTAGTTAAATGTCTAAACAGACAATAATTGTTGCCACAGGGAATAATATATTTTAAACAAACAAACTTTAAGCCTATATGTCTGGTTCTTTATTAGTTTATGCAATTACACATACAGAGCTGTATCAGAGAGCTATCAAAAGAACCTAGACTGTAAGTATAGGCACTGAGGATGCCCAGTAGCATAGACATGTGTGACAGAGAGGGCATGCCTTAGCATAGCTATAGAAGTCACATTTGACATGTCATTTCCAGCAAAGAAGTTGGCAGTTTGCATTTTATTTTCTGTTGTGACCACTGACACAATCTTGTTCTGCTATAAGAAAAACACTGAGAAACTGTTAGGATACAAATTTGGACATGACATCCTGAGCAATGCAGTGACATAGATAAACCTGAGTAGTAGATTTGTACCACAACTGTATGAAGTACATGTTGGAACGCAGGGCAAATGTCAGACCTTTGCTGTGAATTGAATAGTAAAAGGGGCTAACAATAATGAATTTGTTGTTGTTGTTTATAGTGCCGAGTATAAGGATAACGGTGGTTATAATAAGAAGCTATTCCATTCAGTGTTGAAAAAATCCCAAAATACTGTCCCCTCCCAGCAAGCACAGACAGAGCAAATCTTTTCTTACTGAGTACATTATATTCTTTGTAAATATCTAAGCCTGCCATGCAAAAAGTATAACAAAAACATAAACATCAGATAATCTGTTCAGACACCTTCCTTGAAGTACTATACGAATATCTATATAAAACCTTACCTTGAGTTAAATTAAAGTGTTCTTGGCTGATGAAAAACTCCTTGCTTCCAACAGTTATAATGTGTTCATAGTCATTCTTGTTATTGTTAACACTGAACAATTTTAGACAGTTTTACTAAAACAACAACAATGATAAACCAAGAAGATAAATATTATTTGAAATTTAGATTTTCTGATTCATCCTATTTTCTAGTGTAGGTAATAGAGAAAATTTTGATGTAGTCATTCAGAATGGCTCTGAATACAACACAAGTCTCTGCTCACAATGAGAAGCACAGGGGTGCTATTATGTAATCTGTAAAAAAAGAAGGCAATATCTTAAAAAATGAGTACCTCTATTTAAGGGAAATGAATAGTTACAAATAATCTTCATTGACGTACCTTGCAACTCTTCCTAAAAAGCAGCATATGCAGACTCATCTCCCAACAAAAGTAATATATTCAATATAAGTGCAGTCAAAACAAAACAAATGGAATAGTGGATTTTGTTTCACAAAAATGATTTTGCATATGCATATGAAGATTTAAAATACAAATTAGACAATATAAAGCTTACTGTTCTACTATGTATCTGGTTTAAATTTCACTTTCATGTTGAAAACCCTCAATCATGTTCTGGTTAATATAGATCTTTAAGAAAGAGTAAAAATTAAGCCTATGGGATTTGGCAAGTTTTATCATAGACAACTTTCTATTTCTATCATTTCTGTAACGTTAACAAAGTTTAACAAAGTATCAGACACTTCTCTTAAATTGACTTGATTTCCTCCTGGCTAGTTGCCTGTATGAGTCACTAATAAAATCAACTTTCAACCAAAAGTTATCAAAAAAAAAAAAAAAAAAAAAAGATAAGTAAGGACATGTCATACACAATAAAGGAAAAGTCTACCAATATGAGATCTCAATTCATAAAACAAAAGAATATACCTATTTCTCAGCACCATTTTTTCAAAATTGACTATATAATCAGTCACAAAACAGGTCTCAACAGATACAAGAATATTGAAATAATCCCATGCATCCTATCAGATTAAGGCTGGTCTTCAATAAAAATAAAAACAACAGAAAGTTCACATATATGTGGAAGCTGAACAATGTTCTACTCATAACTTGGTTAAGAAAGAAAGAAATAAAGAGATTAAAGACTTTTTACAATTTAACGAAAATTAAGGCACAACTTTTCCATGGCTTCAGTAAAGGAAACATACATACAAAACATAGCCAAAGGATGAGGTTTTTATTTTAACTTTTCATCTGGAGAAGATTTTTATATCAATCCTTCTAAATTGGGAAGCATGACCTTAATCACTGTAGATGTTATGATATTTGTTTTCAAAATGAAAATAAAGAAGGTAATAGAAAAACAAAATGAATAAACAAACAATTGACTCTCCTTGATTTATGTATATTTGTTTGCTAGACCTGGGATTTGAAGACCTCAAAGGATGAGGCAGACTACAGTCTAATGCTCTCGCCAATTTTACTTTTCAATAAGTTTCAATGTCTCCTTAAACAAGGACAGAACAAAGAAAGCAATGATTAGTGGAAGGTTGCTTGAGTACAGAAAATTCCAATTAGAAAAGCATGTAAATCAACATCAGCAAGCACATACTAAATATGAACAGAGCAACCCTTTCCCAGAAATTTCTCAGCACAGAGTAATTTAAACAGTTTCCTGGTTTGTACTATGGATTAGATCTGAGAATTCATGAAAACAAAGCAGAAGGACACATCCAGGGCACACTAAGTACAGAACTCATGGTATCTTTTCACCAGATTGTTTTTGTGGTGATGTTCTGACATCCAAAAAGAATAGACGTGCCTTTTAAACTGAAGAAAAATGTTTGCCACAGAAGGCACAAGATTATCAAGCACAAACCGGGGATCAAAAAAAATGTACCTAAGTTAAAATGCCTTTTCACCTGAAGACTCTATCTCAGTTCTCCAGCATACTGTTCAGCGTACATCATTATTTTGATTGGGTTCTGACAAAAAACAACATAAATGTTACAGCTTTGCCTTTTCTTTATCCTTCAAAAATCCTGTAGTATTCCAACAGTATAGAGCACACCTTATGATCAGAAGAGTCAACTAAATTTTGAAATGTTCAGACCCTAATGAACACAGGATGTATATCATATGCCCCATTACCTGGGTGCTGAATGCCCATCTGAAATCACAAAGCCTCAAATACATAGGGAATGGTCTTTCACAAATATAGTCCCTAACAGCTTCTAGTTAGTATTTCCCACCCTATGTTGCTTACATAGCATAGCTCAAACACTTGAAGAACTGGACTTTATGAGAATTCATTTTCATTAGGATGGCTTGTTTTTTTTATAATAAATTAATGAACATTGATTGCTCATGTTGCAATGAATAAGGGTTTGTCAGAAAAACCAAACAAGCAAAACAATAAACACTTGGCCTAAACAAGTTTGGTGCACTAAATATCTATTAAAGATGCACAGGTGACTCCCGACTGATCTCACTAAGAGATCTAATCAATATCAGATCACATAAAAGAATAAAAACAGATGCCCAGAAAACCATGATATTTGGAATATTGTACAATAATTATGTATATATATTACTGTACAATAATAAATTGTATATATATATATATATGCCTGATATAGCTATATGTTGGATATGATTAAAGAAATTGATAGGATGCTGAAAACTAACAAAAGAAAATGAAAATAGTTTTCTAATTTGTAGTCATAAGAGAAAGTAATCAGATGGCTCCAAAAATAGTCTATTATTTAGTCTATTCAGTGTGTAATTAGTGGCACTATTTCCTCTTCATTCTATTGAGCTGATCTTATAAATGTGAAACTAAAAGCTTATACTAGAATAACCAGATAATCAGGACTAAAGAAAGGGGATTAAAAGAAAGACAATTTCACCCTTAAGTAATATTACTCCCTTATATGAAAGAAAATAGAAAATTTATTTTAGGATTGTAAAGCACACCTACATTGAACTTTTGTTAAATATATTTTTTTCATATTATCTTTTAAAAGGAAAAATTATGTAAGGGAATGTTGGCAATTCATATAAATAATATATATTAATCATAGAAACTGAAGGTAAATGAATACAGTTATCCAAGGAAACTCATGTACTTTACGCTCATTGAAACTAGTAAGATTTTAATGCATACTATCAAACCTTTAAAAAAATCAGACAAAAATGTATTCATATACTTTTATGCAAAAATGCTTTTCTGTACATTTATCTTTGTTTTTTAAAAAATAAAGTTCAATTTATAAAAACAAAAATAAAAAAGAGAACAAAGTAAAGGAAACTAATGAATATTAAAAAAATTAGTTGGTGTTGTTAATGTTTTTGTTGTGAATAGTAAACTAATATAAAAGATGAATAATATTTCCTTAACTAATACAGTTTATTAAAGGTTTAAATTTTCTGCTGATTAAAAAAGTAAATAAATATAATTTAGCAAGATTCAAATGACCTGGCATTGCAAAAAGTTCAAATTTACTGTAATTAATTTATGGTTTTTTTCATGTTCATCAAAGTTTACCATAGGTAAAGAAGCAAGATACTGTTTCTGTGAATCATCAGTGTCCTGGCTATTTTCATGTCATCCTGACATAAGCTACAGCCCTCCAAAAAGAGGGTACCACAATTGAAAAAAATGCTTTATAATATTCAGATGGGAGAGCATCTTCTTAAATAGTAACTGATGTGGACAAGCCAAGAAGTGCGTGCTGACAAGAACCTGATATAGCTGTCTCCTGAGAAGCTCCCTCAGAGCATGTCAAATACAGAGGCAGATGTCTGCAGGGAAACATGGAACTAAGAATGGGGTCCTTCTTGGGTGAGTTAGAGAGAGAATTTAAGGAGCTGAAGGGGTTTGCAACTCCATAAGAACAACAATACCAACCAACCAACCAGAGCTTCCAGGGACTAAACCACTATCGAAAGATACAGTTGCACATGTAGCAGAGGATGGCCTTGTTGGACATCAATGGGAGGAGAAGCCCTTGGTCTTGCCAAGGCTCAATGCCCTGGTTTCTGGGAAAGTCAGGGCGGGAAGGCAGGAGGAGGTGGGTGTGTGAATACCCTCATAGAAGCAGGGGGAAGGTGGTGGGATGGGGGTATGGAGGGGAAATCAGGCAAAGAGGAAACATTTGAAATGTAAATAAAACATGCAATAATAAAGCATGTAATTAGCAGACACTCTTCATGGCTTATACATCGGTTCCTGCCTCCAGTTTCCTGCTCTTTTGTCCATTCCTGTCCTGAGTGCATCACTTAGTGATATGGAAAAATGAACCAAACAAACTATTTCCTACCCAAGTTGGTTTTGGTCACTGGTGTTTTATCACAGTAATAGCAACTCTAACTATAATGACCAATATAATATATAATAAAATGTACATATTCTCTCTTCTTTCTAAATATATATATTTCTAAATTATCCACCTAAAGTACATCTTCTTTCCCTCATTTCTTAGAGGAGAGTGTGATCACAGCCTCTTCCTATCACAGATTATGCTGTTGCATTTCACACACTTGGGAATATTAAAGAGTGATCACATTTGGAGCACGATGGACAACCACTGCCCTGGGGAAACCAACTTTGTGCTCATAGTATTTCCCCTGCCAAGTAGGGATCTAGAGCAGTTCTT
Source organism: Micromys minutus (assembly GCF_963924665.1). Taxonomy (NCBI): domain Eukaryota; kingdom Metazoa; phylum Chordata; class Mammalia; order Rodentia; family Muridae; genus Micromys; species Micromys minutus. The sequence goes on from NC_137974.1 coordinate 18,707,043, forward strand.
AGGCACAAGCTATTAGTAGAGCATGTCCTCACAGTGACAGGATCTGATTTTTCTGGATGAAATGGCAAGAAAGCGTGTGTGCTATAATTTTATCTTATGACAGCACAGACAAAACAAAGGAAGGATGACTGTTAGCTATCCTGTTAACATGAGAAAATTTAACACTTGCCTTTAGAAATTACCAAAATGTTTTCTATACTAATTAAACAGTAAAAATGATCTGAAAATCTTTTAAGATGCCAATTTCACAACCATATAAAAATAAAGTGATTTGGTTATAATAATTTAAGTCATGAACCGATGGGAAATAATTGCTCAATACAGCTGATAAACACTTTTGATTATATACTTAAATGCTAATCATGTGATTCTCCATTACCTACAAGATTTCTCAACTGCATATTCATGACATAAAAAGTAGAAACATCTCTATTTGCTTGTCTGGTTGAAATGATGCATTTCTCCATTTCGTTTTATTACTTACATTTATTTCTCTATATTTATTTAGTTAATTTTTCTTGCAGGGAGCTGAGAACTCACTGGTTCACGTAGACATAGGATTTTCTTCCACATCAGAAAGTTTGCTGCTCAAAGCTTTATATGGCAAGCCAGGACACAGAAATAAAGACTGTGCAGTTGTCAAACTCATATGTGAGTTCTATAATTTCTTTCTATTCTATTATATTAACCTATTATTAATTTTTCATAAGATGTGACATTAAATAATAAATGATAATAAAATTATTCTGATGATGCTTCCTCAGGGCATGGCATCAATGAAATTTTAGTGGTGGATCATATCTTAGTTACAGTGATATTACCTTCTGTGAAATTTTTATGGACTGTCAGTTTAAGACTCTATTCTTCTTGTTGTTGTTGGATATTCTCCGCATTTCCGTTCAAATGTTATCCCCTTTCCCCCCAATTCCACCCCCTCCCCCTCTCATTGCCTCCATGAAGGGGTTCATTCTCCTAACCTCCCTCTTCCACCTCAGCACCTTGGCACTCACATACACTGGGAAAACGAGCCTTCCCCGAACCAAAGGCCTGTCTTCTCATTGATGTCAGAGAATGCCATCCTCTGCTGCATATACAACTGGAGCCATGGGTCTCTCCATGCAAACTCATTGGTTGGTGTTTTAGTACCTCAGAGCTGTGGTGGGTTTAGTTAGTTGATAATTTTATTCTTCCCATGGGGTTGCAGACCCTTTCTTTAGCTCCTTCATTGGAGTCCCAATGTTCTGTCTGTTGTTAGCTGCAAGCATCCTCCTCTGTATCAGTATGGCTCTGTGAGAGCCTCTGAGGAGGCATTCATATCAGGTTCCTGCCAGTAAGCACTACTTGGCATCAGCAATAGTGCATAGGTTTAGTGGTTACATATGGGATGGGTCCTCATGCTGAGTGAGGTAACCCTGGCACTAAAGAACACTCTGCAGTACTTATTCCTCTGGAGCCTATAAACTCTTCCGACCTCTGCCGGCATCTGGTATGCAAGTAGTGCACACACATGCATTCAGGCAAATACTCATAAAATGGATGAAAACTCTTAAGCAAAAATAGTGAAAAAGCTTAAGAAAGCTAGCGACATTAATAAACTTGTGCACAGCAGAATGCACAGGCAAAACAAATCAGTAACATTCCCTTTCAGGCAGCAGCAGTGTAAGTAGTAGAAAGGCAAAATTGGGCAAAGGACAACCAGGTGAATAATACAAACCTGTACTATAACTGCATTTCCGTTTATCTGTCACTTCCTTTTCCTGTGAGTGGATTTTCTTCTGTGTTTGCACATGAGTGTAGCTTCCCTAATAATTGACGTCTTAGACAGTGTGCCTCTATGAACCTGGAACTGTATGCTTTAAGAGAATGACTGACAGAGGTTTTCTGCCTCTAACTCCACAATTAGTCTAAAGGCAGTATGCCACTGTACCCCATTTCATGTAGATATTAGTCTTGAACTCAAATCCCTATGCTTGCATATGGAGGTAATTTAAACAATTTCCCCCTTTTTATGTCATTTGATTTTTAATTTTTTTAACCCACAGAGTTAAAAAATACATACAAGGTCACTAGGTCACTGTTTTTGTGATGCCTACCTTTTTTTTTTTTTTTTTTTTTTTTTTTTTTTTTTTTTTTTTTGCCTACATAAATGTTAGAAAATATATCTTGAAAATGCAAAAAGCTGAATTTGAAAAGTCTCCACTGATGACTTCCCTTAGAGGGACCAGGGCCAGGTCTATAAATATCTTCAAGGTAACCCTGAGATTAAGGGAAGGACATCATTCATAATGTCATAAGAAAGGACACAGAGCAATGGCCTGTAGCTAAAAAAGTCTGGTTATTTTAAAAGTTCTCGATACTGAGGTCAACTAGTTTGAGTCAGAAGCTCCGGTACAAGCTTCTATGGTCAAGTCTAATTTTTTTTATTTTTTAAGTAGGTGGCTTGGGCAAAGTAGGAACTAGGCCATTCTCAGCTCTGTAGATTCTGTTTAAAAGAAAAAAAAAAACTGAAAATGGCAGTGAATGTGTACATCATTTATTCGCATTCTGAGGTAACCTAAGTCAAGTTCACAGGCCGTGAATCTTTCTTAAATAGTCAGTGTCTTCTTTTGGATAGATTGACTGAGTCAAATACATACGCTTTCATCATTCTCCATATTATTTTAGACAAAGTCTATTCTTTTCCAGTTCTCTTTTCACTTCAGAGAATACCTTGTTAATTAAAATAAAAATCCATCCCTTTCACCTGGCTTTCCTCCCTTAACTCCTCCCACTGACCCTCCAACCATTTCCTTTCTCTGCCTCTCCCAAATTGATAGTCTCCTCTTGTTTATCCATGCCTCATCCACTGTAAATTTGGGTAGGAATAGTCATCAACTAAGCTGAGAGGAGATGGGGAATGAGGGAAGTAGCTCTCCTATTTTTCTCACAGCTGCAAATGTTGGCTGTGGCTGGTGTGTGAGGGATAATGGGGAATGAATTTTTAAAGTATTTCTTAATCCTTTCAGAAAAGCAATATCATAGCATATTCATATCTTTTTTGTATGATTGTTTCTTTGCTTGTTTTTCATTCAGTAAATATGTACTGAATGAGCGCCAGTTGTTAGGAACAAGGAATACTGCGAGGCTGGCAGGGCCACAACTACCTCTGTATTCATTTTTTAGCATTAACATGTAGGGGAACCTCAGGAGGCTACAAGATAATTTGAATTGAAAGGCATACACACACCATCATCTGCCATGCACAGACCTTCCCTGCCCTGCAGACTGGTTCACAGCAGCTGCAACTCAGAATCTGTAGGTAGAAAGATAGAAAAGAACTTCTTCCACACTCAGAGAAACATGGGAACTGTAATTTCAAGTCACAAGGACACGAGGCACCTCATTAATACATTAACAAATGGATGTCCCCAAATGCCATTTAGTGATGAGGTATCTTATGGACATTTGTGTTAAAAGTTATGATTCTTTTTTAATAATTACACATATGAGGATTATGTGTACAGCAATTTTTACTCATCATCCCTACCCAATATTCCACGTTTCTACCTTTTTTGTTGTTGTTGTTTTTGTTAAGATGAATTCTGAGTACACTTGGAAATGGCCTGATCTCCAGAAATATGGTGACAGTCATATATGCAGCCATTGGTGAATTTTAACTGCATGGCACTTCACTGTGAACAACGCCTAATAAAATTCAATTGTATATTCCATTCAAAGTATAATCTCAGTATTTGCATGACTTATTATATGAAAATTATAATGCATTTAGATCCTCATTATTGTGAGAAATAATTCAACATTGTTTTCTCTATAGTATCTTCCTTAATTAACACACTAATTACATGAAATAAGTATTACTATTATCTCAATTTTAAGCAGTAGAATTCTGACACAAAAACAGGTTCAACAAATGTATCAAAATGCAAAACTACTTAGTAAAAGAGTTTAGACTAAAGCCTTTTTTGGCATTGTGCTCCATTGGCTATTCAAAATTGAAATGTATGCTGATCTGTCTGTACAGCACAGTAGAGCCACAGAGAAAAGATTCAGTAACTTAATTCAAGGCTGCTGTCATATTTTTATAAGCAAATAGCAGTTTTATACTATCTATTGCATATGACAAATGCCCAGTCATTTAACAATATATTTATGTAAAGACAATGTGTATCAAAATCAAAGTAGATCTAATGACATATTTTCCAAAGTTTCATATTATAAAACCAGGACACCTGCAGACACACTTAATGATTACAACAAAATGATTGGCAAATTGGGAAGAGGTTTAAACACAGAGCTTTGCAGTAACATGGATGATTATGTTTTAATGACTTGGGTTTCCTGGGGTTTCTATTTTATCATTGCTGCTGACAAATTTTCATAGACAACTGGAAGAAGAAAAATCGAATGAATATTCTATACCTTTCATAATCAGACCTCGAACATAGCTTGGACTTACCATTCACAGAATAATTCTAGTCAACTTAGGATTCATAAATATTTTCCCAGAAGATGTTTTAAATGGTCAGAGTCTTTATTGTTTGTAGCTTTTGTGATTTTTTTCATTCCAGGAACTTTTCTCCTGCCCAGTGTTACCTTTACATTCAATCCCAAGTAGGTTTATTTAAAACATGTATGTTCTGGTTATTTCTCATAAGATTACATTAAAATACATAATATTAATTATCAAAGATTTCCATTTGAATGAATCCAGCTATGTGGAACACTTGAATTGTTTGTATTATGTAGTTTTCCTGGACCAGAAATTGCTCAGTGTTCCTGACAATTGAAAGTGCTGCAAGTCCACCTCTTGGATTTAGTCACAGCATCTGTGAGGCTGAAGGTAGCAAATATAACATGGTGCTTTCAAACAATGGAACTCAACCTACTCTATGATACATGAGTTATTTCCCTGGTATTTTAATCACTGCTACAGAGTTATTAAATTACTCTGGTGTTTCTGCATTTTAAATCATTTGTTTAATCTGTTTCTGTGTCAGGATTTCACTGCTTATAGTGGAGATAAGACTAATAAACACAACATGATCATTTGTAAAATTTATACCTATGTATGTAGTAGTAAAAAAATCAGATTTTAAAGCAAATGAGTAAGACAGTGAGAGGAAGCCTAAATTTTCCAACCAGTCTTTCAAAACTCAAGAAGAAGAAGAGGAAGAAGAAGAAATGGACCAATTTGAACAAAAGAATCACTGGGTGTTCAGAGTTAGTAGAATAGAGAAATTCCCAGACTATTTCCTTCGTTATCTTAGAATTCTCTTGCTGTTAGACTTCATCCCTCAGGACATAGGCATGGAGAAGGAGGTAATAGCCAGAAAGTGGATTATGAGTGTGGTTAGAAAATTAAAAATACAAGACACACAGGCATGCAGGTGTGCCACACACACACACACACACACTCACACACACACACACACACACACACATCACAATGAAATGTTTAGAGACAGCAATAAATGGTGAATAGAATTTAAACTAAGGCTGCCTTCTATATGGTACCTCACTATTCTGTACAAGTGACCATGGCTCAATGTATGATGTAATTGACTTGAGGACTGAGATTGGCACACCAGAAAACATGGCTCAATGCCCCCAGGAAAGGGATTAGTTTACTGCAAGGAAGTACATTCCAAATTTCTGAATCTTATGCAGCACAAAAAATATAAATCACAATCTTGGGGCAAGAAGAATGTTAAAAATATCATTTTATTATTAATCTATGAAAATAAAAGTGATGTTTAAGCAGGTAATTGTATTGAAACAGTAGCGAAAACAACATATATATTTAATCAGAATCATTGTTAAATGTCAATTAGACTTTTCATCATCTAAATTATGTCACACTTACTTGTAATAGAAGCTTGCCAAATGTTAATTAAAAGAATACATGTTAATGATTGGTTTAATTTTGTGCCTTTGCTGTTTTTTTTTTTTTTTAAGTTTTATGTTTAGGATTTCAAATTAATCTCTTTTATATTTTCATCATTTTTTAATCCAAGTAACCTCAATATACAAAATGCATGTACTATGGAAAGTATCTTAATTACAATTTAATTGCCAAGAAGCGAAAGTTTGTTATGGTTCAAGCTATTTATATATTGTATGAAGTTAATCTAGAAGTTTTAGAACAGTGCCTTCATGCATGTTCAATAAAGTTGTTGACTAGTGAAATGGGTGCTTTTCAAACATCCAAGTGAATATTCACAGAAAGGTCTGATCCTTAGTAGTTTTGTCTTCATTAATAAGATTTGCTGTATGACACCGTTACTTTCTTAGTAAGTGATATGTGCTATCCTACTTAAGTAGCAAGATACAAGGATTCAGCTTTAGAATCAGTGATACTCAGGAGTGTCTCACTTCAACTTTCTTTGACTATATTGCCTTGTTTTTATATATTCTCACGTACACAACTAAACTCAGTGCTTACCAAATAATGTAATATTAAATCCAATGTTAATCAAATAAACATTTCCCTAATAAAACTTTAATAAAGAGTGCTAATTAGACTTTCACATTTGGATCTTAATTTCAATTCCCTAAAAGTGTCTTTTGTTTGGGTAATCTCAGAAAAAACTAGTAGGCAGTCACATATAACTCATCCCCAGGATGGAATAATTACTTTTGAAAACTTACCTGTTAAAGGTAAGAATAATAATGGAGTTTGATCAGATGTTTCATTAATTTACAATGAGTATTATACACATTTATTGCACAAGGCAATAATGGGTAGGTAAAGTGAATGTGTAAAAAGATTATGTGAAAATTTTTGAACATTAGAAATTGGATTACACTCTATATGGAAATCATCTTGGTCATAGAACATGCACATAGTTAGTCATTATATTCACTGGATTTTTCTAAATCCTTTAGTAACCTTCCGAGGCCTTTCATAATCATCTTCACTTTAATAGAAAATGTGGATAATGCTTCTATTCAGTGGTATCACTTTTTATAATGTTTATTTAGAAAAAAGAAAATGAAATATCACCTAAGATTATATGTTTATCTGTTTTTATCCCTTTTAAAAATTTTGGTTTTTATCTCATGCCACATTTCAGTCTTTAGAAAGCATATTAAAATGTACTGTGTTCTTTAGACTTCATCAAAAGGGATAAAGATTTTTAGACTGAAATATTTATATGTTATTGTTTGCCTCCAAAAGGAGAAACAGTTAAGTGAAAAATTTTTTCTTTTTATTAATATTTATCAAAATGCAGCATTTACTTTATAATAGTTGATAAATACTCTCTAAAAAATTGAAGGAAAATAAATAGTAAGTTGAAAGAATTCAAACATAGTAAAATTTCTCTTTTACTGTGTGTGTGAATGTGTGTTAGTATGTGTGTGTGTGTGTGTGTGTGTGTGTGCACGTGCCCATGCACATGTGGGTGTGTGTGTGAGAGAGACAGAGAGACTGGCAGATTGACAGGTATATTTGCATTTATAATGTAAATATAGTTGCTTTTGCATATATAGTGATCAGAAAACCATCCTGACTGTTAGTCCTCTTAAAGCATTATGTCTGACCTTTTTTGATTGCATATGAAGGCCTCTTGGGATCTTCAGATTCTGAGGATCCCTTGTCTCTACTTTTTGTCTGTCTGAGTGCTAAGAATACAGAAACTCACTTAATATGAATTCTGCTCAGTTTGAATTTGGTCCCCAAACTTGTAAATCAAATGCTTTTACACAGAGAGATGGTTCAAAAATAGCTCTACTAAATTTTTGTCTCATATACTAATAATATGTGTAGATTGCTAAAGATATGCAAATATAATAGCCATGAATTTAACCATTTTTTAACTTTGTGGTTTTCTATTTCTGCGCTATAATAAACAATTTCATTTATTCTCATACAATATTTGATTTACTCTGATATTTTAGCTAGGAGTCTGTAAATCATATCCTGACTCTCTGAGATGGAGAATGATGTGTAAATTAATCAAGTGTTATTAGAAAAGTGCCACCATGGAACGTGAAGAAACAGAGACATGCCTTAAGAAAATAACTAATGGCTCAGACATCAACAAGACCACACTGAACCCTGATGTTAGACTCAAGGTTAAATGAGTGTCCGGAAATTACAATCAAGAAAGTCCTTCCCTGGACAGCACAGTATGAACAATGCAGCATGAACTGGGGCAGGGGGGGATGTCAGAGACGCTGAAAGAGAAGCTGCTGATATTATACCACTATATGAAACTGAAGAAAAGAGCAGGGCAAATGTTAGAAAATTCTGACAAGCAACTGTGCTTGTATCCAGTTTCATTAAAGTTGAAATCCCTTTCCAAAAAAAAAAAAAAAAAAAAAAAAAAAAGAAAGTAAAATCGGATGTACCGTTTTTAAATGCCTTGTCCATTGTATCAGTCCTTTATCTGTAGCATATAAATCAGTTATTAAATTGGAAACTACCAGAGTTATATAAAAGCCTGTAATTTGGTATTAAAGCCTTATCATGATATTTGCAGTGGTGGCAAGCTAATTGCCTTATCACAAAGGACAACTTGGTATATGAAAGTGACCAAGTATCTTAAAGCAATGATATGCTTTACAAAGTCTTAATAACTCAAAAAGAAAAAGATGAATTCATCTCCTTTTCACTCACAGGCTCACTTTAGTAATATATATATATAGCACAGCAACTTTAAAATCATATTCATTAAAATTCAATTCATTAAGGCAAGAAGAAACAAGAGATATTATATATTGCTGATAATAAGAAAATGTAGGAGTTAATGCTGAGCTAGCTACAAAAGGGTTCTGCTAAAATTACCCACAGATATTCACAAATAACAAAAGAAATCCCCGTGAGAATCCCAAAATCAAAGCCAGAGGACTGAAATGGAGAGCAGAGCCTTGGGGAGGAAGTGGTTTTCTTTCATGTTTTTTTTTTTCGGGGGGCAGCAAAACGTTATTGATGGTATTCAAGAGAGTAGGGAGGGTTTCCTATGCCCCTCTTGTTATTACGGGGGTCTGGTATGGAAATTGTGAGGGAGCCTAGTTAGGATGCGGACTCATCAGCTACTGAAAGCCTCTCTCTTTCTCTCAGTGTCCTTGCTGGGGGTGGATGTTCCAGGGTTTCTTATACGTTGGAGACCACATAGACCATGAGTTCCACCATCCTGTTGCTGTAGCCATATTCTTTGTCATACCAGGAAATGAGCTACACAAAGTTGGCACTAAGAGCAATGCCAGCTCCGGCAACAAAAGTGAAAAGTGGGAGTTGCTGTTGAAGTTCAGGGAGACAACTGGTCCTCAGTATAGCCCAGGATGCCCTCTAGTGGGCCCTCAGCTGCCTGCTTCACCACCTTATTGATATACTTGGCAGGTTTCTCCAGGTGGCATGTCAGATCCACAACAGATATATTGGTGTAGGAACATGGAAGACCATGCCAGTGGGGTTCCCATTCAGCTCTGGGATGACTTTGGGCACAGCCTTGGCAGAATGCAGGGATAATATTCTGGGCTGCCACACCATGGCTTTCCAGAAGGGCCATCTACAGTCTTCAGAGTGACAGTAATGGCATGGGTTGTGGTCATTGCCCTTCCACAATGCCAAAGTGTTCATGGATGACCTTAGCCAGGGGTGGCTAAGCACTTGGTGGTAGATGGTGCATTGCTGACAATCTTGAGTGAGTTGTCATATTTTTCATGGTTCACACCCATCACAAACATGGGGGCATTGGCTGAAGGGACAATGGTGATAACCCTTGGAACCCTACCCTTCAAGTGGGCCCCAGCCTTCTCCTTAGAAGTAAAGATGCCAGTAGACTCCATGACATACTCAGCACCAGCATCACCCCATTTGATGTTAGTGGGATCTTGCTCCTGGAAGATGGTGATGGGCTTGCTGTAGATCACAAGTTTCTCATTCTCAGCCTTGAGTGTGCCATTGAATTTGCCATGGGTAGAGTTATCCTGGAACATGTAGACCATGTAGTTGAGGTCAATAAAGTAGTCACTCTTGGCAACCATCTCCACTTTGTCAGATGTAGAGATGAAGGCAGAACTGGTAACCAGGTGCCCCATACAGTCAAATTCTTTCACTCCAAGCTGCACCATCTTGTCTACAGGACAAGACTGGCACTGCACAAGAAGATGCAGAACAAGGAGGAGCAGAGAGGTGGAAGTGGTTTTCTTCAATGCTCTAATAGACTTCCGGATGTCAGTGATTGCCTCTCATCCTTGGTTGGAAGTCTCATGGATTTTCAGGTAAGAACAAAGATCATGTTTTTGTTTTGTTTTGTTTTGTTTTTTGTTCAAAAACATTGTTAGTGATCATGAAACAACATTTAGTGTATTTTTTCTTCCTAATGTTTTTAAGTTTACAGTAACTTTGGGAAATCCACTAACATGGTATGAATAAGTGTCCCAGGATATAAGCTCATGATTTTCCTTGTAGTTATGTAGGACAAAGGCTGCCTAGAAGCTGATGGAGCCACAGGGATACTAGAGTAGATCTGGGAATGGGTAATCCAGGAATCTTTTATCTCAGCATCCTTCTAATTTCAGCCATAGAGAGGCCCTAAAAGACAATTCCTTTCACGAAACAACTCCCTGATCTTAGCTTACTGGTCTCCAAAATTGGGAGAAAATAAATTTCCAGAACAATACAAGTTTCTTAATACTAACCATTTTGCCACAGTGGCTCATATTGATATGATTCATCTTCATTTTTGTGGCCCTACAGATTCTCATCTTTGGATAGGAAATGATTCTCCATTCTCATCCTTGTTTCTGGATTGCTCAATATTTTCAGTTCTATGACTGAATGCAGTTAGGAAGATCACACTTAAGTCTTGATTTTCTTTTATATTGAGCTGGTTTGGGAAACCTAGAACATGTCTCAATTTTAAATAAGTTGTCACAGTTATTTTCAGACAAATAATATAGCAATACAACTCATCGATTTAAGCGTAGAGCCGAGGTTTTCTAACTCTGTGTCATAAGTCTTTTGGGAATACAATGGCCCTTCCATCACTATAGACTATACTGGATAACAGATACATAAATTACAATTCATATGAATAACCAAATTAGATTTAGATCAGTCCTAAGCCACTTCTGATGAGTCTGCAATGTAATTAAATATAAATCACTGTTGTATTACAGTGTACACATATTAGTAAAATGAAAACACTCTGTCTAGGCTCAGTGCAGTTACAACATTGTTGATGAGTGTTGGAAGTTCAATTGGTTGTGCCACTGGAGGCCGACTGTTCAAGAACCCGAAGAAAGGAGAACAAGATTAACTGTCCTCCTCAGTTTATGTTTGTGTGCTAAGGCTGCAATCCGGGAAACAGGTGTCAGAGGTATGGATAACTCGCAGCTTCAAGCTGCTGAAAACAAGAGGAAGCAAGTACAGACCTTGTAATGTCAACATGCTCTTTGACAGACTGAGATGTGTATGTAAAAATAAACAAAACATTTACAGCTACAGCGTTAAACAGTAAGATTTAAGTTAGGAAAATGTGAAGAACAATACACCAACATTGATACTTAACAATGTGGTATTACTCTCTAGAAATTGACCAATATGGTAAACTCTAATCTAACCACATTAAAAAACAGAAATAAATTAACAATAATTGTCCAGATGTTGTGGGCTCTGCCTTTATTTACGGCACACATTTAAAATGTAGAGGCAGCATGGAGTTCTGTAATTTTGAGGCCAGCCTGTTCTACATAATGTGTTCCAGACGAGGCAAGGCTACATAGTCTGAGCCTGTCTAAATCCAAATCCAACCACTAGCAAATAAAAAAATATAACAAGTGCTCATTTGATTAAACTTGGTAACCAATTTAACACGCATATTATATAAATAAAATGTTTTATTAACTGTAAGTAGATAAAGAAATGAAGAAATAAGAATATCCTTGCCAAGTTCACTGTTTGGCATGCATTGGAACAGGTAAAACTAAAATCATAGAATTTTTAGTACTGTTTCAACAATTTGCTTATGACACTCAGTTTGAACTATTTATAAACTGAACACATTTTAAGGTATAGATTCTTTATTATATCTCATTGCATATCTTAGGTTTGCCAGAACATGTTGTTCAGATTGGTTTTGTTGCTATACAATACTGGTAACAGCTCTATTAGGTCAAGCAAGCAGAAAAAAAAATACGAAAAAAACAAAACACCATGTGAAGGAATACTAAGATTCTTCTTACTGCTTGCTTTTAGTTTTCTTTTAAATATAAACCCATATTTATTTTTAATTTCTCAGCGTGCTTTCTAAGTTTACCTTGAAATAAATATGCATCACCCAAGTGGGCCTAGAGCTGATCATGCTGAGGAGAAGCCTTTTAAATGTGTGACATAATCAGGCCAGTTTCTGTGCTATGAAAATGGCAGAAATCCTCTCAGTCCATGGAGGGTTCACTTGTCTGACTAAAACTCTGATTAAAACTCTGTACTTTAATATACCCCCAAACAGCCACTGAATGAAGGCCTTATGCTGTTTAATAATAAAAGAGTGTCTCAGAGAGTTCTCCTAACACATTTTTTTTTTTTAATTCAGGAAATATATAAATTGCTGATGAAGTCATCCCCACTTTTATTTACAGGAGTAAATGGTTAGTCATCATGAAAATAAAATAGGTCACTACTTAATTTATTATTAACATTTTATGTTTGAGGCTTAGTAATGCTCTCTGGATTGGTGGCTAACTCCGAACTGAATTTAAGGAATAGGATCTTAGCTAGTTCTCACTAATAATGAGTGTGAAAACTATGTTAATTTCTTCATTTAACTTTTTCTGTCACCTCTGCAGTTTGATTTACATATAGCAGGTGTCATTGGTCAAATCTATGAATGAGAAAATAGATCGATGAAAGAGGAAACAAAGGCCAAGTGAAAACAACATTGTTACCAAATTGGAGAAGCTAGGGATCAGTCAGCCTGAAAACCAGGAAGTAAACCCAGAAACTTCCGTTTCCCCTCCATGAGACCACAGTGACAATTTTATATCTAAAAGGACTCTGATTTAAAACTTAAGAGGAAGTGGCCATATATTTTTTTGTTTATTTGTTTGTTTGTTTTTTGTGGCTCCATTCCTGTATTTATGCTCTCCACCTTCCTGCATTTTCTTATAGACCCCCTCACAGATCTAGTTCCCTTGAAGTAGTCGCTTTGTGGAAACAAACAGATTTTGTTTTACATATATCTGCTCCACAGGCACAGAATCAACCACAAGCAAAATTAACTTTAAAATGACTCAACTCCTTTCAACCATGATCATTCTGTCTTTATTGAATTTTAATGTCTTTTATTTTAATCAAACAATATCCCTTCACAGGATATACACTAAGAAAGGAGTTTTCCTAAATGAAATTGCTTTTTTACAGCCATTTTACCAGATACTCCATTTACATCTTTAGAACATTAAAGCCAGACTTCAAGTATTGCTTTGCTAGCCAATGAAGTGCATTATCTGAGAAACTCCATGAGTGTGGGCAGAAAGGAACCATTAACCACTATGACTATTGACAGTGTCTTGAAAATCATCTCCCCAAACACTAGACAAATTTTGCATTTGCAATGGAGAAATTAGAGACTTGCATGGGCATTTTACTTGTAATGCTTTCATCTTAAAGGGCGGGAAGAAGATTATTAGGAAACAAGCTAAAACACCAAAATTCAGCCAGTGTCTGCTCATAGAAGATAAACTCACAAAACAAGGTGAGTTACAAGTAAATTTTTCTGTCCAGATAAGAGTAAAAGAAGGTTTGTTTCCCCAGTGTAGGGGAATACTGGAGTGTTGAGAGGTGAGTGGGTGTGTGGGTGGGAGAGCACCCTCATAGAAGCAGGAAGAGGGAGTAGGAGAGTGGGAGAGGGAAGAACAGGGAAAGGGAATAACCCTTGAAATGTAAATACATAAAATATCCAATAAAAATGAAAGAAAATAAAAGATAAGAAAAAAAATGAATCTCCGGGAAATTATTTCAAAATATACATGAACTTTTAATTTCTTTGATTTATTTTTAAAATTTGAAATGCAAAACTAAATATTCAAAAACTGTTAAAGAAATCAATCTGTCAGCTGTATACATTCGAGACATGTATTCTGCAATTGAGACACCTTCTTTACTGTATCAACGTTTGGGCAAAAGCCAGCATTGGGCTAGTGTTATTTATATTTCATTAATATATATTTTTATTAAATTCAAGATGAATTTTATTTAAACTAATTAAACAAGGAAAAGACAGTCTGTGGATGATAAATAGTTGAGATACCTTAAATATAACAGAAACAGCACATGTTTTATGGCTTTTTATTTTCATTCATTCCCTTCTCTTAACCTTTTCTCCAGTATGAATCCTAAATCTACTTGTTTATTATCTACTCCGAGATTATACAGAATTTCTGGGTTATATATGCACATAGCCAATTGGAATGTCTTTACCCAAGAAAAATAATTTTATTGGGTTCTTCATCTAAACTGAATGAGAGCTCCACAAAAATGAGAGCTTGTGTCTACACTATTAATTTACAAGGCATAGTTCTAGTATCCTAAAGGGATGAAAAGGGATTCTAACTGCTCCATCCATGAGCGCGTGTAACTGGCACACAAAGAAAAGCACTAACAAAATTGTGCACTGCATGTCATTGCAGCCGTTGCCACTGTTGCATTCTTCATAAGGAGAGAATGAATGGGGGGAGAGGCAGCTTCTTTCAATGATACTCCAGTAAATTTTCTACATCTGGTCAACCTAGTGTTTCTCAGTGGGATTATTAGCACAAGAGCATATTTACTTGAGAAAGGATAATAGGGGAATGGGAGAGAGAGGAGAGATTTGAAATCTTTGAAAGATGAATTTCCTGGAAATTATATGGAAGTGTAATACTCAAAGAATAAAAAGTGAAGCAAATTTTGAAAATAACATTCAGAGATAACTGTAAGAAAGTCTTTCAAGAACATTGAGTGCAAATATGCTACCTTAAGGAAGAATGAAAGCAGTGGTAGAGAATATCAACTAAGTGTGAAAGACATGGGACTGGTGTGGCCAAGGAGTCTATCGGGTCTCTTGATGAGACTCCTCTCAATGGCGAAGATGTGTAGGTGGCTACATCCTGTAGCCAGCCAGGTCTCCCAGTGGAGGGATAACGACAGCTATTCATCCACAAAATTTCAAATCAAAATTTGTCCTGCTTACAAAACATGCAGAAACAAAGATAAAGCAGAGACAGAGAGAATGGCCAACCAATGACTGGATCAAATGGAGACCCATTGCATAGGTAAGAACCAATCTCTGACGTTGTTAATAATAAATAATAATAATAATAATAATAATAATAATAATAATAATAATAATAATAATAATAATAAACTGTGTTATGCTTGCAGACAAAAACCTAACATAAATGTCCTCTGAGAGGCCCCGTCCAATGGAAACAGATGAAAAAACCCACAGCCAAACATTACATGGAGCTCTAGAAGTCTTGGGGAAGAGTTGGGGGAAGGATTGAAGTGTTTTAAGCAGACAGGAACGCAACAGGTAAACCAAGACTACACTAACCGGGACCCTTGGGGGCATCCATAGACTGCACCCAGCAAGCAAAGAGCGAGAATGGGCTGGGCAGAGGACCTATTCACATATGTAACAAACATGCATCGTAGTCCTCATACAGGTTCCCCAACAACTGCAGAAGGGACTGTCCCTGAAACTGTTGCCTGCCTGTGTATCCTGGTCCCCTAACTGGTGGCCTTCTGTGGTCTCAGAGGGAAGGATGCTCTTAGTCCTGCAGTGACTTGATCGGAGTCCCGGGTCTCAGGGGGACATGGGGGGAGGATCTAAATGAGAAGAACAGGCTGATGTTGAGATAGAAAGTGAATACACAAGAATAATTGTTCCTGATTCCTCTCTGAAACACTAATTATTAAACACTAATAAATAAAGTTTTGATCATAAGCACAAAATACTAATTTAATGAAAGTTTAAATTCATCTTTAGGTATGCTTGAGGGTTTTAGAACCCCCTGAAGCTCTTTCGTGTGAACTTTGAGATGGCAATTTTAGTATGTACAGTAAATGACGAAAGGCACGTCCTTCAGTTTTATAAACATGGGCACTCCTAAACCACATAGCAGTCTTCATTTCTAACAGTAATACTTCTCAAGGTTGGGTGATACTGCATCTAAACAAACAAAACAAGCAAAGCAACACCAATTTTTCTTTTTGATTCTCTTCAGGAAGCTGGCAGCCATTGTAAAGTTTAGTTTCTTGTTCAGTTATGTCAATAGTGGATTTTCTTTTCCGATTTCCCCAGCTCACAATAGCCAACACATTTCATCATTTCTGTTCATCTGTAATTTCATCTTTACAAAATATCTGTAATATATAATGTTCCTGATCATGGATCACCTCAGAGTAACTCTCACACATGCTATTTTTTATCTCTACATACTTCAGTCATCATCTGCCCAAAACTACTTCATAAAGGCTTCTACAAATACGAATTTGAGAATTGGCTCTTTAGAATTACCCAAACAGCATAAACTAAATAAATCAGAAATATGTTAAATAACTTGTAATGTTAGAAGACCAAGAACTAAATCAGAAAGTATTGTCTTCGGTTTATTTTTTAAATAAAAAGATATAAGGCAAAAGCAACACATATACAAACACATTAAAGTACATTTTCACTCATTGGGCTATCAAGCTGAAAAAATATCCTATTTTGAGATGATAATATTTTTTATTTTGATGTATTTTATAATTAAAGAAAAAAATGAAAACTAGCATAAAACATCATATCCCATTTTACACAGGTTGAAGGTATGGTTAACATAGCACATATTCACTTTAGGTATTTCTTTTTTTTTTTTTTTTCATCTTTAAATTACAGTGTTACAGTGTTTCTGTTCCTAAAACACTTAAAGGTAAGAGTAAGTCACAGACAGGATACTCTTTTATCCCTACATACTTCAGTGGTCATCTGTTAACAGTGACTTTTCTGTCATAATTGCAGCATAGTTGTCAAAAACACAGCATGAAGATCACAATGATAATACATAATCCATAGCCATCCACATTTACCTTTTGTTTAAAATGTCCTTTTGGCAAAGGACACTTCAAGACTGTGTAGTTCATTAAGTTATCTTAGCTCCAACTGTCCTTTAACGCAGAATAAATTCCAAGTCATTGCACATTACTACATTGACATTTTTGAGCCCATGACCCTAAAATCACTACTTAATTGGCAATTTAAAATCTTCTGATAATACCATCTGTGACTTGATTCAGGTTATAGGCTTTAGTAGCATGTCATAAGGGTGACCCTCACGGTTTTCTCAGTGTGTCATGTGTGAAGTCTTTGAATGGTGATTTGCTCTGTCACTGATAATATTTGGTGAAAATAATATTTTTCGGGGTTCTCTATTTTCATTTTTAATTTTTTAATATACCATGAATCTCTACCTCAGTTTCCTCTAACTCCACTCTCCAGACCCCTTCTTCCTTAAATCCATTCCCCTTTAAGAAAAAAGAGTAAGTCTCCTGAAGACATTAATGAAATATGCCATAGCAAATTACATACCCTCCTGTGTAGGCTGGATGAGGTGACCCAGTATGTAGAATAGAGAATACAGAGAGAGACAACTAGAATGTGTGTGTGTGTGTGGGGGGCATGTGGTGTATAATGAAGGAATCTCATCTCATACATTGGAAACTTCCTGGGATCTACAAGAATGGCCCTAGGGAAATCCCCTACTAATGGGGGATATGAAGATCCTAATAGTCATCATCTAAAACTAGACAAGGCCATAAGCAATGGAGGTGGGACACCAACCTGATCACAAAAACTTTCTAATGACAATGTGTCTTGCGTACAAGATGTGCTGATGTAATGACAGTAAAGCTGATAATACAGGAATGGGACAGGTGATGAGCTTGAAGTAACCAACCAATGACTAGTCCAACTTGAGGGCTATGCATCCAGATGGACTCCATGCTTGTCACTCTCTGAATGTCCAGGAACCAGGGGCTTATTAGTCCAGAACTCAGGCTGTGACCAAATAGGATTGTACAAAAAATTCACTGAAATAATGTCTAATGATAATCTGTTAGACTCAGAGATCTGTGCCTAATGTCAGTGTTGTCAGAGAGGCATCATGCATCAACCCATATAAATCAAGGGACCCACAGCCAAAGAGTCGGTAAAACCAAAAGGAGGAAGGGAGTTTTGGAGCCAGAAGGATCAAGCACACGAGCACATCACCCACAGAAAATATGATTTTTAACAGACAAAGAGGGTACTTTTTTTCTAGATATTTCTATATCATTCAAAGATTAGACAAACCTTGCTCAAATTTTAAATGTTATGATTCTAAAGAGATAAGTTACTCTTTACATTAATATAATTTTATTTTCTATATGCTCTGAATAAAAAACCCACAAAACCATGCAAGAAAAGGGAGTTTTAAAATTTTGTGACTTAAAACTTAAACTGTAATATAATTAATATTGGCTACTGAATTATATATTGAAAATGTGGAAAGCAACTGTATGAGACTACTGTTCATGAAGATGTTCACTGAAATGTGAAATGTTTTCAGGGGTTAAAGTGTATTTCAGTTTTAGAAATCCTGCTTAAGGCATACAAGGACTTAGATTCAATCTCCATTGTAAGCAGGTATACACACACACACACACTGAGAGAGAGAGAGAGAGAGAGAGAGAGAGAGAGAGAGAGAGAGAGAGAGAGAGAGAGAGAGAGAGAGAGAAGTTTGTGTTTGGTAGACTATAGCCTGTAATCTTTACATTGCTGTCTTATTACATGATTTGTAATTAAAAATCCTAGCATGGCTAGAAATGAAAATAAATAGAAAATATTTTGAATAATGCTATTTTTTGTCACTTAAAGATCATTCTGTTCCGTTTGTAAGAGTAATAACACATGTGATGGAGAAAATAGATTGTTTATGTTATTGTGTGGTATCTTATATATTCCCATAAATGTAATCTAGCTAGCTTCAAACTTCATACAAATTCCATTTTTTCCTCCATCCAATTTCAATTTTATAAGAGGCAATGACTTGGTTAAGTCAGCTCTAGGAATTATTTTTTCCCTCTAAAATTCACCTGTTTATCTCTAATCCCTGGGCAGTGCAAGGCTGATCCTATAATCTGTTAATATCTGATTTACTGAAAGCCAGTTGAGTCCCACAGAGACTAAGCCATTCTTGCTCTCCAGCACATTAAGAATTAATATTTACTCTTATTGGACCTTTCAGCTTCCACAAGAAACTTTAACAAAAGCTGTGCAAATCCTTACCCAACATATACTAGGAGGATTAATAATAATTCCTTTTGATCAGAATTACTTGGTTGGCCAGCAATGGTTTCCATGGTAATCAGGTGGTAGACAGGGCTAAGGCTGATTCCATCAGTTGTAAGACATCATTAGAATTATCCTACATGTCTAATTATAACCTACCAGGATTGACTTCTATGTAGTGTGGCTCAAAGGCACGGAAAATCAAGTTATGAGTTTAAATAGTTAGACAGCTTCACAAGGAGAGAAATTGTTTGCTTTTCCTAATAAGACATTTTCTGTTGCTGAGAATGTTATATATTAGAAATAAGATAAGTTTGAAACAGTTTTATGAGAAATGAGACCAAAAGTTGTACACCAATGATGAAATTTTCACCACAAGTTTAATTTCGCTAACAGAAACAAAATGATTCTTGGTCTTAGAGAGCTTAACTTACTCAATCATCATGTTTGGCGATTTAAAATTGGTAAATGAGAGGTGTAGGTAGTCAAGATGCCTAGCAGATGCTGATAAGAATATAAGCCAAATATGCGGTGGAAAAGAGGGAAACTTTCATATAAAAATAATTCTTGCTCATTTAACTTTGTAAGGTTAATGTCATTCCAAGGATTTTTTTTTTTAAAAAAGAATGATGTTACACCATATACTTACACATTTACTTAAACCCACACTAATGAGTTTGTCACCCATACATACACCCTATCATAATAGCAATGCCTATATAAGGTTTTTATTTGGAATATGAATACTTTCAATGAACTCTCAAGTGAAACACACCAGGGAGATTCTAGTATTAGCAAAAATAAATAGCCAGGGTGACGAGACCTTTGAACAGGTCCATGCTATTGGCAAGAGAGGGCAAGACAATGCAATTCTATTCCTATTCTCCTAGGCAATCTATACATCATATATATATATATATATATATATATATATATATATATATATATATACATACATATATAATTTTTCCGAAGATCAAGAAACCATACTAGAAAGTTTTGTTGTTTCCAATTCCCTTGTATAGTAAATTCAGAATTCTTAAAATTGTAAAAGCCCATAGGCACCAGAAGTTTGGTTTGTCTTGTAGAGGAATCTGTAGACTGCCAAACATATAATATCGTGATATTTAATCTAATTTTTGGAAAAATAAAGTTTAAATATACAAGGAAATGTATGTATAAATGAAAAAATTTCTCTAGTGGGTGGTATGCCTTAGAATGATGTGAAATGGAATGTAATTTAGCCTTTAAAATGTCAATTGTAATATATTTCTACATATTTTGAGCTGTCCATAAATTGACAATTATGTAACACACTCTAAAGATTTTCTATTATGTGGATATTTTTAAAGACATTGTTATTGGATTTTCAGGAAGTATATGAACACCATGCAACAGCTGAAAAGGCAGTAATACACTTTCCAAAGTGTGAGTTTCCTCATCACTCAGGACTCATATTTCTAATACTTTTCGCCACAACGCTGCTGGGGCACATGGACTCAGAATTGATTACAAATAGCCCAAGAGACTTGTACCTAGCATGATGCTTATAAACCACACTGTGTTCATAATAACCTGCTAATGCTTTAAAATATAACTGGTAATAATTCAACACACTTGGTATGTCAGAAGCATATATCCATACTAAAGGCAATTTTTTCAGTTCTATTTTAAAAAAAAACTTTATATTCTATGCCTCTTAATATTTCAACATCCATGCTCAAATACATCTGAATATGCTACTCAAGATTGGGTGATTTAAAAATAGAAAATTAAATACTGTTTGCTTCTTACTGAATTTCTTAAATGAAATTAAAATTTGGTTTTAGTGGGATTGTTTCAAGTTTCTTACCCAAGAAATCATCAACAGAACTCATAAAGCTCAAGGAGAAGGAAAGAAAGAAGGTGGATGCCTCAGCCCTTCTCAGAAGGGAGAATAAAACACTCATGGGAGGAAATAAAGGGACAAAGAGAGAAGCAGAGATTGGAGAAAAGATCATCCAAAAACTGCCTCACCTGGGGATCCATCCCATATGTAGCCACTAAACCCAAGTACTATTGCTGATGCCAAGTAGTACTTGCTGGCAGGAACCTGATAAGGATGCCTCCTCAGACCCTCTGCCAGAGACATACTGATGCAGAGGGGATGCTTGCAGCTAACCATCAGACTGAACACAGGAACCCCAATGAAAGAGCTAGAGAAATGACTGAAGGAGCAAAAAGGATCTGCAAGTCCATGGGAAGAACAAAATTATCAACTAACCACACCTAACCAACAGTTCCCAGGGACTAAAACTCTAACCAAGAGTTGTTATAGAGAGACCCATGACTCCAGGTGCATATGTAGCAGAGGATAGCATTGTCTGGCATCAATAAGAGGAGAGGCCTTTGGTCCAGCAAAGGGATGTTTCGCAGTCTTGGAACTCCAAGGCACTGAGGTAGGCAAGGGAGTTTGAGAGAGGGAGCACCTTCATGGAGGCAATGGGTGGAGGAGGAGGGATGAGATTGTTGGAAAGGGGATAACACCTGAATTGTAAATGCAGAGAATATCCAATAAAATTAATTAAAAAAATAAATTAAAATGTGAGCATTAGTGGCTGAGAGTGTAATCTGAGTACCTGGAAAGTTGAGGAAAGGGGAAAATAAAGAGTTTCCGGTAAGCCTAAGCTATATGCCAAGTTTAAACAAACTATAAATATATACAGCACATTATTTATCAATAAAACCAGAAAAAAATGCTTATCCATTCACTATCAATATGATTTACCAAGTGATAATTGAAGGGAAAGCTACCCTGTTGTTTGTAAAAGCTGAGTAATAAGTTGCCTAAGGGCAAAAGGGTAAGAAAAGGCACAATTAGATCTTGATGCATCTTTTAAATAGTGATAATTAAATTGTTCATATTTGGAAGTTATGAAAATTATCATGTAGTGACATTACCTCAAGGTAATTAAATATTCTATAAGATCAGGGTCCTATAAACATCTCACTCTTTTATGGTTTGAACCTTATCTAATAATATGTGCCCCAATTGTTTATTTACCACACTATAATTATCTCTTAATTGGGGAATATTTTGTTGAATGAATTCTTTCCTTTTTCTCTGCTTAGTGCATAGGAAACAAAGTGCACTCTTCAGGCAGGATGTGGGTACAGAGGGCTGTAGGACAGGCTCATCTCCAGGGCACATATGCTTGTGGTTGACTTAGTTATGGGCTCTTCAGAAAAGTTTTCTCAGTTCAAAACATATACAATCTCAAGTACTTAAAAATTATATCTGAAATATTAAGTACCCATATATTGTAGTGTAATATTTCTAATGTCCTAATGTTAGAAATTCACATATTTGAGGTAGAAGCCAGTATACCACATATTGGTTCATAAATACACAATGTCGGACAAATACACTCAATGAAGCTAGAAATGTATAATAAGTACATATGAATATTCCATGTGCCTTTAGTGAGACAAATTGAATGAACTGCACATTTTAGATAATAAGAATCAGTCACTAATTGGAGCTGGTATTAGTTTCTTTCCCTCTACTGGAATAAGATACTGTAACATTTTCTAAAAAAGACCTGAAGAATCATAGCAAGGTTAATACTGGGATGAAAGAGATTGAGCTAGGAGGACAAGTTAAAAAAATCTTAGTGGAAAAGAAAATCTTCGAATTATATATCCCAAGCTGTCTGGGTCTTTGGGCATTTTTGATAAAAAAATCAAAGGTAAAAGGGACAAAGATAAAATTCTGTTATAATAGCTGCAAATTAATGTATGTAAAAAGTATCACACCAATAAAACCGAAATAATCGTAAGTGCCTAATGTAAGAAAATGTATTTGCATACATTATTAAGGATTAAATATCTGCTGCCCATTACATTTTATAGCAGACAATCAAATTAATAAAGCCTTTTTGGAAATTAGATAAAAATGAAATTAAATATTCAGCAAGAGTATTTTTTTTTTTTTTTGCAAAATCATTGGGGTCAGGGGAACCTAGACAAATTTGGTAAGTATTGTTTTCATTCTACTTCAGTTCTTCCTTAGCTTCAGTTAACATTTCAGTCCCTAATTGAGTAAGAAGCCTTTGATAGGGAGAAACCCAATAAACTTAACGTCCTCAAGCATCTTAGGCACTGGGAAGGAGAGAAACATTGGAATTTCCTATGGAGATTTCAGTCACTGACTAGAACTGAAGGGAAAGCAATGACAAGTCCACACCTTAGGGCATTGTATACTAAACAAGCAGTCGCTCCTAAGTCTCAGTGTGTAATCAGTGATGTGTAGAATGGTTAAAACAGAAAAATTAATGGCTAAATTGAATATCATTTGGGATTAAATTTGCCGTGCACTCGACATAACAAAACTATTCCTTTGTATCTTTCTTTTATGTCTCCTTATTTTTTACTACTATTTTTCTACTTTGCTCTTCCAGTATATTTAGAAAAGAGGGTAGATTCATTTTGAGGGGAACAAATGATTTGATTTACTTGTGCTCTTCCCCCCCCTCTCTCTTTCTCTCTCTCTCTCTCTCTCTCTTCTCTCTCTCTCTCTCTCTCTCTCTCTCTCTCTCTCTCTCTCTCACACACACACACACACACACACACACACACAATCTCTTAATTTGGTTTTTGTTCTACATTCAGAGGAAAACAGAGCCTGGTCTTCAACAGACATATTTTTCTACCACTGGATAGCACCATCAAACTGTCCTCTTCAGAACAGCTATTCTTCTAATTATTTCTTATTAATGATTATTCATCAGTTAGCAAAAACATTTAGAAATTTATATAAAATGACCTAAAGAATTCTAGAACCACACAGTGCACATTTTTACATGGCATACCAGGGCATTTAGAAATGTATTTACAAATGAGGGCTCTGAAGTTTAAACTGATAACTTTCCTGCATACAAAAACATAGCAAGTGAGTTGAGTCCAGATTTTACTAAGCCTGAAAACTGTACATATTCATATGAAGCTGTCTAGTTACTACAGTATTAAGAAAGAAAGCAAAGGTCTAAAGTATAGCATTAATGCTTGGATTGATAAGAATTTTGACTCTGAGATTATGTGAGAATTCCTGTTCATTAAACATTAGTCAGACTACCACTATGTCTTCATGTACTCCCATTTTTCTATACATACTTTACTAAAATCAACTCATTAGTACATATTTTAAATCATTGGCAATAAATTTCATAATGCCATTCTTTATTTTAAGTCTTGAATTAATTAATCTCTTAAAGCTTCCTAAAACACAGATCAAGTTGTGGTCTCTAACAAAAACCATGAATAGCTATATATCTTGCCTATGCAGACAAATGTATTCCATTAGATAAACAATCACTGATTAAAAACAAGAATTTTTCTCTCGTGATGTTATAGGTCATCACTGTCCCTCAGTTTATAACTTTGTACAATAATCTAGTTAAAGTCAATCAAAGAAATATGTTTTAGAATCAAAATTATTATATAAGCAAAACCAGTATTTGGAACATTGGTACAGTGAACAGTTTTCTAAAGATGAACATAAAATCATAAAAAAGGAAAAAAAAATCACAAATGCTATTACCCATAACTAAAGAAAAAATCTACACATACGTAGAAATCAGTATAGGTAGCAGACAGATTAGATGGGAGGCTTTGTTGCCATTAACCCAACAAAGATCAACACCCAGAATATATAAGCTATTTATATAATATAAGAAAAACACATAATCCAATTAATGGAACATGATCTGAATGAACACTTCATGAAAGAAGAAATCCCTGTTGCAAATATTGTATGAAAATTCTCAAGTTTATTGCCATCAAGCAAATGAAAACCAGAACTACACTGAAATTGTATTCCAAGCCAGCTAGATTCTACTGAAGATGTAAAGCAAATAGGCTCCTCAGTTCTTAGAGTTGATGTTGGTGCTGTATCAAGACTCAATATGGAAATTAATATGAAGGAAACAGTTTGACCATTATTCAGTTATTCTGCCTCCAGCTATATATTGTAAAGTTATAAGTGTATGCTAAGGCCAGGGCAGGAATACAACAGGGAGTGTGGGGGGGTGGGGGAGCCGCCACATAGAGGCAAGGGGTGGGGGAATGAGATAGGGGATTCCAGAGAGAAAATTTGGAAAAGGGATAACATTTAAATGTAAGTAAAGAAATATCCAATAAAAATAAATACACACACACACAAAATAAAATATACTAAGAAGAGAGATGTGTTTCCATGTTTGGGGGAACTATATATATATATGTATTCATGCATACATACAGATGATATATACATTGATTTGTACACCAGGCCTAGTACTCATCCATGTGGCAATTGACTAAAACATGGTTTGTACTGGATGCAATATTTTTTATCTAGAAGGTAATAAAATTTTGACATTTAAGCAAAATGAACAATACATGAAAAAGATCACAATATATGAAATAAAATAAGTGACATGGGTTTGCTCACCCTCTCCCTCTCCCTCACCCTCTCCCTCACCCTCACCCTCTCCCTCTCCCTCACCCTCTCCCTCACCCTCACCCTCTCCCTCTCCCTCACCCTCTCCCTCTCCCTCTCCCTCACCCTTACCCTTTCCCTCTCCCTCACCCTCACCCTTACCCTTTCCCTCTCCCTCACCCTCTCCCTTACCCTCACCCTCAACCTCACCCTCACCCTCTCCCTCTCCCTCACCCTCACCCTCACCCTCACCCTCACCCTCACCCTCACCCTCTCCCTCTCCCTCACCCTCTCACTCACCCTCTCCCTCACCCTCACCCTCTCCCTCACCCTCACCCTCACCCTCACCCTCACCCTCTCCCTCTCCCTCACCCTCACCCTCTCCCTCACCCTCACCCTCTCCCTCACCCTCACCCTCACCCTCACCCTCACCCTCTCCCTCTCCCTCACCCTCACCCTCTCCCTCACCCTCACCCTCTCCCTCACCCTCACCCCCTCCCTCTCCCTCTTCCTCACCCTCTCTCTCACCCTCTCCCTCTCCCTCTCCCTCTCCTTCCCTCCCTCCCTCCCTCCCTCCCTCCCTCCCTCCCTCCCTCCCTCCCTCTCTCTCTCTCTCTCTCTCTCTCTCTCTCTCTCTCTCTCTCTCTCTCTCTCCCTCTCTCTCTCTCTTGCTCTCTCTCTTTTTCTCTCACATTAAAGAAAACTCAGCCTGGATATGAAACAGCGGTTAATACAAATGGGAAATTGGAATGAAGATGTTAACTGGAGGTCAAATTTCCACCAAATTGTTCTATATAGATTCACTGAGTTATCATAAGGAATCCCTTTTACATATAAAATTAATACTGATAAAGCAAATTGAACTAGAAAGGAAGTAAATCAAACAGCATGTCATACTTTTATTTTAAAGACTCTCCAAACTTTCTTCAAAATGACACAAAGACATATTCATACACAAGTACATATACACAAAACACTATTCATTCAGAAGAGATTTAAACATGTAAATATAGATGTCCTTGATTAAATAGAATTGAGCTAAAAATTCCCCCTACTTTCTCTTGAATGTACTTTCATCTGCATTAGCAGTCTATGTGGTATTACTCTCTAATGTTTAGTTTCTGCCAGTCCTCAGCACTGTAATTTATCCCCAGGAAATCACTAGCCTCTTCAAAGGCAGGGCCTCATTCTTCCTCTTTGTTCCTCCCAGTGCCTACCATAATGATGAATTACTCTTAACTCTGCTAACATAAACACTCTCAAAGTTAATTAAGTCAGCCTCCCTTCCTGGTAATTCTCCAATCATTGTGGACACCCATGGGGACATATGTGGAAATGTCATTTGGGGAGCTCCTGACAGTCCTGTTTCTGCAGTGGTGGAAGACCCTGCTGGGATCTTCAAGTCCTCCTGAGAACTTGAAATTAGGACCTCAGTGGAGTCTACGCTGTGCAGAGCTGAGTTTTACTTGTTGTTTTCTTTTATTAAAATTATTATTGAATAATTACAAGTAATTTATACTTCCATAATTAACTCTCATTGGTAGCAATTTAGAAAATATTTTAAAATAATAAACAACTACCTTTAAATTTACCTAATCAGCATATTCATTCACACACAGAGAGAGAGAGAGAGAGAGAGAGAGAGAGAGGGAAAGAGAGAGAGAGACAAAGAGAGAAGGAGAGGGAGAGAGGGAGGGGGAGAAAGAGAGAGAGAAATTATAAAGATAATAAGAGAAAGAATTATGTGTCTTTGAAATAATAATTATACTTATATGGATTATTCAGTAAGATGAACATAAATCAAATAATGTAGATTTTCTAATAAGCATTTGTTTATTTGAAAGAATGTTTTATTTTAACTTAAAAATATACAGCCGCTTTCCTAGGAAATATAAAGGAACATTAATATTTTGCTGCCTGAATTTTTACATGCAGGCCAATAAAATGGAGAAAGAAGGTGTCAAAAAAAAAAGTAAACAACACCAACAAAACATTAACAGGTTTAAATTTTCCACCAGAGTTTTAACTAGAGCCTATAAAGTTGAGGAACATTCACAAGAACAGAGAACATGCAAATTATGGAGTTAGTAATTTGTTTTCCTGTCTATTAAAAATAAGACAGAAAGCTCTCTAAGTTCTCTCTAAAATTCTCCTTAAGGATGTCTTATGCGCCAAAGGGAGCTGACAGATGACAAAACCATGTTTTCCTGCCTGAACCATGGGAATGATTTTCACCACATTGAGATTCATTTTATTCCTTAAACATTCGTACCTGAGGTCATGGAGGATGCAAAAAGTTCATTCTAACAATTGAGGAAAAACGAAGTAAAGTGTAGGTAACTACTGATAGTTTTCTTTCTTTGTGATACAATATTTTTCTGGCAATTCTATTAATATGTCAACAATAAAAATTTCAGAAAAATCAATCAGCCTTAAAAGCATATCAATTGATCTCAAACACACACTGTAAGAAGTATCGAGTTCTTCCATCAACATTGTGGAAGCCACTTGAAAAACCATAGGAATAATTTCCTAATCATTTTGGAACCAGCGTTATTGCATTTGATTTTCCTTCATTTTACCATGTTGTGAAATGTAATTTATACAATAAATATACAAATTATAATTTCTCAGCTGGTTTCGTTTTAAGATAATACTTCTGTTTTGGGCTTTTCTATTCTACTTTGGATTTTTTGAATTTATTCTCCACCCACTTAATATCAGTCTACACTCTCATTCTTGTTTTGCTATTTATCAAGAATGATCACATGCTTCTTCCTACATTTCTACTCCAATGCTCCCTGCTTTACAGTGACATTCTATTCCATCAGTGCCAAAAGAGGTTAAAGGATCTCATCTCCAGTGGCAGAGAGTTCTGGGTTCTGTTTTGTTCTCAATTCTGCCCAGTATTACTAAGGACACTTGACAGATTTCCAGGAGGATGAATGGAGTAAGGCTGAAATTTCATTCTTTCCCATATTTCCCTATGCAAAGTCACTTTTTCTAATAAGGACCAAAAGAAATGCATCAGTGGGTAAAGTGTCTGCCTTAAAAAATATGAGGACCTTGCTTTCATTATCATAATCCATATGACATAGCTTAGAATATAATTTCTAGAGGCATAGCAG
Source organism: Micromys minutus (assembly GCF_963924665.1). Lineage (NCBI taxonomy): Eukaryota > Metazoa > Chordata > Mammalia > Rodentia > Muridae > Micromys > Micromys minutus. The sequence continues at coordinate 18,735,929 of NC_137974.1, forward strand.
CCGACAGATCCCCTAGGCTTACAGGGCAGCTAGCTTAATGAATCAGCAAGCTTGAATTAATGAAAGAGGAGCACTTCTCCACTGTTGGTGGGGTTGTAAACTGATACAACCACTCTGGAAATCAGTTTGGCGATTCCTCAGAAAATTGGACATAGTACTACCTGAAGATCCAGCTATTCCACTTCTGGGCATATACCCCAAAGACACTCCAATATACAATAAAGACACATGCACTACAATGTTAATAGCAGCCCTATTTATAATAGCCAGAAGCTGGAAAGAACCCAGATATCCTTCAGTAGATGAATGGATACAAAAATTGTGGTACATTTACACAATGGAGTACTACTCAGCTATCAGAAACAATGACTTAACTAAATTCTTAAGAAAATGGTGGCATCTAGAGAATATCATCCTGAGTGAGATAACCTAGTCACAAAAGAACAGACATAATATGCAGTTACTGATAATGGGATACTAACCCCAGAAAGCTCTGAACACCCCAGAAACCACTCACAGACTGTTCAAGGAAAAAAAAAAAAAAAAAAAAAAAAAAAAAAAAAAAAAAAGGAAAAAACTATTTTGCTCAATTCTTACACAACAAGAAAACTTTGACTAATTCTGGGTTACATCCTTTTTTACATGTACTTTATTCTTATTGTAACTAGTAAAACCTTAATGCACAATATCAAACCTTTGAAAAAAAAGCCAAGCATTGACAAAAATGTATTCGTATACTTTTGTGCAAAAATGCTTAAAATTTGTTCATTTATCTCTGTTTTTTAAAATAAAGTTGTTCAAAAAAAAAAAAGAAGAAGAAGAAAAAGAAAGACACTGACTTAAACATGAAGAAATGGCCATGACAAAAATGAGGATGACCACATTTGACATTATCCTCACACTCTACATAACATACAAACTGATTCACACAAATGAACATAAAGACTTACACCCATTCTGTCTATCTCTGTCTGTTTCTGTCTGTCTCTGTCTGTCTGTCTCTCTGTCTCTCTGTCTCTCTTCCTCTCTCTCTTGCTCTCTGGGACACTCCCTTTTGATACATTATGTAGACAACAATATTTCACAGTGAATGAATAAAGAAGAGATCACAGTCATAAGATGATGTCAAAACAATATACCTAATATGATAGGGGATATGGTTACAGCCTAAGAGGGACCTATAGATTTCACATGGAGTTTAAGAAAACAGTACACTATGTCTGCAATGTTTTCAGGGAAGCTTAACATTTCAGGTGAGAACAGTAAGGCAGTTTTTAAGTTGATGCCTGTGGTTGACCCAGGGAAGGGAAATCAACAATAGCAACCAATACAACTACTCAACTTTCTAAACCTTGGAAGCCTCCATCTTCATAGGACTCTGCCTTAGCCTTATTTATACCGAGGGAGGAATGGAGGGAGGGAGAGAGAGAGACAGACAGACAGAGACAGAGAGAGAGAGAGAGAGAGAGAGAGAGAGAGAGAGAGAGAGAGAGAGAGAGAGAGAAAGAGTTCTATCAGAGGCTGACCCCAAATGCAAAGATAATGAAAAAAATGATTGATCGTATTTCTAGCATCTGAAGCGTTTGATGTCTGCATGGCAAACTGAAAATATGTGATCATTTCTGCCTGGCAAATTGAGAGTAATGATTATGATGATTTTAATTTTTCAAAACTGGTTCTTTTTAAATTGTGTTTTTGAGGTTAAACTGATACATAAAAATAAATGCACTAATATAAGTTTCTTGGTTGCTTAAAACTGCAAGATCATAAAGAAAAGATGACAATTAAAAAGTGGAACGTTAGAAGGAATTTGTGCTTAGAAAGATAGAAGTGAGTTCTACTCTGCAAAACACCAGCCCAGCTGACAAATGCTTCAGTAGCTTTTAATAAATATCTGCACACCACATCAGGATATGTTCAATAGAGTTAGCTATGGGCTGGCTTTGAATCCTTTAATGTTCATATGGATTATGCAAATGATACATGTCTCAGGAAAATATGGTGAAGAGGTGTTAAAGTGATTTCTTCTCCTGCAGAATATCATTATCTAAACCCACATTCAATGTGTCGCCATTGTTTGCTTATTTAAAGATCATCTGTGTTCGAGATAAAAGGAGAGAGGAGAGACAAGAAAAAACGATACACAATTCTTGTCATATTGTTTCCCAAAATAAGTAGTATAATAATATCTTTATGTCCTGTAATTTAAATTTCTTTGGGCTTTTGTGTCCAGCCATGACATGTAGCTAGGCATGTAAAACATAAGGTTCACAGATGTGGTTTAAAATATACAATGAGAATTAGGATAACAGAAAATTAATGCACAATCAAGCCAGAGTATATGGAATGATAGCTGAAACTGTGAGACAGACAGGAAGAAAGGAAAGAAGGAAGAAAATAGGAAGGAAAGAAAGAGAAACTGTCACATTATGTATAAGAGAATTATCAAAATGTAGGATTGTCTTACCTAAAGAAAGACATTAGCTCTAAGCTACTTTGGCAATAACCAAGAAAGCATGAGAGAATGAATTCTATGTGTAATATATGGCAGGGTGTAAGAGTTTTCCACATATTATCATGAGAATATTGGTAATTCTGAAGAGGAATGAGGTCCATGTAAAGGGAAAGTCAAACTTAAGAAGCAGAAATAAGGTTTGTAAGCAATCCATAAAAAGCAGGAATTGGATAGTAGTCTCCTACTGCCATATGACACAAGAGAAAAATGGAAACCTCCTTGACATTTTAAAGACACTTAGGTCCAATACTCCAAGATGTACCTGACTTCTGAGGTGATGCAGGTGAATCGATGGAAAAAACAGGCAAACCTGCTGAGTGACAGAGACAAGGCACACTGGAGTCTCAGAATCTTCACATTCAACAGCTGTAGAGTTGTCTAAACAATGGCAGCATGCGGATCTTTCCCTAGTGACACTGTTCTGATTCTTACAGCGTCACAATGCAGCTGACAATAGTGGACGACCCTCCCCACACTATGCTTGTTTCTTCATTTGGGGAAACACACCACACACAGACACACACCACTGAGATTGACATTCTGGAAATACACTCACTGCAACAAGAATGGACTAGGGACTTTTCATGTCTGTTTAATTTATTAGATGTGGGGAACAGGAAGGTTGGTACTGGACAACAGCTGAGACTTTCCACATATCACCGATCTCCCTTTTGTAAGTATCACATTTAAACTGTCTTTGAAATACTAAAATAAATTAGCTGGGAGAAGGTACCTAAGCTATCACTAGCACATTAAACCTACTTAAATGATTATTCCTGACTCACATATTCCTTTAGTGATTCATTCATGTGGAATTCGAAACTATAAATCACATTTGTTACATTTTAGAAAATTCCCTTTGCATGGTTTCAGTTATATCAAAACCAAATAAATCATCTTTAGTCAAAAATAGTTTTAATCTCCAAGTTCCTCTGAGACGCTGCACATTTCAACTCTTCTCTGACATCTCCAAATTAAAATTATTGTTTTGTGCTGAATGCAGAAAATTGTTTAGAGTTAGTATTGATCTCTATAAAACATCTTAGTAAAATAATTATTTTAGTTTAAATAAATTTTGAATGTACATATCTTCTAGTCTATTAAAAGAGCTTGCATATAATCAGCTATACAAATATAGCTAAATGCTTTCAAAATTTGGGATCTTGCTTTATTTCTAGAAGATATCGCCACAATAAAATATTATGCATAAAATGTGGAACTTGCAATTTTTGAAGTTTATTATTTATGGTTATAATCCTTTTTATTATTTTGAAGGGAAAAACTGATATAGTGTCTTGAATATTAAGAAATGGCTACAAATTGAGCCACGAGCACAATTATATGAGTAATATATGATTTTCAGGTACATTGGAATAATCACTATTAAAATGTTCACTTCCTGTTATTCAATAAATGAGTGTACCAGTTTAAAAAGTGAATAATTTACAATATAAGGAAATAGGTATTGACTGAAAAGGGCACATGTCATCAGGGGCCTAAGCATCTCTAATCTTATTTAGTCAACAATATGTCCCCACTGGGTGCCTGTTGCTGTGTTGTGTTGGAGCCAGCTTATACCAGTTTGCCAGGGCTGATTGCCAAATAGTCACATATTTTGCAACCAATTGTTACTGTAAAATCTGTCTCAGTGGGAATATTTACACCATGGAAATTGGCAGTGGTACAGAGCTCACTTCCCCCTGCCCCTTTATTGTCATTATGTAGAAACATCTGCCTGCGCACAGTGCTACAGGGGGTTAATGATAATAGCTAAGACCCAAACCCAGTTTTCAACACACTTATTTAAAACGATAGCATTGGAGAAATAAATAAAGCCCCCAAACAGAAAGAAAACGAAAGGTAATTTTGACAGCTTAAACTTCTGTGGTTTGTAGAATGAAATTTTCATTATCAGAAATAAAGAAATCAGGAAGGAAGATTCACTTGGGAGGTGCGGATGAAACTTGAGCTCCTAGTCTAGGGATGAAATTAAGGAGAAACATTGGGGGATATAAAAATTGGAATTTAAATCTTCCATGATCACAGCTTTGTCTGTGATGGCAGATCTTTAAATTGCTTTCATATTACAGTCAACTGATGGGACTGAAGAAATACCAGTGGATGAATCTTAGCCTGGGATCCTGGGACACAGTTGGCAGGGAATGTGTCCAGAGCTTTGGAACTGTAAAAGCTCCCTAGTGAATGCTAAGGCACAGGCTGACTTGGGAAAGGCTATTGTATAATTTAAACATTTTAAAATAGGTTTAGACCCCAAATACTTGACACAGAAAAATGATGGTTGCATCCTAAATATTTAGAGTGCTGCAGCAAACCAGGCTATCAGTGTGCAAGAGAACTGCCATTAGTTGTACTGAAGGAGGTTAGTCTCTCTCTCCTAATTGTACTGTCTCAGAGAGTTCAGAAAAAGAAGCTTAGCTTTCTGTACTTCCCAAAGAAAGCACCCATTGACTTGTAACACTTAAACTGGTTTTCCATACATAATGACTTACACACAGAAGGCAAGTTATTTATGATGCAGACCTTGTGGAAGAAGTGGTTTACATACCTCTATGTGATTATCCTGACCATGAGCTTGACCTTCCTAGTCATGTGCACTCTTACCGAGAGAATGCAATCATATTAAAATCAATGGGCTGGTTTAAACCTTTGCATTCCACAAAGAAGCAAATAATTTTGGGAGCCACACACTTCTATTCCTTCTGAATGCAGATACCATGTCAGCTCTTGCTAGACAATGGGCGGCTTAATACATTTTGATGGAATGTAACTGATGTCTTTCCTCTTCAAGGGTCTTCTGTCCACACTGTAGGTGTATATAAATATATTCTTGCTACACACTCAAAGGAGGATCGAAGACAGAAGTGTGAGATAAAAATGGAGAAGGTGGGAGGGTGGGGAGAGAGTAAAAGCTTATCATCTGATTCCTGTGTGTGCTGTGTTTTCTTGGGATTCCACATTTTTTCCCAGCATCCGAGTGAATCTGGTAGTTGTAATTTCCCATGTAAGGACCACAATCAGGTAGCAACACAAGAACGATCAGTGGTCAGAAGTCTGCTAAGTGTGCTGGGTTCATGTGTCTCATTTCCATCAACTTCAAGGGCTGCATGGAAGTCGAGTTCATGAGATGCAGCAAATCCAGAAATCTCACAGCAGGGGAGAAAACCTCCCTCATGCAGACACTGTCTTGGTTTCCACACAGGTAACTAGTCTGGCTGGGCAGACTAAGCTATATAATGCAAATCACCCCGTTAAAGATACAAGTAGCACTGTCTTCTGAAGAAAGCAAAAAGATAAAAAGTGTCCCAGCTACAGTTCCGTGTTGTGTTCAGTGGCATTCACCATCCTCTGTCCGTGAAACAAGAATGTCTCTCCAAACCAGAAAACGGAAGGCTTCAGAAGCATTATGTAGCTAAAATCGGAGACTATTTTACCCATTAGTAATAAATGTACCTGCTGAGCAGAACTCAGCTGTACCTGAAAAGCTTACGCAGTTCCCTTTTGCTTAGCTCTGCCTGCTTCACGAGAAGCAGTGTGCTAAAGAGAATTTTGTTAAAAGCAAAAGAGTTTATATAATTGACTTTACTGGAATTAGAAGACAGAGTACAGTGTTCTCAACCTGAAGCAGCCAAGTCTATGATGAAGGAAAATTGCACAATTTAATAGCCAGATATAGACACTGTGCAGTACAGTAATAGAAGTAATCAAAGGCCTGGGCATGCTTCAAGGAAGAATTTGTGAGTTTCCTCTTTGCTCCAGAGAGAATCTTGCAAGTAATTGTTGCAGCAAACCACTTGTCCAGGGCTTTCTCACTCCAGTTGTATTCCTTTAAAAGGTGAAATTAGAAAGGAGCAAATACAAGTATGTTAATGTTGAGGTGTCTTCTGTAATTTTAAGTTTATTTTTCAGTGTTCTAAATTCTACTACCTTTGAAATAGGCACAAGTGGCATGTAATATGCTACCACTGCTTGTTAGTCTTCTCCTCCATAGCACCCTTGACCTTCATGAGGCTGCTGTGTTCTATTTCTAGGATACACACCCCAGAGGAAGGGAAGAGAAAGCCACGTTCTGGGTGAACTCATAGGAGCCTTTATTGAGCATCTGCAAGAAAGCAAGGTTTCAGCAGCAGCATTTTACACGTCGTACAATCTTTGGGAAAATGTGCAGTGAGTGATAAAGGCTAAAAGGAACAAGAAATGAGGCTCTAGAAATCAGAAATATTAGGGTTGCAAATATGGGTGAGACACAGAGAAAGGTGTCACATCATTAAACTCATATGATTAAAAACATCTTATTGGAGACCAAAATATTTTTAATGAATCTGAAGTGTAATGTATAGAAATTTACAAATCTCACGAATCTACTAGACATAATTTAAAGTTTGTGATAAATTGATTCTAGAAGTATTCATAATGATTAAGTGCTTGAGTTTTAGATTACACTAAATTGCCAGTTAAACACACATAAAATTCATTTTAGCAAAGTATAAGTATATCTGACAGCTCAATTAGTATGATTTATATGCCTCACGACTATCACAGTATTAAGGTGGGCAGCATCCTGTCCAGTTTTATTCCCATCAGAAATAAATTTTATGCTCTTGTTACCTTCACTAACGAAAACAAATTTGAAACAAGGCACAGAATACTAGGATCTCTCACTAACTTCACCCCTCTCTCTCTCTCTATCTCTCTCCAACTTTCTCTCTCACTCTCTTTCTCACTGTTTTCTCTCCATATATGTATTCATATTCACAAAAGTTTATTTTAATAACATCAGTACCAAAAGTGTAATACAGTATGTTATTACCAGTTTCCATTCATTCAACTCTCAGTTAAACTAGAGAAAATACTACTATTTGGTACTCACGTTACATCCTTAAAACCTGATCAAGGTAGAAACTTTGCCTATATACCTAATATTTTCTTTTAGTATCTCCAAGTAACCCCCCAAAACTCTAAACCACAAAAACAAAACAAAAATCACCCCCATTAAACACACATACACACACACACACACACACACACACACACACACATACACACACACACACACACACACTTGATGATTTAAGTAAATTAATTTGTTTTTTAAAATTAATTTCTAATTGTGCCTTTTCATTAGGCCCTCCCTCAACCCTCTTCCATGTCCTCATTCCTTTCTTTTAATACTCTTCATATTTTTCCTTTTTTTATCTTCTTGCTCTTTCTACTCTTCTCCTGGTTCCTTTTCTGAATTTATTCCAATCTGCCCTATGAGATTAACTTTCAAGTTTCCATTCTTTCATTGTATGAAGACGAACTGAATGCCCATTGCCTTTGTAGTCTAAATTCGTTTCATGTTTGGGGACTGCATTTTTGCTTTTCGCTTGCTTCCACTTGCCTCACCTCTGGGTTCCGCACTGACAAACTTAGATGTGCTTTGTAAAAGCCCAATCTGCAATAGTGAGAACATTCTTCCTGTTACTTCAACAGTTATTTTCTAAAATGATATCAGGTCACAGCATTCTTTTTTATTTTAAGGACACCCATCTACCAAAAATCAAAAAAAAAAAAAAAAAGTAGATTTCAAACTACAGAGTTTAAGGAAATAATGTTTTTATGCATCCAAGAGGTTCAGGTGTTTAAAATGTATATCTAGTCCTTTTAATATAGAAGATTTGGAAATTTATTTTAGAAAACTATGCTCCATACTCAGCAGTATAACAGAAGTGTTGAAATTATTACACTTGTGTTTCAGCAGTGATTCTTTTGTCCTTGTGTTTCTTACCACCCAGTCCTGGTTACCGACATTGCAGAGGGTTGACGGAAAAAGAAGAGTGCTTTGCAAAGTGCTTTATAATGGGAAACAGTCCTATCTGAAAAGGGAAGTACATATTTTTTTTTTTTTTAAGTAATCAAATGCTCCGAGGGAACACCAAATGAGTTTCCTATAAGAATGCAGTGCAGAAAGCTCTGAACAAGGTAAGTAATGAAGAAATTCAGTTTCTCACTCCTGTACGGGTGTGCATTTTAATATGTACCCATGAAAACACACAGCTCAAATGGCACAGTAAGTCTACGCAAGAAGAATAAAAATTGCTTTCTTCTCACTCTGAGTCTTAAGCAAGCCCAAGATCTGGTTTTCTATATGCGGTGCTTATGTAGATACTTCACACATTTCCAGGCATATCTCTTATGGTAAAGTCTATATGTTTTCTCCTCTGCTCAAATGTATTGAACAATGTCCCATTACTTTTGTATGATAACTTTTTTCTACTTTGAGAATGCAAAGATACCTCTACATCTGTATACACACACACACACACACACAACCACACACATACATACATACATACACACACACACACACACACACACACAATAAGTTGTGTGAAGGTAAAATCTAGACAATATAAGATGCTACGAACTATTTTTTTGAAAAAGCAACCATTAAGGTCTTTCAGCAATTAGGTCTTTCAACCTAAGATCTATGTTTTTTTTTTTAGAAGGGATCACATCAATCAGAAACTGAAGAGTTGAACCAGGGAAACAAACCAGATCTCTAACATGACTAGCGATTTGCCAAGAAATATTAAATCTACCTAAACTGTTTTTAAAGAAATTTGTCAGTAGCTGATTGTCTCTAAGTGCTTCCATTGCCTTACGAACCCATTTTAGTAGGATTTCACCTAGTTCTTCATGGACCCTACCTCTCATCTGTGTTCACAGAGATCTGCAAGTTGTTCAATCTGTAAGTCAAGTGAATATCCAATCATTACTTTTCTTCTACTGTGCCTAGAAGGTTGCTTGGATTTGCAATCCAGTTCATTGCATATTTTTATACTCAACATCCCCCATTACAAACTGCACTGAATGTCTTGGGGTTTCAAAAACTTACTATAAATGAAGTACATTACTAATTCCTTCTCCAAGTTAAAGCACCTACTTTGTAAACTTTCCCATTATGGCTGTTTCCTCTCCAACCTCTTTCTCACAATAAACTTGAAAACACATTGGTAATCCTTGGCTTGCTTTGTTATTCTCACATATGTCCTCTAATCAATGAGCAAATCAGCTCCATTAATAAAATCAGTACAAACATATTGCTCTCCTCCTCACTTCCTTTTCAACAGATTTGCCTAAAGTTTCTCACTTATAACATAGCATATTTCTAATAAGAGTTCACTAGAAGACCTTTTAAATGTAATATATACATTTCTTTTAATGTTTCAAAAACATCAACTACTGAAACTCAGCACTGGAGAGATTTTTGCATAATATCTAGCTCTAATTCTTGACAATGGGATTCAACATACCTTATTCAAAATTAACAAAACACTTTTGTATTATGGTAATGGTTATTTTGTGTATTGAATACCTTTCAAATGCCAAGCCTATTAACAGTCACTACATGCTTCAGTGTTTATTCATGGATAAATCATGTGCTAGTTCTGTCTTTAATGGTCATGCATTTCAATATTGCAGATCTAACTATGTTGATAGAAATATGATCTTTTTTGTACCTGATAGAATCTCACCTTGATAATAAGGGGAACAGAAAGCTATGTATAACTATTCTATAAAGAATTAAAATTTTAAGTATTGTCTGTTTCCTAAAAGACGTTGAAACACGTGTAGTTACATGAAAGGTCTCACAGTATCTAAAAACCCTTTACCTAAGAAATGAGATGAAAGGATAAAGTGTAATGAATATATGCAAATATATTATTATGTGAACATAATTTAAACAGTGACATCTTCTAAGAGACTTTTTTATAGACACTTGTATATGATAGTGGTTTTGTACATGTGTGTTCAGGGTCTAAGGTTTTCTTAGTTTGGTATATTCACATAGTCAGTAAAATGTCTTCCTTGTCCTATCATTTCTATGAGTTTGCTTCATTTTTTATTTTACTTAAACACATTTAAACCCTTTTTTCATATTATAGCATTTAGAGCTGCTTAGAAATTAAATAATGTGTCATTGGAACTGGCAGTTTAATTTGTTTTAATGAGAACTGTAACATACCTGTTTGCAGAAGAAAGTAACATTTTGCTTTGGCAATCTGAATTGTGTCACCTTATTAGACGCTGCAAATATGTATCTAATAACAGTATCAATACTGATTTGCAGACAAGAATAATTGCATAAAGAAAGGAAGAAACATGGGGTGGATAGGTGCTCAAATCATGACAAAATACTTAAAACTGGATTAACTTCATTGTTATCATATCTAAAGCCCAGTGGATACTGGTACTACTCCTGGGCCTTTGACCATTTCACTGTGTTTAACTTTTTAAGGTACAAAGTGTTCTGTTGATGTCCTAGAGTGCCCTGAAAATCTCAAACCTTGTCTTCCTTGCTCACACTCTGTGCATTATGCTTCCTCGGGTCTCGTACGTTCTAATGGTTTCTGTCTTTTCCTCTTTTCACCTTGTCTTTCTGTTATCCTTCCATCATGGACATTTTATCTACTCTGTCTGCATCTGATAAAGGGAGCCACAGCATTCAGGGACAAGGCCACTTTAATAGTCCTTCACAGGTAATGTCAGGGTGGTGATGCCGTTAGTTCTGCTGCCTGTCTCTCTAGACATTATGAACATTCTACTGTGGGCTACGCTAGATCCATGAATCACAATGCCTGCTCTCGCTTCCACTTTTAGAGTAGTTTTGTTGTTTTGTGTGGTTCACAGGTATGTTTGTGTTGTGGATAATTAAGCCTTAGTAACTGTGCTATATAACAGTACAGCTATTTCAACAACTGTATGCATCTGGTATGATCTTTTTATGATTGGCTTGTACCAAGTCATCAGTGTTTGTGAATTCACAGGCATAAATCAGAGGGAGGAAGTAACCAGAAAATACAGTTTCAATGTTACCAGTACCATGTAAAATCATACAGCCTTGTTTTAATGTCAGTATGCATTCATGCCTAGCATATGTTCTGTCTCATTTAAATAGTAGCCTTTCTCTAATATATTGGCATGAGAAAAATAACTCCATTCAGTACGTGTATTCGCCCAATCATTCTGTTATTTTGGCAATCAATGGGAGTTGATGCAGTTTAACAAAGTATTCCTGAAAAGTTCTGGAGACAGGAATCTGGGTCAATTTGCCCATGAAGGAACGCTGGCTAAACAGGACCTCAATCACAGTTATACATGAGTTTGGGGCAACAAAACTATATGATTTGGTACAACAAAAATATTGAAAATGGGAAGTATTTCAACAATCAGAGGAAAAAATATGGGGTTATATATGTGACATTATGTGGTCACTAGGTTTAAAACAAGAATTCCTTGCAGGATCACATAGACATTGGTTTTGAAGACTTTTGGACACAAAACTCCGTGATGGCCCTATTTTTACTGCTTGCAAAGTTTACTTGTGCAACTGTTCCATCACTGTTATTTTAAACTTTTAAAAATCACAAAGTATCAGGGAGTAAATATCTGAATTAAGATAACTTGAAAAGATTATTTTCTAAAGCATAAATGAATACAATCACATAAAACGGAATGGACAGCAAAGAGTAAGAACTAAATAACAGAAATACTTTATTACCATTGGCTGGCTGCTAATATCTCATATGAAGAAGATAGTTCTCCTGAGAGCCTGGGGAAAATAGTTCCTTATCTTGTAAACCAGAACCTGAGAAATCTTGCCTACAGCTTTAAAAAGATACAACTTGCACGTAAAATCAATCTGTGTTTTCTATTTCATTTTTTCTGCCATGGATTTTAAACAGCTGATCAGTTTATACATACCTTTGTCTCAGGGAGAGGGTAAGCAGTTAGAAAAAGTGATTGTTAAATCTTTACTTTGACAACAAAAAGAATCAATTGTGAAATAAGCAAAAAAAGACATTCTTAGCAGTTTCCTGACTTCTCCACATTTAGCTACAAACAGTCAATTCCCTTTCACCGACCTTAGAGCAACTTTTTTAAAAAAAGATATTACTACAGAAACTTTCCAATGAATAGACAAAAATAAAAGTTGAGTATATATTTAATTCCATTTGAATGCATTGTAATATTACTAGTTTATAGGTTTAAGTTTCTATAATAGAACTGACATGATGAAAAATGATATTTTTATATAAATGTGGTACCTAAACTATAATAAACTATTTGCTGGACTTCACATGCAAAATATCCTACTTGCAATTAATTTGTTCAGACTTTGTAGCCACCTTACAAACACACTTGTATTAGTAACCTCTTTTACATTAGAGAAAAGCAACAGAGCTTAAATATGCTATTCAAATTTGAAAAGCAACAATGCAAAAGAACTAAAATGTTAGCGCTGTTAAAGGAGCTTCAAAGGTTACCTCACAAATCTATTACACTACCAGGAAAATCTATGACCTATGAGAGGTTGGATAAGGTTTGACTTAGCTTGTAGAACTTTTCAGTTATACTCCCCCCCCCAAATGTTTGAAATTCTTTTTTTAGTGTATATTTTGTTATTTACATTTCAAACGTTATCCACTTTCTTGGTTTCCTCTACAGAAACCCCCTATGTGATGCCCCCAACCCCTGCCTCTATGAGGGTGTTCCCTCACCCAACTACCCACTCATTTGCATCTCACTGCCCTAAGATACCCCTACACTAGGCATCAGTTTTTCACAGCACCAAGGGCTTCTCCTCCTGTTGTAGCTCCAAGGCCATCCTCTGCTACATATGCAGCTGGAGCCATTGTTCTCTCAATATCTACTCTTTGGTTGGTATTTTAGTCATTGGGAGTTCTGGGGTAGCTTGTTAGTTGATTTTGTTATTCCTCCTATGGGTCACAAAGCCCTTTAGCTCTTTGAGTTCTTTCTCTAACTCCTCCATTGGAGACACCATGCTCAGTTCAATGGTTGGTTGCAAGCATCTGCCTCTGTATTTGTTAGGCTCTGAAAGAGCCTCTCCGTAGACAGCTACAACAAGCTCCGGTCAACATATACTTCTAGGTATCCATAAAATTGCCTGGGTTTGGTGACTGTACATGGGATGGATCCTCAGGTTGGATGGTATCTAGATGGGCTTTTCATAAGTCTCTGCTTTATATTTTGCCTCCCTTTTTCCTCCCTTGAGTATTTTGTTCCACATTCTAAGAAGGACTGAAGAATCCACATTTTGGTCTTCCTTCTTCTTGAGCTTTATGTAGTCTGTGAATAGGATCTTGTGTATTCTGACCTTTGGGTCTAAAATCCACTTATTAGAGAATGCATACCATGTTTGTTCTTTTGTGACTTGGTTATTACACTGAGGATGTTATCTTCTAGTTCCATCCATTTACTTATAAATTTCATCATCATTGTTTTTAATAGCTCAGTAGTACTCCATTATATAGAAGTACCACATTTTTATATCCATTCTTTATGTAATATTTTTACTCATTCAAAACAGAAACAATTCATTTGTATCAGAAGATTTAATCTGTAATATAAAGATTTCATTTTGTAATTGTTCTACATAATTGTGAACATTGGAGGCAACTGTATCACTGTAAACTTTTAAAGATTTATTTATGACATATAAATACACTGTAGCTGTCTTCAGACATACCAGAAGAGGGCATCAGATCTCATTACAGACAGTTGTGAGCTACCCTGTGGTTGCTGGAATTTGAACTGAGGACCTCTGTAAAAGCAGCCAGTGTTCTTAACCATTAAGCTATCTCTCCAGCCCCAATGTAATTTTTTTTTTGACTGAGATAATATGAGTAAATTTTTTGAGGCATGCTCTATTATCTGGATTCATGGAGATATTGACAGTAACCAATAAATCATAGTTATTATAAACATGACCTTATATTTGTTTTATTTTGTGGTGACTATATTTATATTCTTTTGTGTTTACTCTGAGGTCTTAGCTTCAGATTTCCTATGCTTTACATGGAGTAACTGGGGAGCCAAGAATTAGAAACAAAAAGCAAATAGAACAGATAAGGTTTATGTAAATTGAAAGGAGAGATGGAAAATTCTAAGGGCAGAAGGGTCTATCCTAGAGTGCATAAAGGATGGGGAGATTGGGGAGAGGCAGGCAGCTTAACCAAAATGGTGGGTACTTGGAAAAACTACATGCAAAACTCTAATCTTCCAAACAAAGAAAAAATAAACATGATGAGATGTGAAAAGTAGTATATATTAGATGTTTAAATGGGAGTGGGGTTTAGGAAGGGAGCTGCCTAAAGTAATCCTTGGCTAAAAGACTCCTGGAGAAGCCTTATAGAAACCCACTAATTTGCATGCTAACCCTCTCTTCCTACTCTCTCCCTGCCCCCCTCCCCGTCTCCCTTCTCTCTCAACCATAAGTGACATGGGTAGACACTGCTGCTTCCAGAAGAAAGGTTACTGAATGAAAATCTCAGTGACAGGTTACCTAAGAGATTCTGGTTAGGGGAAAACTTACAAGATTTCTGTTCAGATATGAGGACTTTCTGCCTGGCCATATAAATGTTGTAAAAGATTCAGAACTTGGAGATGATTTGCTCTAATAGAGAACCTATTTTGCTGTTTGGCTAAAGTTTTGGCACTGTCAGATGGCATTCTAAATAGTTATTTTTATACCCATAAAGTTGCACTATTCTCAAAGTTGATAGAAGTAGTGTATCGAGTAACTGTTAACATAAAGATTCATAACTGGCCAAGTATTCATAATTGTGAGTGTAGTGCTGAGCTTTGAAAGGGTGATGTATTTCAATCTCCCCTATCCAAGGCTGGAGTAACTTTAAGGAAGAATTGTTGCAAGGCTGTGGGAGCTGATGAATGGGGAAGAAAGCAGTTTTAATTTGCATTTTCCTGATGACTAAGATTGTTGAACATTTTTAGGTGCTTCTCAGCCATTTGATATTCCTCAGTTGAGAATTTGATTCTCTGGAGTCTAACTATTTGAGTCCTTTGTACATATTGGACATTGGCCCTCTATGTGGAGGTCCTTAATCCACTTAGAGTTGAGCTTTGCACAGGGCAATAAGAATGGATTGATTTACATTCTTCTACATGCTGACTGTCAGTTGAACCAGCACCATTTGCTTAAAATGCTGTTTGTTTTCCAATGGATGATTTCAGTTCCTTTGTCAAAGACCATAACTGTGTGGTTTCATTTCTGGATCTTCAATTCTTTTCCATTTATCTACCTGCCAGTACCTGTACCAGTATCATACAGTTTTAATCACTAGTGCTCTGTAGTACAGATTGAGGTTAGAGATCTTGATTCCATTATAGTTCTTTCATTGATGAGATTAGTTTTTGCTATTCTGGGTTTTTTGTTATTCCAAGTAAATTTGCAAATTATTCTAACATTATGAATAATTTAGTTAGAATTTTGATGAAGATTGCATTGAATCTGTACATTGCTATCGGCAAGATGGCCATTTATTACTATATTAATTCTGCCAATGCCTGAGCATGAAAGATCTTTCCATCTTCTCAGATCTTCTTTGATTTTTTTCTTCAGAGACTTGCCTTGTCATACAGACCTTTAATTGCCTTGTTTACAGTTACACCAAGGTATTTTACATTATTTGTGACTATTGTAAAATGTGTCATTTCCCTAAATTCTTTCTCTACCTGATTATCCTTTAAGTAGAGGAAGGCTACTGATTTGTTTGAGTTAACTTTATATCCAGCCATCTTGCTGAAATTGTTCATCAGTTTTAGGCCTTCACTGGTAGAATTTTTGGGGTCACTTAGGTACACTGTCATATCATCTACAAATACAGTTATTTGACTTCTTCTTTTCCAATCTTTATCCCTTGGACCTCCATTTGTTGTTTAATAGCTCTGGCTAGAGCTTCAAGCACTATATGGAATAGGTAGGGAGAGAGCATCTAGTCCTTGATTTCAGTAGGATGGCTTCAAGTTTCTTTCCATTAGTTTGATTTTGGCTACTGGATATCTATATCGCTTTTATTATGTTTATGTCTCGATAAACAGGCGGAGAAAGAAACTATGGAAATGACACTCTGCACAAAAGTTACATGCTCTTTTCTAGTTCATTAATATAAATGTATACATAATCTTACATAATTAAGTTAGTAACATACATAGAATTATTATTGTGAACAGTACTAATGGAAGCTTAGCCAAACTGAGACTGCAAATCTCTATCAGAATTCTGAAATAATTCATGTATAATGCATTTTTTAAGATTCATGACACAATAAAACTAGTAATTGGCCATGCTCAGTGAGATGAATGGCAAAAGATGAGCTTTCAAAATCATGCTAAATAAGTTACTAGTAATTCAATTCACATGCTTACCTATATAAAATATCTAAAACCAGCTACCAGCTTTGTGCAAACAGCCCTAGCTAAAATTATTAATGTTTTTATTTAAATGAACATCATGACTTCTCCTTCAGGACCAGTAATGATAATTTTTTAATGCTGTGAAGAAAAGAAGGAACCTTGATTCTGACAGTATTTTCAAAAGGAATATGTACGGCCTTGCTCCTACTTTGTGCATGTAGTTCTCAGATGATTATATGCATTTCTCATTTACAGCTATCATGATAAGTGTCATAACATCTTCATTTCACCAATCATGATACTTGCATATTAGTTAACAGAATATACTAGTCATCAGAAAATACAGATCAGCATAAATATTCAGTTTATTGTTTTAAATATTTGTATTTGAGAAGTTAAATGTGACAATAATTTCATTCAGACATGATCAAAAATACATTGCTATAAAAACCTATGTCTTTTTCTTTTCATCATAAATTTAATGAACTAACAAGTTTATAGTGTGTCCACATTTCATTAGGATTTAACTATCTGCATGGAAAAACCTTAGTGTGATTCTGAAAGCATACTTCCAGAAAGTATATAGTATAGAAAGATGTGGTCATTAAGCAAGTGACTCTGATTTCTTTGATCTCAAAGAGATAAAACCAATTTTAAGGGAATATGATTAGAGTAAGGGAATGAGAAAGAGGCCACAGAAAAAAATTCTTCAATTCCATGTAGTGTTTATGATTCAAAGCTGAATACGGAATCTGAACTATAATTAATAATTTTATATATGGTTGTTACTCCATAAATGTTTGCTTAAGTCTTAAAAGTTAAAAAAAAGTTATTTTTAATCTTCATACAAAAAGTCATCTACTACTCTTCAAATGATTAATTATTACTATTTGTCCAGGATAGCTCCCATAGGCTAGCATGGGCTAAATATCCATGAGGAGAAGGGTTAGAGCCTGTACTGGGATTCCAAGGATGAGCTGGGCATAAGCCAGGTTGAGCACAGTTTCAGAGGCCAAGTGCTGTAGTCCATATTCTTTGGAGAGGGGCAGAGCTTCCAGGAGCACAGGCATGGTGGTGGTCAAGGAGGAAGACTGACAGTACAGCTTAGCAACAGGAGGACGCTGATGACCATTTCTGTGTTCTTCAACTTCGGATTGTATGTCAGCAGCTTCTGCAGAAGTCTGTGTGCCTCCATCATCTGGTTCTGAGCCTGCAGTACCACTGATTTTCCATATACACCTTCGATGCCATTAAGTGCTGTAATTTCTGTACCTGTAATGAGTGAATCAGCCAAAGGGAATTTGCCACCATTCATATGGAGAGAAAGAGGATGGATAGAGACAGTTGGAAAAAGAAGAGCTCGATGAGTCTGTGAGAGAAGTATCTTAAAGTGGTCCTCTGTCCCAAAAACAAGCAGAATTTTTTCTTTTTCAGCAGGCTGCTTTGTTGAGATGAGACTAAAGCTCTCTCCCCAGCTTCTTTGCAGAAAGAGTTGAACAACCTGCTGAAATTTAATCCCGATTTTGCTGAAGCTCATTTAGATTCTTGTAGTTGGAAACTAAATGTGATTAGTGTGCACTGGATCTTGTGAGGCTTTCAGTGTTTATGATCTGACAGGCATTATCATTTGAGACTAAAAGACATGTAACCCACACTATCTTATAATTAACGTTTAAATCTTTCTTTTGTTTTAAAACCTAAATTTCTGTCATTAATCCTAGGAAACACTTAATAGAAGACATTCACAAAAATCTTTCTAAAGAGTTGAATTGCCATCTTAAGCAAGCTGTCATGGTGTTTGTACATCTGCAAGCCTTTGTCTCAATTAACAACATCCAAAGATACAGTATCACAGCAAACAGAAAAGCATGTATCCAATCATACTAGGAAAATTGTAAAGATACCCAAATCTATAGAAGTGGGAAATGCTATACAGCATCTTAGAGAAGGAATGGTTGAATATAGCACAATGCTCCATCTCATTGCACAAGTACTCAGTGCCCACGGAATAAAGAAACACATTTGTTGTTAGTTGTACAGACTGTCTTGATACAAGATTAACAAATATCTGGCAGTTATGCTAAAAGAGACCATATGTGTGGCACAATTGCTGGCGCATTGCAGAGGCACAAACTATGTTAATTATTTCCTTACACTCCTGATGTCTCTTTGACTTGAAGATAACTTCTCAGAAAAATAAGTTTTCTTAAAAGGATTTTTATTATAATAGTTTACTATATACTATTCAATTCATGAAAGAAATAGAATTTCTAAAAGCATGCATGCTCATTTGAAAGGTGCTATATAGGTGGAAGAACATGTTTATCCTGGATTGACTATCTGCAGGTATAGATTTATAGGGCTTATGCAACAGCAAATTCTCTTTGGCTGGTAGTCTGTGTTCCCTGTTACACTTGCCATCTTTTCTTTTGTTTCTTATTTGTCCTCAGTTCTACTTAGCAGTGTATCCTCAAAATGGTATCATCCACAGAGAATAAATCTCAGCTGATCACAGACACTGCCTAGACATATGCCTAATCTGGGGTGGGGGTTGTACCTGATTCTCACTAATGAGCTGCAAGCATTTGTTCAACCTAAATGTGGTTAGCAGCCATACATTTACCATGGTTCTTTCCTTTGTCTGTAAAGGCAAGTTTCGAAATTCACCTCCAAATCTCTTCTTTGATTGAGCTCATGTCTTCTGCCTTCTCTATTTATTTTATATTGTACTTCCAGGTAACTAGGAGACTTTTACTGCTTTAGGCGGAATTCTATTTCATCTCATTCAACATTCTATCACCTTACTATCTTTGAACTTACTATCACAAACTTCATAACTGAAAACTGTATATCATGACATAGTTTATTTGATATTAGATTATAGTTACATAATATTTACTTTTATTCTCTCCTTCCAAACCCTCCATGCACCCTGTCTTGCTGCTCTAGGTCAAATTCACAGTTTCTTTGGCTTTAACTTCCATGTTTGTATGTGTACATGATCACACACACACACACACACACACACACACACACACACACACACACTATAATATTTGCAGCCTTTCTGGGGTATGTATTTGGTATTATTTTTATAGTTCTGATTATCTATATTATTTCAATAATAATTTAAATTTAAAATGAACTCTGTCTATATCTATCCATATCTATTTATCTACCTACCTATCTATCTATCTATCTATCTATCTATCTATCTATCTATCTATACATTCATTTATTTACTAACTCTTTGAAGGCCAGTAAATTGGAAGTTGGATAATGAGTTCTTTTTTCCTACATGTACTTAGAATTCAAGGTTCTATGTTTTCATTACTATCGTCTTTTTCATACATTAGATCCTCACAGTAATTTTCCCCTCCCTCCACTTCTCCAGTTCCTACATTACCTCTCCTTTACATCAGATCTACTCCTCCACTTCCCATGAAAAAAAAGAACAGACCTCAAAGTGAGATCAAATGAACATCACATAGAGTTACAGTAAGAATAGGCACAATCCTCATACCAAGGTAGGGAAAAGCAACCTAGGAGGAGGACAGAGGTCCCAAGAATAGAAAAAGTGTCAGACACAGTTCCTGCTCCTCCTGTTAGGATTAATTGCCCCCTATAACAAAAAGATTGAGGTCACAAACTATGGATGTCTTCAAAGTGACAAAAATCTTCAAAGATGTTGTAAAGAAAGGAAAGTATAATATTTACTTGCTATTGCTGATATTGATATAATCCCCAATTCATTCATGAGTTGCAACCTAAGATGGTGTTTAATATTCCTATTAAGCACATTTTTAATGTAAAAAACCTACAGACATAACCAACTAAATAAGCAGGTACCATATTACTAGGATAATTAATTTTTGCTGATTTCTAGGTCAGTTATTATTCAATAATAAATATTACACTGTGAGTAATACAACAGTGATTTTTAACTTAAACAACCCTGTTTCATTTATTTTAGCCATCAGAAGGAATGTACACAGACAATTTTAACATAAAAGGAATAGTGAAGTGTATATATGCATGGGTTAGGGTGTGTATTTGAGGGTTCATATATGCATGCATGTGTACACATGTATGTATGTACATGTGAAAAAAGTGACCTATACTTCATATTTCATCAGGAAATGTTTTATAAAAGGTGTGCTTTGTATCATCAATACACTAAAAATTTAAATATATGGCTATGGCATTAGTACATAAAACCTCATCTATACAACTGAGTAATCACAACACACAATTAAAAGGAATACAGTGAATATTTCATGAGATCATTCATTTTTAAGCACATAATCATGGATAATCCATCTGAGACTTATTTATTTTATGTGCTTTTCTGTATGTCTGGATATGACAAGTGAGCAAATGTCCATAGAGGCCAGAAAAATATGAAGGATCCACCGGAACTATAGGTATGTATAGTTATTAACAAGCACGTGGCTGCTGAAAGTTGTCCTGTGGTCCCTGTTAGAGCCCCTTAATTACCCCCTTAGCTATCTCTTCAAATGTATAGTAAGCATTCTTTAAGCATACAATCTGCCTCTAACAGCTGAGTAGTACTCCACTGTGTATATGTAACACACTTTCTGTATCCATTCCTCTGTTGAAGAATATCTTGGTTCTTTCCAGCTTCTGGCTATTACAAATTAGGCTGCAATGAACATCTGATTACTATCTATGATGTTTTTCTGACTTTTGCTTAAGTACATTCTGTGAGTTGAGGTGATCCATGTGCTAGTCTTAGATATAGTAGTAAACAAATGCAATTAATATCACACATATATATTATTTCAAATTATTAGCTTCTGTTAAATGGCTTTACTCATCTACTGTTTGACCTATAATCTGTAAAGCAATGGTAAAATAATTATAATCTCTACCAAAAGGAGATTGATGGAAATAAAGGTAACACACCCATGCTTAGGATGAAATGCTTTTTATGAAGTATCATCTTACAGAGAAAATTATATGCAATGCATACTTCCATTTATGTTATATAGGTATCATGCTATAATATGTATGAAAATTAATTTCAAGGCTCATATTCAGTGATAAAATCACTTTGTCTACATACTGTCTTAAGTTATAAAATCTAAACTTACTTTGCATAAATTCATAATTCTTTCTATGATGACCTTACGTGATTATGAGATTTTACAGAAGGGTTATTATGAGTAACTATATATTATCATTTAAAACATCTGTGTTGTTAAATCCATTTCAATAGCACAGTTTAGTGTTCAATTATTCAAAGTTAATTGCATATCCAATTACAAATGTTCTGTCTCTGAAATAGTAATTGACAATCATAATCTGCCTCCTCCTACTCAATCTCCCAAATTAAGCAAAATCTAAAATCTTTTCTTCTGTATAATGTTTGAACAATATCCAAAGCAAAAGCTATTAGCAAAGACAGTTCACAAAATATTGTATCAAAATCACTAGTCATTCTGAGGCACACGTACACATGAATAAGTAAAACAAAACAGAACCACAAAGCGATTGTGTTAAGTAACCCATTTTTTTTCTAGGAAGAAGCTAGAAATTCTGTTCTTGACGACTTTTATCTATCTGCAGATAAAGGGTGAATATGTTAGTTTGTAATGTACTTGGCTACAAGCAGTAAGAAAGGTCAAGCTATGTCCAAAGCAACAATAAATAATATAAATACCTCTCTTGGCTGGAAATAAGCAAATGTAGACTGCTTCTTGAACAATGTGCTGGATTATTTTTGTATTTTAAACCTTTTATTTTTATTTTTGATAGTTTGTGCTATAATCTAATACTTTTTACACCAATCTCCTGTATACCTCTTCTACTTCCAGGAATAAAATCTGAAAACCACCAATATCCACTATGCTGAGAAAGCACAGACTTGCGGTTCTCTTTGTGGTATAATTCCCTTCCTTTTTTACCACTCAGAAGTCAGTGTCACTGAAATACTTTGTTTATGAAATACTTGAAATAAAGTGAATGAAAACATACATTCCAATTCTCATATTAGCCTTAGAGTAAGACCATGTCTTACCACAGGGTGATTGACACTTTAGAATCTCTACTCCAGCAGGTTCTGAATGCAGTAAATGCAGAATTACTTAAGAGAAACATCCGAGATGAACAGAGGAATAGTTTCAGCATAATTGACATTGCTATGATATCATTTGATTTGTCTTCCTCAACTTTTACTGTTATATTAGATTACTGCTGGCTAAACAACTTTCTTAATACTGAACAAAGTTAATTTCAAACTGCAGCCAACATGTATGTATGTACAACTAACTATACATAGGTTTGCAATAACAGTTGATAAAATGAGGTCATGAATGTGATGGTATACAGGGCAGAGTTTATGGAAGGACTTGAAGGGCATAGAGAAAAAGGAGAAATATTGTAAATCAAATTCAACATCAAATATAAAGAACAACCAAAAACAGCCAACATCTTGAAATCAATAATGTGAAATGAACTTAAAAGTTTATTGAAAAATACAATAAAATAAAATAAGAAAGGATGGTGATTTATCCAAGGATGCTTCCTGTGCTCTCTCTGCTTTTGACTCCTCTGGACACTGATACTCATTGTCTTCCAGTCGGTTAGTTCCAATGGGATTCTGGGAAACTGTCCAGATTCCCTATGATTTTATGGGTAATGTTTATGATTAATGTTTATGATTTATGGGTAATCATTATGACTGGCAACACAAAAACTATTCTTTTAACTCATGTGGTAAATCTATGAAATCAACGAGTTATTTAAACCCATTTATTTATCTGTAATACACAGAAGTGTGCTGGTATGTCTCTACAGCTGCTTTGAAAGTGTTCATTGAAATCTCTTAATGGGGAAACGTCACAGACCAGTTTCTGTTGGCCTCACTTGAAAATTTTTTTCTTACAGGAGCACATAGATACCTGGAAAGAATTGTAGGTTTGAATGAACTAGGGTTAAAGAAGAGAGTATTTGTTCAATCACTTATAAAAGTAGAAAAAGTGGAAAAGCAAATCTATAAAGTTAAATTTCTTCACTGCTTCTAAGCTTTCGCCCCAAAACTCGTGTGTGTGTGTTTGTGTGTGTGTGTGTGTGTGTGTGTGTGTAGTGATTTCATACTCTGTATTTGAGCAACTTAAAAGGCCCATCGATTTAAGCTCAAGAAATCTGAATAACTTGTGTATACTTATGTCTGTGTATACATGAAACCAAGAAACCTGTCATTTTACTTATGAATACCTACTTCATTGGACTGTATTTGGTGTTAGTTAATGTATTGTATGAGAAGAATTACATGTATCTGGTAGTATTTTCACTTCATACTCTATTCTATGTTGGAGACAGAAAAGTAAATTCCTAATTCTCTACAGTATTTGGCATATACATTGTGATGCTCTAGTGTATTCTTTCATTAGAAATCAAAGAGTAACAGGAAAGCATGTCTTCAATGCACAAATAGGTCTGGCCAATGAGATTAGCTAGCTTTATGTCATCCAGAGTGAAGTCTCTGAATTGAAATGTACCTTTAGATTCAAACTCTGCTCCTGGTATTGTTCTTGGATTCTGCTAATTTCATTTCCTTTTCTGTAGAGCTGTTAGATGACTAATTCTGTTACTCATAATTGTTGATAAAATTACATAGAATTAAATGGATTCACGACCTTTTTGTGAAAGAAATTTTATATTTGTTACACATTGACTAAAGGGTTCCTAGATATGTACATGTAACTGTCACAGATCTGCCATTGCATTACATGTAAAATGTGTCTGCAATTTGTGTTATTTATGTGGTCACAAAATCAATTTTGAAACACTTTGATATCTGTCACTTTAAAAAAAAAAGATCCATTCTGCCGGAAAGTAAAATAGAAAGGCCGATGATGGATTTGAAGCTATTCAGTCCTGACAGTTAAACAGTGTTCTTGAAAAGTTGAATTATGGCTTGGGGAAAATTTGAAGCTCCTTTCATTTTCTGGTTCTGCACTCTCCCCAGCCCCCCAATTTTTTCTCTTGTTGATTTTTAAACACAATATCCTGCCACTGAAGTATTTCCAAGGATAAAGAATCAATCCAGAGTGTTAATTGTAGTGTTAATAATTGCATAACCTTCTACTGTCTGTAAATAGCCTTAAAGGTTGATAAACTATTTCCTTATGTTGCAATTGTTTCATGAGGTAATGATAGGTCTTCAAATTAGGAAATGTAATAAGTATAAATTAATCTATTGAGTTGTTAAAAGTAGATGATAATCTTCCTTTTATAGGTTTTACTGTGACTCTGCCATGCCCATATATCAACCTGAAAAATTTTCATTCATTCTTATCAACATTGAGATTTGGACTCAATATACTGGAGGAAAATCATAATTGGAATATATAAGAAAGACTGTAGGGTATCAAAATGTATGAAATAAGTACATGAGTGCAAAGTAGTACCCACATTTGCCTTATATGTTTGCACATACTTGAATATGAGACATGTAATTAATATTCAGAAAATTGCCTATGTATATACTACATAATTTTAAAATTCATATATATATATATATATATATATATATATATATATATATATATATATATATATAATTATTTTGCCCTTGTGGACATTTTTGTCTTATACATTAATTAGGCCTATGAAATAATTGCTGCAATCTTAACAATTTGAATTATTTGTCATTTACCAAACTAACTTTATCAAATTCCATTTTACAAAATGTTTGGAGCATATACAAAAGAAGCAATGTGTCTTCTCTTGTAAATAATTAAAGTAATTATACTATACTCCTGTGAATGATAAAATACTGTCTGAAGGCAAAAATGGGCAATCACCTTAGTGAATCCCAGGAACACACCATTACTTTAAGATTAGGGAGCCCTTCATGAAAAGCAGAGGCATCCCATCCAGGGGAGATTCTGGATGCTAATCCATGCTGCAGAGATGTCATTAGGAGAGCTGTTCTAATAGATGAGACTTGCTCAGCTGAAGCAAAGCTCAGTGGATGCAGAGCCACAACTTCCTACAGGTTTCACATAAGCACATTGTTTTAAACTGTGGTGATCAGAGAGATGGGTTACACTATAACCAAGTACAGACACTGAGCATCAATGGAAGAATCTAGACAACAGCTAATTCCTAGAGGGATGTTCATTCAGGGAAATATGTCAGGAATCTAGTGCTAGAGATGAGCTCCAAGAGATATTGAGCATCTCAAGATACACATGATGAAATTTGTCCTAATCAACATAATTTCATAATTAAATTTCAGTCTATTAATTGATAACTGTGAATCAAATTCCCTTGGAAAACAAATGCCAGAGATACCACTAAGCATGCATAAAGACATCATTTTAACACAGTATTAAATCATGAGGAATAATTGTGTGACACCTATACACACACTTATTACAAGGAAGAATTTAATGTGTAAATTTTATGATAGCTCAATCTATAAGAAGAATCTATTATTTAATAAATGTTGCTAACAACAACTGTCAGTAATCCACCTTGAGAAAAATAAAATTGAATTCTGTGTTTTAATTCTTAAAATATATATTTCAAATGAAATAAGCATTTCACAAAAATAAACCAGATACCAAATAATTCAAATAATTACTTCACACAAGCAAATATACTAAAATATATGAGCTGTACTATATATTAAATACATAAACTAAAATACTTGTGTTCAGAAATGCAAGTGGGTATGTATTAGTAGCAGTCTAAATACCTAATTGATATTAAAATGCTATTAATTTTTGTATTAAAATATTAATAAGTTGTATTATATTTAAGAACTTCATTTTTAAAAAATTTTCAGCATTTTAGTCTCAAATCTCCTCCTGTTAATAAATATATCTAAATCTAATAATTTGATTTCACTCTCTTTGGAGTTGTCGGCAGTGGCCTTCACAACTAGGGTATGGCTGATGCATTATGCTTCATGCAAAATAACATAGTAGTGTCTCTTTGTTACACCTGTTATGGGTTTACTCACTAAGATAACATTCTTGAAAGATACCAAAAGAACATGTAACAAATATTGGGAAGGTTTATTTTATTTTTGATTCCATGCACATCTGAATGTTTCTGTATCCTTACACCTTGTGATTACAGAGAGTTTCAAGAGGGGCAGAAATGTTACGAGTTATTCCTTGTTAACTTCCAAACATAGATGGGGGAACTGAAATCTGGTCTTCCCCAAGAGCTGTTCATGTTATTAATTGTGTGGCTATGTGTATCTCTAGTAACAGCACAATTTCATAATATGTTAGTCGTGCGCCTACAAATCTACTCCTGATCCTATCAAGACATTTCTAGGATATTTGTTTCTGTCATGTTTGTTTCATAATTTATTTGACTGCCCAAGTCACTCAGACTTCTTTGTCAGTTACATGCACCCTTGGTAAGTTACAATACGGCAATATGGCTGGTATCTGTCATGAAGACATAAAAATCTAGTCTTTAAAATTTTCAAAGTATTATGCAAATATCTAGTGATTCAGCTGACTGAACACAAATACTTAGCTATGGGTAGAGGTATTCTACCTCTTATATCCTCCCAATGTGCTACTAAGTGTGTGTGTATGTGTGTGTGTGTGTGTGTGTGTGTGTGTGTGTGTGTGTGTGTGTGTGTGATTAATACAAGGCCACAATTTAGAAACACGTTCTTTGCAAAAGAATACCTGTTGCCATTAAGGCTCCTGAGATTTTTAGTCTTATTCTTTTATTAATGTGCTCAAGAGAATCGTTTTCTTCTAGCTCCTGAGGATGATTTCTCTGTAGGCCAAAGTACTAAGTGTTGTCTTATTGGAAGAATTGATTTGGTGAGTTTTTCAGTGTTTTCTCTTGTAGCTATCAATCTTCCAGTTTGTCACCAGGTGACTCCTTGATAACTACCTAACTAAGGCTTTAAGAACCTGAAATAATCTTTGAGATGAAATGCATGAGCTTTAGCAGAATCTTTTAATGTTTACACTTAAGTCACTCGTGGGCTGCATGGTTTAGTTTTTGGTCAACCTGAGAGTTTAAATTGCTTTTAATAAGTGAGTCATAAATAGTGTCTAAAATATATGTGTCAATCTAAATCTCCAATTTGCTCAACTACTACTTAACAAATAAACCAGCACACATAAAGCTTATAATAGCTTCTAACTCTCTCTGACTCTCTCTCTCTCTCTCTCTCTCTCTCTCTCTCTCTCTCTCACACACACACACACACACACACACACACACATACATACATACACACTAACTAATAAACTCACATTCACAGAAACCCAACTATGAATAAAGCTAGAACACCTGACCGAACTAAACTTTTCTTTTGTAGGTAAAATCTGAATAAAATTATTTCTTTGGGCAGAACCGTCTGTGACATTTCTTTGCCCAGCACGTAGGTCCCTGCTTCAGGGTAGATTCGGAGGAGCCACAGCTTGTCTCCAAGATAGCCTACAGATTCTTTTAGTTAATTATCTTCAGTGAACAGGAAGGAGAGATTCTCTCACTTTGTGGCATTAATTTTACAGATTTCTTCTTGGCTTCTTTTCAACAGCTACTTAAATCTGAAACTAAACCCCTCTAAATACTTACTGAGTCCTAGAAAACAGACCTTTCTTTTGCCTTTTGTTCATGTTCTGTTTAAGGAAAACATACTTGAATGAAACTCAATTATATGGATTGTGTTTGATGACTCTATATGTTTTCTTCTTAGATGGTTTGTAAGGATTATTTGGCTGAAAGAACTATACAAATCTTAATGAGAACCTGGCTTTTAAAGATAAATCCTACTTAGAAATGAACAGGTTTGGTTAAAAAAACGATAAATACAGACAGACACAACACATTCGGAGAGAGAGAGGGAGGGATGGAGAGAGAAAGAGAGGAATATGTATGCTTAGTGGATAAATATTTTATAAACTAAATTTAATAAAAAACATGCACAGAAAGTCTAAGCAAATGGGAGATTATTTGTAGGTAGGTTTAGTGGTTGAAAATATGCATGTCTCCTTTTTAACTGCTATCTTCCAAAATAAAAAATAAAAAAAGCCCAGTACCACAATGAGTTTGGGTGCTATTGGCAAGTTGCTTTTGTTTTGAATGACATCCTTAGCTTCTAAATATGTAAGATTTTATCCGTAAGTGCCATTTCATGAAAAAACAATTTTATTTGCTTCATTCTTAATTCCTTCTTTATTTGTGTCATGATTGTATTGTAAAATATTTTTATCATTGGATTTTCACGACAGTTGTTCATTTTCCAGCTTCTCCCCAAAATCCATCTAGGTTTACCATACATAGAGAAATTTCTGTGAGTTCACATGGTTTTATGTATTCAGATTGTATAGCAGCAGTTACCATCTGCCCCTCCACACACCAAGGTCATCATGAATTGCTTTAGATCTAAGACTTAGCTCATATATACATGGATTTTCCTGGTTACAAGGTTAGGTTCTCTAATTGACATGTATTATCTAATATAGATTAATGAAATCACTCTTTAAAAATATGTCGTATTAGCTGTCTTCTTGTTCAGTCATACACATTTATGGTCAAAGTATCTCAGACTATAATAAAATTTTAAAGATTCTATGTGCCTTGTCTTCTATAGCAGCCCACATTTATTTCTTTTTCAAATTAACAGTGAGGATGTATGCAGTGTCCTGTAGGTAGGAAGAAGGGTTGTCCATCTTTTTATAGCTACCATTAAATGTCTTCAATAATTATCCATGTAATACTTGTTTATAAATAGACAGAATAAGATTGTGATGAATACTTGGGTGGATATTTTGCAAGTAGTGTTAGAAAGAAACATGACACTAGGCTAGTAACACCGAAAGCTGTCAAGTAAGATAGATGGCTTTGCTGGTCATACTATAAATAACTACCAGGTGCCACTCAGAGCTGGTGAAAGCCTCATTCTGAATGACAGTCATTGATCGGTTGCAAGACTAAGATACAACCTTCTGTGACACTGCGGAGAAGAAAAGGTTATGCTTCATGTTAAAGCTTTGAATAATAAGGTCAGGATCAAATTAAATGAATTTCTGTGGTGAACACATACAACAAACACAAATTAATACAACAAATTAGGTAGATGGTTACAAAGAAAAGGTGAGTAGGCCAAACTAAGGGTAACTCCTGGAACTTAGTCCTTCTGAATGCTTTATTAATGAAGTGAATATTCTGCCTCATTAAAAATAGTATAAGAATTTGTTCTCACCACTTTTCCGATGACCTTAACTGAAACTTAAATACTACATATATATTTCCTTGATAATGACATGCTTACTAGGGTAATTTTTATATTAAAAAACTGAAATAGTCAGAAGATTACAAGTTGCAGGTATTCATACAACTGTTTACAAATTTGAAGGAGATTTTGTATTTATAATATAGGGGGAAAGTTTAGTTAAGTTTAGTGTAATGTGACAAATATATTTTTACTTAATTTATTAGGCATAAAAATCTTCACTACATCTCCTCTGAATCTAACTTTTAAGACCTGCAAGTGAAAATAATTGCACATTAACTAAAAACTAATTAATGACACATCCCGTCTGCAAGAAAACATACTTCACAACGGATCTAGTACACAAATCTACTTGCCTCGTAAATTTCAAATGTAAAAGTATGTTTATTTCCAAGGTGCTTGATGTTGATAAACATAAGGTCCAAGGTTAAGGTCATACTTATAATTTAACTGGTAACAGTTCCCATGTGTGATATGCTAGAGGTAGATAATTCTTCCATGGTCAACTAACAACCTAGTACAACAAATAATGAATGTGAATTTAAATGAGATTAATTTTTCATTAAAAAAGAGATTGAACTAACTGTCTAAAATTTACTATCAGCTGAAAGGAATGAAAATATTCTTATTTTCAAGTAAGCAAATTAAAATTCTGTCTCTGCGGTACATGGCTACATGTATTATACTACATGTCTATATATCATCTGTTTATCTATCTAACTATTATCTATCGATCAGTTTATATATTCATCTATCTATCTACAATCTAACATTTATTTTCTATTTGTATACATGTTTCAATTCTTACTCTTCATCTGTCAACAACTGTAGGAGAAGTAAAAATCTTATGGTTTTTTTTTTCTTTTTTTTGCCTATAAGGACATTACATTTTAAAACATGTATAGTAATGTATTAAATTTTATATGATGTCTGGATGTTGGATGTATTTTCCATTTTACAGCAACACTGACCAGGTTTCATCCAAAAGCCCATCATAGAAAAGTTAACTAATGAGTATATCAGTGTAAATTATGCTACATCCAGAGATATTTATAGAGAATCAAAAGAAAAAAATTCTTTTTTCAAAAAGAGGCTTTCTGAAATTATAATAAAAATGATAATTACCATCATTAGTGTATGTATGTGCAGGTCCATATACAGAGGAGTAATCGTGACACTGGACTTATTAGGAAGTAAGCAGAGATATTTATAATAGAGTTATATTTCTATCACAATAACATGCATCTCAGGGTATTGCACTCAGCTTACTGGGCTTACACAGCAAGAGTCATCTAATTTGTCCTCAGATACAATGCATTTCTATATGGCACCTAGCCAGAATTTAGAAATCTAACAAGAAAGAGAATTGAAATATTGTAAGAACCAGAACCAGAAGAAGTGGCTGGTCTGTGGAGTGTTATCATGTAGAAAGCATACTGATCCTAGTCCCTTGAACTCTCAGTAGCTGATAATACTTGCAAGAGTGTGGTCATTAATATACTGATCACTACCAGGGAGTGGCGAATGAGGTCTCACCAGTATTTGGCATTTCTATGAAGGCAGTATTTGTTGGTATATAAATAAACATTTTCTACAGTGCTATAGCCATACATGAGGTGCCCATAGTCGATGCTCCTGCAAATATTTCAGGATTCATTCCCTGGTAGGAAGCTCCACTGAAAGGCATTGAGATATAAGACAAAGTAAAATTAAACACAAGAAATGAACATGAAAGTAGAAAGATGATTGGGTCTGAAGAGCATAGAATTAGTAGTGATGTGAAGACAAGTGGGATACAGAGGGTAAGTGCAATAAAATATGCTATATAATGTGCACACATCAATGTATAATATTTTCACAATATAATTAATATGGGCTTAAGCAATCATTGCATATATTTACTGCCTGTCTGAAGATATTTTTTTGCAGTCACTGATAATTGGATATTAACCCCAGCAAGCTCTGAACACCCCAGAAACAACTTATAGACTGTATGAACTTCAAGAAAAAGAAAAAAAAAAACCATTATGCTTAATCCTTACACACCAAGAAAACTTTGACTAATTCCAGGTTACATCCTGCTTTACTTGTACTTTATGCTTATTGTAATTAGTAAGATGTTAATGCACACTATCAAACCTTTAAAAAAAAACAAGCACTGACAAAAATGTATTCATATACTTTTATACAAAAATGCTTAAAATATGTGCATTTATCTTTGTTTTTTAAAATAAAGTTGTTCAATAAAAAAAGGTTTATGTTATTTTACATTGTGTTTATGTGTACATCTGTATGTGAATAAGTGCATGTGGGTGCACGTGTCAGCACGGGCCAGAGTTGTCTGAATCAACTGGAACAGAAACAATCTCTAACCCCATAAGGACATGCTCAGAATAACTGTGGAAGTTTGAATGCACAATTGAGGAAGGGAGAATATAAGGAAGGAGAAAAGCAAAACTGAAGGTAGACATAAAAACAGCGGATTTCACTCTTTATGGACATCAACTATAGACTATAACATATTGAGAGTTGTTATATTATTCTCTTTAAGTTACAGTATTCATAATTAAAATGTGAAATAAAGTTTAAGAATTTGTTATCAAATAAGAACATTTAGTCTTCCACAGATGCTCTGATTTCCAGTTCTACTTTCATCCTGAGAAACTATTTTTTCTTGTCCTCCAGGAAGGCATGTAAACACTGGCACTTGGAGAAACAGTGTGGTGACATGATACTTGCCTACTTGGAGATGACCTTCTATGATAAAGCACTGAGACCTCCTCAGTTCTTTCCTCTGTCACACTGTGGTCAGGAGCAACTCGCCCTTCCTGCCTAATGCTACTTGAGAGGGTAGAGTCTCACTCAGGTAATTATTGGGGTGATATACTTTGAAAATAGACATTCCATCCATATTTTCTTTTGGGAAACATTCCTGACTCATTGGTGATTGAAATAGTCCATTCTGAAAAGATAGAGCTGATTATTTGGGGTTGCCCAAGCCACTCTTCCCTCTCTAATGGCTGCATGGTAGGTCTCAGCACCAAAACCTGTGTCACACAGAGTTCCACTATTGGATGAGTACTATATTAGAGGATTTTTCTGCTTGTGATTAAGGAAACAGAATGTAAGGTCCAAGTCTGTGTCTGACACATGTTGAATTTCTCTTCAGGATGTTACTAATGTGTTCCTTGACTCAACTTCCTCTTCTTTAAATCAAGGATGATGCTCAGTTGTGTACATTCACTGAAGAGATCACATGGTTGATTGTTTAAATGGTTTAAAATTGTTTCTGACAATGTTAAGTGTTCTTCCTTTTGTTGGAACACTCACATAGCAATTTGAAATACTATAATGCTTTCATTTACTCCTTCAACTAGAGATGTTGTTGAATTAGTTATTTAAGCTAAACATATACACAAAATATCAGTCTTCATTTGCACTCAAATGAGATCATGTTTGAACACATTGTACCAACTAAAACTAGGTAAATTTTGTTTTATTCCAAATATTTCAATCAATGTGTATTATCTCTATAAAGAATATTTCTATCTTTCTTATCTCATTTTCTCCTTTGCATTTCTAACTCCTCAAAAACTGCAGAATATTTCTTTTAGCTAATTATTTTTTGCACTACTGAACTTATTTTCACTTCCTGTTTCATATGCCAGATCATCAGGATGACTAGTTCCTTCAAGCATGGCAAGCATTTGTAAGATTTTCAGTGCTGTGCATTTTAAAGCAATGATGGTGGAATACACAGTCTTTCAATCATTACCTAGCATGAATCCGTTTCTTGTGATACTCGATGCAGGATTATGCACATTAGTTATGAAGCCAACAGCTTGGAGCACAATGTCAATGATTCCTCAGTGAGCTGCAATTACATCCGTGTACCAACAATTAAGTATTTGTCCTGTATTTAATAGTGAACATGGCCTCATATCACAAGCAATTAAGTTCTTAATAGTACAATTAGTAGCAAGACCAAATGTAAGCCAAAAAAAAAGATGTTTTCAAATCCCCAAGGCTGTGTGATATTATTTATGGAGGATTTCCTTAGAAGTGGCTTATATCCAGTGATTTGACAGCTGATATTGCTTGTCACTTTCATACCTCAACATAATTCAAATATATCCTTTATCTTTGAGTTTTTTCTTTTCTTTTGACATATAAAAGCCATAAATTGGTCTTTTGTTTCAAGACTTTTATATTTTCAATTGACTCTCTTTTCTGCTAATTGACAGTAGGTAAATTATAACCAGGGATGTCTGACAATAATAACATTCATAAATCAGTAACATTTCACATAATTCCTTCTCTATCTTACACATTCCTACTTAGTAAGTGTAGTTGGATATAACTTTTAATTAAATATTTCACTTGCCCAAATCCATTCATTCAGTCCATCATAACTGATGCTTAAACATTTCTCCCCTCTCCATTCCCAAACTGACATCAGATTGAACTATGTGTTAGCAATTATATTCCAAAAGTTATATAATATTAGTGAAGTAAATCTGAGGACAAAAGGAATCAGGAGTCATGGCTAGCCTTAGTCATAAGAAGAAGCATGGCAGCCTAGGCCCCTGACTGGTAAGCAGACGTTCCTTACATATCAGCAGTTTCATCACATTAGTTTATAATAAGAACGGCATGGAATAATAATTATCTATTCAAAATAATAGTCTCATCACTATGACTATGTGCATAAAAAATTTATGTGTCCCTGTGTATATGTCAGTGTGTCTATACATGTGTGTATGAGTGTTTGTGTGCACAAACATTCACATAATGTAGTGGTTGGTTTTCATTTTCCACAACCTTTTTAATCTTACTTTTTAGAAACAGTTTTTCAGTGACCCAGAAGATCAATAATACTGCTAGCTTGGCTGGCCAGCAAAGTTCAGGTATTCTACTGCCCCCGTGCTCCCCTGCTACCAATCTTTTGACTCAGAGTCAAAGACTTTTTGTCAGTGTACCTAATTTTTTATATGGGTGTACCGGCTGGTTTCCTGTCAACTTGAGACAAGCTGAAGTTATCACACAGAAAGGACCTTCAGTTGAGGAAATGCCTCCATGAGATCCAGCTGTAAGGCATTTTCTCAACTAGTGATCAAGTACAGAGGGCCCAGCCCATTGTGGGTGGTGCCATCCCTGGGCAGGTAGACCTGGGCTCTATAAGAAAGCAGGCTGAGCAAGCCAGGGGAAGCAAGCCAGTAAGTAACATCCCTCCATATTCTCTGCATCAGCTCCTGCTTCCTGACCTGCTTGACTTCCTTTGGTGATGAACAGCAGTGTGGATATACAACAAACCCTCTCTTCCCTAACTTGCTTCTTGGTCATGCTGTTTTATGCAGGAAGAGAAACCCTGACTAAGACAATGGGCAATAGTTGACTTAACCATAATATGCATAAAAAGAACATTAAGTTTTAGTACCTTATTTTATACAATGTAGACAAAGAGAAGACTCAAATAACAAGGAAATAGCTGTCTTCTTGACTTCACAAAAACTACTGCCTTTGTTTGAGCCAAGTGTTTGACTCTTAAGTTCCAGAAGTTTCTTTTGATCAACAAAATCCCAGTATGAGAGCAGAGAACTTTTTAGACATAGGCATCAAGAATGGCATTCTCAAATGTCGCACAGCAATAGTTCACAAAGAGTACAACAAACAGAATTATGTGTTGAAGGAACATTTTCCTTTTCATTGCTGTTTACTTTTCTTATTCTGATGGATATGTCAAACCCAAATGCCTAACACCAAATGTGAAGGCAAAAGACAAAACAGAAGTGCATAGATTAGGGGAGCTCAAAGAAATTTTACGTTTTTCAAATTTGGACTCCTTATTCTTACTATCTTTTAAAATAGCATTACTACAGATACAAATTTAAAAAGGTAATTTTGGTTAGGAGGAAAGGAAAAGTGTGTCTAAATGACTTACTGTTATCTATTCTTTCCTTTGTTTAACTAATCTTTAAATCAGATTTCACCTTTCTAATTGAAAAATAACACAAATTTGAAACATTTAATATATGTGCCACTGTGTGTATGTATAGGAGTAATGTTGAACAAGTACAGTACACACACACACACATTAGCCTCATAAAGTGAATTAAAAATCAATAAGGTAATGATGAAGTGATATTCTGGCATAAGTTGACTAGCCTTTAGATGAACACCATTTAGCTAGGTAGAAAATCAGATTGATGATGATGATGTTGGAGATACAATTGTTGAAGTTATATGAATAGAATATTTCAAAAGAGAGTCTAAATCACACAACACTTTGGACTATGTGTGTCAAATGGGTAATATTTTCCATATTATTCCACATTTCTTTTGAGATTTACTGTGTCTAGAGTACCATGGGAAATGTTTAATAACTTGGCAAATAAAGACTGTGTGTCTGTAGCTGAAGGGATGGCTCTACAGTTAAGAACACTATTTGTTCTGCCAGAGGATTCATGTTTGAATTCTAGAACCCACATGACAGCTAGCAACCATCTGTATACTGAGTCCTAGGGACTCCATTTCCTATACATTTTGTGCACCAGGCATACAAATATCCCTACATGTTTTGATTATATAGATATGCCATAAGCAAAATACCTATCTGAACGAAATAAATAGATAAATAATATAAGAACTTTTGGTTCCTAAGAACTGCATCCTCTTCCAATTGTATTAGGGTGTGTAAGATTAATATATTGTGTGATGTAAAAGATTAAGTATATTATTAAAACTATTAGCATCGCTAATTTTAATGTCTGGATAATTCTCAGTGATATCTACTATGTGAGATATTAATTTCAGTAGAAGTTATCTATACAAAGGGAATAGAATTAGCTTGTCAAAGCCTATCCTACAGAGAAGGAGGCTGCTAATGTAGTCGCAAAGAAATTCCTGCGAGAGATCATACCCAGGTATGGTTTGCCTACCCTGCTTGGGTCTGAAAATAGACCAGCATTCATTTCTCAGGTAATTCAATCTCTAACACAAGTTTGAGTGACCAATTGAAAATTACATTGTGCATAGAGAACTCAGAGGTCAAGGAAAATGGAGAGGATGAATCCAATCCTGAATGATGCCTTCACCAAATTAATCTTTGAAACTGGTATCGAATGGATGTTTCTCCTGTTTTATGCCTTATATAGGACTAAGAACAACCCCTATAATTTAAATTTCATGCCCTTTGAGATCCTATATGGGAGGCTCTATCCCATGCTGCCTCACCTCCATTTTGGAATCTTAGCTGATAAGACCAATGTAAGTTTTTAAAATCCCTGGGACCCCTCCGTAGGATCCAGCAACTCTGGACCGCCATCTTCTAGGTTTATGAATCTGCTTTTCCACTAACAAGTCATGGCTTTGAACAAGGTGACAAAGTCTGGAGTCACAGATATAACCACAAGACTTTTCACCTGTCTGGGAAGGATGCCACATGGTGATCCTGACCAAGCCTGTGGCTGCTAAGGAGGGCAGTATAAGGACAATGACATGCCACTCCCACGCTAGGCCTGCCCGAAGAGAGATCCAGTAGTTGAGTTCCCTCTGGAAGAGACTTCTTGAAGAACTACCACAAGGAAAATGGAGTGCTGAAACTGACTCCAGCACCTCTTTTCCTGCTTGCTTGCTGCTTAATGCTTTGCTGCACCAGTCACTAGCACCCACTAGCTCCTGAATCTAACCTGGCAAATAGTTAATACAGCAAAGGGCTAAGATTGACAACTGGACCTTCCACTCGGCTCTCCTGGGCACCTGGTTCCATGATCTTCATGTAGACCACTGTGACCTAGTGGGTGAGGGATGGGATCCCTCAGTCAACAGCCCTTTACCTGGTTTCAGTTGCAATCCCTCCTCCCTCCTGGGTGGGGTGAAGAAACACTTGGTCGTAGGCCTTTTACATCTGCCCAAGGCACTCTCAGTATCAGAGCCAGCAAACCAAATATGGAGGTCCAGAGTCCTTTTGCTGTGTGGCATGGGATTCAGATTTAAAGGTTGGATAAGCTGGTGCCCACCGCCCCCCAAAGATGACCTCATCAATATGACCAGGTTTGGAAATACGTGGAAAATGCACAAACATCTGGAGCAAGGTCCTGAATAAGAAAGGACACTCAGCATTCTACAAGACAGACATGGGGACCTTGATTTGGGTCTCCTTACTATTTGAATAACCCTGGGGGGAGATTCAACAACCTTCTCATCCAGTTCACAGCAGCTAACAAGAAGGACAATTGGACTGCTGGTTAGACATGGGGACTAAGACTTTACATCTCTGGCTGTGATCCAGGACTCCTATATACTGTTCAGTTGTTCCAACATAGCCTTATAAGATACATGATTGGTTGTAATAGCTCCAAATAGCTATATTGTTTGTTTGTTGTTTTGGATTTGGATTCAGTTTATGTAGACTGGGTTGATATTTTTAGCATTATTGTCCAAATTTAATACATCCAAAGTTTGACATTATTAGGTATTGTATTATTAGATCTTGGAAGTTGATTCACATATAATAAACATCACTCTATATTCTGAAAGCTCTATCTTTGTGTCTTTTGCTGTGATAGACCATTCTGGCAAAAATCAACTCCAGAGAGGAAGAGTTTATTATGGCTTAGAGGTCCAGTCTATCATGGAGGGAAGTTAGGGGAAGAATTAGAACTGGGTTTGAAGCAGAATCCATGGAGAGATGTGGTTTGCTGGCCCAAGAGCCAGCTCATACTTAATAGCATTTCTTATACCATACACTATTTCTGCCTAGTAGTGGACAGTGTCCCTCATATATGGTTAGGATCTCCTGTATCAATTATTGATCAACACAAGCCACAAGGGATAATTTAATCTAGATATTTTGTCAACTGAGAGATCTATATTCAGCTGACTTTAAGCAGTGTCAGGTGAAACACAAGCTGAACTCTGACATTGGGATCTCCGCATTTTAAATGTTTCTCTTTTTCATTCTTCTCTATGTCTCTGGCCTATGCTTCCACATTGCTTATTGTAGTCTCACAGTTCCAATACAAGAGGGCTTTGCACTGCAGGCCTGGGTCAGTTCTTGCTCTGCTCTGTTTTGTTTCCACTGAGTGCTTGCTCTAAAAACGACAAGAGATATTTACCATTTCTCACATGTATAATACAGATATGCAAGTTTCTATTTTTTTTTTTAAATTCACTGTATCTATCAGCTGAATCTGATTTGTGATACCTTTTCTATAGGAGAATAATCATGATGAATACTCCTATTTATCGAGTGCAGAAGAAGAAGTTCAGTTCAACTGAGAGCAAAACTTGACATGTAAAAATGAAGCAGCTTTAATTTTTTAAAAATAAGTTTCATTTAAGTGGCCAGTCCATTTGAAATCAGTGGGTGTTCTGAAGTAACAAACCTGGGCTTATTTGTTAAGGTTTCCCCTACTTTCCTCGAATGCATTTCATCTATGACTGGGAAATTCATGAGAACTGATATTTTACACCATGTCTTCATTGTGGATGAAGCCATTTTACATTCTGTTTCATCATGCTCTGAATCATCATTAGACCTTTGCTGACTCTCAAATGTCAAATATTCTCTCCTGTCATAAGGAATTCATTAAACGGCATTAGGGAAAAGAACAGAGTGATTTGGAGCTAATTTTTCTTTTTATTATGAGCCTTATTATTTGGTCTCCTGATCCATTTCCTTCCTGCAGCAATGAACAATGTCTTCCTTTTCTAAATGGTTCCACTATGATCACAGGTGATAGACTTAAGCAAAATTTACATAATATTAAGACATATTTTCTCAGTACTCGTTTAGATCTCATCAGAGCAAGTTACCAAACTGTAACAAAGTAAATATATGAAAATATCAAGCAGATATATGGGTTATATATGTCCAAAATAATTAAGGGGCATACTAATCAAATAGCAAATACAGTGAGTCCCCATACTGTGAACATATTTACTTTTGAATAACTATTCAAGCAAGATATTTTATGTACACTAAGGCATCTGGTGACCTTGAAAAGCTGGATGTGCTACCGAACAAAAATATATGGTTTGACATGGAATATAATCTGACAGTAAAAATGTAATAGACTTAAAGAAAAACCACCTTTAAAGGAATCAGAGATGTATCTTCAGTTCTTCCTAGGTTTGGTGTGCTGAGTGTCTCACAATGTTGTGGGTGCTAACATTGCTTCTTTGCAATATTGCTTCTTTTCTTTCTCTGTAACTCATTATAATGGTGCTACTTCCACATGACTCTCAGATTATCCCAAGTGTACAATGCAATGAAATTTCTTTAAATAAGTATCTTTACAATGGTTACAAGGTAAGGCATAGGTTATATAGAGACAGCGTGTATTATTTGAATACTGCTTCCTTTCACATCAATATCTATTTTTAATTGGGTATTTTTTGCAGTAGTTTTAGGTTTCTGAAATAGTTACAACAAATTTTTAAATTGTACCCGTGCTTTATGTACTTTTATACTATAAGGGTTGTGCCACGAAATTGTTGGCTTATAAAAATTAAAATATATCTTTGACCTCAAAATATTTTTGCTAAATGTATTTATGTGAATGTCTTATTCTTATAACCAATAAACCAGAAAAACACAGACTAAGAAATTAATGTCCTGAGGTGAGCTATTATGTTTATCAAAACACTAAAATAACTTTTTTCATAATTTTAATGCTACATTATACTTAAACAGAAAATATGAAGGGCTAAATAGAAGTTCATAGACCAAAAATTTTGTTAATATTGTAAAGTAAAACTCTTTTATATAATAATTTTCAATAAGCACTCATTTTCACGAATATGTTATTATCTATGGAATTTTGTAGAATCTTCTAGTTTATTTTTATATGTATGTGGTTATTATTTTGTCTCCCATAATTCAAAAATTAATCTAATATTCATTACGTTTTCATAATAAATTCCATCACATGAACAAGAACTATTATGACAGTACTAATTTAAAAATGTTTAATTTATTTTCATTTATTTAATATATATGAGTGTTCTATCTGTATGAACATCCATGTGCCAGAATAGGGCATCAGACTAATTACAGATGGTTATGAGCCAACATATGGTTGCTGGGATTTGAACTCAGGTCCTCTAGAAGAACAGTCAGTGCTCTTAACCGCTGAAATATCTCTCCAGCACTGACAGTGCTACTTTTTATGTCATAAATCAGTCTTGGAAAGTGAATATCTATGTAATAAAATTTTCAAATATTCTTAGAAGACTATTTTTCCTCTCTTTTAAACTATTTGTTTCATTAAATAATCATTTTTCATTTTA
Organism: Micromys minutus; assembly: GCF_963924665.1. Lineage (NCBI taxonomy): Eukaryota > Metazoa > Chordata > Mammalia > Rodentia > Muridae > Micromys > Micromys minutus. Next base: position 18,777,229 of record NC_137974.1, read on the forward strand.
AATCCCAGTAACTACCCCTCCTCCTAGTACCCTTCTCACAAGTTCTTCCCCCACTACCCCTCTCATTCTCTTCCCCCACTGTAGCCAGACAAGGCATCCCAAATAGGGGAACAGATTCCACAGACAGGCAACAGCTTTAATGGTGGTCACTGCTCCAGTTTCGCAGACCCATGTATATACATGTAGACCCATCAGTATATCCAGGACATAAATGCAGGGGGGGAATACAGCTTGAAGGACTACTTGATTGGGTACATTTTTATTTTTGTATTACACACCACATTTTACCAAATGCACTGGTACATTTCTCCTATGGTATTGCTGAATGATAACATACTAATTTTTAAATGTATTAATACATTCTTTTTTTCTGCTTATAAGGACAAATTATCTCCTTTAGAATTTTATGAAAATAAATGGGGAAGGATAGGTTGGGCTTTTAAAAATAATATCTCTATTGTTGAAAAATTTCAAACATGTTTAAAATGAATCTTGACCATATAGAAATGACATTATAGTGAGTTATAACCATCTGGGGTTATTTTAGCAAGCAAATTAATTTTCTTAAGTTTTGTGTATTCAGCTTAGAGACAGAAGGATGCCACACATCCTACCTTATAAGACAAGGATAGCAATGCATGATAATTTGTCTATTTTTCTTACTGTCATCTACCAATACCTCCTACAAAAATTGAAAAAAAAAGTTTTAACTTCTTTTTTGTATCTTGTAAATGTTTAATAAGCGATTGCATTCTATTGAACTTTATTGACAAGATATCAGAGAAAGTGATCATGTTATAAAATGACAATGGTATATCTTCCTGTGTGCTAGAGAAGGAAAGGAAAAGAAAAGGCAGCAGAGCTCCCTTTGGTTATTCTGGGCTTCCATTAGGACAGAAACAAGGACATTTCCAGCTTCTCCTTAAGGACAGGGATTGCAACCATTCACTTTGAGGGTCTCTGCCCCTAAACTGCCTGACCAGTTTCTTCTTCTGAGCCAATGCAGGTGTCCTTCCAAGAGCCCCTCCCCCAATGCAGTACTAGCTCCTGCCCTCCTTTCGTTCTTCCTCTTTTCCAAACCACCAGGCCCACTTTTCCTGTCTTACAGTTATGCTCTCCCTGAAACTTTGAGATTTTTTACTTCTGAAGCCCCTTTACCCTTTCTGTCAAGAGCCAGTTTGCTGACCTTCAATGCAAAACACATGGCTTTCCCCTTTTCTCATCTCCATCTTTCTCCTCAGTGAAACTGCCGAAATCTGAGCTTCTCTGGTTCCTCCTTATCACAGATCAAAAGATAAAAGAGCTTTGATCCTAACCACATATGTATGTTCATGTTAAGTAACCTCATTCCCCCTCCACCAACTTACTATCAGCACAGTTGCTGCTACTCAAATGCAGACCCACCTTTTCTGCATTTTCAAACTGGATTTGTATACTTACTGTATACAAATTTTGTCTTTTATGATACAGATGAATATTCTCATTTCAAAAACATTCTAACCAGTCTCTCTTCCTACATACACTTGTTGACTTGTTCTTATATTGAATAGTTCTCTTTCATTTCAATAACTTTTGATATGTTCAAGCATCTTAGTTGGTTATATCCCATGATATAATATAGTAAATTATTTTTAACTTCTTCCTTCAGAGACATGGATCTATCTCCCTGACACTTGAGAGGGCTTGTGTTGCTTATTCAGGTAAAGTAATGGTAACCAACAATTTTATGCAAATGCTGAGATGAGGCTGAGAAAAAAAAATGCTTCAGCCTGTCTCGAGGAATCAAAATAATAGAAAACCAAACAAAAAATGCTGTGCTCTTGAGCCAATATTGCTCTACTGGGTTTATTGTGTACTGGGAAATGTCCGTCAGAAGGGATGCCCCAGACACAGATGCTTTCTGAGCAGACAATGTCCAAATTTGCAAGTTCACCTACACAGTCAAGAACTATTTATACACAGCACACCAAGCCCTCATCAAATGTGTTGGAAATATATCTTTGCAAAAACATGGAGGGCAAAAATCTGTCTTATAAAAAATTATGGTGAGGTATTTTTTTTTTTTTTTTTTTTTTTTTTTACATAGCATCTAAGTATGGGGAATTCTAAGGCAAAACACCATGTGACTAATGTGACTATCCATACACTATATTTAACTCTCAAACGGTTTACATCCCAAAGATGCCTTTCAATAGCTGCTAATTACTTCAGCATAAATTAAAACGTTTTATTAGAGCAAGCATAAGACCTTAAATCTCCTTTCTGGGCTTTTGTTCTGAACCATAGTTCCTTCAAATATTTTGCAGTGTGTAATCTCATGCATTCTATCTTTTGAGATAGGTGCATTTTGGCTAACCCTGTTCTAACTCGTTAGTTCACCCTTTCGTCTTGCTTAGCCTGACAACATCCTGCTTACAACTCAGATCTTTCTATTTTGCTCCCTCTTGAGAGACATTCCCCAAATCTGTAGAGTAATCTGTAATTTCATGTAGCCCATAGACGTACTTAGAGTGGCTTTCATTGCAATGACCTTACAGTGAACATTTGCAACTCTTTACTTTTCTTTTTCTAGATTTTGAATTCCTGGAGGGTAAACTTTCTGTTTGTGTTCTCCAGCCAGGGCTAGGGGATCTCCAATGCAGACCTTTGTTGGGTGAGCAAATCATGGCTAGAGGGTTATTTGCAAGGGGGCAGGGTTTCCGGTTTCAACATGGCCTATGGTGCGTCTGTAAGTCTGTTTGCATTGAACTTTAAATTATGAAACAAAGCAATTCTAGGAACACATTCATGATCAAACATCCTAATTCCAGTTGTAAAAATTCTGGAGACAACCACTATTTCTCACTTTTTTCTCCCACCCTGCAAGATCAACCTAAGAACAGTTTAGGTTTAGATTCCCTCTTAACAGTGAAGCCTGTCAGAAATGAGAAACTACTTATGGATCATAAGGAAGATCAATTCATAAACATCATTAAGAGCAAAGATCATACCTTTATAGTCATTAAACTGGAACTCAGTAAGTAAAGGCAGCATACAAGCCAAGGTCCAATTGTGGTCACTGATCAGGTTATAGGCCAAGCTGTTCTAATGGACAGAGACCATGTCTGCTAAATTCCCAATTCTAACATGATGGCGCCACACAATGAAAAGGCTTAATAAATGCTTAATGATGACAAGATAGCTCCTGTGGCATTTGAAGCTATTCGACTTTAAAATAAAAATGTGAAATGGTTCTAGAGTCTAACATTAAAATCGCGCTCAGTAAAACCATCTTTACTTTAATAAATAATAGCCGAGAGGAAGAAATACTCTTTTCAATATCTTTAAATGTCTGTGCCTTGCGTTCAAACACCATATTAAATGCATTGAAAACACTTTGCTGTGTAGGAAAACCTGGGAGGCTGTAACAGATGACAGACACGTCCTCATTCTCAGGCATTGCCTATAGCTAGAGACTTGCATAGTTCTGTTGTTATGATGGTATTGATTGTTAAGTCAACAGAAAGCCATCACAAGGGATTGCAAATCTCTCGACCAATACTCCGTTTTGTAGCAATAAAATGTCATTACTGAATCACCAACTTTCCCCCTGCTGTAATATTATTCTCTGTTGATTGCCTGCCTGAGCTGAAATTTGAAACTGTCACCCTCAGACTTGCAAAAGTGATTCAACTTCACTTATAAGGAAAGTAAAATTAAATATTCATTCACGGGCTGCATTTCAAGTTCAAACTGTCTGAAACTCCTTAAGGCAAAATGTATTTAAGTTGAAACACATTTTTTTTTCTTCATTTTTATGCAGTAAAATTCAGAATGAGTATGTTGGGTAAAAAAAAAATAACATGAAATAATATTTTATTTTGAACTTGGGTTTGAGTGGGGTGTTGGCCCTCTGGCTCTTTTGTTCTTTTTTAACTATTTCCAGCCCACTCCATTTCTTTCTGATGCCAGGAAACAGGTTTGTATACATAGGCAATTGACATTTATTGTTTCATTTGTTCTGTGTTTGTGTTAGCTTCTCACATTAATCAACTTGCAAACTCATACAAGTTTTCAATGACATTATACCTGTACATGTATGTGTTATGGAGAGAGAAGATCGGCAACTGAGGACATCACTGGAAAATAAATATAAACCTTCCCCTGCATTAGAACACATAGGTGTTCCCATAAAAGTTTCTTAACTTCATTGCTTTAGTCTCTTCCTGAGATGAATCTAAGGACAAAAATAACTATTGTATTCAGAACAGATACTGTGTCATGTTGGTCCTTCCTACGATTTGTATTTAATAAAGAAATAACTGGCTTAAACAATTTGTTAGGTTAGAAATTGGAAGCCAACTGGTGGTTGCTAGAGGGTAAGATGGGGAGAACAAAATGCTGCTTAACAGCTGGGAAATTCTACTTCGAAATGAAAGTGCTAAGGTCTTAGAAGGATGCTGGCTGTACAGCATTGCTAAAGCATCATATGTCAGTAAATTCATTGTATCCAAAATATTAATTTTATTTTAAAAAATCATTTATTTATTTACATCCCAAAAGTTGACTCCTTTCCTGCCTCCCCCCAGACCCCAAGGTCTTCACCCTATACACCCTTACCCCTGCCTCAAATACACTGTGGAGCTCCGAGGGTTCTGGCCTAGTTGATACCATTGTGGATACTTCCTATATGGTTGCAACCACCCTCAGATCCTTCAGTTCTTTCTCTAACTCTCCAATAGGGGCCCCCAACCTCAATCCAATAAGATACTCACATGTTGGAATGGCTGAATAACAGGAAAATTCAGTCATACCATTGGTCTGGCTCCTTCTACCTACATACCCTATCCTTTTTTTCCTTTTTTTGGTTGGCTGTAAGTATCTTCATCTGTCTCAGTCAGTAGCAGATAGACCCGTTCAGAAGACAGCCATTTCAGGCTCCTGTCTGCAAGCACAATTTGGCATCAGTAATAGTGTCAGGGTTTGGTGTATGGCTATGGGATGGATCACAAATGGTGCTGGTCTGTCAGACTGCATGGAGAAGAATGCAAGTTGATCTAACTGTATCTCCTTGCACAAAGCTCAAGTCCAAGTGGATCATAGACTTTTATATAAAACCAGATACACTTACTCTAATAGAAGAGAATCTTGGGAAAGAACATTGAACACATCGGGAAAGCAGAAAGTTCCTTAATTTTATATTAAACAAAGATTACTCCAAATATGTGATGCTGAACCTGTGAAATGACTCAATGAAGAAAAACACTGATAACAAACCTGATGGCTAGGGTTAAAGTACCAGAACCCACTGGTGTAATGAGACATAACAATTAATAAGTGAAAATTTTAAAATATATACAACTTAAATAATGTGATAGTCAATTAAAGGTATCAGTCTCTTAGCTTCTGCAGTACTCAGTTGAAGTTATGAGATTAAAAAAAAAAATGGAAAAGCATCTGAACATCAAAGAAGAGCAAAGCAAACACATTATTTTAGCCAGCTAATCAACTTTAATCAGTCACCATGGCTTTCCTTAGCTGAGGCTTTTTGATATCCCAAGGAGCTTCACAAAAATGTCCAAAACAAATAAATTGACTCTGAGGCATCCATCATGTTAGGCTAATGGGTGTCACTGTATCCATTACTGCTCTTTCAAACAGTATGGTAAGACAGTAACAAATGTATCAGCATTCAATTTGCGTTTTGAAAATATATTTCTCTTCTCAATAGAGAATCTTAAAGCTGCCCCTTGCACTCCCCCCTGAGAAACTCCAGAGGAAGTTAATAGGATACAACTGCTTTGGAAAGTGGAACAGAGTCTCATCTAAATCTTTCTTGATTATTCTATTCAAACTTGTGATATGAAGAAAACATGTTGGGACATTATGCAGATTAAATAGAATAGAGAATATAATGTGTTTTTAATTATGTTTGGTATATAATAAATACTTATAAATGTGCCCAAGATAATGATTGTCATAGCATACTGGGTACAAAATATGTTCTGGATTGTACCAGATGATGTGGTGACTGATAAATATCTGACAGATGGCCACTAGGGTGACTAAACTTTATAATATTTTCTTATCTCCCTTACTTAGAAGTTTTATTTTGGAGAGCTTGATAATATGCATTAATTCTCCGCCAAAACCTGTACACATTTGTTTTTTGCTCCAAAATAACATGGAAACCATCTTTGAAATGAAAACATTAGAGGAAATAGAACCTGTACCTATCAACTCTCTGAGAAGAGTCTTTAGCACAATTAAATGACCTAATTAGAAAAAGATACTCACATGTTGGAATGGCTGAATAACAGGAAAATTCAGTCATACCATTGGTCTGGCTCCTTCTACCTACATACCCTATCCTTCCTTCTTTTCTTTTTTTTTTTTTTTGTCTTTTTTATTTAAAAAAAAAACAAAGATAAATGTACAAATTTTCAGCATTTTTGCATAAAAGTATACGAGTACATTTTTTAAGGTTGTAATTAAGTATTTGTGGGTACATATACATACTCATATGTATATATGTAACAATAATATAGGAAAAGAGGCTATTAATTTGAGGGGATAGGAGAGAAACTAGGGGGGCTGTAGGGAGGAAAGGGGGATGGGATACAGTTCTATTTTAATTAAAATATATTCTTTTTCTTTTTGTTGAACTTCACACAGTCTGTGAGTTGTTTCTGAGGTGTTCGGAGCTTTCTGGGGTTAGTATCCCATTATCAGTGACTACATATTATGTCTGTTCTTTTGTGACTGGGTTATCTCACTCAGGATGATATTCTCTACATGCATCCATTTTCTTAACCTTGCAATGGCTTGCAGTATCTCTAAAATCCCTCACAAGCTGGTTTTCCTTCATTGTATATTTTTGATTTGAAACAGTTTTATTATATTTTCCTAATATAGTTACTACATTTGCCATTTTATGTTATAAAACGTGGACATGGCTAGATCTCTAGATGACCTGACATTTTTTTTTTTGACCTGCTACTAAAGTTGAGTTTAACATCCAGGTAAAATCTAAAGCTATGGTATTTGTTTTGGCAATGCTGTCTCTGTTCATTAATGAGAACTATTCATCCATAAATATCCAGCATAACTGGTGGGCTAAGAACTGAAAGAACAGTGAACTCTGTACTATGATGTTCTTCAACACTACAGCATTTACGTCAAGAAAGAATCAAGTATTAAATATCTAATGTTAAAATCTATGAAGTATTTATGATACACACAATATTCAAAATGTATTTCTTTGTAAATAAATGAAAATTGTACACCCAGATTTCATTGGTGCTTTTGTAGATCTTTTCCCCCATTTGTATGTAACATGTATTAATGTCATTTATACAGAATACTTTCAAAGTTAGGTTAAAAACTTCACTCTTGCACTTACCAGCCTGCCAGCCATATGGCATGTTAATTAACCTCCTTGAGTATTAATTGCTTCATTTTTGAAATACTGAAAAAGATCACACGTGTTTGATAATGTTGATGTGAGAATTCAATTGTGAGATAGTTAATATGAAAAATTTAGACAGTTTTTAACATGTCAGAAGTGCTCAGATTGATGATGATGATGAAATGATGATGATGTCCGTGATCCTAATAAATTATCAGTATGGTAATGATGCTAGAAAGTGATTAGGTCATCATAACTAACTACTTTACTGAAAAAAAAATGCATTGGTGTGTTGTTGATAAAGAAGACAGACCATAATTTTGCATGATCATCAATTGTGTCAGATTTAGCTAAATATATACTTCCTTAAGTAAAGTGTTTGTTGCTAATTTTATGCTTTTTTGTAATTAAGATCCTATAGCACTTATAATATTTAGAAACATTTTCTGTCTTGCCTTCTTTCCTAATTAACCATTAGAGAAACATAAAGTGTAAGTAATTATTTAGACCATACTTATAAATGTATGGATATATTAAAATGGCATATATCCAGTAATAATTCATACTTATGGAGAGATAATTATCTATGACATTTGTGTACTATTAATTATAAATAAATGACTAGCTGTTCTATGACTTTAAAGCATTTTATATAAGTTCTCTTTCGATTGAGGAGTTAGCATGCACAAAATATTAAAAATAAATGTAATGGTATTCTTAATAATAGTTACAAGGAAATATTAAAATGCAGAGCAGTGAAAGAGTCATTATGAATTTTCTAAACTTCCCCCACTAACTTTACAAGGTTCTCTAATGGACTTTTAAGACTTTCAGAGAGATACACCTCTGTTATTAGACATAAGAAAAAATGGATAATTTAAGGTGATAGAAAAATTTCTAATATTTATAATGTATGGCTATTGATACTCAAAAGAGACACCTTGTTATATAGATTACAAAATCAAGGCAGATTATTTTCTCTTACTCTTAAATAATAGACAGCTTCCAGAATCTGAAAACGGTGTCTGACTTTTCTTAAGTACTGTTCTATTCCTCTAAAGAGACTCTACGACCAGGATAAGTTTTACAAGAAAGAACTGAATCTGGGCCTTGCTTACAGTTTCAGAGCTTTAGTGTATATCCCTCCTGTGGTAAGATAAGCATGGTAGCCAGCAGACATGGTGACTGAGCTGAACCTGAGAGGAAAAACCCAATCCCCGGGCAAAAGAGAGACAGGGAGAGGACTTGGAACTCTTGTGGTGCTTGAAACCTCAAAGCTCACAGCCTGTACTATGCTTTCACCAAGGCCACACCCACTCCAACAAGCCCACATCCACTCCAACAAGGCCATACCTACTCCAACAAGGCCACACCTACTCCAACAAGGCCACACCTACTCCAACAAGGCCACACCTACTCCAACAAGACCACACCTACTTCAAAAAGGACACAACACTAAATCCTTCTATTTCTTTTGTTCATTTCATTTTTATTAGATACTCTCTGTATTTACATTTGAAATGTTATCCCTTTCCCCAATCCTACGCCTATCCCCTACCCCTTCACTTGTCTTCAGGAAGATGCACTTGCTTCTAATCACCCTCTCCACCCCATTGCCTTGGCATTCTGCTACATTCGGAAATCATGCCCTTCCTGGACCAAAGACCTCTTCTCACACTGATGCCAGACACTGCTATCTTCAGCTACACATGCAACTGAATCAATAGGTCTCTCAATGTGTGTTCAATTGTTGGTATTTAATCCATGGGAGTTGTGGAGTTTCCTAAATCTTGATACTCCCTGGTCACTGAGCATTCATATAATATGAACCCATGGTGCCACTAATATTCAAATCACTATGGTGCAGAATATATCAATTCTCTTAATCTTTTCTACTTTTATTCAGTAGCAAATGAAAGCCTCTATAGAAATGTTGTCATGATATATTCTTCTCTAAAACTGATATTTTTCAAAACATGTAAACAGCTTAGTCTAAGGCTATGCCTAATCTATTTTAACATTTTTTGTTTTTTACCTTTCAAACACCTGTCCCTAACTATTGTCAGTTTCTACATAATTTCCTTCGCCAACAGTGCTTCATGCCCTTGTTCGCTATGGAAGACAAAAGGCGACGAAAACTACAGTCCCATCAATCAAAAACAACACAGTCAGCACCAGGTCCAATAATGAAACAGTGATTTCATAAATCATCTTCTACAGGTTAGGGTCATCTTTAAAGGGGAAAAAAATCTTATCAGGTGCAGCTGAATATTCTCATGGTCTTTCATACTTCAATCTTTAATGAAAACAATATAACAGCTGTCAGAATATAAATGTGTAACCTTTCTTAGCTTCAAAAAAATATGTCCACATTGTGCCCTGATGGTGCCCTTGAAACACAATGAAGTCAGGATATTTCCCCCCCCTCAAAGGTCTATCCATGCCTCTCTTTTAGCAGTTTGGCAATGAAATAAGGTTTTTTTCCCCTTTACTCTCTTTCAGGTATGTGTGTTTAATTCAGTCTAGTGGAGATTAAATTTAAAACACAGATTCAAAAGCTTTTCTATGGCAGTCACTAACACTGAAGGAAAACAGAGGTTTCACATGACATTTTCTTAGTTTTAGCTGAATCGACAGCTCCTGTGCTCTGAGTGCCCTTTCATACATTAGGAAGTGAAATAAGTATCATAAAATGTCTAGATGGACTCAAAACAAATGAAAATTTATCACTTTTAAAATATGGGCTTCACATCTGCAAGGCTGATAATGGTACTCCGAGTTAGAAAAAAATATATTGAGTTAAATGTACAGGGTAGTATGTATTCAACTTGCCCAAATAGATTTTGCCAAGGCTAATGTAATACAATAAAATCTCCTGTTTCTTAATTGTCCTCATTTCAAACACCAGGGCTTAATGTGAATCATATAAAGTGGATCTAGGTTTCAGATCGTCAGTGAGACCATGAAGGACAGTTAAGATCCTGCAGAATCCGTGAACACACCATGTGAATATAGACAGAGTGTACAGTAGATCCAGGAAGAAGGAAACATGAAAATGGAGTTCTGTGTGTAAGCTGGAGGCACCTTAGGCAAACAATTAAAAAAAAAAAAAAAACAAAAAAACAAATGACAACACATAATTTTAAAATCTGCTGCCAAAAAGTCTCTCCTTTGGTTTTGCTTTTATGGCAGACATAGGGCAGCTTCCAGGGTGTTATTTAGAAAACATGCAAGAGACTTTTATTCAGAAGAGGTTGCTGTTTACAAGCATTTTTGAATGGTTAACAATTCTCTGCCTGCTACATAATGTAAAAGCAATGAATGGCTACACAACATCGTTCACACTTTCAACTCTATGTGATTATCTGGTCCACTGGTCTACTGTAGTGTATTTCTGAAATGAATTGAAGATAAACCCATAATAGTCCATTTCGTACAGGCACATTTGTCTCCGTTTAAATTCAAGGCCCAAATATCTACTTATTTCCATTCTGTTAGTGCCTGGTGTTTTCATCATCATAAAACCGTATTAGTTCCTTGATTACACCTGGAATTCTGCAAATGCTGCGAGAGCAATACCAATCTCACGCCAGGCTCTTCATCTGAAAATAATAGCACAGTGGCTGAATTCCAAAAGGAATTCTTGAGAGTTTCCTCATGGTCCTACATTCTGTCCAGTCTGGGGCAAGGAAGTAATTTCTGTACGTTATCCAGCAACAAAAACCTTATTCCTTATACACAGAAACAAACATGATATTTGGATAAGATGTAAAACTATTTGGTATTTGTGCATATTTCCTCTTAACATTATATTTCAACTTGTTAGAAAAGATTATGTTTACTAAATGTACTTCAATAGATACACCTAATTATATTTCTTGCCATTTAATTTTTTCTAAAGTTGTTATATTTTTAAATAAATTCCCAAAGTATATACATTATTCTATTTTCAGGAAATGTGGAGCTATGTGATATATTATTAAACATATACATACATATATATATATACATAAATACACACACATACACACCCCCACACACCAACATATACATGTGTGTGTGTGTGTATATATACTATATATATATACATATATATATAGTAATCTCAGGGACAGAAAAAGAAAGATGACACATTCACTGTGTAATGATTTAATATTTTCATATAAACTAAGCAACCACAAGCAAATAGTATAATAGAGTTGCAGAGGCCATAGTGGTAATGCATAGATGCTTAATATTTACAGCAAACTCAGTCATTCATATTTAAACCAGAGTCAAGACACATAAAATATAGTAAAGCACACAGAAATTAAATGTTTCAGAAGAATATACGTACTTTAAAAATATTCCACATACATATACAAGAGACATAAACTTATTTTGTCACATTTTCATTATTCATAATAAACTTAGTATAGACCAGGAAGTGTGGAGATGGGGAAATTGTAGTGGGGATATACTGAAAACAAATAAATCAAAGTAAATAATGAAAGATGCAAAACCAACGTAGAACGGAATATTTTAGACACACTTCTATAGTGAAATTCATCTTACTGGGGAGTTCAAGTTTCTCTGTCAAAAATCTCACCAGAGTTAAAGGTACTACTGAATTTCTATCAGATAGAATATGCATCACAGAACCCGTGGTAAGGTATGCACATAGGATAAAACGTAATCATGTCTTGCTTCCTCATGGTTTAAGCACTAAAAATGATCCTACCATAAAAACCGAAATAGTTCTCAGTGAATGACTTCAGAGGAAGATGAATTGATTACATTTTTATACTTTCTCTTCTGCTCTCCCTTGTTGAAAGCTCTCCAGTCCGACCGCTCTCTGTTCATTAGTCACTTATTTTACAGATTAAAGACATGGGTATATCAAACATTTCCATCAGTTTTACATCTTTGTCATTTTTGGTCTCATAAAAACCTAGCATATTAAAATTATAATATATTTAAATCTATGTCATTGATTTGAATTGTCACTTGATCTATAGCATGTAAAGAGCTATATGAGATCTATCACAACAATACATAATCATTATATGTGTTTGCTTTTGTACTAGACACAGAAGCTATTACAGAAATATAATATGGCATGAAAGGGCCAGAACACAAAACATATACCTCTTTTGGAAAAAAATTGTGAACCTAATATTGATGGTGATTATATAAATTATAACTTAATGAATTATATCTATCAGCCTTCACTTAGAAATGATAATTTTGTAATTAAAATGTAAGTGTTGCTAAATATTAATTTTTATAATTATATTTTGAGCACAGCACTAAAATATTTCTCACTGCTCAGGGGGCATAACTAGTTCTTGACACTCCGATTTGAGATCCCTTCAGATCAGGAAATTTTATTATGGTATTAAGGACTTTCTTCTCAGCTTCACCCTTAAACAAGTGAGGTCCCTTAAATTCCACAAATCTTAGCTCCATGGCTGGGTGGCAAAAACCAGATAGAAGACCTTTGACATTTTACGAAGATTTTGGTTTATTAATAGAGTAGACATCTTCAAACATCTCTGTGATAAAAATAAAACAATAAAACTTGCCAACAGAAAACGCTTTGTAGCTTCTGTGAATTTCTTCCTAGAACTCAGTATTGGAGAAATTGTGTTCTGAAAAAGCTGGCAAGTTACAGAATGAGAATTCCTAATGCAATTATTATCACCTTTAGTTTTTCCCACAAGAACAACAAAGGTTGATTTCAAATCAATTTTTAGCAGTTAATATTATTCTTTTATGTTATGCACACCATATTTTGAGTAAACATTTTCTTCTTTTTGATGAGTTTATAAATTTTAGGAATTTTTAAAAAATACAAATAAACTTTTTTGAAGTACATCATTTATGACAACGAACATGAGCCATCGCACATCACTTTATCATCCTCGATAAAACAAACAGTATATTTCATCAAACCCCATTTTTTTTAAATAAAAGGAAGAGCCAATAGAATGACTTTTCAAATATCAATAGTAAATCTAAAAATTGTTCATTCTTCAACATAAAAGAATTGCAAATATATTGTCTAAATTTAAAGTAGATTTGCTTTGTGGTAAAAAGCCATTTTGCATTTTTTTTCCATTTCAGTATTGGCAAACATGCATCACAACATGATATAGTTGGCTCTGAACTTTGTATATATCCCAGAATTTCTTCAAACCAGTGACCCCTAGAAGTAACACTGCTGGGGTAACTAGTGTGACATTTTCCAGTAGTAATGCATCCTTATGTGTATAGGAAAATGAATATTAAGTAACTACAATAGAAAGGATTCAGGTTTCTGTCCTGTAAGACCCATACCTTAGACTAGCAGTTACAGTGTCATCAACATTTTCTTTAAGAAATTCCTATGGCTTTTATGACACATGCATGAAGAGAAAAAAAATGGATTCATTTTATGTGAGTAGTTATAATAAATTTACTGATCTATCATACGCCTAATTATTTACACTTTTTGAGTACTGTTGATAGAACAGACAAAAATATTCAACTCCAATGGGAAGTATTTTTACAAGACATTCATAACTTTTAAGATGAAAGGGACCAAACCACGAACCTGTTTATTAAAAACCGGACACACTGCTTTATGTAATTCATAAGAATGGTACAAAGACAAGTAAGGAAACACACTTGCTAGGTAAAATTGAATCAACATTGGTATCCTAATTTATGATCGATCGGGATATAAACCAATCTCAGAGTTCAGGATAAAAGGTCAGCTTAGGGGTCTATTTTTTGACTTTTGGACCCAGGCATGGAGAAAAAAGATCATGTACTTTTTAATGCTATTTGTTATAAAAATTTTTTGAATATGTCTTGTTTAACTGTCTTTGTATCTGTATGTTATCATAACAAAATAACAGAAATGGCAGCATGTTTTCCTAGCCATGTGCAAGTACTAAACTAGTTAATAAATGTATATATCTGTAAAATGTTAAGCACTAATAATGCCTACACTTCAGAGTCTAGGATTACAATCAAGCAATACTTTGACTCCTATCTATAAAGGCATATTCACCATTAATTGCTGTTTTAGATGGCCTGTAGAAATGGAAGAAGTCTTTGCAGAAATCAAGCTCACCATCTACAAAGGATTCAGGAGATGACTTTTAATAATTGCAGCTCACAACCTAATTAGAAGCATGTCCTTGGGTAAGCTACTTAGAGCTCTGATTGCCAATTTCCATAACTGTACACGAGTGATTCAATCCAGAGAATCCCTCAGGTCTTTCAGACCCTATGATTTTTATAAATCTGAGTTATCCTAATATGAGAATATCTTATATTCCAGCCTTTGCAAGACACCAGAAGAGACAGAACACAAGACAGGTCACACCCATGTAAGAAACCCAATACAACTAAAGAGCTTCTGTAAACTAATAATCAACTTTCCTTAAGTATTATTTTTATTGTTAAATATTTTATTTTTATTTCTCACTTCTTTATATGTAATCTTTTTTTTCACTCCAGATTTTATGTACCTCCAGGTCTACCCTACAACTGTTCTATATCTCATCCCTCTGCCCCACCCCCTTTCTCCACTAGGAGGTCCCAACCCATGCACCCCCACCACCCCACCAGATCTCTGAACTCCCTGGGCGGCCAATCTCTTGAGATTAGGTTCATCCTCTCTGACTAAACTCAGACCTGGCAGTCCTCTGCTGTATTGGGGGCCTCATCTCAGCTGATGTATATGCCACCTTGTTTGTAGTCCAATGACTTAGAGATCTTGGGGATCCAGGTTAATTGAGACTGCTGGTCTTCCTACAGGGTTTTCCTCCTCCACAGCTTCCTTCAGCGTTTCCCTAATCCAGCCACAGGGGCAGCAGCTTCTGTTCACTGGTTGGGTACAAATATCTGCATCTGATTCTTTCAGCTGCTTGTTGGGATTTTTAGAAGGCAGTCACGATAGGCCCTTTTTTGTGAGAGCTCCATAGCCTCAGTGATGGTGTCAGGCCTTAGGGCCTCCCGTTAAACTGGAACCAACTTTGGGCCTGTCACTGTACCTTCCTTTCCTCAGTGTTTTCTCCATTTTATCCCTGAAGTTCCTTCAGACAAGAACAATTATGGGTCAGAGATTTTGACTATGGGATGGCAACCACATCCCTCACTTGATGCCCTGTCTTTCTGCTGAGAGTAAACTTTACAAGTTCCCTCTTCTCACTGTAGGGCTTTTCATCTAAGTTCCTTACTTTTTAGTCCTAAAAGTCTCTCACCACCCAGGTCTCTGGTACATTCTGGAGGGTTCCCCAACCTCCTACCACCCAAGGTTGCCTGTTTCCTTTCTAGCTATTGTTTGTGCATATGGAGACAGTTTTGGGTCATTGAGAATTCCTGTGCTTAGCCATGATAACTGACTCAACCAGCTCAATTCTGAGCTCTTCTATTTAATTGGCCTGATGATTGGCGGTCCTGTCGTAACAACTGATACTTCTAAATTTCACCAACATGGAATTATGTTAAATAAAACATTTTTAAAGGTTTTATCCATTTTCATTTTACTTGTATGAGTGGTTTACCTGCATGTATATCTGTGCATTAGTATTGGTTCTGATAAACAACCCGAGCTACAAGAATGTCTTAGATCCTCAGGAACTATAGTTGCAGTAGATTGTGAGCAACCATGTGTGTACTGAGAATTGAATGTGGATTTTTGAAAGTGTAGGCAGCGCTTTTAAACACTGAGACTCTTCTCTGATTCCAAATGAAATGTCTTATTCTGATATGTATTTTCTATCACAAAAAGTCTTTTGATGCCGAAGTAGCCATAAAACAGGTTAAATTCCATTAATTAATTAATTAATTAATTAATTAATCAATTGCAAGACAGCAATGTGCATAGTTGGGCATAAACACACCAAGTGTGCTTCTAGTACTTAGTGTCTGGTGTCTTATTTTTATCTTCTGTACTCAAGAAGCTATTATTTAGTTTGCATATATTTTTCTTTTAGCTTTCACATCAATATTACCAATATAGTAAAAGTATCATTGAAAATAGACATATGTAGGTTCTTTTTTTTCATATTAATCGACTTAAGAACTGATCTGAACTTGAAAAAATATGTTTTGATTTTTTGATATCAACCTTTGGGATAAATTATTGTTTAGAAATTCCAGGCATTGTATATCACTGTGCTTTTCCGCAGTGGGTTTCATATAACCTTGTAGGTTCAAATCCACCTGAGAACCTCTGATGCAAACTGGCCTTGTTATACATAGATATGTATATTGTAGTGTGATTACTAATATTTGGCTACATGTTTATTTAGCTGATCATTGTCAATAGAATAATCTTCAACCCTTGTGTATATGCAGGGTGTATTCACACCTCTGAACATTATTTACTGTTCAGCATTACTATAAACTCAAATAACAGCCCTGTGAACCATAACATTTTCTTCACAGTAATCGAACTATGATGACTTGTACTTAGGTGCCCTATGTCTTAATTCATAACCAATTTTAACAGGGCATGTTTCCATGACACCAGGAGACCCTGTCTTCCAGAGTAGAAGAGAATGGAATGGTTCATGATTGATGACACTATGCAAATGCTCGCACCAGCCAGTGAGCTCTTGCAAAGAAGGCGTGTTTGACTGCATTCTGCCCAACACAACAGCTCATTAAGCAATATTTCCCCATTAATGTTTAGTATTAAACAGTGAATGAAAGACTAAATATCATACGGAAAAACAAATTGAAAACAGCACAGTAGGGTTTAGGGTAACTGCCAACAGCCTCCCCTTCATTTGGAAGACAGCTTGGATACCTATTCCAAAGATTAATGAGCAATCAGTTTTAAATTCAACCAAGACCTGTATTTAAATTTTTTTCCCTCTTTTGAAAACACAGCTTTTGAGTTACACTAACTGAGATAAAATACAGTATTAGCCTTTCCATGTGTTGTGTAATTCGGTTAGAAACATGAAAGATTGTTTCTGAAACATTTCCTTCACATTTTTTATCATTTTTTTCTTGCACAATTTGAAAGGAAATGGGCCGTGATGAGGTCGGCAGTCTCTGCCACATGATGCAGAATTGTGCTCTCTGTCAGTCACTCAAAAAACAGTCACCTCTTTGAAGATGGAATAGGAAAACTGCTTTTATGAGCATCACACATTCTATCAGAGGTTGCAAAAGCAGAATTTCAATTTCATAAAAACTGTCAGAAGAAGCACCTTTCTGTGAGGGCAGTGATACTGTTACAGTAAGTGAAAATGTGGTCGACACCATTGTTGTGCTGAATCTTCAGGACAATGACAACAAGACTGATCTCTACCACACTGAGAAACATTTTATATTCAGTCAGGCTTAGTTTTACACTCCACATGACCAAAGCCTTACTATGTGAAATCATTGCTAGGGAAGTCAGCTGTTGAGACCTAGCTTAAGAAAAATGAAGGAGGGGATACCAACTGTTCTAACCATGAAATTGCATATTGTGCGGCAATGCATATGTTACTTAGCAACATCTACTCATCCAACTGTGAATTTTAAGATGACAGAGAGTAGATACTTTTAAACATCTAGCTGTGCAATAAAAAAACTCATAAAGAAAATTGTAATTAACAGAGCAAGCACATTATTGAGGTATCTTTATTGAGCATTTTTAACATATGTGATTTCTTCAAAGGCCTGCAAATAAAGGTAAATTTTTCAGACCTAATTTTGGGAATGTATAACCATATTTCTTCTAGTATTTTTTATTTTAATTTTTAATTGAACAACTTTATTTTAAAAACAAAGATAAATGTACAGCTTTTAAAAGCATTTTTGCATATAAGTATTTGAATACATTTTCGTCAGCACTTGATTATTTTAAAGGTTTGATTCTTCTAGTCTTAATTCCGTATGTTTCATTAAACTTTAAAAGAAAAATATAACATTCTATGCTTTTGTTTATTATATTAAATGCTTTCTATATATTAGTCAAAGCATAACAATTAATAAGGACATTGTAAACAAATTTGTATTAGCAATTTTCTGAAGCCAAATGGAAACTTATGCCCAAACCAAGCAAGTCCTATATTTATTTTTTGTTGCAGAAAACACCTTAGATCTGTACATAACTATGTAGTCTATGCTACTGAGAGTGCATCGTTATATAATCATGGTGAATGATAGGAGCAGGAAATGTGATGGTTTGTCTGAGAATCCAAATTAAATGTTGCATACCATCCATTAATAAGACATAATCACTACAAAATTGATCATGATGAAAAGCTGTTCCAATTGTTTAAGGAAAAGTAAATCCCACATACCCTAGAAATGCTTCCAATAGATTCAGTGAACTCCCAATCAGAATTTTATCCCTCAAGCATGGGCAGATTTCCTACACTTACAAAGTAAACTCATTTGTCTGGAAAGTCCCTGCATGTACAGCAAATTTCAGATGTGGGGATGAAGTCTTTGAACTTTCCATGAGTAAATGGAAATCTAAGAAGAAATCACTTTCTAAAAGATGCACACCAGAGATCCACGGAAGGAGAAAAGGAAGAGGAATCGTGATCATGGAAACAGAAGTTAGAAGGACAGCTACAACTCCCAGAGCATGTGATGCCTCCAGACATGTCATCAATAAAACAGAAATTCCACTAATAACTGTGGAGGGATTAAAACACTGCAATAAAGTTGTTGACAATTTCTTCTTCTTACAAGTAGAGTAGAGAACCATCAAGATGGAAACTAGTAACTCTGGCTATTTAGAAGATGATGAAGGAGAGTAAGTGAAAGATTACAAAATAATTTATTATTATTATTATTATTATTATTATTATTATTATTATTATTATTACTATCACTATTATCACTATTTATATAATAAAAATGAAACTTCATGGCTATTCCTATTTTGTTACTGATAAAAATAAGGTAGGGAAGTTATAGTGAGTCATGGTGCCTTGCCTTGGCATCACTGTTCCTGAAAGAGAAGGCACAGTGATCTCAGAGTCTTTTGTCAATTTGTCATTCAACCAAATGAGGTAAGCTGGCCTCTCAGCAATTTCTTGAAAAGTATCTTCATTCTATCATTTGCCTTTCCTATGGCAATTCTGTGAAAATGCTTCCTCATCATTCCCCCTCTCCATCTTCATCATCAGCATTGTGAGAATTTACAATCGTGTGGCATGTTCATTCGGCTACCATACTATATAGCACATACTCATTTCATCTTCATTGTAATCCAAAAAAATAGGAGCTATTGTTCCGGCTTGGATACAGGTGAGCAAGTTTCTCAGTTGCCCAAAGACAGGAGGGTGACAAGAGAAAATGAACTGATGATAGAGATGCGGGAAAACCACAGTGACTCATTTGCGAAGCAGCATCTGTCATTCTTCAAGGGGCATGGTTATTTCCCTGAACTCAGATACTGATGATTCTAATGTATACACAAAAGAAATATGATGAGGCATGTGATGCAGCAGAATAATTCACACGCTGTCTGCTCTATAGGGAGGAGGGACAGATCCGGAGAGGGGACCAAGTGCAGGGAGAAAAAGAATAAGTAACAATGCTTCTGTGTATAATACATTTTTCCTTATTGTATAGAAATTATGGTATTGTACAGAATCCATAGATTCAGTCTTTGAACCTCAATTTCTTTGCTGAAACATTCAAATAAGCCAAATAAAAATATTATTTTTAAATTATTTATTTTTATGTAGATGCTTTTGACTGTATTTATGTGCACCATGTACATGCAAGTGATGGCTGATGTCATACGAGGGCAAAGGGAATCCTGGAACTGAAGATTCAGGCATTTGGAAGTTGATTATGGTTTTATTGTGTGTAAGATAAAACCTTTGACAAAATATTCAAGCTTAAAATAATGTAACCAATAGTATATTCTTACAGTTTTAATATTGAATGCATATCCAAATATAAGTTGAATTTCAACTAGTGTTGCTTTCATTGCTGCTGAGTCATGTGATCCAGATCAGCGTAGCTAAATCTATGGTCACTCTAAAGAATGACTAATATGTTTTGTTATTCAGATCTCAAGTACAAAGTGGGAAGAAACAAGTTAATAAATGGCGAAAGTGCACTATAAAGATTTCAGTTTGTTACTATGAAAAACGTGTAAAGTCTGTGAAAAAGTAGTTTGTAAGTTCTATTATTAATTTAAAAGCAAAACAACCTAAAATCAATAGAGATATTTCATATGTAATAAATACTTGATATTTAGGAATCATATAAAATAGTTACTAAATTTATTTGAATGGAAATCTTTGGGTATCAGAGATTTCAATCTATTTATTCATTACACCTCATTTAATGTAACATCTACATTTATTCTGCCACAGGAGGATTGCATTTCCTTTTGAAAATAATGCTGTGTATCACTTATAGTTAATTCTGGAACAAAATCATCATCACTATATTACATAAATTTGGGGAAAAAGCCAAATATACAAATAGTATTATCTCTCATCGTAAAACTGCAAAACTAAGGAAAAGTAAAAAGTTCAAAATAAAAAATAGTTTATAATTATCCATCTGTTAAAAATTAATATTTCAGATAAATAAAGAATTCAAAAACCTTCATATGGAATATATAACTGAAGATGAGTAAGGTATATGGGCAGATATCTACTCTCCAAGCAGAATTACAAATAGAAAACACATATGAGCAGTTAGTTCACATCATCACTCCTCCAGAAAAGTCAAAGCCATACATCAGTGAGTTGTCTCATTATACATAGTATGATCATCATCAAGACAGCTTAAACAAATAAGTACCTAAGGATGTGGAATCAAAGAAATTTGTACATTGTGGTTTAAATTTGTACAGATTTATGTAGGGTAATGTGGAGTGTCCTTCTTAACGTATGTTTTATGGGTCATCCTCAGGGTGAATGCCATCAGAACAAGAAAATGGTTATAAAGTTCCAATAGATTTTGCCACATTACTCATAGCAGAAAAAACTTAAAATCACCTAGTATGTTTGTCCAGGGTATGAATGGATAAAGAAATTGTTGTGTGATTTTGAGTGTGTGTATGTGTGAGGGTACCATACAAACAGTTGAACAGTCCTGACCCACTAGAAAACTAAAATCAATTCTTTTGAAGGGAACATTAACTTAGAAGATGCTGTGTGCTTGATTTTCCTACCTGGATTCCTACAGCAACTGGAGCTGATATAAAAGAGTGATTGCTGATTCTGGAAATGCATTATGAAGTGTGTGTTGATAAAGAGATTGGTCAGATGTCCTGTAAGCCTGTGTAGGCAGATCACACTAAATAGAATTAATGTGTAATGCCATTTTCACAATTCTGGGTAAACTAAAATAAGACATAATAATTTTAAAATTTATCTGAAAGAAAGAACAAGCGTATGTCAAAAAGTTTTAAGTCTTATTTCACCATTCAGTGAACAGAGAATATTAATAGTGATATTCTAATGAAGACCTGTAAGATGGTATATGGAAATATGAAAATGCACAGCTATTAATAAAAATAAAACTGAAGAGAGAAAAAGAAAAGCACAGTGAGGAGCACAGCACCCCTAGCTAGTGTTAACTCATGCCTCCTGGGAAAATTCAGAAGCCCAAAATGGCTGCACTGGGTGACTAGTTAATCAAACAGAACGTGCTAAGTTTCCACGTGATACATTGCAGGAAAGTAATATCTGAAGACTAAATCTTTAAATATATGTATATTAACTCACTTTTCATTGTTATCACAAATTTCTAAGTGAAATATGTGTGTGTATGTGTTTGGGGGGTGAGTTTGTGTCTTTTTACTGTACATGCAATGAGAATATTTTCACAATTCACTAGGTTTTTGTTACTGTGAATATGAGGATTAAGATGAGCCAAATTCTCTTAGCTCATTTTTTCTACTATTGAGAGCACAGTTTTTCCTTTACTTAGAAGTTGTCTTTAACTACCTGCTGTCTTTAAATGATCACTAGAGATATTATCACTCGGTTATTTCCAAATTTTTCTCCTCTTTAAAGTTCCTTTGACTTCTTCCCTAATCAGTTCGGCTTTTGTGTGTTCAAAATTATGAACGTTCCCTGCTCACATACATCCCATCCCTTCCTCGTTTTTTGTTCCTTTGCGCTTTCACAAAAAACTGAAAATTATTAGTTATCCCTCTTGCATTCAGCATTCAATGCTCCTGCTTTTTTTCTCCATTAGCATTAATACAGCATTTCTTAACATCTTTCTGCTGTCCCTTTCACTGTTTTTCAAACAAAGCAAACTCAGGAGCACAGGGCATGGCAGACTCGCTTATTTCTGTACAACCAGATTCCCTAGAAATGCCCGATGGTTCTCTTTTGTGATCCATGCCATTACAATTTGGCTTCTATACCCAAAACACAATCTTAACAAGGGGATGTATATGTCCTAAACCTAAAACAAAAATTTCTTTGAATGAAAATACTTTTAGTGTGAATTACGTTTAAAAGATAAACCATTGATATTTTCTCTGTCAGGAGCAGAGAGCCATGGAATGTGTTTTGTGCATCAATGAATTTGAACAGCTGCCACCGTGATAGCAGGGGCATGTAGCTATGAGCAGGAGGGCCTGGGTGACTTTGAAGATAGAGGAGGACTGCTGTCAGTATAAATGACCTTCTTCTCATGGGCCAGTCTTGGACACTAAACATGACTGAAGATAATGGTAATTCGTTTTCAGAAAGCCATCAGTTTACGAGACATCTCTTGGAGAGCACAGCTGAGTATGCCAAATGTATGTCCACACTGACATTTACCTCCCTATTCTATAAGCATACACAGTTCACTGTATGTAACTATCAAGGAAAATGTAAACAGATGGTGTTTTATTTAAGGTGTGTAAATGAAGAAAAAAAAACCCATCTATCAATTTTTACAAATATGTATCAATTTTCTTTAAGTTAAAGATGTGGTACTCTCATTTATCTTTGAATTCAACAATTTGTGTGTGTGATATAAATTTTGTATACTCACCTGAATCATGAGTAATTGTTTTCTTCCTCCCTCCCTCTATTATTTTTCAGTCCCTTTTATTTTATATGCACTAAGTGAAGGTAATGGAAGTCTGAGTGTATTCCTAATACTCAGAGCACAATTTTTAATCTCATTTTCCTTTAAATATTAAAACTGAATAACAGGTTGCCTAGTGAAACCCATAAGGTCAATAGTTTATAAGGATTACTTTTTCCTATTCTTTTTTTAAGGATAGTTCAAAACAGTGTTTCAAATGGTGAACAACTCAGAGCCAATCCTTTAATTCAAATATGAACTAGTGTAGTAAATATGTACAAGACACATGTAACAGAAAAGGCTGAAGCTGAGGCAGGAGGCAAACAAGTTGGCCAGGTGAGGATAATTAAAGAATTTTATCCATATCTCCAACTGTCAAAGAACAAAGTGTATTAATACATATTATAACATTTTGAATATTTTCATTACTATAAAATAAAATGTTTTTCAAGTGAATCAAGATAAGCTAAATATACAGAGTTAGTAAATACACATTGTAGAGAGTAAAACATTCCGTTTTCTTTCACAATGCTATGCTCCCTTTATCTGTTAGAGAACAGATCTGTTTTAATGAAAAACATCCGGTTATTTATTAAAGAAAAAGTTATTATGCACTAAAACCTTATTACTACATATACAGACATATTTCTTCACATATGAAACAAATACGTTTAGAGTGGTTAAATTTTGAGTTATTAAATATATGATTCCTATGAAGAAAAGACACAAGAAGCTACTACATTTAAGAAATCATATGAATGACAGTGACCATTACTATAAGTTGTGACAATAGTGGCAAGGGAGAGCCTTTTCCCATCACACCCATTTTCACCATCCTCTGACCTGCATTAGAAATACAGAAAACAAATGGCCGATGAAGTGAAAGTGTGATTCCTGTGTAGCTACATAGATAATCTCTGAAAGACCCACTTGTGCACTGTGTGATTGGGCAATGAAAACTCTCAGCAGGCCCCTTCACAGGGGAGTCTTCCATTACTGACTTGGCATTTCTCCTCAGCAACTAAGGTCACTCAATTATCCTCTCCTCAGCTGCCAGTCTAGCAACTAGACTACTCTTCCAGGAAGCTCCCATTGATAGTGCAATTGGACAAACCTAGACAAAGTGCTGGTATCTTGTGAACGTGTTTTCCCAGACATCTGAAGTGTAATTTTCAGGGATGCTATCAACTACTAGACTGCACATAAAATGTGAGTACTTGGTCAAAAAGAAACACTTGTTTTCCATTGCATGCTAGAGATACTGTCCGCAATGCTGCTATGAAATATGAGTTACTTTACATCCGATCTACCTACCCATGAACAACAACAACAAATCCACTTAGGAAAGAATTACTTTAACAACACAATTGCTGGCAAGATTCTTATAAAGGGAAAAGTGGAGATATTATGACAAAAGGCATCATTTTCCATCTTAAAGAAGAATACCCTGCTGATACATAGTTTACACAAGTAGCAAGAACCCTAATGCCAATTTAAAATTTCTTTTTCGTTAACTTTTCATTCCACTTTGGCTAAGTATGTAAGGCAACTTTAAAAAGAAAAGAAAATCCTGTGACCTCTAATTACTCAGTTATTTTTCAAAGTAGCCTCAACTTCATTTAGAAAGCCTCTGTTCTAGTTTGAGTGGCACCCATCCTGCTCTTCTCCAGTATTCTTGAGGGCATTGCCTGCTTCCACAGTTAAACAGAAGATTGCCTTTAATCTCCTCTAACTGCTGTTGACCTATCTCTGCCATTTCTTCCTAAGCATATAATAAATCAAGTGCATTTTACATGAAAAATGAAGTAATTACTTGGTGAATCTGATGGCTAATTGCACACCAAGTCCTCTGGGAAATATAGGACAAATCAGTGTCAAATTTCAAAAGAGGGGAGAAGGTTGAAGTTAATAACACTCAGACTGTGGCAGGTTGCAAAGAACTTGAATTCCCTGTTTCTTCAGACTCCAACTGATTCCATACTGCAGGGAATTGAAAAATTTTAGCCATACACTCTACATTTTCGTTGATAATGTGGTTGACAGACAGGAAAATAGAATCTACTGAAGTAAAGTTAACTATTTGAGAGAGAAAACGTGAGACTGTTTCTTTATTTTGTTTTTTAATCACAATGTGCATGAAGGTTGTATCTCTATCATGAAACTCACATTTGCATCTAAAATAACACAGTTTCTTTATATGTAAGCTTATTATACCTAGAGCTCAATGAGGCCAAACTGGAACTTAATAGCTATTTACTGCATAATACATAAAGAACATACATGCATTTCTTCTCCTTCATGTTACTTACATTCTAATAAGATAATATGAGACTGTCTTTCTCGAATTTATCAACAACTCTCCAATATTCATTTTCAAAATTAATAGTAAATTTAATTTTTCTTCTAAGGCCTTCCTTACTATATTTCACTGTGACCTGGGTTTTGACAGCCCATTGGTCAGCAGTAGTATTGTTAATGCTTCCAGCAGAGAAGAAGCCATAATCATGGTTTGGATTCACAAGAGCCAGCATTTCAAGATCTGCTAATTGCAGAGCTTCTTTGTTTCATCTTCCAAACACTTCAGATAAGAGAAAGACTGTATAAGCTTACTTAGAAACATGTTCTTTTTTCCTGAAGACCACTCTTTGAGTATTTCTAATTGAAATAGTTTATTCAGAAGAAACTAAGGGAGCTGAAAAGATGACTGACTGTGAAGTGAGGAGCACACATTACTCTTGCATAGGGCCCAAGTTTTGTTCCAGGATCATTCAGGGAGAAAAGCATATAACTGTAAATCCAGTTCCTGGGGATCCTCTGGCCTGCATGAGCATCACGATTGTTCATATTTATGTGCCCATATATGAATGTACATACACAGACAATATTTAAATATAAAAATAAGACATTCACTGGAAAAATAGTGTCTTTTGATCTTGTAACCAAAAAAAAAA
The DNA here is from genome assembly GCF_963924665.1 of Micromys minutus. Classification (NCBI taxonomy): domain Eukaryota; kingdom Metazoa; phylum Chordata; class Mammalia; order Rodentia; family Muridae; genus Micromys; species Micromys minutus. The sequence continues at coordinate 18,803,557 of NC_137974.1, forward strand.
AAAAAAAATGCTATTTAGGAAAAATCTTCCCTGTATGTCTCATTTATCTACTGCCTCTCCAGTGATGATCCAGAGAAAACAAAAATACAAGGCTGATATGAAACCTGCAACTTCCTGTCTCCTTTCCCCAGCAAGTCGGCTCACAGAAATAGGATGTTTTAAGCAGAAAGTAGCATGTAATACATGCGTGACAAACACAGGGCATTCCTTTGTGGGGAGCACTGCCATCTGTGGGGAGCAATGCCAGCTGTGGGGAGCACTGCCATCTAAACTACGCTGCTCATCTCTTCTTAAAGTATGCACATGTTTTTACGTGAAGTGAGCTGATATTTATACTGACATTCAGGGTAATCTCTCACTCCAGAGCACGGGTTCCATATCACAAAGGGACGGACTCAGCCCTGATGTCTGTTTTAAGCTCCTCTGCCGTTTACTTACAGTTATTGTTTTCCTATACTCCATTTCCTTAAATAAGAAGATTACTAAAAATCACACCTAGAGACTAGAAGTTGCTGAACAAATGTGGCTTAAAATAAAGGCAAATAGACAGAACCTGTTTTGTGTTTTGTGTTTCCATTTCTTTGATCTCTTTTTGTCCCTTGCTCTTTTGAATAGTGGTTCTTTCTGACCCAGGCTTGACAACAACATTGGTTTAAAAAGAAGAAAAAAAAAGACAAAACAAATGGAAACCTTCCGATAATAAGTAGCTCTCCTTTTTAATTTCTTGTTAGACCAAGAAAATACATCACTTTATTGCTACCAAGCACAAGACAACCAAAGCTTTCATCCCTACTTAATCTCAGTGGATTGCCACGGTATGCTCATTAACAGTTATATATGGAAAGCTGATTAGAATCATTGTCCTCAATCTGGCAGTCGAGAAAATTATTACCCACAGCGAGGCATAATGTTAACATACAAGGCCATAATATTAGGAATGATCAGAAAGCAATCTTCCCATAGAGATTCACATGAGGTTCATTCACTTGAGATTCTTTTCTATTAAAAATATAAACTCAAGAATTAAAAGGAACACACACATATTGAATACTCTTCCAAAAAAAAAAAGAAAAAGAAAAAGAAAAAAGAAAAGAAAACTAAGAAACCAAAACTAGCAAACAAAAAAACAGAGACACATAGAATTTGCTGTAAGTTGTGCTGGCATTTCAGTGTCTAAGTGCATAAGTGTCAGGAATATCCAAATCTGACTACAGGTTTAAAACAACTTATTTATTTATTTATTTATTTATTTATTTATTTATTTATTTATTTATTGTTACATTTTAAATTCATGATCTTTCTGTTGGTGCGTGCACCAGCATAAGTGTGTGGTTGTCAGCTTGTCATTTGAGAAAGTGAGCTCTAGGCATTGTACTTAGGTTAACAAGCCTGGCAGCAACTCCTATCTAATAGCCCATCTTATATGATTCCAACTATACTCATATACTTCTGACCCTTCTATCTGACAGCGTATGCTGTCTGTTATATGTCTTGCCAAAAATCTTTAAACAGGATGGATTTTCAGTAATTTTTAAGAACTCAGTCAGGTGGCTGGAGAAATGACTCAGGAGTTAGGTGTACTGCCATTATTAAAATGAACCTAGGTTATACTCCCATTATCTACATGATGGCTTACTGCTACCTGTAACCTAGGTCTGAAGTCATCTTCTGGCCTAACATATATGACTAAGTTTCTTGACAATGATGTAAAATAGAAAAATTTGAAAATATATTAAATATTTTGTTTAGTCTGGGCAATATATTGGCATAGGAGTGATGCCGATGTTGTAGGATTAAAAACTTATACACTGGTTAATGAAACCCACTCAAGAATCTGAGAATAGATAGGCAATGGGTTTTGAGGAAAACCACATAATAGTGCTCTTGTAAAGTAATACAACAATCCCATGACTCCAACTGACATAGGACAATACCCATGGATCTGCATCTTCCTCATTCACCATCAAATGCCATCTTCTTACATTTCATGGGAACTAATAATTCCACAACAGAACAACGTGCATAAGAAGAGTCATTGGAGAACTTGGTTGTTAGTGAAATGGAAGGTCTCAGAGAGCTATGTAGAAGGTGGAAAGAGAAATAACCAGAAGTGATGTATACCTCCAAAAATACAGTCTGTTCTTGTCACAAGACTGAAGGAGCTGATGGGGATTGCAACCTCATAAGAACAATGTCAACTAAGTAGACACCCCAGAGCTCCCAGGGAATAAACAACCAACCAAAGAGTACACATGGAAGGAACCAGCATGCCATATGCATATGTAGCAAAGGATGGCCTTATCTGACATTAATGGTAGAGGAGGGAATCTTGATGTCCCAGAATAGGGGGATGATAGAGGGTGAGGTAGGAGTGGGTGAATGGGTGGAAAAGCACCCTCATCGAGGCAATGCAGGGTAACAGGGAATGGGATGGGGTGGTGGTTGAGTGTTAAATATAAGGATGTATCATTTAAAATGTAAATGGTTACTTTTTTTAAAAAAGGTTGATATATATAACATCTCAAGATATTGTGCCAGCAAATATAATGTTTACACAGGTTCAAAACCAAGGAGGTCCCAGTAGTGACTGAGTTACATGGAGACAAGCCCATCTCTTGCTTGCAACTGATATCCACTCACAAAAGATACTTTTCGTCAATGGAGTCTTACTGGGTATATCTGCTATAGCTCAGCAATGATCCATGCACATATATAGTGGGCAAACACAAACCAAATACAATGGAATTTTTGTAGGATTTTTTTTATTTGTATCATTTTACTTTCTTTGACTATTTTTGGTCCTATGGTCTTTTGCTTTAATATATTTGTTGCTTTTTGATGTTGGTTTTTACTTTAAAGTAAAAGAGAGAAACTGTGGAGTTGAGTGTTGAGGAGGAGTTGGAAAGGGATAAATGAAGATAAATTCATAATAAGAATTATGATTTGGAATTTTTATAAAATTATAATTGCACATTTTTAAATTTTAATAGCATTACTTTGATGTATTTTCCTTTTCAATACTATTACTTATATTCAGTAGAGGCTTGGTTATTTATCTCAGAGTATTATTCTGTCTCAAGCTAAGTGAAGGGTTATAATACATGCAAAATTTCAAAACTTTCTTACCCCGATATTATATATAGCAGAGATATGTAGAGCTAAAGATATCTACATAGTTATTTGGTTACCTTCTGGTCTCTGTAACATATCTTCATGAAACTATTAATGTGTTTGTATTCAGTAGAATTCTGGCAGCTCAGGGCTAATGGGATTTGGGTTTCTGGACTGGAGAGAGTCCTGCCACAGAAGGCTAGGACTAGGACCTTCACTTGAAGAAATTCACAAAGCCACCAGCTGTTTCTGGATAACCTCCTGTATCGTTCAGACTGTTAATCTGTTCCTTACAGACTCTTCCTATAGTGTTTTTTTTTAAATAATTAAATTACTGTACCTCTGTCTACACATAATGGTTTAACCTTTAAAATGCTAACTATGAGAATCACATTAAAAAGAGAAAACTCAACACTCATAACACAGTCACCATATGATAACAGTCAGAGAAATGTTGCCTCTAATATATTAGTCTGGATACCTAGCTTGATTCATGCAATTCTACAGGTCATTAGCCCATTCAAAGCTGGTATCAGAAAAGACAGGAAGTGATGATTATTTAAAACAATTTCTCAGATAAAATAAAACCTTTAACAATTTTGATTTTTATTTATTTTATATTCTTAACATTTTTAATTACTTAAAAATGCACCTAAAATTCACTGAATATTTCTTTTTTATAAACATAATTTTTTTTAATATTTGACACTTTGCATTCTGTGTTTCTTCCACCTAACTATAAGTGAAAGAATCACTCATTTTCTTTTTGGAAGTATGCGCATAGGCTCTAGGTTATGCCAAGGATTCTAAAAACGGAAGTATCTGAAAGTAAATAAAGGTTGCGAACACATAAAGAAACCTGTTGGCAGAACACTAAGGAGGTATAGGGGTCATAATAAGCACAATCCTACCAGACTTGAATTTTACAAAAACTGGATGCAGGCCTTCCCTTCTTTCTCTATAACATGAAAATCATTAATACACGAGGAGAAAATTGATGTGTCCCTTATCAGTTATTAGTTATAAATTTTCTTCAGTAGTTTATAAAATGCTTCAAAGTAAAGAGGAAAATATATTAAAATATGTAGGTTCTTTAGAAGCAGGATTAAAGTCATAAAGAATTATTTTTAAAATGCCAGGATGAAAATCAATTTTAAGGCGAATTTAATTGTTTAATAAATTGAGGTCACATATATTTCCACTAGAAAAATAACCTCTAAAAAAGTACTTTAAAAAATGTGAAATTAAAAGACAGATTGTTATGAACACAGGTATAAAGTAATATATTTAAATTACAATATGCTAAAATAGGGACTTAATAAAATTTTTTCTAGATCTTACTAATTTATATTTCTACTTTTGTATTTCTAAAATTATTATAATTAACAGAAGTATAATAGAGAAATTAAACATAAGATTATATGAAAGAATTTTTATTTATAAACATAGAATTAAACAATTATAATCTCATAAAAGAGGCAAAATGTTCTTATATTTAAGAAAAGAGACTAACAGAATTTTTTTTTACTCTTTTCCAACCAAAAATATTAGTAATGTTAAAATCTTTATTAAAGAGAAGAATCTAAAAATAATTTTAATATTTTTTCTTAAAACCACTTATATGAAAATAGTAACTTTCCTTTGTTAACATAAATAAAGCCATTACATATTCATGTGCAAATATTAAAGTATTAGGTCTCTTATTCTTATATATTTTCACTAAAATTAATTAAAAAATACAATGGGTTAAGTAAAATTTAGATTTTCCTTTTGTGTTGTTTTGATTTTAATAAACACATCTAAGATTCAAGTTTCTTCAAAAGTGCTTTGTCCCAAATTGAGCAGTTATTTATGTCACTGAATTTACATAGAGTAAATGGCATCAATTATTTATTGCGTTTTGTACATATATGGCTGCAGTATTAGGATAAATCATATATGTTTTCATTTTAAGAATCATAAGCTTAAAAAAAGGCATGTTTATTTAACTACTTTATTAATTATGTTATTTAATGTTTAATTAAAAACCAATCTAAATTACCATCCAAAGAAAAATCAAATGCTAATATTAAATTCATTTTATTTTCTGACACCCAATTTGAATGTGATTGTATAACTTTGGTAGTTCTTGGAACATGAGATAACAATGGAGAATGAGAGTCTTATAAAAACAGTATTTGAAAATAAAGATGAGAAGAGTTTTGTAATAACAACGCCACACAGCAGCATATATTCTTCGTTTTAAGCCTTTCAGTAAGGAATATGGTTTTCCTCATTGTTACTTTTAGAAATGCCATTTTCATCAATGTATAGCATTATTTCAGTGTCAGTTACCAAACAGTATGACCACAAATATATTTTGCCACTTTACCCAACTGTGTGACTCCAAAGAAACTAGATGTTCTAAACAATCAAAAGCCAGAGAAATTATTTGTGAGTCAGGGGAAAGGAAAATTCTACTTTCTAAAGATGGATACTCATGCCTGTTTGGTGACAATATCTGAGCCCCAGGCTGCTGTATGGTCCATGAATTGTTCCGGGTGTAATCAACAATAGGACTACTTTGCTCTTTGCTTTGAGGTCTTTGTGTTGCACTAAATAATTAAAATCATTTAACCTTTATATCCTGAGCTAGTGCCAGTACCCATGGGACCATATGGCACTGTTGGGATCTCTAACTTGGTGTTCCATGCCGCCTCTAAGAACTCAGGCACGCTTCACTCTACTGCTCCTACTGCTTCTGTCGCGGGTGGATATGACTGGCCTGGCACGTTCTTTTCCTCCGCCACCCAGCACAAACATGACTCTACAGCTAGGTAACTTATCAAACAGGTTTATATGTTAATTTCTCAAACCACAAACCCTTTACACAATAAGCTTACAACCAATGGACAAAGATATAAACGGCCCTTCTAGATGAGATAAACAGACCCATTGAAACCCTAAGAAATAATAACAACTTCTTCAAACCAGAGATACACATCAGCTTCCATCTTCTTTCCTCCTGGACTTTCCTCTCTCTCCCCCTTTTCTGTTTTTTAGCTTTTTCCCCCGCCTACATTTCCACTGTCTAATCATATATCACCTTAACAACAACCCACAGCTTTGTGTTTGATAAAAGGTTTAGCATGTCCTAGATACAGTAAGACCTTTTGTTTGAAACAGAATTGTAGATTTTTCCTTCATACTCTTACACATTAAAAAGAAAGTAACAATACTCTCTTCCTATCTATGGGGTATTGATCCTTTCATGAAGATTCTAGAGTGATAATGTGACTGCACTCAAGTCTTCCACCTACAAGAATCTATTGAGAATTGGTGTTTTCCAGCATTATCATGAAGGGAATATATTCAGTACAAAATAGGAGCCTTTAAATTTTGTCCTTCTCTTTCATACACACTACTTTTACTGTGACCTTAGTGGCATACATTCCTTTATAATCCAGAGTTACCAATAATTCAGTGTAGCTGTCTAACACATAGTGCACATATCAAGTTTGATATCCATATGAATCATCATAAATATCGGCAACATAATCCATTTTTAGAGATTCTAAAATTCATAAGAAATTAAAAACTAAGTCTTGCCAAATATGCCAAGCACTATAGTTATTACTACAGGCTAGGCCTTTGCCTTCTACTCTAAATCTTGGCTTGTTTTTATTTTAATTTATTGTAAATAGAAAGTGATACATGGCCTCTAACGTATTCAATCTGTAAAGGTACAATAAATGAGTTACTAAGGAATATGACCCAAATCTCCTTGATAGTCCATGCATAAGTGGTTTGAATGGGCAGTCACATCAGAAAGTCACCAAGTATCTGACAGTCTGGTTAGCAGTAAAGCTGACATAGAGTTCTTCAAATTGCATTATTCAGAGACAGAAAAGGAATTAAACACCTAATTCATTAAATGTCTTATGTAAACCTAGACAATGTTTTAGGGAGTGCTGGTATTTTTACTTGCATCGACTCTGCACTAGGTACTGTTTATACACTTAATGGATGTTTTCTTTTAATTAAAGGAAACTGAATATCATTGCAACCTTTTGAAATGCAACATATATTTAATATGATCACAAATGCTTGTTGTCATTGTTCAGACTTTGTGAGTATGGCATGTTCACAGATTATCTGTACTGACTTTCCGTTGTCTCAGTTTCCCAAATGAACGACCTGACCTGAGAGCAAAAATTGTAGGAACAGTCTCATATAAAGAACTGATAGCGTTTTATTTATGAAATATCAAATCAATATTAAGTGACACAGTTTCCTTTTGTCTTTGATTGTTTTAGAGTACAAAATTTAAAAAAATCCCCTCATTATTCATTAAACAGACATTATACTCATTTATAGAACCTAGACTAATAGACTAAATTCCAGCAGACCCTCTTCTTTCATAATCATCTAGGTAAAGTGATCAGAGACTCTGACACTAAGTCTCATGTCAACAATAGCTTTGTGGATGTTTGATATCATCCCTCGAAGCAGAACCTGTGACCCTATAGTTGAAATAATTAGTTTTCCCTCAAAACAGGATGCTGATCAGCAAAGAACAGATTGTTTCAAAAAATTTGCTGTGAACTATTTTTAAAAATACTATTTAATTTAAATATTAATTTATAATAAATAACACATAAGATGAGATTCTTTTTTCATTAATTTTATAATTCATCTTACTTGATTCTACCCACCATCAAATATAATTTCAAGAAACAGAGTAGTTCAATCTGAAGACTATAGCTTTGTTAAGGGTGTCTTTGCTAAAGTCATGCACTAAAATAAGGAAGAAGATATTTGAAAGTTAAATATACATCCAATGATGACCAGTTTGGAGCTATTTCTTTTGAAAAATATAGTTATATGGTAACTGAAGATATGTAAAATAACCAGCACCTCATTTACATATTCAGCATAATATCACTTAACTTAAAAATAAAATGTTGCAATGTTGGGTTTTTGTTTCTTATGGTTCAGAAATGGCATTGCAGAACCTAAGTTGAGCTTAGAACCATAACTAAATAGCTGTAGCTGGTCTTGAACTCCTCATTCTCCTATTTCTACATCCAGAACATATAAGGACCTGTTACTACACTGTTCTGAAACTTCTGTATTTTGACTATATGAGGAGTAGTATATCAGTTCTTCTCTTACATCATTATCAAATTTAACTCTTGCATGCTTGAACAACAAAAATCATAAAATGCCTTTCTTATTTCAGTTATTTGTTGCGGATTTTGCAAAGACAAGAAACGTAGGTTTTATTTTTTAAGTTTTATATAAGTAAAAAAAAAACCATAACTAGCTAAGATGTCTAAGGAAAGAAAAAAAACCTTTAACTTGGGATTATGGTTTCAAAGGTTCAGTCCATTATCATCAAGGCAGGAAGCATGGCAGCATCGAGACACATGAAGTATTGGGGGAGCTCAGAGTTCTACATCATAATCTTTCAGAAGGAGACTTCTGTAAACAGCTAGGTATTGGTGAAACTTGAGCATAGGACCTCAAAGACCAACCCAAAAGTGATGCATTTTCACAAACAAGGTGACATTTACTCCAACAAGGCCATACCTCCTAATAGTGCCACTTTCCATGGGCCAAGCTTATTTAAACCACCACATAGGGGAATTACAAAAAGATGTTATTGAACTAAAAATAATGTTTCAAATGAGTACGTAGATCTCATTGAAATTATAATATATTTAAAAGATATCTGCTAAACAAATACTGATTTTTGAGTTATGTGCTCATGATTATCTAGCATCATCTAATGTTCTAAAGAATTTATAAGTGGTCACTGAAATCAGATATAACACAATTGTAAATGGGTTAATGAGAAAATTAATTTTGAACAATTGGATTAAACTAAATAGTGTCATGTTACTAGCACAATTTTAAGGGTTGAAAACTCTTTCCAGAATATATCACAGTTATACAATAAGTACATATAGACTTATATATCTATTCATTGACACTAATTTCTGAAGCACAGATACTCCTTTTAAATATTATGGGATGGCTGAATTATAGGTACAAATATGCCTACGCTAGTGACTGAAACATGGCCAAATGTTCCTATATGTATAAAACCATAAAACACACTGTTTGTTTGGCATATAACAATCACCATAAGCTTCTCACTTACTCCTTGTGGGTATCCAGGGGTTATCAGTCATTCAGTACTGTGCTATGCACAGTGAGTGAATCAGTATATTCCTCTTGGTAAATGTAAGGACTGGATATTGAGTTACATTGCAATAACAACACATGAATTTCATGAGATTCCAGATACATGGGTTGTGGGTATTTTATGTAATAAGTATATAAGTAACAGAGATAAGGTTAATTCAGGAGAGTAAAATAGGAAGATAGAAGAAACATTTAGTAGAAAACCTAGAGTAAGTGGAGCTTTCTATGAAGATGCCTACATGAAAAATATTCTAGTCAGAATTTATACGGTATGTCTGAAAAATTTTTATAAGCCCGTAGCACACAAGTGGAGGAAGATGTGGAAGAAGATGCTGTCGAAAAGAAATATCGGGACCAAACTAAGTAAAGGCCTGTGGCCTTCAGAGAAGTCTTTAAGTTTATTCTATAAAGATTAACATAGGAGTCATTCAAATAGTTTTTTAGTTAAAACAAGTCTTTTATCCTTGGTACATTTGGTTATTAGATCACCTAGGCAATGAATAGGAAGTGTTCTAGCTTTGAGTATCACAGGAACCAAATTTAGCAAACATGTTCTGTGTATGCCCATCCTAATATATTCTACTGAACAGTAGAATTTTAAAAGAGCAAAATCGCCTCCACATTGAGAGTTGCTCCAGAAAGAGCTGATTTGCTCTTTTTTGTATATTCAAATGCTACTTAATAATGATGCAAGAAAATAAAGAGAATAGAATATTCAAATATATGAAGGTCATTTCTTTCCAGGTTTCATTAAAGTTACCTGAGTTGTCTACTTCACAGACAAAGACATTCTTGAAAGTCTTTCATGCTAATGATATTCAGACAATGAAAATATTTCACTTACATTTTCACTAATTAGTGCTTTGTGCTGTTGATTTCTGCATATTATTCATAATGACAGTTAGAAAGGTGATAGATTAACAATTAAAATATGTGTATTGAAAGCAATTAGACCTGATGAAACTACAAAAAGAATTTGTCATCCGGAGTAATTATTTAATGCTTCCAATGCCTTTATAATACAAATATTCAAGAAATATTACCAAAGGTTGAAATGCTCAAGAATTATTTTTTCCCCTCAGATGGAGTGAATTATAATTTAAAAGCCTTACATAGCTGCATTACATTGTTCTGTAGGGTTTTCTATAAAAACAGGGCTGATAAGAGATTCACTGTATGTAATCTGGTAGAACTGGTCTGAAAAATTAACAAAGGTTGTTGCTGTCCAAGCATTAGGAATATTTCTCTCTATATTGGACTAACGATTGAATCAGGGCCTCAATTTTTCAATTCCTTTTATACATGCATAAATCAGAGCTTTAATTTCACCTCCTTTGGTTCAAGCTCATAGTTTCATTAAGATCATTAACTGATAGAATGAGACCCCTCTATGTCACATATAATGTTTTCTTGGCCATTTACATGTTTGTCCTTGCAGCTTCAACAAAAATAAATGGAAGGAACTTCATAGAAACTTAATAGCTGGCTAAATATCTGGAAATAGTGATCTAATAAAATTGGCATACATTCACTGAAGAATATGGAATAAAGATGATTGAGTAGGTTTGAGTGGAAAAGCATACTATGAAACAATGTAAAAAGCTCAGTATTTGTGTAAACATTTTTGTAAATGTATCTTTATTTCAGATGTAAATTACCTTGAAGACTTACTGTGGAATAAGTTCACCCTTTCTTCTAGTTATTTTTTCTGAACTCTGGTTGGCTGTTTCATTTCAGCTATTTTGACTCAAACTCAACTCCAAGCCAATTGACAATAATTGATTTCTCTTTGCTTCTGACAGAATTGTTCTGCTTGACATCAAATGAACTCTGGCAATCCATTCTAGTCTTCTGTCTTCATCTCATACTGTGGCTTTATCTGATTTCACTTTTAATCCATCTCTGTAAAACTGTCCTAGTAAAACTTCCTCTGCTGACCAGTACCCACAAAGGAACTCAACTTGACTTACTGATTGGAACTTAACTGCCCCAAACTGACACAACTCCTCCATAATGAACTCAATTGACTAAACTAATTCAAATCTTAGCACCCTCTTTGCTGCTCTCAAGTAGTTTCTCTTTTCTGTGCTGCTCTTGTAAGAGTTGAGCATTCCTCCTGAAAACCAACCTAAATTTATTTATTTTTGCAACTAATTATGTATTAAAAGTGCCTGTCTCTATTCCAAACGGAGGAATTAAACTTGTGTCATTCCCAAAAGGTCACACAACCTAGAAGGTCTTTGGATGTGATCACTTGACAGAGCAGCCATGTTGATGAATTAAAATTCCTCTCCCTTTTCTATTCTTGAGTAAGGCATGATTTTTAGAATGGTGCCTAGTAGTTTATATTTCCTTTCCACTTATACACTGAGTACAGAGTGTCATTACTTGGACTTTTCTTCACTAAGAATTTGGCAAAGATATTTATTATTTTCTAAATGTATTCAACTACATCTGAGTGATATCACTGGTGTTAGTTTTCTCATGATACAAAAACCTCACTTTCCTACTTTTTTTTATTACAAACTGATCACAACATCTTTTTTATTTTGGATATCTGAATACTATTTCAAATTCTCTAATCATTGTTGTAACATCCTTCTGTAAACAATAAAGCTAAATTCAATTGTAACCCCTTGAATATCCTTCTTAGGTTCTATTAAGAAAGGAAAAAACTTGTTGAGACACATAAACCATAAAATTTTCTTCTTGTTCTACAAAATACACAGATTAATATATTTTTGAATAAATGAGAGAATTTTTGACATATTTAGTTGATATACGTGGATAATCTGCTCTGTTCTGAAGGGAAAAAAAGGAGAAGTGGATCTGATAGAGAAGAGAGGTATGGGAAATTAGGAGGTATAGAAAAGTGAAGAGAGGAAAAACTGTAGTCAGGATAAATTGCAAGAAAAAATTTATGTAAAATATATATAAATTATGTAACACATATATGTAATTTGGGAATGTATGCATTGTCAAATATAAAATATACTTCTTAAAATTTTTATTTAAGAACATAATTTTTCTAAATTTATCTCACTGTATATGAGTAAGGAACTTGACCATAGCTAGAAGCTTGAAAGACCTCAGATGTCCTTCAACAGAGGAATGGATACAGAAATTGTGGTACATATATAAAATGAAGTACTACTCAGGTTTTAGAAATAATGACTTTATAAAATTTTTAGGCAAATGGATGGAACTAGAAGGCATCATCCTTAGTGAGGTAACCCAATCACAGAAGAACACACATGGTATGTACTCACTGATAAGTTGATATTAGCCCAAAAAGCTCAGAACACCCAAGAAACAATTCACATATCTTATGAAGCTCAAGAATAAAAAAAAAAAAAAAGGAGGGAAGGAAGGGCAGAAGGTGGGTGCATCAGTCCTTCTTAGAAGGGAGAACAAAACATTCATGGGAGGAAATAATGGGACAAATAAAGGTGCAGGGATTGAAGAAAAGATCACTAAGAGACTGCCTCACCTGAGGATCCACCCCATATGTAGCCACCAAACCCAAACACTATTGCTAATGTCAAGAAGCGATTACTAGCAGGAGCCAGATATGGAAGTCCCCACAGAAGCTCTGCCCGAGTCATATGGATACAGTTAAGATTCTTGCAGCTAGCCATTGGATTGAATACGGGGACCCCCATGAAGAAGTTAGAGAAAGAACTGAAGGAGCTGAAAGGGATTGCAACCCCATGGGAAGAACAACATTACCAACCAACCAAACCCTCCAGAGCAACTAATCACCAACCAATGAGTACACATGGAGAGACCCATGGCTCCAGTTGCATATGTAGCAGAGGGTAACATTGTCTGGCACCAATGGGAGAAGAAGCATTTGGTACAGTGAAGGCACATTTTCCCAGAGTAGGGGAATACCAAGGCACTGAAGTGGAAAGGTTAGTTTAGAAAGCGAGCACCTTCATGGAAGCAAGGGGGATATGAGAATGTGGTGAAAGGGAATAACATTTGAAATGTAAATACAGAGAATATACAGTAAAAAAATAACGAATACCAATTATTGTAACAAAATAAAATTATTTTATATTGTATAGTTAAATACAGTATATAATTATATTGGATGAATTGTGAGCGATTTCTAAACAGATAGAAACAGATGGCCAGAATTGATTTAGGAGCTACAATTATCAACTCTAATCATCTAAGACTTCAACCCTGGCTTTATGAGATCTTAACTACTTTGAGTGTCACAAGAGACAATTCTTCGTCATTGCAATTATCTGAGATTTTGTACAGAACATTCAATAAGGATCTTCCCACACAGGTGAAACCATTTCTTTTTAGAACATTCCTTTACAATACTTCATTCTAGTCTATACGCCTTTTGCTTCTTTGCATCTGGATTTAACAGAATATATAAATATATGACTTTATGTTTCTATCCTAAGCCACAAATTGTGCTGATTTTGAGCCTAATCTCCAAAAGGTGTTCCAGGGTCTCATTGATCATTACAACAAGGTTGCCAGGTAAACAAACTTCCATCAGTCTCTAAGAGGATGAAATAAAAGTGGCCTAATGATTCTGTTATCATCAAAGCCAACACTGAAATAGATAACAGGTATTCTGGGTGAGACCACAATGTTTCCAGCTAATCCGAATGTTTATCGACTGAATGCAGTTATAATATGTAGCCATGGGTGTAAGCGTCAACCCTGAGCTCAGACCCTATGTTTGAGAGTAACCCATAGATTTTTTTGCTTTAATATTGTAATTAGCACATATGCTGCATAAGCACCATTAAATAAAGAGATTTCTACACCTACTAATTATTGCTTCAAAATCCATTGCACAAAGGTGCTTAAAATGGAATCTAAAGTATAGAAATTTAATACCTGGATTCAGAATAGCCTTCCACAGAAAACAGTGCAATTGAAAAAGACTATTTATATTCATGCACATATTCATGACAGAACTATTATAAAACCAATTGTATGTTCATATAAACACATAACATTGTATTGCTGGTTTTTAAACTGAGCAATTTTAGTAAGAAATTAAATTTGAACTGAACTATGTATCAAACTGTCAGTCCTATTCAGCCAAATTAAGTGTAATTTGTGCTTCCTGAACAATATAATCAGAAAATTATTTATTAAGCTTCCCTTAGATGCCAACTAAAGTTTGAAGTTCTCCAAAGAGCTCTCAAGGATAATTTTATATTAGATACCACCTAGGACACAATTAAAAGTTTTACATCTTCATAGGCTGACAGGCATCACAAAATGCCTTGAGAACTTGTATTACTTTGTTTCTGTATATGTGCAATTAATACTGATTACCACAGGACTAACAGATATGGAGAAGTAACTAAAGAACCCAGTTGTGAGATATACAATAAACCATTAGTGATAATTAAAATTTATTTTGGATCGGCAGTTTGCTAAAGAGTCATTGACAGTCATTGGCTTTGTCTGAACTAATTTGGGTTATTGTTTTATTTAATTGGGTTCAATGAATATCTTTAGCTTTGCTGCAAATTGAACAACACACCTGTAAAGTCTGTCTTTGACAGTGTAGACAGCTTACTTGAATCCCAGTGAAAGTAACGTTTTGAGTTCCACATGCCAGGTCAGTAAATTCACTTCAGGAAACTAATTGAATTTGGATAGGAGTAGTTGGTGACATTCAGAAGAATTCAATTTCATTTGACTAATGCAGAATTTGAAACATATTCTTCTGAAACAGTTTTTCTTCCATTTTAGGGAGAACAGCAACTAGTTCACCCGACTGCATTTCTACTAGCAAAGTCCTAGTAGAAAAAAGTCTTGGAACAAAGTGTTCCTTTATCCAGAAAATAAGTGTTCCCATTTGCCTTGTGGATTTAAAGCCAGCCACTTTAGAGTTTTCTGTGAGAACACAATCACTCTTTTCTAAAGAAAAGCACTAGCAATCAAAATAACATGAATATGTTCACTGCCTAGTACTATTGTGAAATTACTGGACCAAGATGCCTTAAAATGACAGAAATTGGTGTTTACAGTAGCAGAGGAGAGAAGTACAGAATGGATGTAGCAGCTGGGATAAATTTCTGCTGACACTCCAGATAATCCTCCCTTGCCTCTTCACTTTATGATGAGTATGATGACTCAGACTCTGGGAGTGTAACTTTGACCTCCATTCCTGCTTTTGGATAACTGCATCCCTTTGTGAACCCTAGTATTGACACACAATCTCTCTGTCTCTCACTGTCTTAGATGCACACACGTTACAGTGTATATTTGAATCTTAAGGAATAGGCTTTATAGAGAACACAAATTAGGAAAAATCATGAGAAAGCTGTAGGAAGAATAAATCAAATCCATTAAAGGAAGTGACATGAACTTGTTTGGTGGGTTCAAATAGAAGAAGCTTTAAACATAGGATATGCCATGTGTTTTCATGCTGTTTTAATTAGAAATTCCTGTGTCCAAAGAACTAAGTTTTTTTCACATGAAATTATGTTCTCACATTCCACCAAAACTAATGGATCTACAATTCTATCACTACGAAAATTGCCTTAATTAGCATCAGTCAGTTTTACAGAATAAATGATATCTTGAAATTTTAATGATGATGCTGGAACTGAAGAGTTATTACCTATACCATACTTTAAAACTATTCAATTATCTCCAGTAAATGTAGATTTGACTAACACAAACTCACACCACATATATAAAAGGTAATTTATTTTCATTAAGGCAAATTCAATATCCCTGAATAATTTGAACAACAGACTATGCATTTAAATGAAGATTAGATAAAAGGATTAAGCAAGCTTAAATGTGTATAACACATTTGCTACCTTAATATGATCACACTGAATAATAAGAAAAAAATGTAAGTAGTGTTTAATTTACTAGATTTCCTGCTGTTTTTTAGTGGTGTCCTCTCAGAAGGAAGACAAATGGAAAACTATTATTTGCATAGAAATAAAACATTTAATTTGTTTAACCTAAGTATGTCAAAATACTTTGTGTAATATTTATTAACTTATTGCTAAGTTTATAATCTCTGAGATAAACATTTGTAAAATAAATCAGATAAAATTAGTGAAACTCAAACTTTGTTAGAGCCTCAAACTATAAACATACCCAAATGAGTGAGTTTTGTAGTATTTACCTTGCCCCTCAAGAGCTATGATTATGCCTGTGCATTACCATATCCAACCATGTGTATTATTTAGTATACTACATTAATAGTTATAATCAACATTTTTGTATATGATAACATTTGACTTATGTACCTTTACAAATTACAAGCTTATAACTTTCCAATTATTTCATTGTTCCTTCTAATTACCCATATTGGCATTCTTGATTTATTTTTTTAATTCTGAGTAAGGTGACAGCCATGTATTCTAGAAGCCAAAATTCTAGAATAAATTATATTGTTATTGTTTTAAAAAAGACTCAGTTATATGATATGCATGAATGCCATCATGTTATGCCTGTATATCACAAGCATGATGTCCCAGTTGGTATTTAATCCTGTGGCTCTGAAGGTACACTGCTGGGAGGTCAACAGTGTCCTCTACAAGACACTGTCCTGCTTTAATCCATTCACAATCTCCATTCCCCCTATTAGTTAATAAGTTGTTTTACAAATAAATAATAAATACTTGCATAGGCATAATTGACCTATGTCTAAGTACAGGGTTGATGAAATTTTATTTTTTAAGTCCAATACAAAACATAAATTAATGGAGATTGAAATAATATATACATTATTAATGTAAGATTCTCTTATTCATATTTACTAAGATCATTTGAAATTTTATTAACTCTCCATATCTAAAAATGGTTACCCGAAGAGACTTGCAATTTTATGTCTGATGTGCTCCTTAAATGTCCAACCTGGGAAGCTATCATCCCCTTTGATTGACTTGGTTACTTGGTCTCACATAAAGGAATTAATAGGTAAAGGTGTGGACAGCGCTATCTAAGGTCCAGGAAAGCTGCTGTGTTATTTCTTTCTCAACATTTAAGATAAAAGTGTATTTTCATTGTTAACCAAACCGACAAATCCAAAACATTGGTTTCCATACTTATCAATAAAACAAACATTTTAAAGCCAACCTAATCGTTGTTTTAATGTTTTCTCTAATAGTATTGAGGGATACAAAGTTCAGACTTTAGAATCCCTCAATATAGGATAGAAATCTTGCCTTTGTTGCTTTCTAACTGTAAATGTTCGACAAATGGCCTGACCTTAATGAGCAGGTATTTCCTCGTTTATAAGCATGACAACAGTAGTATTAAAATCAAAGAAGTGATGGGATAAATGCTTCTGTCACTGGACACCTAACTAGTGTTGAGCATTCTCACTGATCTTTTATTCAGAGGCAAGGGTAAGTGAATGGGGAGGCCATGCTAAAAATTAGAACCATCCATTGTACGGCTCCATGATGTATTCAGTAGATAAAATTTAAATTTATCATGATTTATTAATATCTAAATGTACATTATTACCATCCTACTCATTTATGGATCTTTTAATTTGTAGTAGAAGTAGAGTATGTGAAACTTGAAGAGTTAAGGTCACCTAGATGTACATTACACAAAGGTCATTAAATCATTCATAAGGCAGACATATTAAAATATATTTGGCATCTGAATTTCTGTTATAGTACAAGAATATTACTACTCATAGCTTCTCAAAAACAAATTATGTCTTCATGTTTGATTTTCTTTGTAATATATCCATTTATTATTCCCAAGAATTATAGACTTGAGCTGAGATAGTGGTCACCAGACTATATTTGTCATGCCTTACATTAGATGCAAGGTAATAGGTTGTGTGAAGAAGTATCCCAGGTGTATTCCATTTGTATTGTTTTTGCCTCTGCTTTTCATCCCCAGTATCTTCTTGGTTGATTAAGAGCCAGTGCTCAGTGCAGAACAGGGTACAGGGAAGGAATGGGTAAAAAGACAAGCCTGACTCCCACAGCATGAATCTACATTCCAGCAGGAGCCATTCCAAGAGAGAGGAAGAAACTTTCCCCTTGTTTGTGTCGTGATGTTTACACTTTCTTTTGCAGTGGGATATTCTCTATGGGCATGCAAAACTGTTTCCAGGAAGAGGGATTTATAGTAGCTAAGTAGCTTGACAGTTTTATCAAACAAAAATGATTATTTACCTATTATGGAATTCATAGACACAGCAGAGAGATATTACATATGTGTTTACAAAGTTACAAATGATATTCCACAATGATATCATAGTTTTAATAGTATAACTTGCATTACTAGCCCTTGACACTGCTCTTAACTTCAAAACAAAGAAAGTTCTTGTTATCTTTAGAAATACTTTCATAAGCTTTTGGACTACATTTTTAAGTTCAGGGTTACTGTAGTTAGTTTCTTTCTTTAATTTCTTCTTTGCTAAGGGAATCTTAAGTTTCTTACTAGGCAACACTTCATTTCATTACCTTGGCATTACAAATAACCTATGCTAAACTGGCCTTGGGCCTTAGCTTCCAAAGGAATGCATCCAATTTAAGCTCTTACACACAGGGAGGCCAGACTGCTGTTTACAGAGATATGAAACTCACTGTGTCTTGCTGTGGAAGACAGGATTGACTGCACTGGCTAATTGAGAGGAACATGAAATTGAATGCCTCCTGCCATTCTTGGGTTTTCTCACCTCCTTTTGAAAGGAGTATCAAGAAGGGGCAGGCACATGAGTAGGAGGGGAATGAAAAGTAGTGACCATCTGTGCAAGGTACTGGGAGCTACTCTAAATGTAAACCACACTCACAGTAACAGGCTTTACAAGTCCTTCTACTGCATGTCAAACTGACAGTGTATAATGTAGTTGGAATTATTAATTCTCATAAACCTGCATAAAAGACACACAATCCAGATATTTTATTTATAAGCCATATCTCTAGATTGGGTAGTTCTAGGGCTCTACTGATTTATTCCCGAGCTACAATCTCTCCCTGTTATTTGCTGTTTCTTCTGGCCACACATTCCAGGTCCATGGAGGGGTCTTCCTCCTCCTTCCTCCTCTGTTCCTATCTTTCTACCTACAACCCCCTCGAACCTTTAGTTCCACTTTTCTCCCCACACTCCTCAATCACAGGCTCTAGTAATTTATTGACCAGTTATATTGGGAGAAGGTTCACATGACATTACTGGTACACAGGAGGGTCTTCTCATCAGGGGCAATTATATCTTATGGAAACAGTATTTAGCATTAGAATTCAAGCAACATCAGACCAACCGATTACATTTCTCCTATTCGTTCTATTAAAAAGTCTTTTCCCTCTTATAGTAATAACAACTTATAGTAGAAATTATTATGAAACAGTTATTAAAAGTATTAATATGAGTCATATTTATAAGTCAAGAATGCTTGTATTTTGTAATTTACATAAGGTACTTTATTATCTATCCTGTCTTAATGAGTGAGGGAGGAAGGTACAGGGAGGAGAAGACTCCCTGGGGTAAGAATCTTAATATATGTAATGAGGGCTGACCAATTGGAGTTAAGAGCAGCCCAGATAGAACATGGCAATCTATAAATGGGTTTATTAATGGGAAAAAAGAGATTCTAATAAGAAAGATGGTCAATATCTACCCAACTCTAGTGTTAAAGTTTATTATAATAACAAAAATCCTGTGTCTTTTATCAAAAAACTAAAGGATGAAAAGCTGATTCGAGGCCCTCTATTGAGATTAAATATTTTCTACTACAGTAAAATATAGCTTTCACAAAAATGTGGAAGTTCCTTGGTAGAGTTTACTTTTTTTTCTGTTTGTTTCATTGAATCCATGTCTGTGATCAACTTTCAGGCAAAAGTTATATATTTTGAAAATTTCTGCATTAATCACAATTCAACATAAAAATGAAATCAAATAACATATGATGCAGTACAAGGTACAAACTACAGAGACCAAATCACCTATATTTAATCAATATTTATAAATGAGGCCAAATATGGATAGTATTTCCATGAAATGTTATGTTATTTATTATCAGATATATGCTTAAAATTTCATTTATGGGATGACTAATCACAGAGATTCTTAGCTCAGCTTGAGTAATATATTACCCTCTGATGAGATCTTTTCCTCTGACTCCTTATAAGTCTACTAGTAACTTGCTTGCCATTTGGCCTAACTTACAAATTTTCTACTCTCATCAGAATTGAGAAAAATAATCATTTGTTTTGTAGCCTTACACAGTCCATGGTTGTACTGTGAGACTCAGTGTTATCTACACTGGCTCAAGCTTCTCAGTTTGATTGAAATGCACTGGTATTGATCACAGGTTCTAAAGTATTGCTCGGTTGTCTAGTTCTATGAAGAGTTTCTCAGTCACTCTTCCTCTGAGTCATTTTCCTGTGGTCTGCTGTATTCAATCTTTACCTGTCATAAAGCTGACCTCCTATGGCTATTTCCAACAGCTGACTATGTCTTTTTGATCATTTGCAGTTTCACATTGGACTGTCAGTGTGGCCATGCCTAACAAGAGACCAAAGTTTTTAAACTGCCATTCTCTGTAATGCATCAGTTGGTCAAAATCCCAATAACTCTCAGCTATTTTGGAATGTGATGTCTACTCCAGCTACGCCAGTCTAGTTGAGAGAAGCAGCTCTGCCTTCAGTCTGATGCAGCAAATGGGGCAGAAAATCTCCCATATTTTAGGAATTGATATACTAATACTGGTCAGATATTGATTATGACCTTTGGGGACAATTATAACTATGCAAATTAGCATAACATACTAATTTTTATGATTAAAAAAAAACTCTCCTTGGCACAATAAAAATTCAAAGAAGATATAATAGTGGAAGCACTGCATAATGAAGAATGAATACTATATTCTAATATACATCACTGGTATATTTTTAAAGAAGTCTAAGAACATACTAATATAACAGATGATTTTGCATTTTTAATCACTGTAGTTACCAACACTGAGTTGTAGCCTAGGAGAGCTGAAATTTATTATGTTTGTTGAAGGAATAGGCTATTGACTAAAATTTAATAATTGTCCTAAGAAATAAAAACTAAACATTTGAATAAACTAAAGAGATAACTGTAAATTTCTTAAGATGAACTATGAGACAAGGTGGCTTATGCTATTAGAAGTAAATTATCTTGTACAATTTATTTGTTTTTTAGTTAATTCACACTGTGTTGTGAAGTCAAAGTAAGGGCCTTTTGGTTTCACAGGTTTTCAGAGGGAGAGAATCTGATGTTGAGAGACATGATTTAAGTGAATGCCTACATAGCCTTGTGCTAACCCTTTTGGAAATGTATTAAGGTATCAGGGGATCTCTTACTAGTGCCAGATTGCCCTCCATGTACAGTTGTTTCATTTTCTCTACATTTTCTAATGTTCTATATATATTGAAATCATCAGTATTTTACCATATATGTATGGAATGATCAAGCAGTTGATAAAGCTTTTGCATATATGAATGAGCAAATCCATAGGTGCTATAATTATTCTCTTCTGTTCACCTAGACTCTCTCTCTGCATTCCTTAGGGCTTCTGAACAGCCTCTATTTTAAATGTTGAAATTGTCTTTACCTCTAAATTGTTTCTTATTTCACAGCTCCTGGTATGCACAAGCTATCTCAAAAGGGCATTTTGAACAAAGAAATGGCCAGGGAGGTGCAGATTCAGGAGAATACAATATTGTTTATAACACCCTGTTCTATATTTTAAGACCTTAATAATCCTTCTAGAGAACTGAGCCAATTGCTAATCAATAGTAATTATTTTTTCCTAACAACCTAAAAAGTACCCTTTAACCCCTAAAAGTAAGTCTTTTAAAAGCCACACACTAGTTTTTGGACATGCACTGTCTAGCTGCAGCTAAAATTTTGATATTTAGCTTGTTTTCTCCTTTGAGAATTTATACTAGCTCTGCTTTCAAAAACCATATATGAACTAATGTGATTTAAACAGAATCCCATGTTGTTCAATTTGTTCATTTCAGATGTGAAACCAGTTGAAATGAGAACCCAGCTCTAAAACATACATGATTATTAAGTGGAACTATCTAGGTTTAAAGATAAACTATAACATATTTGTTTATAATTTGACTAATATACTGCATATATTTTATCAAAAATTGAGACAGGAAATTATATTTCCTTTCAGAGATCTATTGAGTAGAAAGATAGTGTTATCTTTTAGAAATATATAGCATTAAGAACATTTACAACGTAATGTAGCTTTAAACAATAACATATTAACTAATTACAAGCCAACAATATAAAATTATCTCTGTGTATATCAGGAATATATATCACTTAACAGTAATATATAGTTAATGGAATGTATGAAGGGAGGAAGAGGAGATAGAGATTAATTTATTCTGGGTTTATTAACCTAGAAATACGACATACTAGTCAAAACTGGTTAGGTATCTTGCCTCCAGACATCAGAGCTAGGAGATACACTAAAGCAAATACAGTGTTCTTGGTGAAAATTCAATTTTACACTGAGATGAACACAGCTCTAGTGTTTTAAGTAGTACTATTACATAATGCCCAGTAGACATATATAATATTTCTGTGACACATGTTTGACCACAACCATCGAGTGATGAAAATTAAATATAAAACTTGAAATCTTAAATTTTACAGTTTCATTTGGACATACAGTGAGGGACTTATTTAAGCCGTTGTCTGAGGGAGATACAGGAGGGGTTTGGTTAGGCTCCTCTGAGAGAAAACAGTTGTGGTAGGAATGAAGGTATCCCAAACAAAGACTTGTACCCAGATTTTGCCTGTTAAACTACTGGAGCAATGGGCTCCAGCAAACTGACCATTTCCTCAGAAAATTCATGCTGGAAAAAGGAAAATTCTTGGAGACCAGTGGCAGCTAGATAGGGGTTCGTCAACTTGAGCAATATTTATAGTCTAGAAAACCATTTTACAGGATTGACAGGTACCCGGTCAATGCTGTTACTCGGAGCTCTGTCTGTATTAACTCCTCCAAACCCTCCATGTCAGGATCCTAAAGATGGGCTGGGGATGGGCCCTTAAACATCTTTCTTCCTCTCCCAAATGTGTCTAAATTTAATAAATCTTCATGATTAGTTTGTTATTATTCTTTTTTTTATTGGATGGCTTATGTTTTAACATTTCAAATATTATGCACTTTCCTGGTCCCCTCTTCCCATCCCACCCCCTCCCACATACCCACTCCTACCTTAAACCCGTACACTGAGGCATGGAACCTTCATGGGACCAAGGGCTTCTCCTCCCATTGATGCCATACAATTTCATCCTCTGCTACATATAGAGGTAGAGCTGTGGGTCTCTCCATGTGTACTCTTTTCTTTGGTGGTTCAGTCCCTAAGAGCTCTGAGAGTCTGTTTGGCTGATATTGTTGTTCTTCCTGTGAGGGTCCAAACCCCTTCAATTGTCCTATTGAAGATAATCTGAAGACAGGAGGCTAAAAAGGATGGGTTAGTACTGCAGAGGCAAGACCCTCAGCTAACAACTTTAAAACCAAAGGGAGGCCCTGTTCTGTTACAAAAAGGGCAGTCATGAACTAGGTAGAACAGAGCCCATGGAGCCAAGTATGTGGCAAGAAGACCTAGATTGGCAGCTACACTTCTTTATTTAAAATCAATGCTTAAGAGCTTTTCCTTCTTCACAAAGATAAAGGAGTTATCAGAGCTAATGGCTGATGTGCGTGCTTAGCACTGTTTTAACAGATTACAGGTCGATTTTAATTTTGCTTTACAAATTACAAAGAGCCCATCAATAAGATTATGGATGAGAGACCCTAAATACTGCTGAGGAAGTAGCCCATCCTTTCAAGTTCAAATGGATTAGTGAAAAACCATCCTGAAGGCGGAATGTGTCAGAAGGCATAGATGTGTTTGTTTTTGTTTGTGTATCAGTATGCAAAAGCATTCTGACATTATTTCCTCTCAGCATATCTCAGTGACTCATTAAGAACTTAATTTTTTTCTGAAAAAAAAAGTGATTATATTGCATATAAGAATCTGACTGGTTGCTAAAATATTTATATATGCCTGAAATATTTAAAAATAATATTCGCTATCCCCAAGTTACAATTTAGAAGTTTTAAAACAAGGATACTAGTGTCAAAAAATAAAGGTTTATAGATAAATCATCTCACAAGTATTAAAATAATCATTTACATGGTTAAAATAATGTGTTGTCCTCTCTTTATTAAACAGAATAACAAATACTAAATATATTATTATTTAAATAATAAATACTCTGCACTGACTGTACTCCAGTATTCCTACTAATTCATCAAGCATGTTAAGAGAAAAATCTAAACAGGAAACCACCATCCTATTCTTACAAGAGAAATGTCTTGGAAGTCACACTATTGTTAGAAGTAAAGCGAAGACTGGAACTATTTGAAGACAAAAGACATACTCAGATAGCAACTGTCCTGCTACAAGCAGCAAGGGCCATACACATATAGATGTTGACAGAATTTTGTCGTGAACAAAAATAAGTGTCAGAAGCATCGAATAACAAAAAGTCACATGGGAATAATAAGTCACCCTAGGTCATTATTTTATGACCACACTGGGAAAAATATATATGTATCTTTTTAGAAGTCAGTTTAATAAATGAAACGTTGTTTTGGGATTTAACTTTATGGCTATTACTAAGGTGCTAACACACCTCTGTAATTTGCAAATCCTTCCGTGCTCTGAAAAGGTTAGCAAGACCAAGGGTGTGTCCTGTAGCTGTAGGTGAAGGGTGCTGGGCACTATGAGGAACTTGACTGCAGTCGAGTCCTTTGTGAAGTCATTTCAGAAAGCCTCTGCTGAGACCCAGCTCTCTGCAAGGCGTACAGAAAGACATTTCACAAGGGGGGAATTAAAGAGTTGCTGAAGAAGAAAGGGTTCCCAAAGCTCTCTTTGCCACACACAGAAATTTGAAGAAGAAGAAAAAAACGGAGAGAGAGAACCTTTCTCTCTGTCTTTAAACTTTCAGAAATTGCCCTAGTCCACAGTCAGATTCTCTGGAGCAGTTGTCGAGTCAGCGCCTCAAGCAGAGAGGGCAGGCACTCAGAGCAGACGAAGTCAGTGATGCAGGAGATGGCCTTCGTCTGGAAAACGCTGGAATCCCCCCAGACCACTCAGGATGCAGTCAGCCAAAGGGAAAATTTGGTTCTCAAGACTCCTCGGGGGCAAAGGTTCAAATGATTTCTTTCATAAGTACCTCTTTGGATTGTGTTTGGTTGTAATTAACGGAACTAAAACTCACTACACCAAATGGAAGACCTCATCAATGAAGTGCGACCTAATTACCTGGCACTGTGGAGGGCACTTCTTTCTCTCTTCAATGCATAGCTGACAGTCACCAGGTTTTGAAGATTTGATCAGTGAGGTCAGCAAGAACCATTGCAGACTGAATTGGAACTTACAAATGGCTTGTCTCACAGTTGGTGGCTGAAACCTGTGACTTCCTGAAGCAACACTAACATGATCATATCCAAATGAGAATTATGAGAAAAATAAATAAAGTGTCACCATTCTAATGACTAATTTATATCCTTTCCATACTATTTCAACGTTCCCTTCTTTGCAGCACGGTAATGCTGGTTATTTGGGAGGGAAGTATTAAAACCATGTAGGGGAATGACAAGGCAATGGGGAGGACAGGGGGATCAGGAGGGAGTGTACCTTGTGAAGACAACTGGAGGGGCAGGGGAGCAGGGCAGGGTAAAAGGATAACATCTCAAATGTAAATTAGATACAGAGTATCTAATAAAAAAGAGAAAAAAGGGGTGGTATAGTAAAAATGTGTTTATATCTAGTTGGATATCATCTTGTGCTTGGTTTATTATCAGCATTTGATTGCAAGTTAATACCGCATATCACTTAAGGAAGACGATGTTGTGACTATGAAGTTATCTTCATTGATGTT
The DNA here is from genome assembly GCF_963924665.1 of Micromys minutus. NCBI lineage: Eukaryota > Metazoa > Chordata > Mammalia > Rodentia > Muridae > Micromys > Micromys minutus. The sequence goes on from NC_137974.1 coordinate 18,829,765, forward strand.
AATCAATGTGAAGGGATTATTTCGTAATAACAGAAGTAATAACAGAAAGCATGGATCAGGATTCACATAGAGATTAATATTCATTGATACTCACCAAGTGGCTTCTTTTATCACTTTACCATACTATGGTTTTAGTTTCTTTAACATGCTGAGCGAGGTATCAAAAAATTTTTAAACCTGTGGACCAGGTTGATTCAATGTGAAGAAGACTGGTTTGATCAGTATAGTTTTGGATCCCACTCAGTCTCAAAACTGGCATTCCTCCCCAAATACTTCCTCTCTGAAAGATAATTGATGTGGGTGTTATCACCTTTTATGGAAAGGTATTTCTCTATCTATCTGTCCACTCTGCCTCGTCTTCTTAACCTCACATATTAGATATATTTAGTCCTGTTGCTTTCGTTACTTTGAAGACCAAGCCTGGATTAGCAGTGTGTCCACAGTGACACACGGTAGAATGTTGGTACCTGTAAGTGTCTGGAAAGAGAAGCCTCATCACATAGAACAAAGGAAGTATGGAGAGTGGGGATTTCAGATGTTCCTTCCCTTTCTTGCTAAAAGTAAGCACTGTATAACTTGAACCTAGTATAAATATTTTACATCTGTCTTGAAATGCACAGGTTTCCCTAAGCCAGGCTTAATCTTAACTGTGTTACTTTGTCACACACCATGGCCTCCAGCAAATGAGGAAACACTCGTATTTGTTTTCATAATAGGAATGCCTGTGAATTCAAAGAAATGAGCAACTAATAAAATTAGTTTTGGATGGAGTAGTTCAAAAGAAAAGAAATAGCTCAAGGTAGGCATATTTATTCATGGACCATAACTCAGAATATATTATTTACCACAGGCCCTTTATCCAACATTTGTTTTATGTAAGTTTTAGTAGGTAAAGTACTTCACAGCATCTAACTCACTCTGTCTGAAAATGATTCATGGGCACTCAGGAATTACAAAGTTTTATGACAACACTACTCAATCTGAACAATAATTTATAAAAAATAAAAAGTGCTTAAATCTACAGTTAAATGTCTTGCTCACCTGTCATCAAAATGACTACAGAGATGATTAGGTGAGCAATCCCACTGGGTGTATCTAAAAAAATATCCCACCAAACCTAAAACCCAGTGAATGTTGCAGAAGAGGAGGCAGAAATACTGTAAATGCCAGAGGACTGGGGAGTTTCCGTTGTATCCTAGCAACATAGGAAACTCTATCTATTCAGTCTCACCCTCATGACTTCCCAAAAGTGAGCAGAGGGGGGATGACCCCGATGGGCATGCCAAATAAAACAGGCCAGAAAGAAATCCCAAGAGGCCTCAGTCCTACACAAAGACGTCCAGGTAGCCGAATAAGGCTGGGAGGAGGAAAAATGCATTCTCAAGGGAGAACACATCACTGGTTGTCCTGAAAACACACAGAAAATAGTATTATACAATTAAACAGGTTATATTTAGGAAAAATGTAATAACGCATATTCACATGCAAAAACATTACTGAAAAATTACTGAAAAAAAGCATTAGTCCTTAAACCAGCAGAAAAATAAAAGTATGTAAAAGTGTCTGGAGTGAAGGGACAGATGAAATGTTATAATTAAATTCAATCTCAAAGCATAAATAAAAAAGCAAAACCAAATATTAATTAGGAACGCTGGTACAGAATATGAGCATGCGTCAGGGATAAGCGCCTTCATTGGTTATCTTATACAAAGTAGTTAGCCAGAGTTTTCCTAAATTCAAACACTGAGACTTGAGTCAACAAGTGACATTTATACATTTGTCCGAATGCGTATGAAAGACAGACAGACAGACAAAGATACTGGTTGGGAAGTGGACAAGGCATGAGAAGAATTGGCAGAAGTTGAGAAGGGAGAGGCTGAAGAGTCAAAAAGAAAGGGGGAAGAGAAAGAACATTTTTAAATTAAAAATGTAAACAAATAGATGAAATGAATATTTCTAACTAAAGAGTGTATTTTAAAGGGAATAAAGTATGTTCACACCCATATCAGACCCAAAATCTTACAGAATCAAACAACTTGGGCTGACTCAAAGAGACAGAAGCAACAGCCAGGGAGCCTGCATAGAACTGACCGAAGTCCTTTGCATATAGGTTAGAGTTGTGTGGCTCATTCATTTGTGGGACTCCAAACAGTGGGACCATGGGCTCACTCTTTGACTCTTTACCTCCTTTAAAAACTCTCCTCCCCTAATGTAGTGGCCTCTCCAGCCTCAACATGAGGGGAGGGGCTAGTCTCACTATACAGTGTGATATACCATAGTTGGTTGATATCTATGGGAAGCCTGCCCTTTTCTGAAGAGAAAAAAAGGATTTGGGAACAAAGAGAACATGTTAGAGAGAGTGGGAGGAGAGGAGGAAGGGGACACTGTGGTCAGAATAATGAAAGAATATCATTCATTTCACCATATATAAAAATCTATATAAATAATATATGTATATATTCATATACATAAAATCTATATCTGCCATCATCATTTTTCAATATATTTTAGATAAACTTAGCATAAACACCTCTTTATATTGTTTGTTTTACACATAGAGCTAAACCTTTGAAGAGCCCCTTCTTATAGACCATAGACCATGGCCAAACAGAAGCCTTCAATTGGTATATACTCTGAATAAATTTGCTTATGTAAATGACACGTACTTGTGACAATGAATAAATCAGAAACTGAATGAGAAAACAAAGCCAAAGTAGATTAAAATTCTTAGTTATAATTTGAGGAATATAATCGTTTGTATTCAGCTATTTAAAGTTCAAATATAATATGAATAAATAAGTAAAGTAATGGGAAAGTAAGTCTAAAAAATAAGTAAAAAAGTTAGATAGTTTTACATAAATATTTAAAATGCTTAATCTTGGATTGAGTTGTAAAGCATATTCTTTGAGCAAAGTAACCTCAGAGGGTAAGTAAGCTGGGGAGCCGTTCCAAATTAGGGGTTGGCTGCATATCCATGGAGTTTTGTTAAACTTATATTTCCCTCTCTCAGATCAACCTTGCCTAAGTTTCAAATATGTACCATTTCTTACCAATACTGGAAGGCTCACTGATTTTACTTCCCTCTGCCTGTGAAATTCATGCCTGTGGCACAGTTCAAGTCCAAGGTATCATGAAGGGTAGGTAGCCCTTAAGTGGGAGCTCTCAGCCCCTAGGCTACAGTGCTGGGCTGTATCTCTCCATTGTTTCTATCAGCCAGAACACAGGACTGTATAGTGTCCTCCTGTCCCAAGGAGCCATCCTCCTGTGGGACCTCTACCCTCAGCAGTCTACCTCCATATCTTCATGAGCCAGGTCTACTCAGTTCTCAAGACCATTGTATAGTGGTCTTGTAATGTGTGATGCACATAGTTAAAATGATTCCTACCCTTTAATGCCTTTTTAGTTTTATTTTGGGGCTTGCTTGTCTTAGAGAACAATCCCCAACGTTCTAAATTATCAGCTGAAGATTCTGTTCTCCAATTCTTTTCTATGTAAACTGACATTCACTAATTTTATTTTATTTTTAATTAATTATTTTATTTATACCCCAACTGTTGCCCTCCCACCCCTGACCCCATCCCAGGGATCTTCACCCCTTCCCCTCTTCCTTTGCCTCTGAGAGGGTGCTCCCCTTCACCTGCACTCCTCCTTCCCTGGGACATCAGGTCTCTATAGGATTAGACTCATCCTCGCCCACAAAACAGTCCTCTGCTATATAAGCGCTGGGGGGTCAACTCTTGGGTTGGTGTCTTAGTCTCTGGAAGCCTTCAGGGACCTAGCTTGTTCTTCCTACAGGGTTGCAATACCCTTGGGACCCTTCAGTCCTTCCCTTTACTCCTCCATAGGCATCCCAGACCTCAGTCCAATGGTTGGATGTTAAATGTCTGCATCTGTCTCAGTCAGATAGACCCTATCAGTGTATAGCCTTCTGTCTGCATGCACAACATGGCATCAGTAATAGTGTCAGGGTTTGGTGCTAGCCTATGGGATAGACCCCAAATTGGGCCTGTCTCTGGATAGACCTCTCCTTCAGTGTCTGCTCCATTTTTGTCTCTGAATTTCCTTTAGCCAGGAACAATTCTGCGTCAAGAATTTTGAAGGTAGTTTGGAGAGCCCCATCCCTCCACCCCAATCTCTTTCTTTCTTCTTTCTTTCTTCCTTTCTTTCTTAGGTAAATGTCACAGGTGAGTTATTGTTACAAGTACAATTTATCATCATAATCATCATCATAACGTGGTGTTTTGTTGTAGTTATATCAATTTTTCCACAACCCATTACAAGAGTCACTGTCTATTATTGCTCAGGTAAACGCCACAGAGTCGATCCTGAACAAGAACCTCGAGGCCATGAAGAAAGGCCTGGAATCTGTACTTGAACCCTGATGCAATCTTAAAGTAACAATCATAGGAACACTTGTTTCTTTATTTTTATGAGAAATTTAAGTATCCTTTTACTGACAGCAGGACCAAAGTTTTAATATGTTTTTGATCTGGCAAAAGAATGATGAAATAAATGGGGGGAATAACCACAGATACTGTATTTAACTTTAAAAAATAGTCCTGTAAATTATAAATATGCCATTCTTTTTCCTAATCACTTGAAGGTTCCAGCTTAAAATTATATATAAAACTTCTAATTTCAGCCATATATATTAATTGCCTGCCACTTATGCCTAATTACCATGTAATACAATAATGTGTATTATTAAACAAGTGGTAAATTAACTTTGCTAACTTAATTTTAACTTTGTAGCCTGTTTTAGGGTAGAAAAATTAGTATATGCCTTAAAATATTGGTTTGTTGTTGAATTTCTAACACATTTCACTGTTTAGTGTATTATAGACAATCAAGAGGGAATTGTGTCTCACAAGTGATTGTTTTGATCGTATTTCATATATCTCCATATCAAATTGAAAAATAAGCTCCCGCAGACAAACTGTTGTGACAGGAAGCGTTCATGAACCCTGAGAGACCACCAGGAAGACATTTCCTAGGCCATCGTATTAGGGTCTTTCATTACAAGCCCGGGCTTGGGCCCTCCTCCAACCTAACCCTGTCATAGCAGACAGGGAAGTGGAGCAGCCTCAGCAGGACAAGATTTTATAGGAAATGAGAGCAAGTGGGGGGGGGGGGAGGCGTTGTTCAGCCTGGCAAGTGTCTGATGGAGTAGCTATTGTAGGCCGACAGGCTCGGGAGCAAGGCCCATGAGCTCCGTGAATGTCCATCTGAAACTTTTGCTAGAGAGTAGCGAGGGAGTAACTCTGGCCAAGGACAAGCCTCGGGGTACTTCCTGACCATTGGGTGCAGCTTGAGTTCTGCTACAGGTCAAGTTTTCTTTTAAGATGGAGGCCAGTCCCAAAATGGAGTAGGTTTAGCCTCTCGGCTCCCGGCACATAATTTGTGTCTATCTGATTTCAAATCTCTAATACCCTCCTCCCCCAGGAATTGTTTAGTTCCTAAAGAGAATAAAAGGGATCTAATTACATAAAAAGATGTGACTTCTTATTCTCTAGTACAGAATCATGAGGAGTTATTTCTACTTTAGGTATAGATTTACTATAGCATTTTAATATTTGTGGATTTTCTTTTAACTATTTTAGTTAAATAAATGGAATATACATATTGTATATAATGTATACATCCATGTGAGACAGTACTTAAACACGACATAAATCATGACTGGTGTGGGGATTCTATGACTTGACATTGGAGCCTAAATTCTTTCTCAGTTCTCAAGTGCAGCTCTTTTGCTCTCATAGTGAGAACAAAACCACGTGACAACAAAAAGCAGTGGCAAAGCCTTAAGTGGAGATGGCATACTTAATCTTGTGGCAAACAACACTCCTTCATTTCCACGAACAGATATGCCCTTGAGATTCAGATAATATGATGAAGACAGCTGTGGGAGATGCCGAGAAACTCAGAAAAACACATCCAGAATGAACTTTCTCCTTCTCCATTCACAAAATGGTGTTGGCAGTGGCAGAGTTTAAGCAGACATGCTTGTGAGCCAAGACGCTCTGAATGACAACCTGCACACACACACACACACACACACACACACACACACACACTCACTCACTCACTCACTTACTCACTCACTCACTCACTCACTCCTTGGCTCACATGCTGCAGTTTTTTTGTTTTTTTACGTGATTATTGATCATGTCTGTAGGCAATGCCACTGCGCTGTATTTTCATAGTTGATCACACACTTTGGAGGGGCAGGAAAACATTACTTCATAAAAGAATAAACAGCTTGTGAAAAGCCCATGGCAAGATTCCAGTTGTTTAATAAAGTTTACAGATACCCACATGCAGTTGCTGCTATTTATACAGCTCTTCATGAACACTAGTTTATCAAATATAAATGAAAAGTGCCAGTCTATTCACTGTTTCTATAATTTGGCTACATATCTCCTTGTTAGAAGAAAAGCTGCTCAGAGGGGGAAGAAATAAGAGTCGATGGAAAAATAGAAGAAAGCCTTGAGAAAAAATATAAAGCCCCCCCCCCAACAGAGTGAGGTGGGGGATTAGGCCTGGGAGATCGTGATGGCAGATTTCCTTAAATAACTTTTAATCATAAGGTATTTTATTTTCCATCTGTTTTTCATGTATGTATAGGTGGAGATTTGTAGTTAAGTTTGATGGTATGTGGGAGGAGGGAGAACACGTGTGAGCATGTATGAGGAAACAACTTTCTGCCCAGAATCTTCTTACTCTCCATGGATTTTTTTTTTTTGTTTGTTTGTTTATCAAACAGCTCCAGTCAACCTGGGATCCTAGCACTATGGGAAGTGTCTCTGAACAATTTTGTTGCGATATTCCTGTATCTGGTGTCCAAAGACAGAACTCTAGGAAAGTTTCCAATGCTCCCTGACATTGCTGTGCGTCTGAGGACCCAAACTCTAACTACCGTTCTTGGTTGATAAATACATGAACCACCTGAATTTCTCTCCAAAGATAATTATAAGCAATTCTATTATTCATTCAAACAGGGGTTTTATGTGGTTTTCTTTTATTTTGTATTCAGATAACCTACCTTTATAGAAAATACCTTTAATTATCTATTAAACTGGAAAAAAAAACTAGGGAGAGAGATTTGTATTTTGGGGTTGCTTGTTTGCTCCAATTTTCCTCCCAATGTGTCTCTTTTTCAGTAAAGAGTGGAACATGCTAAGAAGACTGACATAAAGAATGTCACAGTTATCCATTGACATAAAAGAAATCCAAACTCCCAAAGGATTACTATGATGATGCTATGATTAACCTTTACACCCTGGAGTAAGATGCCCATAGTCCTTTAAGTTACTGCTACTGTTATTCTTTTTATATAGTAGTCGTAAGGTCTAAATGGGTGGCCCCAGTTTCCAAATAACACAGTGGTGAAATCAAACTCCCAGCACCTTTTGCTAATAGTAATACTTCATGTCAGAGCTATAACTTTGATAAGTCAAAGAGATTTGGAAGGTTATTATTTATTCTGAAATGCGACTTTAAATCTTGGAAAACTATAAGCAAATCAGTTGTAATGGTCAATTAGGTCATAATTTACCATCTGAATATACAATTTCCTGACAGCATTAGATAAATATCATGCTCACTTTTTACACATACATTTAAGAGCATATTTTGGGTAAAACTTTAAGTGTTAAAAGAATGTTGAGAAATATTTCAGTCAGATAAGTATAATCTTGTTAGGAAGCTGTATATGGGCCCAAGAATAATATAAAGTAAGAAATATCTTAGTAAACCCATGATCTTACTCAAATCAACACTGTTACGCTTATTCCAAAAAAGACAGTGTGTGATTTTCCTTAAAGTATTCATGGTGGGTATTACAAGTAGAAGATTTGATCTCTATGTCTTTTCCTTCTTGGTAGAGTACATGTTGAGGGAAGGGCTTCAAATATATGACAGGAGCAGATTAAACATGAAAAATATTAACATGCACATGATATTTCACTTTGAAGAAAAATACTGTAGTTCACTTAATTTTTATACTGACATTTGCTTTCAGGATATGTATTTTGATAGTGTTTCCCCTAACTGGGTTCCTCAGAGATAAAAGAAAGAGAAGGGTATGGTGTTTTAAAGGATTGTTGAATGCTGCTTTATATAACACTCTTCTTTTCCTTAACATTTACCTTCCTTCTAACTTTCTCATCCATTATGGAGGAATGTCGGTATCATTGACTTTGATTATTATTTCAGTATGTTTCATCATGACATCATTGAGTAAATGCATCTTCCTGTTACTACATCAATAATCACAACTTCAACTAATTACATTTCACATCAACCCATGATTCTAATAAAAGAATCAAGCAGAGGTGTCTTAACTTTCTTTCTTTAGACTAATGAGCCACTGGAACATATTTACAGTGACATTCAATGGGACACAACTTGCCCCGAGCCCTGACCTAATAAAATGTTTTCTTCATAATTACTTGAAGCATTGCTTTAAAATCCAAATCCAATGCAATTATTACCATCAGTGATTTTATTTCCTACTTGTGAGTTACACAAATACTATGTAAGTATCTTTGTAAGTGCCAGCAAAGTTGTGGTGCTCACATGCTTCACGTCGGAAAATATCATTCCCATCTTAAAAAACAGATACATTTATGCCTACACTCCCCAAAGTAGAATTTCATATTTTTGAGGCATGCATATATATTTTTTTCTCATTTATTAGATACTCTGTATTTACATTTGAGATATTATCCCTTTCCCCCTGCCCTGGTTCCATCCCTTTCTATTTTAAAAATCTCCACCACATGTAGACACAGCAAGAAGAACTTTCCTGCTTATGAAAAATATTCAGAGTATATGTATCTTTACAGTATAAGAAATAGGACAATAAAATCCCACTGAATTCTATGGGCAATATTCATAAAGAATTATAGATATAAACTCTCTCATGAATTATGCTTGAAATGCCAAATTCTGCCTATTCACCAGTTGACTTCTCAGTTTCACAAAATTAAACCTTCACTTACTTACCTTATCCACCCTGACTCACGACTACTTCCTATACAGAATTTGAGATGTATCTTGCGATTAGCTTTTGTACATAAATATTCAAAAGTAGATTTATTTTTACCAAATAAAAACTAAAAATTCTGAATATTAAATGAGGCATAACAAAACTGTAATTCATTAATAAGGGACTGTTCATTGTAATCCAATAGATTATTTTTACACAGAAAAAAATTGACCATACTATAACTGAATATATTTCTGTTTTTAAATTGGATATTCTCTGTACTTACGTTTCAGATGTTATCCCCTTCCCCCAATCTATCCCCTGCCCCCTCCCACTGCCTCCATGAAGGTGCTCCTTCTTCCAACCACCTTCTCCCACCTCAACACCTTGGTGTTCCCCTACACTGAGGAAATAAGCCTTTGTTGGACCAAATGCCTTTTTTCCTATTGATGCCAGACATACTATAACTGAATATATTATAATTATGAGCTTTCTATGCATCCTCCTGAGTTGTTTTCATATATATATATATATGTAAATATCATATATATATATATATATATATATATATATATATATTCTTCTGTAACAAAACACTTTGAAGAATTAAAAAAAGAGGAAAAAGAATGAATTCTGTATCATGGTTCCAGGTACAAAACATTATGGCAAGGACCATAAGACAACTAGTCACATATTGTCAAAAAACAAAATGTTGAGCAGGATAAACTTGGGTGCTTGATGTACATTCTGTTTACATACACTCTTGGACCCCAATTCACTGAATGCTCTCATGAAGATTCAGGTGGAACTTCCTACATCAATTAAGCCTCTCTGGAAATAGCCTTACAGACTCACATAGAGGTGTGTCCCCTAGGTGATTATAATCAAGTCCAAGTATAGAGTGAAGGCATATCAGCAACCCTCACAATTTGTAAGCCTTTTATGGAGTAAGAAATACACAAAACTTCCAGTTCTTCTCATTGTATTTGAAGCTCTGGTAAAATGACAAGCTCAGTAAAACTGCTCATGGGAAACTGGAGTTAGCCCAGACTGAGAATTGTCAAAGATGGAACAATCTAAATTTAGACTAAAATGAGATCTAAATAGCACTGATGTTCTTTTCATCTTTTCATCTTATTGCCAAAAGAAATAATTGTCCTCCTCTGCCCTTTGCATGAGCAGTTCACCAGGCACCATCTCATTATCACTTGACACTTCAGCCACAAAAAGATCACCGTTTTCATACAATTATTCATCTTCATCACTTTGCACTAAAACCCCTTTTCAAAAGACTAATAAGTCTATTGTACATGCAATTACAAATGGGAAAAATCAATAATTAATGAAAACAGAATTCTTTTGAGGTCATAAAATTGTCATAGGTGTAAATATAAAATAACACTTCCCTTAGTTTCTCAACCAAAATTGTGATTATGATTCTCTTGTCTGGGTACTAGATAAAAATCATGTGATATGGCACAGATGAATTAATATAATATTGGATTACATATAAAATTTACATTTCTTATGTTTTGTAGTAGTTTGACAATAAGACTGAATTAAATTGTGTGTGGTGTGTGTGTTTGGCAGCTCATGTTTTAGTGTTTATTTTGGGAAAAACAAAAGAATAAGATTAAGTCAAAATACATAACTTCAACTACATGTGCTTTAGTCAAGTATTTGTTTTGAGTTTTTTTGTTCCCAAAAATAATGAAGTTCAGCTATCACCTCATCTATAATTTCAGATTGTTATCTTTGATTCATTGTCCTCCTTGTCCTATCCATGGTCCTTATAGAAAAGCATTCTGACTTCTTGATGTTTTTGCTTGTTTTGATTTGTTCTTATTCAAAGAATCCAAAAGTATCTGACACTGATTAAGATAGTAATTAAATTTATCTGGGTACAATCTTCATTGTCAATTTACATATGGTTTTAGACATAGAAAATTACAATTATTAAGAATTTAGCGAATTAAAGTTATTTTTAACTTTTACTAATTTGTTTTTAGAAAAGATGGCACAAAATAATATGCAACAGACAATATTGTTTGAACACTGGCAAACTTGTGCTGTGATTTTTCTATTGACCTCCTCCTCCCTCTGCTCCTCTTCCTTACCCTTTGTCACATCTGTCCTTTGGCTTATTTTTTCATCTGTCTTCTTTCTCTACCAGTGATATTTATCTTTATTTCTTTTGGCCTCCAACTTAACATATTATATTCTACTGCATGGCTATAACATGCCACTTGCCAACAGTCTAAATGCTTTTCTTAGTCTTGACAAAAGCTACCTTGAATTTTATTTATTTTATTTTATTTTCATATATTCTAGCTGTTATCTGCTAACTAACTGCTAATTAATTGAGAACACAGCAATCAAGTGGAGAAGACTGTTCAACTTTATTTTTGTGGTCATCAGACTCAAGTGGAATCTTATTAATACTTGACAAAATAATATGTTTTCTGGTCACTTGAATTTTCTATTCAGCCTACCTTTTCCAATCAGTTAATTTATTTTATTTTTTATTGCTTATTTTATTTATTTACATTTCAAATGTCAGCTAATTTATTTTCAAATCTCAGTATACATAACTTTTTTTCTATTTTCTTCCTACTTCTTCTAAATGAGCCAAACTTGTTCCTCCATACAAATAGTTCTATTCCAGGAAACTCAAAGAAAATAAAACTCTTCATGTGAAAATTATCCTAAACTTATGTACATAAACTTCCAATAGATCTTATTTCCTTATACTCCACTTCTTTTTGCCAAATATTTTATTGGTTGTTTCATTTATTTATTATTATAACATTTCAAACGTATCCCATTTCCCAGGTTTCTCTGTGCAAACCCCCTATACCATCACCCTTTCCCTGCTTCTATGAGGAGGGTGCTCCCCCACCCAGCCACTTCCACCACACTGCCCTAGCAGTTTATTTATCCTAAACTCTCTAGACTTCTAAATACCTTCATGTGAAGTAAATCGCATTTCTACATTTGCACTTTCAGTGCCTTGCTTATCATTCAACTAGATAAAATCATATTTATCATGAAAAATAAATTCTTAAAACCAATGTGTAAAGATACATGGAATCAAGTTCTATTCTGTCATCTCAACTTATCTACAAAATGCAGTGTGGCTCTGCTGTGACCACTTCCTGGAAGCTACCCTAGCTAAGTGCACAGATGATTCTACAAACACTAGCTTTTTCATGCAGGGGACCAAGGGTGTCCCAGAATGAACAGGTATGTTTTGTTTAAAGAAAACTTGTATTTAGGTGTCTAGCATCAATTTTCTGCTACTTTATTAAAAAATATAAATGATTTTCTTTTACTTCTCAGGCTCACCTTTTCCACATCTTTAAGGGTTGCTCTGTCAGTAAATGTTACTAAATCCTATTTCCAAATAATTCCTTAACTTACAAGTCCCATATCTGAGCTACAGACATAGCTCACAGGATCAGTATACAGTCTCTTATGCAGAAAACCTGGGGTCAGATTCTATCACCTACAAGGTTGTCCACAACTGCCTGTAATTTCAGTTACAGAAGATCTCACACCTTGTCTAAAAATAAAGAGGGTAACTCTACACACAGATACGCACACATAAGCATACTCATACACAGTTAAACACACATAATTATGCACATGCACACAAACACACAAAAAAACTTAAAATTGAAAGACAATTAAAAAATATTGTCTTTACTGTTTCACACTATTCTTCTTATAACTAATCTCATCAGCATTTAATTTATGAAAACACTCTCAACTCTTATTTTGACAAGCAAGAGAAGTTCTGAATGGCCATATATTTCCCCTGCCAACCCTACTGCTGCTGTATGTATGTTCTAAATGCATTCCTTCTTATTAGCTCTAAACTTTACCTTTGTTTCTTTCCAGGATTGTTTTCGAGGTTTTCCCCATTAGCATAAAATATCACCCTCTTCATCCATCACCCTTCCCTCAATATTAAATCTTAGCCAAGAAGACCTTTCATCCAAAGCATTGACTGATCATCTCCACTGTGCTAGTGTTTTAGGTTGTGTTGCCTTGTTAGCAATCACATTTCTGACACTCAGCATAATAAGCAAAGTTTGCAACTCTGAGAGCTACACCTGCTCTTGGTTATTATCCCAGACTTGGTCTCATTACTGGAACTCAGTCTGGTACTGAACTTCTTGTGTGACCCAGTGTAGCCTCTAACTGTCACACTTCATGCCTTACGCTCCCTAGGGGTGAGATGGCAAATGTTGATGAACATGTTCAGTTTGTTTCATTGGTTTTCTTTCTCAAAACTTCTGTAATTTTTTAAATTCAATTTACATAGGAAAAGGCAGTTTTCCAGAGGGACGAGTCCTCTGTTAGGCTATGTAATTCTGAGTGGTCATCTTTAAAGGGCATGCAAGTATTATAAGTAACACTAAATATATTTAATAAGTTCTCTCTCTCTCTCTCTCTCTCTCTCTCTCTCTCTCTCTCTCTCTCTCTCTCTCTCTCTCCCTCCCTCCCTCCCTCCCTCCCTCCCTCCCTCCTTCCCTCCCTCCCTCCTTCTCTCTCTCTCTCTCTCTCTCTCTCTCTCTCTCTCTCTCTCTCTCTCTCTCTGTGTGTGTGTGTGTGTGTAAAACTATAATATTTTTTAAAAAAAGGTCACAATTGTGAATGTGAGTTGGAGGAATATTGGGGGAATCAGGCGGGGCTTAAAAGGGATATTCATGAAATACCTGAGATAAATCCTAAAGAGCATTATCATTTTACATTAACAAAACAACAAAGTTGCAGATGCTTCCGGAATTATGTAGAATGTGGCCTGTAGTGGACAGGGAGTTGGTTCCGTGAGTGGTGGGTTTGTTGTTCAAGGATAACGTCCCGTGTTCATGTTTTTAACACCCGTGTAAAGACTTCAGCATGGTAGCATGCTGCCTTGAGTACTGGCTGTTGGATCTGGAAAGGAGCACAGGAAGGTTGTTCAGGGAGGGGATAGCTGTCCCTGACAGCTCATTGTTTGACTAGTTTAGAGAAAATGGTGAGCTCATTGTGGCAAGATTGAGAGAGTGTTTCAGAAAAGTATTAGGAAGATACTTGATCGAAGAACACGTCATGTCATCAATTTCTGGCATAGCATTCACACATATGTAAGAGAACCATAAGAGCCATAAACTTGCATATATGTATACTACACAGAAACTGACATTCACACACATTGTATACATTTTTAAAATTTGCCTATGAAACTTCACCATTTCAGTAGACAATTCCTGTTTCCAACACTTAGTTTAATGTTGTAGAAGGTACTAATTCATTACATAGTTTATAAAGGGTAGGTATTAACTATATCATATATAAAAACTGTAAATAATAGCTTTCCGATAAATAATGTTGATTTCTTTTAGACTATAATTGGCATGCATCTATTGTACAGAAAAAGCCTCAGTTTAAAATATATAAGTTAACTATATTAGATTTGGCTTACCACACATGGCAAAGAGGACCCGCCATAAAATATCACGCGAGAGACAGAAAACAAGTGAGGGCAGAATTCTGCATTCCAAAGCAGGTACTTTTACTTCTATAATTAACATGAGGTTGAGACTGATTTTATTAATGCAAAGTGGGTACTTATATTTACTGATTTGAGGGGTTTATCAATATATAAGCCACTGTATGAATTATAAATGATACTAGTATCTGCATTGATTTTATTTTAGTAGGTTTTCTGCATACAGGCAGACATGTCTTTCTTATATGATATCATTAACAGTTGCCAACAAATTTAGTGTCAAAGTTGCAAACCATTATAACAATTGTAAAGCCTCTCAAGGACTCTCCTCAGAAATTGTTAAGAAAGCATTCCGAGAGTTCTGACCTTTGTAAATCATTAAATCGAAGACTACTGATGAGATGTTACCTTCCTGTAGGCAATCTTGTTTTCTATGTGGCATAACAAGGTCCAGGATGGAAGAGCAGAGCGATCACTTCTGCTTGGTAATCATAATTACATACTGACAGGTTATACTGTGTGATTTAAATCAGGGGACTTTATGCAATTATTGGGGCATTCTCATAGGAAAACTAACAGGGACATCATTTTGTCCTTTATGTGACTATCTTACACCTTTTCAGTTTTCTATTCTTCTGCAGAATGAAAAGTCAGGACACAAGAAGCAGTAAAACGCCTAGATGACATGCTTCACTCTATGGTGGAAAAATAGCTCCTACTGATGTTTAAAAAACAAACAAGTTTGTGACATATCAGTAAATTATGAATTTAGACAAAAAATTCAGTACATGTCTTAATTATTCATTCAACATAATCTAATAAATCATCAATCATAAATAAAATTATAGGGAGATATGTTAGGTTATATATCCTTATATTAAAAATGTATGTCAAAAGTGGACCAGGACATAACAAAGCACCTGGGAATTGTCTCCCAAAATGTAGTCTGTTCTATTTAAATTAAAACTCTGTAAAGATTCTTTGATCTATTTTGCAGCCTATCAAAATCACTCTCATTGGTTTTTGTCAGAGAAACAGGATACTAATCAATATATGGCTGTTTACATGTAAAACCTATTGTGAGTCAAACCATTTATCAATAATGCATCCATTCATACAAATAACAGAATATCCACACTGCCCCTAACTACTCTGCCCTATTGCTTTATAGATACTGGTCACTGTTCCTAGTTGGTATCCTGGATACATAGTGCATAGGGTGTGTGCCTCCTATCTATTTTCCTATTACTTTTGAGTTACCAAGCAAATTGGAAGAGAAACTAGCAGTTCTCCTGATAGGGGACTGAGCTCATATTTCTTCAGTTTTGCAGTTCCACTTGAGTTGAAGAGCATGAGCTGATGGTTAAAAGGGGGTTTTCAAAGTTACGGATTTTAGCACTTTGTTGACTGAGGATTCTGACGCTCAGCAAACTTGGCTGAAGCCTGGCAAGTGACAGATGCATGAAAAGCTGAAAAATAGGACACACAACTGTAGGCTCAGCCGATAAACTTCTGCCAGACACTGACTACTGGCAAAGTGCTGACACCAAGAGAAAGGTGGGAGAGCCCACAACTCATTTCTATTATCTTCCTCTCAGCACAGTCTGTGATCCCTTTGATATCACATTAATACTGGTCTCTGGGTTGGGTCCTCTATGTATATATCAAGGGCAAATCACATTAGTCTGATTTGATATAAAGGTTTCCTTCTCCTTGGCGCACATGATAAAGAAAATTGAGGCAATTAACAAATCATGTATTACTATTATCTATGCGATGGAACACTTACATTTAGACAACTTGTTATATTGTATGCCGACTTCAAAGAAAAGAGCTCTATGTTATCCCACACCATCTGCTTCTGTCAGTGTTGAATAGTTATCTACTCATGGAAGTCACAAGTGTAGGGAAACTTCAACATTCAGGATGGACTTTTCATTGGATTTGAATGATTTGTTTTAGAAACCTGTTTAAGTTTGAAGAGCAACAGTTTTTCTTACCCTTAAAATTAGGATATTGTCTCCTTGATCCACAGGGTTTTGAAAGGACCAAGTACTGGTCATACCTAAGTGTTCCTATCTCCAAAGAGGCTGTGCTTCAGAGCCTCAGAGCTCAGAAGCATGCTGGTGGACACAGAGCTTGGTGTTTTCTCAAATGCATTCATCTGGGGGTGAACATGTGGAATAAGAATGAAATTCAAGTCTCAATCTCCACGGAAAAAGTAAAATAAAAAGGTAAATTTGGTCTTTGAAAGCTCCCTGGAATGTTCTGCATTTTATTTTCTTCAAACCAGCATTAAAACAATAATAATAGTGGAATACAGAATCATTATACATTTCAGTCAGTTATTTCTGTAACGCTGAGAGTTGTGTGGACACATCTGTGCTCATTTTGTCCTCTACAAAAGGACTTTTATCCCCATTTACATGAATTTTCTTTGTTCTTCATGAATTTTTAAATCTGTATAAATTCAAATGATTCACCCCTAATTTCATAAGCAAGGTATGTTTGAGTTCTACCATTTGTCTCCCCTTGATATGTTAAATGTGACCCTTTATTTCCCTAGAGAAACCTAATGGGATAATACCAGTAGGGGTTGGGACCTCTAAAACACACTCTCTTCCATTTGTAATAACCATTCTAATGACATATTTAATGGAAGCCCCTCCATTCTACAGGTACATGGTTTCTTAATTGCTTTGCCTGTAGTTTTGGCGTGCATAATAAACAGGCAACTCTTTCTCCTGAAATTGATGTCCCTATTAGTTTCCTTCTGCAGTAGCTATTAACCACAACTAAAATGTAAATATATAAATCAAAATAAGTGTTCCATAATGGAGATCATAAAATCTACTACATAAAATGACTTCATATAAATATGCTGAACTACATCAGCAGCCAAAATATTAAACTTTAAACTGAAAAATATTGCAAGAGAGACCAGCCATGTAGAATCAGACCAAACAAAATATTGCTATAATGATTTTTCAAGGTCAAATTCATGAATGAGAGAATGACAATTTTGAAAGTACGCTCCAGTGAAAGACATGACATCTCTTATGATGAAAATTTCTGTGAGTAGCAATAGTTGGTATGATAATTGGAGAGGAAGAGAAGAGGTAAAATGAAGAGTATAAAAATTATTGTCATAGTGAAAAAATGCTAAAAACGTCAGCACTTTAACACTTTCAGTCTTTCTTTTATGCAAACCTATTCAAATTGTTTGAAGAGACTTGAGTATATTAATTAGCACCATCCTCACACTCAGTAGAATAATAGTGGAGGGGTAAAAATAAGAAAAAAATGTAACAAAAAATGAAATTTGCAAAGTTAGAGGTTATTTTAGATCTTTCTGATAAATATGTGTACTTTATTTACATTAGAAAATACATAGCCAAGCAGCCCTTCCTGGACCACATTAAATGATACTGATAATAATTTTAGAAGTCCTGAAAATATTTGACAGTTAAAATGGGAATTGGTGTTAAGGTAATATATGATTGGACAGTGGAGAGGTAGGCAGGGAAAAGGTAGAAAAATGGAAGAAGGGGTAGAGAAAGGAGAAATCAAGATGGAGCTGGAGAAAGCTGACCTAGATCTTGGTGGTCATAATTGGCAATAGGTAGATATAAATATTCTTAAGGGATTTTATAGGCCTTTTTTTTTCTCCTATAGAAGGGCAGTTTGTATCTTTGTCTATTGGACATAATCTTTTCGTGTAGAGGGTTTGTAGATTGCAAATTTAACACAACAACCTGCATGAAAAGCTACTGGGCTTTGGAGTAATGTTTGTGCTGGGTGGTAGTGGATAGGAACACGCTGGGGTGGTCATATCACCTGGGACAGAAGCAGCAGGGCAGTAAGAGTGAACTGCTTGGGAAAGGAATCCCCAGGAGAGGGCGGCTTCTGGCCCTAGTGACAGAGTCTGTGTGCTTGGCTCCGTACTAGAGCAGCTTCCACAGAGTGAGACCGCAGAGACCGATAAAGACATAGCCATCCATTTTAATATTTACTGCAACACATTAAATGATACTGGTGATAATTTCAAAAGTCATGGAAATATTTCACAGTTAAAATTCAACCAAAAAAATTGAGGGATGTTCGGACAATCTTTTAAAAATGTGTCTTTGGTGTTTTAAGTTTCCAAATCAATAGGATTTCTGTATCATCCAAGTCTACGGATTTAAACCTAATATAACTATATCAGGCATTACTGGATTAAAAATATTTTAATTTAAATGTAATAAATGCTTTCTTATGGTATCTGGATATAAAATTAATATTTTCATTTTCATAAAAAATATTTAATCAATTTTTCCACCTTCACATTCAGCAATTCCATACATCCCTCTTAAATTATTTTTATTTATCTATTTATTACAATTTTTTATTTGCTGGCTGAAAAGTCTCTTACAAATTTGCTTGACTCCAATGGTACAGCCTTTTTCCTTGTGCTATCTTTAGTATCATTGTCTAGCACCTGGGAAATATTCAATAAATCCTTATGAAACAAGTGTGTGTCTGTTATTGCACTGATGTATGTGTGGAAAGGCCATTAAACCCTACAGAAAGTGCTAAATATTGTCAAACTCTAAAGTAGACAGGCTGGTGGAGTAGGTGGGAATTGTTTGCTAATGGGTATGGATTTCTTTCTGGGATGATAAAAGTGTACTAACCTTGAAAGTGGTGAGGGTTACACAACCTCGTGAACATTACATTTATGAAATATGCAGGCTAAATGAGTTCATTTAAGGTTCTACAAATCATAACTCAATCTGTCCAAATTCAATTATTAATAAGCATTTCTATTCTGTCGGCTTTGACAGTTTGACTCCCAAATATTCAATTCCTATTGACGGTAACTAAGAAGGTTCAGAACAGATCGTGTAAGTGGAAAGGGGAAGAAGTTCAAAGTGAGAGGCTTCTCTCCTCTGTCAGGAGTTCTGCCTACATTTGATCAATTTTTTTCTGATCTATAAGCTGTAATATGTACACACTTTGTAGCCACAGAAATTTCCACTTCTATACAGCTCTAATTTAGTATTTGAAAATGCAGTCAGAGCCACAAATCTTTACCAAAAAATGAGCCATGCTTCCAATTTGTTTTCCAAAGAAACCATGAAGCTGAAACATTTGAATTAAAGGGAGCAAAGCTTTTTAAATATACTGTGTCAGGAAATGGTTAAGAATTCCAGGACTAGTTTTAAAATCCATATAATAGTTTTAACCACTTCAGTGTCACTGACAAGTCAATACAATTTCATGAATGGGCTTGAATAAACATTGAGACACCATGATGAATAAACCAGGCCATCCTTTGTGATGTGGAGGCTGGATGGTGAATAACAAGGAGATTAGAATTAACCAAACCATCTGTTGTGAGTTGTCTATATCAAAGGAGATACATCACAAAGGAGAATTCCCTGAAGTATGATGCTATTGACATGCTTTTAACACAGAGTTTATCCCCACTTTTCATGGGAGCAAGTTTAGGAGGCCCCCACACTTGCAATGAGTAAAATGAAGTGCATTGCTTCAAACTCAAAAAAAGAAAAGTTTCCATCAAGAAGCCAAAGAATCATTTAATTGCTGTAAGATTTCCTACAAAGATTTTACTCACTTCACGGAAGATGAATTATAGTCCATGTATACTCGAGAAGTGAAGCATGCCAGGTGTTGCTATGAAAACCGATTCAATGTGCTTCCCAATTTGCCCTCAGTCTCTTTGAGTTTTAAATGCCTACCATTTCAAGCTGTGCTTCAGAGATCTAGATAACATAAATCTCATACTATCCACCATCTTCCGACAAAGATGCTGAAAAATGTAGCTCACACAGGCAGCACCATCAATATTCAGATGGATACAGATCACAAGATGAGCTGATGCATTTTATTCCACATGCTATTTCAGTCAATTTCAATTTTTAAATCTCCATCTCAAGAATCTTAGGCCCCGTGAAGTCATCTTGTATGATGTCTTGGAACCAAAGGCTATACACTACTCATAGTAACACAGAAATGTATCCATTGTTTTATGGTAAATAAATCATATTCTTCCTCCCATTTTGGATAATTTTAAATAAAATAAATTTTGTTTGTGTGTATGAAATTTAGAATATATTTCTATGGTGTAAATTATGGAATTATTATCCTAATAGAGTAAGAAACATACAGCTACAAATTCAGATAAGCCACATAGATATACTTACTTCACAAAACACAGCTTAAAAGTCTAATTTAAAAGATGAGCTCTGACTTAAGAACCAATAGACCAAAGAAAATTGTAAAACATTCCAGAAAAAATATATTAACCAACTGTCAACTGATGCTCAATTAAACTCTGAGAAGAGAGGAACATAGGCTGGAGAATTTATTGTCCCATCAGTAAGAAGTCAATTGGTGTTTAATAAGACTCTGAGAACATAGACTGGAGCATATATAGTGCCATTAGAAAGAACTTAGGTCTTTGATTCAGAATGTGTCCTGTCTACAACGTGTTCAGGAACGAAGAGCACAGACCGAAGTAATGTCCAACCAATGAGTAGCACAAATTGAGACTCATCCTATGGGCAAGAGCCAATCCCTGACACTATGAATGTTACTGTCCTCTGAGATGTTCCACTCAGTAGCCAATGGAAAGAGATGAATAGACTCACAGCCAAACATTAGATGAAGCTTGAGGAGTTTTTCAGAAGAGTTGGGAGAAGAAGTGAGGGATTCAAAAACATCAGGGACTCCACAGGAAAACCAACAGAGTCAACTGACCTAGATCATTGGGGACTCCCAGATATGAACCATCAATGGAAGAGTGAGCTTGGACTGAAATGAGATTCCCCTTACAGATGTAGCAGATGTGCAGTCTTGTCTTCATATGAGTTTCCCAACAGCTGGAGCAAGACTAGCTGAACCTGTTGCCTGTCTGTGGCTCCCATTCCCCTAACTAGGCTGCCTTTTCTGGGCTTCATAGGAGAGGATGAGGTTTAGCTCTGCAGTGAATTGATGTGCCCAGAGATGGGGATTTCGGAACTGGGGTGTTAATGGGTAGCCAAAGGGGGAATTTCCCCTTCTCAGAAAAAAAAAAAAAAAGAGGGAGAAATGAGAGGATGATCTGGGTGAGCAGTTGCCAGACAGAAAGGGGAACTGATATTTGAATGGAAAGCAAATAAAGTAATAAATTTAAAAACTAAGAAATTTGTGTAGTACAGACTATAAAACAATATAAGATGAAAAATCATTCTTATGTATTATATAAAACATAAAACAAATAAATAAACATCAACAACAATAACAAAAACAAAACAAAAATCTACCTCAAAATACATTAGTGACTCACATAACTCACCTGAAAATATCAAAGTACAAGAGGTAAACTTTGGGATTAGTTGAAGTTAAAAGAGACAAAGCAAACAGACAAAAATCCGACCAAACTAAAACATACAAACAAAACCAAAACACACAGTAAAAGAATTTGAGATTCAGGAGAGGAAATAAAGAAACAGATTATTCACCTAACAAGTAGTCATTATGCAGACTATATGATAAATTAAAACAATTCAATACTCAATTAAGCACTTATGTAAAACAGAATTGAAGATTAAAATTTGCAAAGTGATTTGAATCAACATTTTTCTAAAGAAGATATGTAAGAGGCCACCAACTATTAGGCTTTAATCCAGTCTCCCCTCCTGCCCCCCCCCCAAAAAAAAGCACATGAGCTAACAGATTTAGAAAAAAAAATCTAGGACTATTTAATCACTAGAGTAAAAAAATGCTGGCTAAGATACAGAGAAATGGAAAATCAGACACTGTTCATGATAGCAAGAGTTGTGACTGAATAAAAGAGAGAACTCAGTATTCTTGCTTATTGCAAAAACCTTCGTAATTGGCAAAGCCAAGGCAAAAATTCAAACAAGATGCCATTTTAGTGATGAAGCATTTTTAACATTAAGGTATATATACTTTTGGATGATATTCATCACAGGGAAAATAAAAATCTATTGTGTTTTGCAAAAAGGTTGGGCAAGAAAGAAGTTTTGTTAAGTGAAGTAAGGCAGGTACATAAAGCTGAACCCTGCATATTCTAAGTATGGAGGCTAAAAGGAGAAGACCTCAAAGAAGCCCAGAAAAATTAGAGACTGCAGAAAGCCAGAAAGATTAGAGAGGAGAAATAGTGAACAGTTAGGAAGGGAATATTTCAATAGAAGCAAGGAAGAAGGTGTTCCAGTATGTTTGCCACAGTAGCATATTTTCTTTGCTTTTTTAAAAAAACTTTTAAAGATTGTATTTTGTTGTTTTTGTTGTTGTTGAACACCAGCCTTAGTCCATGGTGATCTGATAGGATGTATGGGATTATTTGGATATTTTTGTATCTGTTGAGGCCTGTTTTGTGATGGATTATATGGTCAATTTTAGAGAAGGAGCCATGAGGTGCTGAGAAGAAGGGAAGAAGGTATATTATTTTTTTATGATGAAATACTCTATATTTCATCTGTTAAATTTATTATTTAAATATATTTATTAAATAAATTATATTAAATTAACTATAGATATCAGTTAAATTTATTAGGTTCATAACTTCTGTTAGTTTTACTCTGTCTCTGTTGAGTTTATATTTCTAATGATCTGTCCATTGATGAGATTGGGGTGTTGACATCTCCCCTATTATTATGTGATATACCCAGTGTTTCTCCATCAAAGAAAACTGATTTACTTTTCTGTCTAATCAGCTATTATTTGTAAAGAGCTTCTTGATGAGAGGTTAAACTTAATGCCTAGCTATGCTCCTTTATGTTAAGGTTTTGTTTGGCTCAAGCTTATGTATTTAGTATGATGTCCCTCTGTGTATTATAAGTACTAAACACACACATCACTATTGTGTCTGCAGAAAGCTTCCAAATAAAACTCTCAGTACTAGAAATATGTTACGTCATTTTGAGTCATTGGTCTAATGAGTCCCCCAGGGGACTATACACTGCAGGCTGTTGCCAATGCTATTGATTTCCCTATAAAACTTAACAGAATGACATTTTTGCTGAGGACATCACATATTTGTGGCTTAGCAGCTAGACAAATCTAGCTGGTACTCAATTGGAAGCTCCATCTTTATTGGATACCATTCATTTTGCTAGAAGATGCTACAATAAGCAAGTACTAGAGGGAAAATGTTAACATTCTCACCCAGATTAAACCCTGATAGCTAGAACAATGATATGCTTGCCAGTTATGTCCACCTGTGGAATTGTCACATGAATGTTAAAGTACTGATCTATCATTTTTCTCTTGATGGACCTTAATACCCATTCCATGAGATCATACACTAACCTTAGATGCTTAGTTAGTCCAAGAACTAGGAGTAGATATATTGTGGGTTCTAGAAATAAACCCATGTTAATTAATCTGCTAAGTGAACATAGTAATTTTCTCTAAAGACAAGCTGTTTACACATAGCTGGAGGCATTACTCAACCCTTTTCAGAGAAGAATCTTTTTGCAGTACATAATAATAAAAACAGAAACATATGACTGCAGGACATTTAAAAGCATGAAACCTCAGAATGTTCCATATCAAAGAGGTTATGTTTAGCACACATCTTCCTTCAAGACTATAAGTATTCATAAGAGAAGGTGGCAGAAAATGTTTACAATTTTAAAGAGAGAACTTTCAAATCATTCAAATTGTTCTCTCTCTCTCTCTCTCTCTCTCTCTCTCTCTCTCTCTCTCTCTCTCTCTCTCTCTCTGACAAACTTCTTAATTTTTAAATAATTAAACCATTTTCTCTCTTTGCCTTTATCCTTTTAAACCCATCATGTATTGTAACCTCCTGTTCTTTCTCAAATTCATGACCCTGGCCTCTATCTCTACACTTCATATAATCATACAAACACACACACACACACACACACACACACACACACACACACAGACACACAAACACACACACAAACACACACACAAACACACACACACACACACACACACACACACACACACACACACACACACACACACATTTTAACTCAGAGATCTGCTTGTCTCTGCTTCCCTAATGCTGTCTTTGCCTACTTTTAGGAAACTTTTTCTCCCACTGAGTTACCACATCCAGCTTCACTATGAGAGTTGGTATTCATGAGAGGCCTGCCGTTTTCTGAAGGGAAATGGAAGATGTTTGTATCTGAGGAGATGGGGGGTGGCAGGCAAAGCCTGATAGGAGAGGAGGGAGGGGATACTACAATTCGAATATAACATTTAGAAAGGGAATATTAAAATGTTAAATAAATATATAAGTAAATAAATAGGTATGGTTGAATTACTATTCTCGAAGACTGAAATATAAAGTTGCTAACTGATAATTCACAGGCTACTCTGAAGTCTATGAAATTGAGAAATGAACATTTTCATAAGTTGTGTGGGGGAAAAAGAAATGCTAGACTGTTGAACTCCATATATCTCAAATGTATTAAATGTGCGCTTGCCTCTTTTCTTTCAGGGCCAACAGTCACCCTTTCTTTGGAGATACATTAAAAAAAAAAAGTCCTGGTACCAAATACGTATTCTATTAATAATAAAAAATTAAGATGGATGAGTTAGCCCTTCTGTTTACACACACACACACACACACATACACACACACACACAGACACACACAGACACACATACCCTACACACATATGTGTGCATATAAGTTTTATCTTTTCCTTTTTCTTTCTTTTACTCATTCATTCCAGTTATTTGCATCTCAGATGATATCCCACTCCCAGGATGGACTTAACAAGTATGATTTAAGCAGAGAAGGGGAGATAGAACGTGTAGAGATGACCAATAATTAGGTATGGCACCCAGTAATAGACTGGGGCTACACATCCATCTCAAACTTTTTAACCCAAAAATGCTTCTGTCCAAAGAAAGAAATGGGCAGAGACTGAAGGATGGGCCATCTGAGGTAGCAATTTAACATCTGTAGATCTAACAATATTGTGAGTATGAAGATCAAGTACAACCATGTAAAATTAATTTAGCGATATAAGGTGACTCATCCTGGATATACTTGAGATATTCTCATTATTATATTCATTCTTTACTCACCATACTTTGTGGATTCCTATTACTTAAAGTTCTTTCTTGTCTTATCAATCTTTTTTATTGAGTAAAATAAGCTATGCAAAAGCATATTTTATAGGTTCACCTAAGAACCTGTGGAGAGTCAGGCTTGGTGTCTTATTCCTTAAGTAGCAGGGTTTAGGCATATATAGAAGGGAAATATCTCCTCAGCTCAAGTAAAATCTGGGCCAAAGAGTTTCAGAACTTGATTAAAGTATGGAACATGTGTAAGCAATAATTAATAAATACCCTTGAATGATAATTTCTGAATTCATATCCCTTTCTAATGCCTTTTCTCCACTGCTGTATGTTATAACATAGCTGAACTTCCTCAGAAGTGGTGCTAATGGTGACACCAGGTAGCAGAAGCTGTGATGGTGACCTCAGATATACTGACAGAGAGCTTCAGAAGTGGCTTGAAATGCCAGCAGCCTTTTTTTTCCTTTAAATGTCTAACAATTGCAGTGAACTGTTTGTGGGCTCAGAGGTGAACAAATGATTGTGGAACATGAATATGTGACCAACAAATTCAGTTTCAGTTTTGACCTAAGACAAGGGAACTAAAAGGTATCTTTTAATTCTTTTGTGGTCAACCTCTGCATTTCAAGCTGAGTCCATTAAATGAAGGATTTATCTTGGGTCAGCTGTGCTAGGTTAACACACTGGAGCTCTGTGACAGGAGCTTGCTCTGTTCTAAATTACATCAAACACAGACCTCTTATTTTAAAACACTATTGATGAGTTAGGAGCAAGAGAAAAGCATTCACAAGCATCAGCACACATTAAGTACATGGTGGAACAATCCCTGATGCCTTCATTCAGATATTGTAATGGAGTCAGAGAGAAATAAACATCAATGAACTAAAAATAGTGAATTAGCATGCCAATGACTGACTGGAGGGTAGGAAGATCAAGGCAGCACATTTTAAACAATGTTAACTATTACAGTGCCAAGGTAATAAGTAATATATAAACACACACACACACACACACACACACACACACACACACACACACACACACACTCACATACAGGCATGAAAACATATACAAAAACATTATACAAACTGAGCCGGTTATATCTGTGAATATATAGATATACATATATATTTCCATATGTACATTTCCAGTCCATACATTTGCAGGAGAGCAGCAGGAGAATTGGGACAGTTTAGAGGAGCAAAGAGAAAAGAAATTAGAATTATATTACAGTCCTAATATTAAAACATCAGTTTATATTTCAATACTAAATTACAGATGTTTTTAGCTAACTTAAAATTTTAATCACCATATGCCATTTTGAATAAATAATTACTATGAAATAAAATTCATATGTGTGTATATGTGTGTAGTCTGTATGTGTCTATATTTATTTCTATAACGGAGATTTATGTCTCAATGTATTTCAGAGCAAAAATGGACTCAGCAGCAACAAATAGATGAAATATGCTCATAATAGCTCAGCCTTCTCAGTACTGGAGACTCAGCATTCTCAGTTACAGAGAACACCTTAGCTTACAGACGCTTTACAGACACATCACATCACATATGCATACAGTGCTGTGGCTGTAGACATGATATGACATTATTTTTTGTCTTTTACGTGATTAATTATGCTAGCCCTGTATGACTGGAATTGCTAAGTATTGTAGTGTTAAAGAAAAGTAGCTCCAAGAAAATATTTCACAATATTTAGATAACCAGGGATTTAAATGTAGAAAAATTTTAACATAGATCCAAAATTTATGAATAATAAATATTTAAAAGAAAACCTTTTCATGAGGTTCCAGTATGTGTACATTTCTTGAAAGTAAATTGTTTGGGGCAGATAGCTCAGTGGGTAAGGCACCTCATCCATATTGCTCTCTTAAAAGTCTGGTTGGTGAGCTCTTTTGTATCATCATGCTGAAAATGGAGACATGATGCTCTTAGGGCATTTGGCTACCTAGGCTAGTCAAAAGGGAGAGCTACACATTTAGTAAAAGATTCCATCTTAAAAATTAATTAGAGGGGTGATTGAGAAACACATCTGAGGTCAACCTTTGATATCTTTGGCTGTTTTTATGTACCTTCACTAGCATGTGTATGCGTGCATACATGTCCCTTAATCACAGATATGTAGAGACTATTGTATTAAGTATGTACATGTCCTTTATTAGTCTCTGTAACTGTCCTCTCCCTGTCCTTCTCCCCTTCCTCATTTCTCCCTGTCTTCCACTCTCCCTCCCTCTGTCCATCCCTTCTCCCCCATCTCTGTCTCTCATATGTGTGTGTGTGTGTGTATGTGTGTGTGTGTGTGTGTCTGTGGTATTGTGGTATTTGGACATTCGTGGCAAGAATATCAGTATCCAATTCAGAAAAAAAAAAAGATATCACTTCATTTGTTCTACCATGTAAGACATTTAAACTCATGTCCTCAGACTTGGTTAAAAGTGGGACTGTCAATTTATATGGTTCCAGGCAATACATTCATTGAATTATAAATATATTAGTTCTTCAAACTAAGTATTAAGGTACACATCTATAAAAATAGCAGCTAGGAGATTAAGGATGGGAAATTATGAATTGTCCATCCTCAGCCTGAAATGAGTTTGAGGCTAGCCTGTGGTACACAATCCTTCATGTTTAATATGAGGAAACTGAAAAGGGGATCAAAAGTCATTGAGTAGTAATATAGCTTATTTAAAGAAAATATTGAAAGTAAAATATAGTATAAATAATGAGCAATTTGGATATAATCAAAAGCCCACAGACACCATGGAAGAAAAGCATCTTGTTAAACCCAACATCTCTTATATATCCTTTTCATTGACTAGCAACTAGCATCCTTTAAGCCCTTTAAGCAGAAATGTAGGAGAAAAAAAATCAAAGCCACTGCTTTGTGAGCTCTGGGAAGGGAAGCCCACACCAGAACACAGGGAATTCATGTCACTTCTCTTGCCATTACATGCTTCCAGTTGGGAGGACATCAGTGTCCCCTCTCAGAGCTCTGAATCCCCGGGTATTTCTAAGGTTTGGCAGAAGTATGGTCTAATGCTGTGTCAGAAAGTAGCTGTCTTGAAGAACAACTGTGTTTGTGTGTGTGTGTGTGTGTGTGTGTGTGTGTGTGTGTGTGTGTGTGAAGGTGAGTATTTATGCATGTGTTATTCTCAGTCTTCTAATGAAGTAAACAAAGTTCTTGTGGGAGAGAAAGCTGCAGTACAACAGATGTTAGCTGACCAGTAAAACATCTTAGACACTGTCACATGAGCACTGCCCCTAAAGCCACAATTCAACCCACCATCCTGCATTTACAAACAAATGGAGGAAGCCAAACAGCCAGAGTACAGAATTTCTAGAATCCTGACTCTTAGCATCCTTCTATTCTGCTTGACCAGTGCTAAGTGATTTCCTCCCTTCTGAAATAGTTGGCTGCACCTCTTCTTGAAACCCATTCTGGTATTTGATATTCTGAAACACCTGCCTAAAACAGGAAATCTGACCACACCCTCTTCACTTTTCCTCTACAATAACTTTGTAAAAAATCATTTCTCATTGACAGAATTTCCCTATGGCATTGGGCCACCTTCACATTGCCGTCTATAATTTTTCTTCTGTTTGAAACAATCTCCCTCATGCCAGTCTTGTTAATGACTGAGATACCCCCTGATGGTGCTTAACATTTAATAGTGCTACAGCTTCGCATTTGCCCAAGCAACCTTTTCCATTTACCTTACCTCAAAGGCCTTCTAATTTTTCTTCAGAGACAGAAATCCTTTAAGCCCATTGTATCCTTAGGCTACAAATTTACTGAGATTTAGGTTTCCAATAAGGGTGTCGAGATGAATGCCACCATCTCATTTATGAATCAATTTTTGCCCATCGGCTTTTTACTGTTATTACTTTTTATTTTATTTTGCACTCAAAGGAGAAAAAAAATTATACATATATACATACACGCATACCTCCAATGTATATGTGTAGATATCTACATATATAGTCCCCTTGGACCAACTGCTAATTGCATGTGGATAGCAACCTGAAGAAATATGTGGGGGAAATATGCATTTAACATGTAAAAAGTCCACTCTAAACATCTGGCATGCTCTTTCATCCATTTCACTGGAGAAAAACATACAGAATATAGGTTTTGAATGTGGCATTTATAACTGACTAAAGGAGCTTTCTTCCTGATATAGACCATGGTCCTGAATATTGCGGCTGGAAGAATACATTTCATGTAACTTGGTACTTTCAGGTTCTAGTGAAGGCAATATATTGAGCTCTAGAAGTGACAGGAAAATAATAGTTATGCCAGGGAAATTACAGGAGTATGAAATTATTTTTGAAAAGATTTCAAAGAAAAAGGGGAAATGTTGACTTGTAATTTTCATGATCATTAATCCTTCAGATGGGTTGCCAATGTTCTTTTTGTTTTCATGTGTATTAAATGTTTGCTTTGCCTACACCAGAACATGAAGATTTAATGATAGGATATCATTTTCCTGTTAGGAAAAAAAATAAGTTTGCCCTGCCCTTGAAGCAATTAGTGGAAGAGTTATAACATTTAACACTGTAAATAGAACATCTCTGTGCTTATGTATTTTTTAAAGTAATACAACTATTTATGCCTTCAGTACCTATGGTGTACTTGATACAAGGCACACACACACAAACACATACCTTAAAGGTTCTGCCAATTATAGCTTAATTTTAGATTCATGTACCCAAGTTTACTGAAATGTGAAATTTCAAATAGCTCTATGCTTTAGTTATGCAGAACCAAATGATTTGACAATTGTTCAATGTGTGCTGAGAACTCAAATGCCTGAAGATACTCGCAAAGGTGATTGTCATGGTGATACAAAGGAGAGGATGTCTCTGTGCTGCTGAGTAACAGGCTCAATTGTGAGTTCTTCATTCGTTCATCTACTATAGCAGCTGTGTTTTTAATGTAAAAAACATTAAATCATTTTCTGTGTATCGTAAAATGAATTTATTTTGGGTTGTTTCATAGTTTCCTATTTTTATACATGTATATAAACTGTATTATTTAAACCTATCTACAAATCAAAACTGATTCCATTTGTATGCTACGGTGTCTGTTTAAATACTATGTGATATGTTCACATATGAAGTTTACATAAGAAAATTTTGAACTCATAAAAATCTCATAAGTTAACTCCAATATTCTAGAAATCATAATAATTTCAGGTTCAAATTCAGAATGAGGCTATCTCTAAATTCACCTTATTATGGCATAATACAAGTTAGGTGAAGTTCGATAACCAATTATAACTTGTTTATATTGATTTCTGTTTAATATTTTTCATAGACTAATTTATAATATTATAAAGATCTATTGTCACAAACCCATGACATATTGATTTATTTTAACAGATTTGTGATTAATTGGTTCATAAGTTTGTTCAGGGGTTGCACAGGGGCTTCTATAGCAGAGCCTTTGAAGCTTGAGTTACAAATAGTATGAGCCTTATGATGTGAGTGGTGGGAACCAAATTTAGTGCCTCTGGGACAGAAACATGTTGGATCGCTTTATGCCAACTTGAAAACACATCGCAGTCATTTGGATAGAGACTGTCAATGAGAAAGTCTCTGCATAATATTGACCTGTTAGCGATTCTGCAGGGCATTTCCACATTTAGTGATTGATACAGAAATCTTTGGCTCATCGTGGTTGGATGCCACCACAGGCAGATAGCCTTGTGAATACAAATAAGAAAGCAGAGTAAGCAGGAAATAATAAGGAAGTCTGAAAGCAGCACCTCCCCACACACACCAAGGCTTCTACTTAAGTTCCTGGTTCAGATATTTTTTCTATTTATTGTTATTAATTTCTTATTTATTTTTATTATTTTATTTATTTACATTTAAAATACAGTCCCCCTACCCAGCATTACTTCCACATACCCCTATTCCATATCTCCTCCCCTTTGCCTCTAAGAGGGTACACTCTCCTGCCTTACTCCTCTAGCATCCCCTTTCTCTGAGTGAACAAGCCTACACAAAACTGCCTCACCTCCCATGAATGCCATAAAAAGGCAATACTCATTTACATATGGAACAGGAGCCATAGATCCACACTTCTGAACTCCATGGTTGGTGGTTTAGTCCCTGGGAGCTCTGAGAGGTTCCATTAGTTGATATTGTTCTTCTTTCTCTGTGGTTGCAAACCCCTTCAGCTCCTTCAGTCCTTCCCTAACTCTTCCAATGGCATTCCCAGCCATAGTTCAATGGTTGGCTGTGAGTATTCACATCCAGGTTTTTGCTTTAAGTTCCTGCCCTGGTTTCCTTTGATGATGGTCTATGATGTAAAATGGGTGAGAGAAAATAAACCCATTCTTTTGGACATGTTTTTGTTTATTTGCTTTATGCCTGTGTTTCTCATAGTATCCAAACCCTAAGGCAAGCATCTATGTCTACTAACCCTGAGCAGTGTTCTCAGCTCCTATTATCTTCATGTAATTGCAAGTCATTTCAATCTTAAAATAACATTTTTCAACAAAATTTCACAATTATGAGTTTCTGTTCTGCTGAGAAACCCCATAATCTCCTTACAGGTAATTTTTGTAAACCATTAATGTAGATTTTTCACATATCACATTTATCTTATGATTGGTTACATTAAAATAAATAACATAGAAAATTTCAAAAGAAAAGTCAAAATTTACCACAGATATTCTGTTTTAAAAAAACAAAGCAAAGCAAAACAAAAGAACCAAAATAACCCAAAAACTAGGTGCTATGTGACTTTTCAAATCCTATCAAGTAGTTAGATCTACTGCAATACAGAGCAAAGCCAAATTAAACAGAAATCAATTAGCAGGCAACAAGCAATGATCAGCTATGATTTAAGCTTCAAGGGGAGAAGAATTGACTCCAACAGAATAGCAATCTTTCTAGAACATATTTTAATATGTAATTGTCTAACAACAATTGATTTTAAATAAGCTAGAAGGAGACCTGCAACAGATATTAGGTTTCAAAATATTGAAAGTATAGAAAATTCTGTTGTTTTTGTTATTTTAATGAAGTGAAAAACATAGAAGATGCTCATTCAGAAAAAAATAAGACCATAAAAATATAAATATTAAAGAATTAATATCTGTGAAACAGTAAATATTAAATAGTTGCACTACAAATGAATGGGTGTGTTTTTGTCTTCCCCAAATCTGGCAACGAAGAGAGAAAATCAAAAACAGCTGTTGCTTATGTGAAACCAAACTATTCAATAAACTTCTTATCATCCAAAGAGACTTCTAGAGAGGACATATTTGATTAAAACCCCCTCTCTAATAGTTCCTATCAATTGATGTCGTTGAAATGGATATATTCTGACCTAAGTTTTCTTTATGTTATGTGATTGAACTGAACTCACTAGACAGGAAATGAAAGGTTCAATTAACCATACAATGCTTTATGTTCAGTAAGACATGAAGTATTAGCATACAATTCCAGTTAAGTAGAGTGCTGGACATACTACAAGATCAATCAAATGTGCGGAATTTACACAGAGGAACTTTGTGAGAGGTAGGAAGGATTTAAACCCTGTGTGCATTGCTGTCTAGTCTCACATTTACCAGTCAGCTTGTGAAGCTGACCTTTCCTGAATGTGATGAAAAAGTATACCAATGTATAGTTTCAAGATAAAAAAAGCAAAATAAATTAGTTGAATACACTTTTGAGACCAGGCAAATGGTAATTTTTAGACACACAGTAGTTGTCCTAGTTTTCTGATTCTTCTTCCTTCTGATAGTCCAATACACAAAAGAAATTCCAGGAGACAAATATTGAAAATACCTACCTCTTATTGTATTTATTTTGTCTACTTATTATAAAAACAAATGAGTGTCTATAACATGTGTTTAACCAAGCAAGTAAGGATGAACCTTCCTGAGGAAAGGAACAAGGACCTAAATACTTGAAGAAATAGGTGATAAAATACTGGCATGTTCAAGAGTTCAGATGACTCTATATAAAAGTCATCGTAGCAGCTAAAATAAAGACATTTGATAATTAGATTAGAGAAAAATACTGTTTGAGTGAAAGAAATATTAAATCCCGGGAGCTGCTTCCTAGGACTCTGCCACAATGGCTGTCTTGGTTCTCTGAGTTCTAACTTGGAAAAGTATAAGTTTTCAATTTTCTTCTTTTTATCTTGTTATTTTGGATACAAGAAAATACAATGCAAACTTTCCATGATACTCTGGGCTTTCTCAACCTCTGAAGCCCTTTGCTCCATCTACCATGTAGCTGTTTCCTGGCCTCTAAACATGAAGGAATTTTTTTGGACTTTAATTAAAAAGACATTGCCTTCTCTCCTCTTCTCCATCTTTGTCCTAGAGGCACATACCCAGATTTGTAGCCTACATGTCCTATGCTTTACCTTCACCTCTAATAAAACTGTTCTCCAAGAAAAGAAAAGATAAAGGTGGGCTAAAGGAGAGATGGTGAAAGAAAGATGAAGAGGCAGAGGAAGCATTTCATTGTATCTCATATTCTCTTATTAGGCATACAAGAGAGGTTTTATGTTCTCACCCTTTTTTCAATAGGTTATAAGGTTTCTGGTGACAATTAGTCACAAAAGGTCTTGGAAAGACAATAATCCAATAATATAGTAGACTGTAGATCTTTGAAATTTTATTGTTGGTGTTGCCGCAGCTCATATTTGGTATCATTTTGGATCTAGTGCTGCTGGGTACAACATAGTTTGATAGAGACACTTGACTGATGTTCGTCTACCTAAATGTTTTTCTTCTCATTATTATAATGGATAAGCTGTACAGTTTTCTATTAAAAGCTACATTATATCAAATGTATAAGAAATGAAACCAAACCACAGGCTTGAAAACAATGAAGAAAATCAAAACATCAATTTGTAAAACTAAATTTAGGAAGGGAGAAACTCTCATACATAGACTTGTTGACTTTAGTTTCCTTCTTTATCCTATATAAAAAGCTTTAATAAAGATATTATTTTAATTAAAGTAGCACTGTATTATTACTTTTCATTAGTACATATGAAAAATAATATAGGATACAGAATTTGTTAAAAATACATGGCAGGTTTTCTTGAAATAAATAATTTAATAAAAAAATTAACTAAAATAATTTTCTAATATTACAAAAAAACACCCAATAGTGAATTAATATTTATGTCTAGTCTTTTTATACAATTTGAAATATATGTTTTAGTTATAAATTTAATGTGTAAATCAAAAAAGAAATAAAATATTAAATAAATATATGGGTTTGTAAACTTATATACTTTGAAACTTCTTTTCTCTGCAATGATATCAAATTCTTTCTTTTCATACTATATTACTCTTGAGAACTTGTGGTATTATTAATTCCAGTTAATAGTCATATCTTTATGTTAATTTAGGATTAATAAATGATTATTATATATGAATAATTTATATATTTTTCAATTACCCAATTCTTTTCAGAAATGGTGTTCATATTAATAGACAGAAAATAATAAAGCAGGAAGATTTTACTTTTAAACTTTATGAGAATTACACAAAATGGACTGAGAAGATGAATCAGAAATAATGGTGTTTTCTCAAACACCTGGAAACATGGAGTCCCACCTTAGAACTCACAAAAATGTGAGAGGGAAAATAGTTGTAACAGTGTTGTCCTCTAACCTACACTTATACATAGTGGGGCATAAAAGTTCTTCCTTCCTCCACACACACCAAGAATACACTGTAAATAATGTTAATTATAAAGTAGTTACATAGACTATCAACACAGCATAATTTAGATGGTAGGAATTAAATAATAATACTTTCTGAATTTAAGGAAATTAGAATGCATAACTCAATATATACAAAGAACTCCAGAAGTTAAACTCTAGAGAATCAAATAATCCTATTAAAAATGGCCTATAGAGCTAAACAAAGAATTCTCAACTGAGGAATATAGCATGGCTGAGAAGCACTTAAGAAATGCTCAACATCACTAGTCATCAGGGAAATGCAAATCAAAACAACCCTGAGATTTCACCTCATACCAGTCAGAATGGCTAAGATCAAAAACTCCGGGAAAAAACAGATACTGGCGAAGATGTGGAGAAAGAAGAACACTCCTCCACTGTTGGTGGAGTTGTAAGCTGGGGCAACCACTCTGGAAATCAATCTGACAGTTCCTCAGAAAATTGGACATAGTACTACCTGAGGACCAAGCTATACAACTCCTGGACATATATCTAAAAGAAACTCCAACATCTAAGAAGAACACATGCTCTACCATGTCAATAGTAGCTTTATTTACAATAGCCAGAAGCTGGAAAGAATCCAGATGTCCTTCAACAGAGGAATGGATACAGAAAGTATGGTACATTTACACAATGGAGTACTCAGCTATCAAAAACGACTTCATGAAAATTCTTGACATATAGATGGAACTAGAAGCTATCATCCTGAGTGAGGTAGCACAGTGAAAAAAAGGACACTTGTGATATGTATTCACTGTTAAGCGGACACTAGCCCAAAAGCTCAGACTACCCAAGAAACAATTCACAGAACTTATGAAGCTCAAGGAGAAGGAAGGCCATAAGGCAGATGCATCAGTCCTTAGAAGAGAGAACAAAACACTCATGAGGAGGGGGAATAAAGGGACAAAAATAGAGGAGCAGAGATTGGAGAAAAGATCATCCAGAGACTGCCTCACCAGGGGATCCATCCAATATGCAGCCACTAAACCCAAGCACTATTTCTGATACCAAGTAATGCTTACTAGCAGGAATTTGATATGGATGATTCCTTAGAGATCTGCTAGAACCATACTGATATAGAGGAGGATGTTCATAGAACTTGAACATGGGGACTACAATGAAGGAACTAGAGAAAGGACTGAAGGAGGTGAAAGGGTCTGCAACCCCATGGCAAGCACAAAATTATCAACTAACCAAACCCACCACAGCTGTCAGGGACTAAACCAACAACGAATGTGTTCACATGTACAGATCCATGTCCCCACATGCATATGTAGCTGAGGATTCTCTGGCATCAATGGGAGGACAGGCCTTTGATCAAAGAAGGCTTGTTTTCCCAGTGTAGGAGAATGCCTAAGCACAAGGAGGTGGGAGAGGGAGGTTGGGAGAGGTAGCACTTTCATGGAGGCAATGGTAAGGGGAGGGAGATGGGTTTGGAGGGAAAGGAGATAATGTCTGAAATGTAAATATAGAGAATATGCAATAAAAATTTTTTAAATGAATGCATAACCAAGAGTAGAGTTTCATGAGAATAAAATAATGTAATGAACAAGTGTTTTTAACATAAGCACTTTTTTTATAAATTGAACAACTTTATTTAAAAATAACAAAGATAAATGTACAGATTTTAAGCATTTTTACATAAAAGTATAGGAATATATTTTTGTCAGTACTTGATTTTTTTAAAGGTTTGATAGTGTGCATTAAAATCTTACTAGTTACAATGAGCATAAAGTACATGTAAAATAAGATGTAACCTGGAAATAGTCAAAGTTTTCTTAGTGTATAAACATTAAGCATAATGATTTTTCATTTTCTTTCCTTTTTTTTTGGCCTTTGTTTTTTCTTGAATTTCATATAGTCTGTGAGTTGTTTCTGGGGTGTTCAGAGCTTTCTGGGGTTAGTATCCAATTATCAGTGACTGTATATTATGTCTGTTCTTTTGTGACTGGGTTATCTCACTCAGGATGATAGTCTCTAGATGCAACAATTTTCTTAAGAATTTCATAAAGTCATTGTGTTATAGCTGAGTAGTACTCCATTGTGTAAATGTACCACAATTTTTGTATCAATTCATCTACTGAAGGACATCTGGGTTCTTTCCAACTTCTGGATACTATAAATAGGACTGCTATGAACATTGTGGTGCAACATAAGCACTTTCTTTTATCATTATTGAAAACAAGGAAAATCTCTTGGGCTGTCTATACCAAGGAGGCCATGGAATCCAAATAAATTAAAAATGGTAGGATTTTCTCTGTTCATGAATGATCTCTATCTCTATATCTAGATCATCTATCTGAAATGTACATATTAAAAGACACATCCACCTATAAATGTAATTTCCTTTGAAGTACACATTGCTATCTATGTATAATTTGTTTTATTATATCTAATTTCATATGTATCATATTAACTTTCTCAATGAATCGAATAGTTTTAAGGATGTGACAAAAATATTTCAATTACTAAATTGCCATCTGTAACATGAAAAATATTTCAAATGACTAAAGTTTAAAAATATTTGAAATTTACTTTATTAGATTATACATATGCTGTTGCAGTACCCTCTCTTACATGAAGAGGGGTAAGTTTCTTCTACTCATTTTTTCCAAAGACTAAGGCCCTGTATCAGTGGATACATGATTTTAATTTTTGTTTGTTTTGGGGGAGAACCATGACAGTTCCAAAATTGATAGTTGAATATATGCTAAGTGGAATTTAAATGTAGACAATCTTAAGAAAAAGAAGCTGAGAAAATTGCTCAAATGTAACGGCTTTTATTCAAGCCTATGCTCAATAAATTAATACATATTTATCCTTTTGAAACTAAGTGAAGTGTTTGAGGCAGAAAGGTTAAAAATGGCTCAGGGAACAACCATGTTAAGTAATGGTTTAGGGCCTTGATTTATGCAACAAGTTCAGTTTAATAATGAACAAAACTGCTAATCAGTGCCCACAGATATTAGATAATAAATTCAACCAGGCCAAATGGGTATTTGCAACACAGCAACTCCTGACTTAATGATTTAATTAATCTAAACATGCAAAATTTTGTGCTTGCTTAAATTTGTTTAGCACATGGCACATTAATGAAGATTAAACAACTTGGGGTCTATTCCTAAATTTAAAATACGTGTTAGGGAAAATGAAAATTACCAGATCTTATATAAATACCTCATAAGAGCCTCATCAGGGCCGTGAGAGAATGAGCTCATATATTTGGACACGTATTATTTACTGTACAGTGGTAACTGAAATAACTCTGATTTGTTTGCTTCATCTGTGGAACTGCTCTAAAGCAGAGACATTTCTTAACACAGTATCACTGAATCAGGCAAAAGCTAGCTGTCTTCAAGCAGTCTGTGCTTTTATGACTTTCATATAAATAACACAAAGGTATATAAGTAATTTTTTCTCTTTATGTATAACTCAAAAATTAGATTATTTTATAGAATGAATTATCAATATTTACAAAATAAATTATCAAAATATAAGGTATTATAACACACTAAAACACAAATGTATTTTTCAATTAGTACACTTTTAATTAGCTTTTCACATATGTTGTACTGAAATGTATATACTATTTGAAGAACATGTATCCCATCTATTTAAATGAAAGGCTATATTATTTTGCTTTATTACAGAAACAATATGTTTGCTTTAAGTGGAAACTTACTATCTGAAAAAAATGTAACATTTGAAACATGTGTGAGAATATTTAGCACTATAAAGAGTGAGGGTATCTCTTAGTGGATTAATTAAGAACATTTTATAATATCAGTGGTTTCTATTAATAACTTGTTTTCCTTCCAGAAAACAATGACATGTACTATAGCATTTTACTGGAGTTATTTCTCTCCTTCACCACGTAAAAGTTAGATAACCAATTCAGGTAGGCTAACTCCATGCTTAAGGTTTAGATTGCTGGTCCATTTCTAATTTTTTCTACCTTGCACCATTATTTTAGTTTTGTGAAGCTCTCAAATTAGATAATATCTATCACTGGAAAGAAGTTTTAGATGCACAATAACATACTTCGGTTTCATCTGTTTGATTCTGTCTTTAATATAATCTCCAAATAAGGTAGGTAGAGGATAATTTCTGAATGATTGTACATGACACAGTAAGACTCCTGACTTAATACCTTATATTTCCATGCTTAAGGTTTCCTCAACCATAGTATTCATCCATCTGAGACCAGGTGTTACTGACATTTTCCTTTCTGGCATATATATATATATATATATATATATATATATATATATATATATATATATATATATATATATATATATATATATATATATATATATATATATATATAGTCTTTAGCAAACTTACAAGCAATTAAACCACAGAAGACTATTAAGAGAGATGGATCAGTGGCTAAGAGCACCACTGGATGCTTTTCTGGACTACCGGGGTTTGTTTCTTAGCACACAAACTGTAACACACAGTCATATATAATTTGAGGTCCAAGGGATCCTTTATCCTTGTCTGGTTTCGGCAATGAATGCTTGCCTGTGATAAGAGACCTCCATGCAAGCAAAACACCCATATACATAAAGTAAAATCAACTCATAAGCACAAGTGTGTACATGCAAGTGCACATACACACACATACACACAAACAAGCATGCACACACTGGACAAGGTCAGCATTTGAAAGGAGTTGACACTCTTAAATTGGAGCTAAGAAAATTTCCTGCATTGGATGATCAAAAGAAACCTGTTTTGTAAGCGCTCCAGTGTTATTTCACTTATAGTCCTCAACATAAGTATGAAACTCATGATTGGGTCCTTGACTTTAAAATTCAGAAGATGACTAAGAGCACAGATATTTCCAGTTTAGAGTCTACTGGGTAATTGTTGAGCAGTAGATGACATTTGGTATTTAATCATGCTTTTCTAGAAAGAGAAATATCATCTTTTCTTCTGCTGATATTTCTAATGACTATTTTTCTTGTTTCTTAAAAGAGACAGAAAATATAAACTAAAATGCTTTTCAAGCAAGTCTATAATTAAACATTTTTTCCCAAACCGTTGAGTAAGTACATATTTTATCTACTATATAAGAGCTTTGGCATTGGGGCTATTATATATTCTCAGCAGGAAAGTCTTTGTTTTTCAGTATAGTGGTCAACATTGTGCATGTGAGAGTTTTTAGTGCACAATAAATGATACCTTGCATATGATGATGTTGTCCAATTGCAGGATGATCAAAATGTGTTTAGTGTAAGCCAGATTAAACATTCATGTTCACTAAACTGATTTCAAGGAATAAATTTTTGATATTATTTAAATTCATGCACCTATTTATTTCGATGCACACGGGAAAGCATTTGGGTTGTATATTTTTATACCTTTTATTCAGTTTGTATTTCATTAAAAGGTATCAGAGCTATTTGTTTATGCATTTACATCAGATTATATATGCAAATCCCTGTGTTCTGGAGACAGTTATATTAACCTACTGAAACCAATTAGGAGAAGAAAAACATTGAGTAATTAACAGATAATTTTAAATTTATTGTAAACATCTTTTTAAATTGACTTTTCACCTTTGCCATGGAATTAGTAAGTCCACAGAGTGCTGTAGCTCATATTGAGTCTGCTGTTCCACAGATTTTTCCCTGGTAAAGTTCCCCATAATTAGTTATAGCTATAAATGCTTTTCTCCTATCACTAAATGATATTTTGATTTCTACTTATGAATATTAATAAGCTTTGTCATCAACATTCTATATGGCTGAGGGTACATTCCAGTACATAGTTTCCCAAAGCAAATGGAGTCCTCTGTCTGACCTGTTCCTTACTTGTATATTCTGTTTCCTACCCCTTTATCCTGAACTTCTTTTCCCTTGTCAGCATCTCTCACTGCAGCTTATACCTTCTTCAGAAAGATTCAGAGAGAGAGAGAGAGAGAGAGAGAGAGAGAGAGAGAGAGAGAGAGAGAGAGAGAGAGAGAGATATCCCATTTTAGTTTGAAATACTTTATTTTTTTTATTTCACTCCGAGCATATGATATTTAGTAGTTCTCACATTCTATGCATGACAAAAATTCTAACTGAGTGAAAGGTTTATATAGCTGGACAAATCACTGCTAATGTGCATATTCATTTCCATTACCCCTTTACAATATTAGAAGAAATAATTTCTATTCATACTAAATAGACTCTCTACTACCCGTGTATGAAATCTAAGCTCTATGGAATTCTTAGAGAGTAGGCATTGACTATTTTAATTGTACACATATCACATATTTTTATTTAACTTATTCTATTACTCCTATTTAACAGGAAGCTTAGAAAATATTAATGAGGAGAAGAGAGACTGCTTAGTTTTTCACTGGTTACTGGAAGTGTATAAGCAACCATTACATTATGTTAAATATTGTTAAGGTCTATTTTATTTACTGATATACTAACATAAATTTAAAATATTAGGGAAAATATATAAGTGATAAAGATATTTCAGTGGAATCATCTGATGAAACTATTCATTATCAATATATTTTTCAAATTGGTTTTCTACAATATTTTTTTATAAAAAGTTGTTTGTTGATAATATCAGCAAAGCATCCCATTCCATGGTGCCTTTCTCTGGGAGAAATCCTCCCACTTAAGGCCACAATGTACAGCCTTGACATAAAAACACATTGTGCATATACCCCAGAGACACTCCAATATACAACAAAGACAAATGCACTACAATGTTCATAGCAGCTCTATTTAGCCAGAAGCTGGAAAGAACCCAAATGTCCTTCAGTAGATGAATGGATACAAAATTTGTGGTACATTTACACAATTGAGCACTACTACTCAGCTATCAGAAACAATGGCTTTATGAAATTTTTAAGAAAATGGATGCATCTAGAGAATATCATCATGAGTGAGATAACCCAGTCACAAAAGAACAGACATAATATGCAGTCACTGATAATTGGACACTAACCCCCGAAAGCTCTAAATACCCCAGAAACAACTCACAGACTGTGTGAAGTTCAAGAAAAGGAAAAAAAAGAAATAAAAGAAAAAGCACTATGCTTAATCCTTACACACCAAGAAAACTTTGACTAATTCCGGGTTACATCCTGTTTTACATGTACTTTATGCTCATTGTAACTAGTGAGATCTTAATGCACACTATCAAACCTCTGAAAAAAAAAAAAAAAAAGCCAAGCACTGACAAAAATGTATTCGTATATTTTTATGCAAAGATGCTTAAAATTTTTACATTTATCTTTGTTTTTTGTTTTTTAAAATAAAGTTGTTCGATAAAAAAAGTTGATTCACAGAAATAAAATCTTCAAAAACAAATAAACAAAAAGAAACACATTGTGTGAACAGTGAGTTTATGGGGTGACTGGGTCTGGAAAAAAGATTAATATTTGAATCAGTGAAAATAGTTGAAGTATCATTATTCTTCCAGAAGTAACATTTTCTATTTTAAATTAACAACAAAAGTGAACCATTTTAAATTAACCTCAAAAGTGATCCATATTTTGCTATTCTGGAATATAGTCATGGGATCTGTGAGGAAAATCCACACAAGTGGTGACAATATCATCCAATGCTGAGTACCTCATATGGTACCAGAAGGACTCATCATTTGTATGACTTTTGTTACCTTACAGCATTAAATATCATCCATGAAGAATAAAAGCTCTGAAAGGAAAGTCACAGAAGACAGGAAAAAAAATATAGAGGACCGATGTTCCAAGCAGATCTTAGGGATATTGAACTTCATGCTTACTAATAAGCGCTCGTCTATATTTAATAGTTAATGTCTACTTGGCTACCATTCTTTGTTATACATAGCTTTCAGCTAAATAGTAAATGAAGTGTCCACATAGCACATTATTCAGAAAAACTGGCACTCTGATTATTTATTTAAAGATTTTTTTTTTTTATTCACCAGTTTTGTCGGATGAATAAACATGTTTTCCATTCAGTACTTTAATAGAGTTGATGGTGCAGAGACAATGGGTGTCACATCTGGATGGAAAGTCTCTGCTTGAATTCTGCAGCACTTTGTTAGACTATGAAGATTCATATCCCCAGGATAGGGGTCTTTTATTTTCTTGCTCAAGGTATTATAGTCTTAGGTTGTTTGTTTAAGTAGAATTCTTTTCCCACATACCAAGGGGATTCACATCTTCAAGCCTATGCCAAGATGTGATGAATCTAACATGCACCTTGAGGCAATGAAACTGAAATGAAAAGGTCTTCCTTTCTCTCTTTACCTGTGTGAAGACCCTTAATCTATCACCAATCTTTCAGATTCAAAGTTGAAATTCCTTCCTGTGGACTTCTTAGTACATCAATGGTATTCATGGATTTGTTATTTGCTCACTAATTAACATTTCTAGTAGGCATGAATCTGTCCAATGGAGAAGAACCCTCTGCAAAATTGCAATTTCAGATAAACAAAAGAGAAAAGTTTAGAGTAAGTTTGCCTTATATCACTCACAGACCATATGAAAATGAGCATTGTTTGGCTAAATTTAGATTTAACTGAGTAACAATGTTTCTTTACTGTGATTATTCTCCTTGAAGGATCCATGAGAGTGAGTTGCCATTAGAGATCTGGTGAACCATTTTAGATGATATAAAATCTCATTCCTCTCCCATAAGACATTAAATGATAAGTTATCATTTGGAAGAAGCTGAAGTGAGAGAGTGTTCTCCTGTAATCTCTGAACTTG
Source organism: Micromys minutus (assembly GCF_963924665.1). Taxonomy (NCBI): domain Eukaryota; kingdom Metazoa; phylum Chordata; class Mammalia; order Rodentia; family Muridae; genus Micromys; species Micromys minutus. Next base: position 18,873,782 of record NC_137974.1, read on the forward strand.
CAAAAGCTGAAGCAGGAACATTTTTCAACAGTATTATAAATTATGTAGTTCCTTCTGCTTTTCTTTTATTAAAGGCTATTCAGTGAAGCTAGTCCTTGATGGTAAACTATTATAGGGACTTTACAATGTAAACTGCTGTTAGCCATGACAAATGTATTATATCTCTCAAATTCAGTATTAACATCTAGGCTATTCTAATTAATTATATCTCATAAATTACCTGCATTAAAACGTTCACCTATATTTCTCTATTTTCACAGTACCAATTAATTAGTCTTGGAATTTCTTTGATTGATTGGCTAATGGAAACTAAGCCCAAGATCTAAGCTCATACCCAGTAGGGTTTTCTTCATATTAAAAGCTGTTTTAGAACAGAAAAGTTTTGAGTGTGTGTATATCTAGATTACAAGCAAACAAGCTAGAAATCTTTGAGGAGTCGAGTTGATCATTAACTGTGTCACAACTTATTTTATGATTATTATGTCAGTTACAATTTAATAGACAGTCATATTTTCCACAGACAGATGAGAAAAAAAAAGCTTAGTGAAATACTATGAATTATTAAGTGCTTTCTAAAATGAACTGGAATGTATTTATTTATACATTCAATGAATTTTAACTGAACATAAATAGTAGCCATGTTTTCTTGGGCTAGTAATTTAGGTTATAGAGTTTGTGAGGATCTATGTTTGGTAGAATAGATGTTTAAATACAACACAGGTGTGTTTTACAAGAACCAAACAAAAGACAGATTGACAAGATTCAATATATACAGTGATTGTAATTTATTTTTATAAGTTAATACAGTATTTTTATATTGTTAGCATTTAAATTCCTTGTATTTTTGCCTGATTCTAATTATCCAGAGTAATTGTTTATAACATAAAATTAAGACCTATATTATGAGTCATTGAAAAACTTGACATATTTATAAGTATATGAATATCTTCTTAATTAGTGAAAGAGTCCGAGTTAATATAAAGAAAACAGATTTGTTCTCCAAGCACAAAGAAGCAGCAGGAAGGTTAGTGGTTTTGTTCCACTTGCTGGGAATGAGAGGGCAGGTCACATCACTCACTCAAACCTCCAATTCCCCAAACTAATAGTGCTAGGAAGAAGGTGAAAGGAATGTACAAAGTTTGAACCTCACCCTAAAGGCTAATAGAAGATAGTTCTGTCAAACTTCTCAAAAGCAGGAGACACTCCAGGCAGCATTCAGGTCCAGAATCAAACCCAGGGACTCTTTAGGCTGCTGCTCATCTGACCTCTATTCCACTATAGGGCACATAAAGGAAGTAATCACTTATATAGCAGAAGGGAAAGACTTCTGCACAGTCTTAGGCATCAAAATCAGCATCGTGAATTGTGTGAAGAAGAAAAATACACCTGTCAGTGCTAAACATAGAAAGAATCATGATGCCATCTTGAACTATCACTGTTCTACTTACGAGATCTCTCTAGATTCCCTTTACTTTGTATTTTTATTTCATGGAAACCCTATTTTGGGGCATGTTAGATAGGAGTAATGTCTCTTACTGTGGACTATAAAGCTGTCCTGTGATTTTTCCCCATGAAAAACAAGAAGCACTATACTCTAGCTTCACATGTCCTTCCAGAAAATGAAAAGAGAAATTGGAAAAATGTGTTCCAACTAGAACAGACAATTTGGTTTTATACCGCTAATATTTGGAACATAATATAAACTGTTTACGATCATAATATTTCTTATTTTGCTAATATTATTGGTTTGCAGCATCAAAGTGAATATTTTAGTTTACACTTATCGCGATGTAATTTTATTTTACTCATGGTTATTATTAGTATAATACAACTGTGTATTACCCTAATAAAATAAATAATTTATGAATCCCATTATGTGACGACAGCATAGAAAGAATAGTGGGTTATTTCTTCTAAAAACACTTTCCCTTATACATTTTAATGTTTTTCAATTTATTATTTATCTTATGTATGTGAGTGCACTATCACTCTCTTCAGACCCCTCAGAAAGACAACATCTGATCACATTGCTGGTGATTGTGATCCACCATGTGCTCTTAACCGCTGAGCCATCTTTCCAGCCTCCATTTTCAATTTTTTAAATAGCTTTCTAACTAAAAATTTTAAAAGCTTTACTCAATTTTAAGTAAATTATCCATTAATCATGGGAATTACCCAAGGCTTTTTCATTTCATTCATTTGCAAAGACATGGTTTAAAATGTGTAAAGATGCAAATTCATTTCCAATGTATGAACTTGGAAGAACAGACACAGAACCAGTAAGGACAGCTCACACTTACTTGTTCTTTACAAGTCAAGAAGAGTGAAACTGGCTACCAAGGACACACCTAGCATCCTCTAAGATATGCATATTCTTATCTTAAGGAGCCACACAGAGACAAAGGAAGGAGTAAGAGCCTTCACAACACCTGGAAATATCAGGGCCCCAGTGAACTTCAATATGCTTGTTTCCCAAGCATGCATTCTTAGGGTCTCATTGGGTAAAATAGTTTCATACTTCATACCCTTCCTGAACAATAAAGGAAGTACTAGTACCAAAAAGCTCTCTGATTGTGCTAGTGAGACATAAAATTGATAGAATATAGACCAATTTCTCTCCTCTTTTTACTATGGTACTTGCTGCTCTGTCAAGATTTTACTGCCTGTGGAGTATTTTTATTTCTGGCTCAAAATACCTGAACTTCTTATTTTAAATCATAATCTTCCTGCACACAATAGTTATGACTTAGGAGAGATTACTGAAGAGTTACTGTTGGATATTCTATGGCTATTGCCTAAGCAGCTTAAATCAGAACTCAACATCCTCTTTTGAATAAGGACCCACTTTGACTTAATTTAAAAATACATTTCCCATAAAATGAGGCCTTTGAGAAAGCGTTCCAATGAAGCGCCACTTCTGAGATAAAATAGCACCTTTCCTAACCTGCAGCTTGTTGCTTTGTAGAATCTTCACATCTATTTTTGGTCCCGGGAATGATTTCACAATTGGTACACTGTGCTTAGTCAAAAACTGTATCTTATAATGCATAAAAGATAATGCACTGTCTCCCTTGACTAAAGCAATTTTGTTTTTCATTCACTGAAATATTTAAAAGCTTTTCATGTTTTCTTGTGGTATTCCTAGTAGAGAATGTTTTGTTTTGTTTTTGGTTTGGGGTTTTCTTTACTTTTTCTTATTTTTTTTAATCCAATGCTCAACTATGTTTATGTAAAAACAGAAAAAAAATGAAAAATAGATTAATAAAACTATTGCTTCCACTTTAGGAATCTCATGGCCTTATTTGTTCCTTCCAGTGCACACTTAACAGAGATTGTTATTAGTCTGTTTTTACCATAAACTGAATTTAGCGATATTGAATGACAAATTCACACCCAAGATAGTATAGGACATTTCATTCTGCAAAACTGACTTTTGAGATGATTCATTTTGAATTATGAAAGATTAAGACGTTTAGGCTAATTAGTAGGAAGAAACCTGTGAAAGACCAAAATTCAAATGTAGGTTCATCTACTGTAGTTTGTCACTCAGAGATTTGATAAGTACCTCAAATCTACCTCTAACTCTATGTGTGAATTCTTTGGTCAACTCTATAGAAACACTAAATCACTTGCATGCTCCATTTCAAAGCCTTTTATTTTGTACTAAATCTATGCAAATCTTTAAACGATGTATGTTAATCACATTTTTAAGTTCAGCTTATCTAAGTAAGATGAAATACAAAGACTAAAAATAAATTCCTCTTTCTATAGCTACTTGGAGAGGAGATGGAATGTAGTGACCAGCACACCAAAACGTGGCCTCTTCTTTCTCTTCTAAATTTCTGCTAGGTTTACATATGCTTCTCTCATCATTGTTAGACCTCAACAGTCTTAAATTTGATCCAGTAAGGAAAATATAGTATATAAATGCATCAATGTCATAAAATTCCTAAAAGATGATATGCAGCAAACTTGTAAACAATCAGATTATGTTTAGAATAAGAAAACATAAAGTTACATTTTCTCCTAAATCTAATAATTTAGCACTGTGAATATGCTTACAAACTGAACTTCTAGTACAGGAGGGTAATTCATCTTTGTGCATACAAAAATCCTGTGTATATGATGTAAATTTCTTAGTTGAAATTCTGACGGCCAATTAGATGACATTGTCATATTAACACTATTATTTTACTTGCATATGTTGCATATAAAATTCATAAAGACCATCACAATATTACAACTAGTAAGTATTTCCTTGTCAATCTGAAATTCAGTTGAACTGACAATGATGTGTTTATTTAAGCCATAAGTCTGATTACGGAGTCAACTTCAAGCAAATTAATAAGATATTCCAGAGCAAGACCGAAGCAAGCCGACTAAAAGGTAGGTTTTAGACAGCAAGGCCCCTTATCTTGACTCTTTAACTAGTTTCTGATCCCTTATCTTTTGTAGTATAATTGTTCTCCTTCTCTTGGGAAATCTATTCTTTTATCTCATGCTACAGAAATTGTTCTAGCACCAAGATGCTACTGAAATTTTTCCTTCCCTCTTCAGCATATTTTTGGTAGGGCATATATGGTCCCTAGGAAAGTTTCTTGAGTCCTTCTGTGCCTTAAGATGTTTATCTAGCAATGCTGCCATAATCCTATTACAATATGGGCATCTTGTGTTTACCAGTGACATCAGGTTTCAACTTCTTAAGTCTACCAGCAGAAATTCATGTCAACTTGCAGTAGAGTAGTTAAAATGTTTTATAAATGAAGCTTGGTTTCTTCAAATATTTCCGTTATTTTCAGAGCTTTGCAAAATCAATTTCATTAATCCTTGTTATAAATGCAGGCACATAAATACAGAATCAAATGTAGGCACTTTATTTTATAAATATTTTATTGACTCCTTTCCCTTTGGTCTTGTCATGTCTGGTTATGTTAGGGTTAAGACATATGAAGTTTACTTTGCTTTTAGCTACTGAGACCAATCAACTGTTTATTCTTACTAAGTTACTAAATTGTTACTATCTTTCACTAAACCATGCTCTAGTTATTTAAAATAAAGAATGTATAAAGCAAACATTTCTCTCCTAAAATATTACACAAAATATTTTTGAATTCTCATCCTTTTTAGGTCTTTAAATCACTCCATAACAACAGCTATGGAAATGTTACTCCACACAGCACATCGAAATAAGATGAAATTTCCCCAGCATTACACTAGGAGGCAGACTCCCTCTACCGATCTCTCTACATGATACTTTGACCTAAAAAGAATCCCACATGCAAAATATTAAAGAGTTATTCATTTGCAGCTATGAATATTCAAACAATTTTTTTTGTATTAAAGATACCTCTTTCAAATTTATGACCTCTTTTTTCATTAATTATTGTTACATGAAAATGTGTGTGTGTGTGTGTGTGTGTGTGTGTTTGTGTGTGTGTGTACATATTTGGTATTGGATAATGGGTTGGTGTGCTTTTCCCTGAGTCAGACTATTTCTCCCAGTTTTACATTCTTTAGGTTTACATCATTGCTCCATCATGTTACTAGTTGTCTGATTTATAACATAGTGTAAGTTCCTATGTCTTCCCATTGTCATAATTACTCTACAAAACTCATTCATCATTTATACTTTTATTTTAGTTAATAATACACATTCATGTTACTTGTTCTTAGAAACTTTAGTGCAATATCATAAACTTCAAAACCTGAAGAAAAAAAAGATGAATTATAATCTGAGTTTTTCTCCCATATTTTCTAACTTATTTTCTGTATACATTTTTAATAAGTGATAAAGGCTGTGGTCTGGGAGTATATTTATTCCTTTCTTTTTTTTTATCTAACGTACACAAGTAGATATTATTGTGGCAGGCCTATTATTCAATATCTAGTAACAATTTGTTTTTCTATACACTTTTATAGATACATATTTGAACCATTGATGTGTCATTTATTGCATTTATTGAGATATAATTCAATTTTAACTTTCTTGCAAAAAAATATTTGTAGTTCTATTTTGGAATTTTGAACTCAACATCCTCCAAACAATCGTAGTATAGGTCACAAATAAGCTGAAATTTTTAGTGCTTGCCAAACTATACATGGTTTTCAAAACAGCAAAATTTTGTTCTTTTTTCATATACAGAAATATACAAAACAGCATGCACACACTCACTATCACACAGACATATACAAACACATACACAAACACATAGACAAACCTATACACTATACATATGCACATATAAACACATATACCTACAGAAAGACACACATAAATAGACATACTCCCATACACATGCATTTACTCCCAGGTATAAAGCATACATATTCATACTTATACACACAATTAGAGAATTTCCATTGAAGGTTTGTTGTGTATATGATGTACAACTTCATCTATAGATTCTTTACTCATTCCTCAATCAAAACTTATTTTATAATAAAATATAATTTTTTACTTACCATTAGCATTTACTACTAGTTCATGTTACTAGTTGTCAATATCTTATTTAAAAATGTGTATTTTTCTTTCTATTTGTCTTTCAGTCATACAAGACTAAAGCTAGCTTCCTGGGCTTTCAGAAGATGGGATTTAAATTACAAAATTCTCTACTATAGTGTTAAAATGCCCAAGTATTCAGCCTTGGCTTTATTGTCTCTCTCTTCGACCTACTATGCTATTTAATACACACTTAATATGTTATGAGTATCTGCAGAATAAGTAAAAACATGAACAAAACCCAAGTGAATCATATGCAGTTAGAGAGAAGAAAAGATACTAAGATTTACCAAATAATTATATTCTATAAAAGATGTGCCAGAGAGACCCATGGAGGTTCCGACAGAAGAGTTCATGACTACCTTATAATCTCAAGCCTTTGAATTTTGCTGAACTTGGAGATTGCTTCTAACCAAGAGACTGAATAGGTGTTGGTTCAGTGTAGTCTAAGATTGTATTAACACACTTAGCCCCAAGAATGATTTCTCCAGAGAATAGCAACTCATACATTCTTCCAAGTCAGTTCAGAGATTGTGGCAGGCAAAGATTTCACAAAGTAAATATAAGAACCATGATGCAAAGTAACACAGCACATATATATAATCCCAGCATTCTAAAAAGTCAGGGGCTAAGTGGTCTGGCATAGGCAACATCAAGCTATACTCAGTTCTTCCCTCAAACAAGATAAAAAATGAAGACCAACTCCCCAGGTTATCTTCTGATAGCCACATGATATAAGACATTTGCACACTCATACACATAAGGGTTCCCAAGTGCATGTGAATACACACACACACACACACACACACACACACACACACACACAATCAATCAATCAACCCAAAAATAGTCTAACATATTCTAATATGACTAAAATTGTTTCATTAATTTTTTAAATTACCCAGAAATATTGATCATTGTAAGAGGTTTCCAGGGTCACAACTACTTCTATGAACTGATATTAACATGTATGTGTGTCTTGTTCTTCCTGGAAGGACAGTTTCATAGCAGTCAACAAAAAGATAAATTTCTTTAAGAGCAGTCTTCACAAATATTTTTAAGTAATAACTGTCTATATTATTATCACTTTTATCTTCATACATAAATGTTTCATTGATGAGCTTAGGTCCACTATCAAAGTTGTATTAAAAAATGTTAGTGTGATTTTGGAAGACTATTAAAAATCTAAACATCATATATATTGTCATGTCCCTTTCTAAGATATTACTACACATAAAACTGATTTTAATTAAACTATAATTAATGCTTCACCTTAAGAAATATATAATGGATACCAAATTCCAGTTAAAATCTAGTATAGGGGCTGGGAACATGCTATAATGGGCAAAGCACTTGCTAGGCAAATGTGAGATTTAGGGAAGAGGAAGAATGAGATATAATAAAAAAAAACTGTTAAAGTTTTAAAAGGTGAACTAAATCTTTTGAACAAGATGGAAGTCATGCTTAGTATTGTAATTGAAGCCAAAATCTATGGCCAAAAGGTGATAGCTCTAGGGAACAAGTCGATGCTATTTTTCATCCAAAGAGTCTCAGAAATAAACAATCCCTATGTTATTATCTTTCTTTTCAGAGATGCATGTATAGCTGTGAGATGTTCATTTTCTTTATGCTTGTCTCTCATGAGATTCTCAGAAGGGAATAGTTTGCAATAAATGACAATCACTACAGAGACATGCAAACACAGGTTAACATGCAAAGAGTACAAGACTGGGGAACCCTAACTCAAAATGAAATGTTTCTGTTTCACCTCTTCTCCCAAGTGCTTAAGGATCATTGGGAAATGGCCAAAAAAAATTGTTCTACAAATCCAAAGATAGTAGGTATTTACCATGAAACAATTGTAGGAGATGGCAGAGCCATTGCACAAAATCTTATAGCCTCTCTGATTAAATGCACAAGACCTGATGAAGATCAAATCAAAGCACCAACATAGGAATAAGGTGGGTGTTGCAGTAAATATTAAATAAAAGGAAATCGCAGGTGCCATTTCTAGTCTGGAGCTGCACGGCCTCTGTTGCTAAGTCCAAGCTGCCCCCAAGGTCTCCTTCCTCTGCTAATGTGAATGACTTGAACTATGCAGACCTGGCCCAAGAGGTTTCAGTGGAGAAGAACTTTAATGAGTGGCATAGATTCCAGTTTTGTGATGTTTTGGTAAAGAATGTGACTGCTTTTTGCCATTGTCTAAAGGGACTGCCTGAGACCAATGTAAAGAAATTAGAAGATAAACTATTAGAAGATATTAATTGCATTGATAAAGGAAATTGTAAAAAAGCCCAGCAGAGACTTTGTTCTCTGGTGAAGTCTCATAAAGAACATTTTGGACAACCATAGCAAGTTTAGAAAAGAAAAAAAATATATAAAATATATGGTTTAAGTATCAAACGGGCACCAGAAAGGGAAATAAAATTCAATCTTATGTTCTAGAAAAGAAACAGATTAAGGCACTTTGTGGGCAAGCTACTACCCAGTTAAGTTTAGATCCGGGCAGGGTGATACACACTTTAGTACCAGAAGATAAAGCCAAACAAATCTCTGAGCTTGAGGCCAGTTGGGGAAAAGCAAGTTCTAGATGAAGAAAATTTTAAATTCAAATGTGATAGGACAGACCTTTAATTTCAGGAGACAGGCATGCAGATCTCTGAATTCAAGGTCAATATACAAAGCAAGATCCAGGACAGAGAAGTTTAGGCATTGAAGGAGTTGGGAAGCAGAAAGCTAGTGATAGAATCATAGAGCAAATGGGCCATGTTTCAGCTCCTGTAAGCAGCAGAATTCTATGGCTTCAGCCATGTACAGAGTAAAACATAGAAGGAACTGCTGGGACATTCATGCTGGTCAGCTGGAGCTAAGAAATTAGCAGTGATTAAGAAGAGAGCAGCCTCTCTGAGGTGAAATTTTCTGGGAAGTTTTTGTTTTTGTTTTGTTTGTTTGTTTAGTTTTTTTTTTTTTTTTTTTTTTTTTTTAATTCATAGGGCACAAAGAAGCTGTGTCCCAGAGATAGCCAAGGCTGTACCATGTGCTGTAGCTGTACTTGGTAAAAGTCACCGAGGTGATACTGGTTTTGGAGGTATGAAGAGATCATGAAGAGCATCTGAAGCTTGGCACCATGAAGAGAGCCTTCACTGTTGGTGAAGCCTAGTTGCAGCAGAAGACCCCAGTGTATTGGAGATGCCAGTACTATGGGATGAGCCCCAAGAACAGCAGCAGCAGTGAAGTGGATCAACCTGAGCTTAGAGTCCTACAGAGGGCAGAGCTGGAGAAGTAGTGCCAGCCCTTTGGAGGAACCTAGAAGATCATGTGTGGATCCCAGACACTAAAACATGAATTTGTAACATTGAAGTTGCCCTGGAAACCCCAAGATCTTCAAGATTACAGAGCCATGGGTTATCTGGGGAGGAAAGCTATGAACAGGGAGTGGAACAAGCCCAGGGAAAAGACATTTGTTACAATCAACGAAGATGAAAAAAAGAGTTTGAGATCTGAAAACTGCTTTGACATCGGGCGTGGAGATGCAAGCTTTGGAGTTTCCCCAGCTGGTTTCCTATCTGGCTTGGGGGATTACAGTTAAATGTTTTGATGAATCCAGGGGAAAAAAAGGAAAGAAAAACAAACTTTGAACTTTGGACTTTTAACATTGTTGAGACTGCTATAGCCTATGGGAACTTTGGAAGTTGTACTAAATATATTTTTTCATTATGCTATATATTTAGGTATAGCCCCCAAAGAATCATGTGTTTGCATATGTCAGTGGGCACCAGGAAGTGGAATGGGATGGTTTGTATATGTTTGGCCTAGGGAGTAGCACTATTAGAAGGTATGGCCTTCTTGGAATAGGTGTGTCACTGTGGGTGTGGGCTTAAGACACTTACCCTAGCAGCCTTCAGATGGAGAAGTAGAACTCTCAGCTCCTCCAGCTCCATGCCTGTTTAGATATTGCCATGATCCTGCCTTGATGAAAATGGGCTGAACCCCTGAACCTTTAACCCAGCCCCAATTAAGTATTGTTCTTCATAAGAGTTGCCTTGGTCATGGTGCCTGTTCAGAGCAGTATAACTCTAATTCATACACCATGTGGTCCTAAGAAAGCAAAAAATACAAATAAGCCAGAAGCAAGTTCCCAATATTCTCCTGCTTGGGTGCCTTCCATGTTCTCAGGTTCTTACTATTTCCCACATCATGCAGCTTCTAATAGTATACAATGTCCTTATAACACTGAGAAAAAAAAGCCTTTAATAATGTGGCTTTATGTTAGGCTTTAGATCCTGATTATAGCACATGTAGGTATCTTCTGAATTTAGATTTACTTTTAAAAAAATCAAACAAAAATATCCATTATTAAATACACAGTGTTAGGAAAAAAAAAAAAAAAAGCTCAGAATACCCAAGAAACCATCCACAGAACTTATGAAGCTCAAAAAGAAGGAAGACCAGAATGTGGATGCCTCAGAAGGGAGAACAAAACAGGGGAGGAAATACAAGGTCAAATATGGGAGCAGGGATTGAAGATAAGATCTACAGAGACTCTCACCTAGAGAACTACCTCATATGCAGCCACCAAACCCAAGCACTATTGCTGATGCCAAGAAGTGTTTACTGGCAGGAACCAGATATGGATGCTTCTCCCAGAGTCATATAGATACAGATGTGGATGTGTGCATCTGATTATCAGACTGAACACAGAACCCAGTGAAAAAGCTAGAGAAAAGAATGAAAGAACTGAAGGGTTTGCAACCTCATGGGAAGAACAATATCATCAACCAACCAAGGCACTGAGGTAGAGAGGGTGACTGGGAGAGGGAGCACCTTCATGGAAGCAAGTTGAGGGGGAGGAGGGAGGAGGGGGCTAATAACATTTGAAATGTAAATACAGTGAATATCCAACAAAATTGAAAAGAAAAAGGGAAAATAAAGGATAGTGGATAGTCATGCCAATATTTAGGCCTGTGTAAGATGTGAATATGTGCTTAGGATTATTAGTATAATTTACTCCAGTTTCCCCAAATACTCTAGTCAACATAGCTGTTCATATTAACTTGTGAAAATATATAACGCATAGTTATATATAAATATTTCTATTTTAAGTATTTTTAAAAAGTAAATAAAAGCCACAACAAGCAGCTGCCTGAGAGAGATGCATACTTACATTGAAACAATAGACTGAAGTCAGGGACCCCTGTCACTGAATTAGGGAAAGGCTGAAACAAACTGAGGAGGACAACCCCATAAGAAGACAAATCATCTCAACTAATCTGGGCCCCGAAGATCTCTCAGACACTGGACCACCAACCAGGCAGCATGCTATGAAGCTGTTATGAAGCCCCCAACACACATACAGAAGAGGACTGCTGGGTCTGGCCTCAGTGAGAGAAAATGTACCTAATCCTCCAGTGACTTGAGGCCCCAGGAAGCCTTAGGGGTGAGGGAGGGGACAGCATCCACTTGGAAGACATGGGGGAGGAGGAATGGATAAGGAACTGTGGCAGTGTGGAGCTGCAGGGGCACAGTGACTAGAAGGTACAAAAAAAAGTTAATAACAAAACAAAATAAAAGCCAATATATTTGAAAGATAAGGATACTTCTAGGCATAACAAGTATTTGAAATTTATCATATACTGGAGTCTGTTTTTTACTTCACCTGTTAGAAAATTATAGCTTTCCAAGACAATATGAGTCCAGAAAGTAGGGTCCACAGAGGAACCTAAGCTTTAAACGAAGATGACAGCCATTAACTAGTATGTCAACATCTCTCCATCACCCTTCGCTGATTCCTCAAAGTTAATTACAACTCTGACTGGACAATGTTAAGAGAGTGCAGCATTGAATTATTCCAGTACAATTCAAGATTGTAGTGGTTTATTTGTTTGTTTTGTTTTCTTCTCCTTTTTCTTTTCTCAAATTGGATATTCTTTGTATTTACATTTCAAATGTTATCTCCATTTTCCCCACTGCCATTTTCCTCTCCTTGCCTCCATGAAGGTGCTCCCTCCCCCAACCACCCTATTCTACCTCAGCACCTTGGCATTCCTCTACACTGGGAAAAAGGAGCCTTCACCAAAGGCCAGAGTCCTTCCTCCCACTGATGCCACACAATGCTATCATTTGCTACATGTGGAGCCATGGGCCTCTCAGTCCTTCTTAGAAGGGAGACCAAAACCTTAATAAATAAAGGGACAAATACAGGAGCAGGAATGGAAGAAAAGATCATCCAGAGACTGCCTCACCTCGGGATCCCCCCTATATGCAGCCACCAAACCCACACATTATTGCTGATGGCACAAGGTAGTGTTTAAGATTTTAATGTCCAGTGTTTTCCAGTGTGTAAGATTATAACATTTTCAGAATATTCTAGTGAATCAGGAGTCAAGTGAACAAATGACTCCAGACAACTCACTGTTGACCTAAATTGTCTAATCCCCTAGCAGTGATGAATCAGGACTAATTCTACCAAGAAGCCCCATTTCAGCTTATTTTACTGACCATTATCTTCCTGGGTAAAATCCCCATTTCAAATAGAATGTTGCTGATTTCTAGTGCATTTTTAAATATATATCATCAGTTTATTTAAAAGATAGTAAAAGCCAAACACTTCTGGGACTTCTCTAAGTGAGATTGAAATGTGCATTTTTCTCAGGTTTTGTATATCATCCATCTTCTCTCACTTGGCAACTGGCCCAGTTCTGTTGTCTAGGACTAAAAGTCATTGTGTGACTAGCATGGCATATTGGACAAAGATCTAGCCAAGGGCAATTTAGCTAACTCCTACTTTAAAGGCTTGACAAAAATATGCCCTCTCTCTCTCCTTGTTGGAAACTTCAGATATTGTTTTTTTTTTTTCTTTATGGAAGACTTGGGAGAATGTATCAAAATAGTGACAAAAACCTTTCAGTTTAAAAAGGCATCTGGTATACTTTTGCCTAAACCAACTGGCCAATTATCAGTAGCATACAAATTTCTTATGTATCATTTTTCCTTCATTAAAATTACACAGTGATTTCTTTAGGCGCTACTAAGTATGCAAGATCAGAGAAGAAAAAAAACAAATGTAAATAAAATGAAAGTATACGTTATCAATGATTATGTGTAGCCATAAATTTTTATGAAGCATTTAAATTGTATAACATACTATAGTTTATTTGAAATGTTTATTTAAGTGAGGATTGATAAATATGGCTTTTTTACTTTGCTCCACTCTATTTGTTGTTGCTTGTAGAAGGAAAAAGATAGCTGCCAAGCTCACTTATACATGTATTTGTATAGTAGTGATTAATATGTTATATATTTTAGCTAGATTTACCTGTACCATGGTAATTCTCAGTTCACCCTGGCTGACCACAGACACATAATTCTATGACAAAGAAAATAGAAAATAACTATCATCTTTTTCACCTAGTTAATATAACCTAAAAGCTGCCTTTCCATTCTAGATGAATATCTTTAAATTTCTAATTCAATTAGTTAAGTAGAAAATTACCCAGATGTTCATCACTTTCTAAAACCCAGTGATTAAACTCACTGCCCTCTGCCATCCTGTGTGTGACTCTAAAGGATTTCATTATTCTCGCTAAAGAGAAATTGATGCAACTCTTAGGCATGTTTAAGTCCTTTACCTGGAATTTAACGTGTCTCTTCTACTTTACAGATACTTATGGAAAATCTGCTTGCTCAACTATGGAGAAATGCCTCAGAAGTGCAGGACATTCTGTGACTATATTAATGTGGCTATTTTGACTCAGACTCAAAGACAAGAGCATCCAAACACTTGAAGACAAGGTGGTCAAAAATACTGTTAAAATACTTAGGTTAGTGCTAGCCAGAGAAGAGAAAATTGTAGCCTACCAAAACTGTTTACAAGGAATTATTATAAGTTCTACCAACCCACATACCCTCCATACAGTTCCTGGGAAAAGGTGGCTCAAATGAAATAATCTAGAATGATTAATCAGCAAGGTAAATATGCCAGAAAGTCCATATATAGCAATCTCTCAAATTCTATTTGATGGGTATGGTCTTGTGTTTGTGTCCTTTCGATATTTGCTATAAAAATATGCTTAACGTTTCAGTCTTGCAGACCAGACAGACACAGACCTTGAAAATGATGACATAGTATTTACTTCGATTCGACTAAACAATTTCCTGGAATAATGGGAAATGTCTGCAGTGAGATCTGATGTAACTGCACACATTTAACAGTCCTTACTGAAAAGGAGCCAAAGCAGAAGACTGCCTAGGCCACTGCCTAGGTACAGTTCAGGCACACCGCGAGGAAAGGAAGTACTCACACAGACCTCTGTGCCCGACGGATTCAAAGCTGTAGCAAGCAGTTAAATGAACGTGAAAGCTGACTCACCAGAAGGGAACTTGTTAAGAAACCTGTCTCACTGTATGACCTCCTCTAGATAGTCCTACTTCACAGAAATGCCAGAGGCACAGTAATGTCTGAAGCAAACGGTGCTAAACAGCCAGAGATTCATGGAAATGTCAGTTTAAGTTCCCTTCCTTCTCTGGCTAGCCGATGGGAAGCAAGTTCAAGAGCGCGGGAGAGGCTGTCTGGAGTGTGTGTACTCCTTGTTACTGGTGTTCTTTTTCTGCTCTGGACAACCTCCTGCTGTGGTCCCTCAGTATTTCCCTTCACTTGACAAAATTTGGGGGGAAAACATACAAAGATATTTCTAATATTCCTGCTCAGGACCCTCCAAGGGCATTCTACTACCATAAAAAGGGATTTTAAGAAAAAATAAAAATCATTTTTATTATTCTGGAAGGAGCATTGTAATCACCATTTAATGTTATCTTGTCACTGAAGGTGTTTCCTTTGTTTCTACATGTGTTTGTCTTTGAAAAATTATGGCTCAATAACAATGCGGTCTTAGCTCAGGATCTCCTTTGCAGACAGAAGTCCCCTTAGAGCAATGGCTCTCAACTTTCCTAATGCTGTGACCGTTTAATACAGTCCCCTGTGTTCTAGTGACCCACCAACAATAAAAATATCCAGTTACTCTTTAGATAACTTTACATTGCTATGTTTCTGAATTGTAATGTGAATATTTCTGGAGATCTGGGTTGCCCAAAGAGATTGAGACCCACAGGAATGAGAGGTACTGCTCTGAAGGGAATATTTGAGATTGATGATTTCCAAGATCAGATGCAGCTCTTTGGACCATGTAGGGTGTAGGTCAGATACAGTCTTTGAACCTACTAATCCAAAACTAAATTATTCAACACACTAAATATGGAGAATAATTATGAAAGAATTATCTCCTTTTATTGCCAGATGGATTTAAATCACATTCAATCTTCTTTATTCTATGTAAATTGTTTTTTAGATTATAGCATGCCAGAGAACACAGAGACATACCTGTACACAGAACACAAATGCACAAAAACAGTTATATTTGTATTACTTCTCATTAACAACATTCTTGTGAACTGTATTTTATCAACCCTAAGTGCCTGTTCCTATGATACCAGAGTATATTTAAACAGAAACTTCCTTTCAATTATATCTGAACATTTTAAAAATCTTTTTTTAACAGCTCATAAGCTAAAAAGAATATCCTATCATTTAAAAGGTCAACATATCAAATGCATGACACTACATTTACATCAAGACAAGACACATAGCAGTGGAAACAGCAGAGACAACCAGTTGCCCCTTGCTTGGCAGACCAGGGAGACCATTTAAACAAGTTTCAGCACACAGTTCAACCAGAGCAAGCTAAGAAGACAGGAAGAAGACTCACCAGAATTGGGGTCCGAGTTGCCGTCTGCTTCTGTCCTCTTGTCCGGAGAGGCCTGGTCGTAGAATTCGTCCTGTGGCTGAACCAGAGGAAGAGGGTGTGAGATCAGGGTTCCACTACCCACCGGCTCGTGGTCCCCTAGACCGCTGTCACTGCAGCTTTCCTGGGAGCCATCCGGGAGATGGAAGGTAACACGACGCTGAGACTACAAAGAAGACCACAGGACACGCAGTTAACACTGGCTTCTCCCTGGCACTGTGCCCCCGCTCAGTAGAACACACATTCAAAAATGACAGCTAATGAATGACACAGTAGAAAACCTAAGTATGGAAGGCTAGGAACAAAGAGCCAGCGTTGATCCCTCGATGGTCAACTGGCAAATTATCAAAACAAATGTCTATCTTTAATACTGGAAGGACATAAAACTAATGTAAAACCATAGGGAAAAATGCAAGAAAAATAAAGGGGCATACATGGGCTCATGAAAGGAAATTAGAGAGAATTCCCAAATTTGAAATGTATAGACACATTTGTTTCTCAGAACTGAATAGATAATTCTTTAATTCAACATTTCATGAGGCTCTCTGCTTTCTCCAGACCATCAATGGAGCATCCAAATAGGTAAACTGCCTGTACCTTTGCTATAGGCTGACTTTTCAGTTCGTCCTTTAAGTTATGAAATATAACGATACAAATAATACTGTGGCATCAAACACAAAGTAGTTTATATTTTACTAAATTAAAAAAAATCTTCCTGAAAAAAAATCAATTAAAATTGTTACTACAAATAACAAAGGTATGTTAAGTTGATTATTGATGTCTATTGAAGCAAATTACTTTACTCAAAACTTGAAAACAGAGACAAGGAGAGATTAATGAGTTATTTTTGCTCACTGACTCAGGCTTTACTTGTAGGCTATTTTTAAAAGACAGTTCAGTAGAAATGCATTTAGCATAATGCTTTGGCATGGGTTGCCTATACGAGTCCACATAATGAGCTAAGGTGTGCTTATAGTTGCTTCAGTGAGTGTCTGTATCATAGTACAACACAAGTCTGCCTTTCAGCATGTGCCACAGTTAAGTTTTCATGGTCAATGTGTTTTTGGCTGATGTAATACATGAGATATAAAAATATGTGCAGCTATGTGGGGGTGAAAATGTAAGCTGTGGGGAATTACATATGTTGGTAAATAATTACTATAGTACTAAAAGTAATTTCCATTCTTTCACAGCCAAAAGACCTTCCAGTATTATGCTACACATGATTACTTTTATAGAGATTAAATGACATTACTAATACATAGAAACAGATAAAATTCAAATATATGATGCATAGTAAAACCATCTCCTAACATTTAATATTTGTGTTTTTCAAGCAATAATTTACAGAATACACTGGGAGAAAGGGGCATGCCACTAGAAGCACATTCAGTAGTAGATGTATCACAACTCTATAAAAGGAATTTATAGACTGACACTAGAACACAGCCCATTCTCTATGAGCCACTGGTTCAAATCCAGCTAAAAGCCATCCCGGAGAAGACCTGATACCACTTTATTGCCGGTCAATGGCCTATGTGAAATGAGTTGAGAGTTCAGTACATTTTTAATGAACTGACATCAACATTCCATACACTATAATCATAAATGCTCCTAATTGTGTCTCATGTAGCACTTTCCCCCTTTATGCCCAACTCTCGGGTTAGCATCAGTCCTCATCCAAAGGCACTTTCATATGCCTAAGTGAGCACTGTGGTGGAAAAGAATGCAACATCAGACGTGCACCGGCCCTTCTGACACAAAGGTGATGCTGCAGTGTTTCTGGTTGTGTTTCCTCTCACTTGACATTTAACTGTCAAGAAAAAAGTGCTCCTAAGTTCATATTTCAATATGTCCTACATCTGCTATGATCTTTTATTGATGAAAGAAATATCAAGGGCATTGAGCTCACTGGCCATTTATACATGATGGTCACCAGTGATTTCTAAGGTGACGGCTCAGGAGAAACCTAAGGACAAATCACGCTGTCATTGGTAACATCTAAATGCTGCATACACCATTAAGGGCTTTACATTTCATAAAAAATAAAATTAGATTTAAGACATTTGAAAAAAAAAATAAAATAATATTGTTTTAGTTATAGTATTTTGCTCCATAAAATATTTCTCAAAATATGTAACAGCAGTTATCTCTTATTGTAGCAGTTCTTACAATATGGCTATTTGTATATTTTTTATTGAGTATCTACTATATATTAGAAATATAATTCCACAGAATTATGAATAAAATATTTTCTTTTAAAATGATTACAATGAGCTTCATAGATGCCATCTTGAATATATTACATTGATATATTTAAATATACTTTTGTTTTTGACATTATGCTGCAATTATGATATTTAGACATCATAAATAAAAATAGAAAAATAATTTTTAAAAATTTCAACAAAATACTGTAAATGAGAATGATATCATAATTGATATCTTTTAATTTATCTGACACAAAGATGCTTAAAACTTATGGTCAGAACTGAGCAGTATTTTTCTGTCTGTGGAGGGACAGGAAGGAATTGGTAAATGGCTGCAGTGGGGTAAGAATAATCAAGCATATCATATTCATTGTTTTGTTGGCGAGTATGGAAGGTATGAATGAGCAGGAGACTGGTTGAGGTCAGGTAGTTTGTTGGAATGATAGAGCTAGCATATAATTCTAGTCAGTGGGAGGAGGAAAGAAGACAAGAGAAAGGATTCTGCTGGGTCAGAGGACTCTCAAGCCTATGTCAGGTTACCAGACAGCCTGTCACATGATGTTTGAGAAACCAGTTCTCTGGAGGGAAAACAGAAGCCCACCTGGCTCTATCATGACAGGACCTTTGTCTCTATGGTTAAGCAGGCTGAAGCCTCATTGGGTAAGGGAGTAGCCCCATTCCGGTCTTGTCTTCTGAGATATGTACATGTTATGTCATTAAAAGTTCAGCACTTAGTGTTGACTGAGCTAAAGTAGAGCAAGTGGTCATGGATACCTTAACTCCCCAGCTAGACCTCTTGCTAGTCTGTCTATGGCAAGAAAACATGAGACTTCTGCCTGGCCTATACAGTGTTGTAAGATCAAAAATAAGTAAAACGCTTTTCTGCTGTATAATAGAAGTATTATATACATGCACTGTGAAAGTAAGTTGTAACACACACACACAATATATATTATATATTATGGTTTTTGTCAAGATTTAGTCAAAAAGTATTTGATTTCCTTCCCTGACATTAAGTAATGCAACCTTCATTTAGAAATATGTAAAGCCCAAAATTTAGCTTTTGTCACAGATGTTGCTTCAGAACCTGTTGTTCGAGGAGAACTTGCACTAAGGCAAAGCTCTGTAGGTAAAAATGAGGAGCATGTAACAGTCTTGGTTTCTTCAGAGGACATATGTTGGTAGAGTTTCACAGATTTGATTCCACAAGATAGTAAATGTCCTTTCTTCACTAACATTTGAAAGATAGAAATTAATGTGATCAATATTCAGAGAAGGATCTGAATGCATTTTTTATGAAAAACCACTACAACCTACGGTTTCAAATGTCTCCATCTTCAAGAATAAGAAAATATTTAAAAAGATATAATTCAAAAGGATCCCACTAGTAATGATAAAGTAGATATTTTTAAGAATGATTTTTATATAATGATTCATTTTATTATTTGAAAATGGCAAGTTGAACTAACTTCCTACTCTGTTTTAGAAGTACTTACATAAAATAAGTTTGCACAAAAAGAATTTAGGTTTATTTTTAATCTGGAATTACTTAACAATTTAATATTTTATTCTCAGCCATTATATTTTTTTCTTAAAGAAATAAGATAAGACTATTCTCTTTACTGTCAAGAAACTATACTGTAATTCACATTCTACAATTTCATACAAAAAAGATTTTTGCTACTATTTATTCATTTACAATTAATCAGTGGGTACCTATTATCTACAAGAACATATTCCCACAGCTATGGAAAGCATAGTGTAGAAATTACTGAATTCCAGGGTTTGCAAAAGCTATCACACTATTAGGATTGTTTCTAACATGATCTTTACTGGTGCTTAAGGTGCAGTGAAGTACCAACTCTATGCTCTTTAAATGGATTTCATCCAAACTATACGGACTTAGGAAAAATCAGTCCATGAATAGGAGGCATTTACTGTATTTTTTTTCAAAAGTATATTATTCTTTAATCAGAACTATGAAAGGCATATTTATAAGCAATGGTGTACACATATGAAGGAGGGCATTTGCTTTCTGTTTCAGCCAAAAATAATCCATATTTTTACCAGACTTAATTTTAAACCTATGATGACTCGACGAAGACAATACTAAATATGAGATAGAAGTGTCACAAGGAGTGTTAGAAATGCCTCATTTCATTGCAAGTCCTAAAAACTTCCTTTTACATGTCATTTAAAACTTTTTAGAACAAAGAGTTAGATTCAAAGATCATTATGCTTGATCTATACTCACCAAGAAAACTGACTGTTTCCATGTTATGTTCTGTCCTACATGTACTTCATGCTTATGGTAACTAGTGGGATTTCAATGCATGCTATCAAACCTCTAAAAGAATTAAGTACTGACAAAAATATTCATATAGCGTTATGCCAAAATGCCTTTAAAAATCTGTATATGTATCCCTCTTTTTAAAAATAAAGTTGTAAGAGAAAGAAATCTATCTAAACACATTTAAAAAAAAAGAACATTGAATATTCATCATCAAATTCAGAACTGGGCAATTAGGTGTGGACCATAGATACCTGATATTTTATGAACTTATAACAAAAAATGACTGAGTTCATGTAAGTGAAGTAGACTTATTTCAGACAATGCAAATGGGACAAACCAGCAATGCAGATGGTTTGGTTCACCACCAGAACACTTTCCCAAAGGCCCCTCCCCCTTCCCATCCTTTAAGCCACTTGCAAATGCAGCAATGGACAGTGAACTGTGGTTAATGGCTCCTCTCTGGCTTTAACATTCACGTTGTTCAATATGAATAAAAAAGGAAAATGCTTAGTTTGTATTTGATGCAAGTGTGTATCAACTTCAGCAATCACAGATGAAAGCAGATGATTCAACAAATTAAAATCAATTTTTGATGCCTAATTTTACTTAGTTGAATAAATAAAACTAAGGATGGGTAGGATTACTGGTCAATTACAGTTGTATTGTAGAGGAAATAAGGCATTTAACGGTGTGTCTACTGTACTCTTAACCAAGGTGGTTTTTGCAGCTGCTCTCTCTTTCTTTTGGGGGTATAACTGCTACCTTTTATTTCTAACTGACTCCATAATTAGATGTTTCATTTTTAAACGTTTAAAATGCATGTGAGATACTCACACTGACGTCAATGTGATATATTTGATATGTAAATGGCTTACTGTAAAATGAGTTACTGAACGGAAGAAAAAATATATTTTATGTGCTTTCTAGCAGGTTTTAAAGACCTATTAAATTTATTTAATGATAGAAGTCTTTACATCAATAGCCTATAGAAGCCTTTTTATGGTAATTTGACTTTTATTTTCATTTGATTTAAATCTAATGACAGAAATTTAGGAAATATTTATCTATAAAAATATTTGATATATTTGAGAAACCCAAGAAACTTCAATGTTCTTTGTGTATTTAGACTTGATTCTTGAAATTAAATATTTTTGAACAAATATAAAAAAAAAAAATCTGGCTTTTACCTACTTTTTCTTGTGTGGTGCCATAGAAAATGAGAAAAAAAAGTTTTAAACTGACTTTATCCCCGAGTTTGGGAACATGACCCTACCCTTCATGCACTCCCAGTGTCAGCACAAAGAGAAAGGATTACACATTTCACATTATGGGTCACACTTTTTTTTATTCTTTAATTCTTGCTATCTGAAATACCCTTAACCTATTTCTCACAGCCAAATGCTGCCCAAAAGGAATGTAGATTTTTTATCAGAGCATTCTAAACCTAAAACGACTACATTAAACTAGAGCAGCTGTTCGTGAATCTACCAGCAGAATTTCTTCATCTATAAATTATATGTACAGAAATGTGGAAAAAACAACTCAGCAAGAGTCCTTTCCAATTTCATTTTTGAGTAAACAAACCAATGTGACAAAGTAGGGCCACTCTCGCCATGTTTACAAAAATCAGCATACAAGATAATTGCAGCAATTTAATTAGAAATTATACTAAATTATGATGGTTATTAAAGTAAACATATATAAGTCACTCACATCAGTGTGGAGTTAAGGACTGGGGAGAGAAGCTTCCTTTGAGTAAGGATAACTTACTAAAACATGTGTCTGACATCTCAATCTTAAAATCAGAATTTGAGTCTGATTGGTGTCTAGTATCTGAGAACTCATCTCACCTAACCTCTGTAACATCAACCAGAGACCAGATGCATTTCTGTAGAATTTATCTTGATAATAATCAGTGAAATGAAAATTGTAACCCCATTGTGGAGCATGAGTCTCCTTAAAAATGCATTTACAGCGTATCTCCATAGGTTTCCAAGCCATGGAAGCAACATAGGTTGAATGCAAACAAAGTTATGTAACTATACATACATATGCATGAAGTTTTTTTCTTCTGTTTATGTTCAGAATAATCTCAAGGTCATGTAATTATTTAAGCTTGAAAGTAGATTTAACAACGTTTGAAGATATATTAGGAAAAGAAATATAAACAAATAGTCAGGTTGTCATAGGAGTACCCCACTCTTCTGGTACAAATTTCTCCTAGTCAGGGTTTCTATTCCTAAACAAAATATCATGACCAATAAGCAAGTTGGGAAGGAAAGGGTTCATTCAGCTTACACTTCCATTTCGCTGTTCATCACCAGAGGAAGTCAGGACTTGAACTCAAGCAGGTCAGAAAGCAGGAGGTGATGCAGAGGCCAGGTAGGGATTTCACTTGCTGGCTTGCTTCCCCTGGCTTCCTCAGCCTGCTTTCTTATAGAACCCAGGTCTACCAGCCCACAGATGGCACCACCCACAATGGGTTGGACCCTCCCCCTTCATCACTAGTTGAGAAAATGCCTTACAGCTAGATTTCATGGAGCCATTTCCCCAACTGAGGCTCCTTTCTCTGTGATTAACTCCAGCTTGTGTCAAGTTGACACAAAACCAGCCAGTATACACAGTATAGGTTACAATAATAATATTGGCCATTATAATTATCTTTGAGTATCATAATAAAACTGATGTTCCCAATTCTTTAAGGAAAGATAGCATTAACTGTAGTAATGAACAAAGGAGACTTTCAAGAATAGGACTCTTCTAAATTCACAGCTTTTGGTGCTTAAATAAAGATCAACCTCAATCTTTGCTTGGTGTGTATGGAGGAGTGATCATTTTGGATCATAAATCTAGCAGTGACACAGAAGGTTGAATAGGATCAGATGAGTCCTTTCAGACTTCACAAGATGGTTATAGTTGTTGAAATCTGAGAAAATTTCTACAGCAATGTTTGCAATACAAAAATTGAACAATAACTTATGGAACTGGAAATATTGTATAAATACTTTTGAAATAGTAAATATCAATAGGCGTGATATAAAATACAGATATCCTATAGGCTGGAGAAATTATGTTTTTGATTTCTGGTACTCTGTAAAATATTTCATATTCACAACTTTGCCAGAATCAGAGCCCTTATAATGATCATCCAGAAAGAGAGACAAGGAGCTAATTCGAATAGACATGAATAAAATATTGCATCTTTTCTCCTGGGTTGAATGGTCTTTGTTCTGAACAATATAAGTAGCTGGACTTTATTTCACAAAGGAAAAAATCCTACTATTACTGCAGACATCACTGTGACTTTGAGCCTTATATTTGAAACAAAATCACTCCTACATCTCAGTGATAATTGCTTCTTGCCCTGTGGCTTTTTAATCTTCCCTTTGAAAACATTACTAAGTCTCTAGTCTCAGTTATTTGTGGACTGGGGATAATTTGTTTCCCTGAACATAAGTACAGAATTCAAACATGTGTTGAGATTTCCTGCATGTAAAACCTGTTTAAATTTAAGTTGAGTTTGTAAAATAATGAATAGTATTCAAGAAAAGAAATGCAGGCAGTTCTTATATTCTACCATATTATCTTTATAACAGAGATACATATAGCTTTAAGTCCTCATCAAAAAAAGCTTCATTTCACAGCATATGGACAGCATTACAAAAAAAGAAAACTGGGCACAGTGCAGAGATCAAAAAAAAAAAAAAATAATGAGAGCTGTGGACCCAATAGGTATACATACAGTACAATTTATTCACTTAATACTCAGGAAACTTCATGGAAAAGAAGACTGAAAGATTATAACTGAAGGACCAGGAAGTATGGTGGGAAACAGTACCTTCTAGAAGTGTCTGTCTAAACAAGGCCCAATCAAAGATCATATCGATGAGCATGTAAATGTGGAGGGGAGAATTATTTCAGATGTATCTTCACAAGATAAGAAACTACAGGCAACTAAAGGCTACTTAGAATTAACATTTCAGGAAGGAATCCAATAATTGGTTATTCGATACAAAGTGCTAAATCCTAAACCATATAATACACACAGAACAAAATATATTTAGCAGATTGTATGAGTATATATAAGATACACAAACACACATACACAAATGTGTGTGTGTGTGTGTGTGTGTGTGTGTGTGTGTGTGTGTGTCTTATACAAGAAAAAAAAAGCCATCAATGTGAATGCAATTGGATAGGGATTGAGGGAAGAAAGAAAGAAGAAATATTATGTAATTATATTTATTTAATACTTGAAAAATGTATTTCTGTTTAAAGAGAGATTGCTCACAAAGACTATTTTCTAAAGGTAGACACAATGATACAGAAGGTAAAGATACAAACCCCTCAAAATGCATTTGGTGACAATAAAATAAATCATAAACTCACTTGAGGTAAGATCCAACAATTATTAATATATATGCCTTTTATATTTTTCTAGCATTGATTATAAGTCATAATTGGAATAAACAATGAAAAGATAATATTTTACAACCAATTAGAACTTACACAATAGGATGATTTCACCAATGCATTGAATCTGGTGAAAAATATTTCAGTCTGCCATTTAAAAACGGTATCTCTAAAATTTTGATTTTTGATATATACATTGTCTAAAATAATATATATGTTAGTAACATAAATCATCATTTTTCAGTTGAATTAATATAGTAAACAATTGTAGATACACATTTGTTTAAAAATATGAGAGTCAATATAATATGTATCCACTATATCAATAAAGGCAAGGCTGTCATTAGTAAACAAATTATTTTCAATTATTCACATTGTTACCTTCCAATAATAACCCTTGTTTTATTATCTTATTTTTAAAATTCAAGGATCCTAGGAAATTTTAGTTGTTATTTTGCTTAATATGCAACTACACCCAACATAATTAGTATTGTTGTCAACTTTGGACAGAGGAAACCTTCTTCTGAAGCTTAGGAAGATTGAGTATCCATTCAAGTCTGAGACTGTATGCATATTTTCTATACTGAAAGTGTTTTTGTAACAAAACAAACTGAAAACATATACGAGGAACAGAATCACACAGATTTGTAGTCAAAGAAAAAAAAAGGTACTTCAGTTCACTCTCAAATAATCCACAATATGGCAAAGCTAAACTGAGGATAGTCAATCATACTTCTATTGAACATATATGTGTGTGTGTAGTTATCTATTGATAACAAAATGTTCAATAATGTTTTTATATAAATTTATCTTGTTAGTCTGTGTCAAATAATGCAGCCTAATTCCATATTTGAATAACTATCTGTATTTCAAAAAACCCTTCTGCTTGCACAAGTTTGTCATATTTGATCATGTTTTGTTCTTTCCTTAACTAAAACATTTTAAGCCTCCAAAGTCCTCCTTAACTAAACATGTTGCACTCTGGTTAGGCTTAAATCAATCAATTTTCTTTTACAAATATATTTCAGATTAGCTGCCTGAAGATAGAATGATGTCTCTATACATGAGAAAACATTCAAATCTAGTCCATATCCTAGTCAGAGAGATGGAAGAAGAAAGGTGGTGGCATTTTGGGAGTTCAGGAGTTAACTTTCCTGGAATGGATCATAGCACTTATGTCTGGAGAACCATCTTATCTCAGCCTCCGTAGACTGATAAAACACACAGAGAATACTAGGCAAGACATTTTGTTGTGCCCTAAACCTTTAGAGATACAGAAATCATTGAGACTTGCACCAGACCTGCAGTTTGAGAGACAATTGAACAAAGATGTCTGTGAATCAGTAACAGTTACTAAGAGACTATGACTGAAAAATATTACTTTTACCACAAGGACCCACTGTTGCATACACCTATACATATAATGTTTTGAAATGTGGCAGGGTAGCATTGATAAGAGAGAGATTATTACTCCTGAAGTGGAATGTATGTTTACAACTAAGGATTCATATGCATTTTAGTAATTTATATTCTGATTTATAAATTTCTTCATAAAATTCTATTTTAATTTGCCATCTAATTAGATGACTCTGTTGTTGATTTATATCTAGGAGAAAATGATTTACATTTTTATTCTTCCCTGAAAACGTATGTCTAAAACTCTATCATGAGAATGTGTTCAAATTATGAATTAAAATGTTTTTTAATGTGAAGTCATATATTATATAGTTATAATAATATAAATAATATCTTGTCATTATGTAATTCGTCCTCATTCAAACTTACTCCATGCACTTTACAAACCAAGTGTGTGTAGCCTATTACAACAATGAACCACATGGTACATTCTCCTGCTCTAAAGTTACAAACTTGTACAACACACTTTCCACTGAATACTCTAGGGATCTCTAGCATAATGCTAAGTATTAGTGAGTCTAAAGGAAGAAATGTGCACTAAAGCATATAGAAAAGAAGCATCATGCTCCTAGGACATTTCCTATGGGCAGATATTGGAGTTAGCTCTGAATAATTCACCTAGTACAAGCTTAAAAAGATGGCTGAGTTGACCAAACACTTCTATCAACTCTACAAATACTAAATGTTTTACCTTCATCACTCAATCAATTTCTCTTTCTTTAATAATGAATATGACTTACTTTGATGCATTTTGTATTACATAATTTTAATTAATGTTATACTCACATAGCATTTATCTTAAGAGCTAAACACAGAATATAGCTAAGTAACATGTCTTTTTCATTTATGTCCTTATTTTTGAAGTGTTTTTATTTAATTTACCTTATATATTTCAAAAATCTTATATATGTTTGTGCACATACTAATATAGATACATGAATGCTTAAATTCATATATACACAAGCATGGAATAAAATTATTATACATGTGTGCATGTGTATACACACACACACACACACACACACACACACACACACACACACACATACACAAACACATACACAGAGACATGTCTATCCAAGATCAGGATCAATATCTCTGGCTTACATCTTGTCACCTTAGAAGTTCATCAGGATCAGCAGCACCCTTGAAGCTATCATCTGATGGGCATCAGACCCCAGCTGCAGAACCTGGCCAAGCCTCTCCAGACTCAGACACAGATACCAGAACTTAAAGGTTTGCCAAGCACTGTATAACTCACTACAGTCTTTAAGTTCTTATAAAGGATGCTGCTTTTAAGTGTATAAAATATCACTCAATTGTTTCTTTCTTCTATCATTGCTTTGTTAAAGAGTCTTAATGCCAATACATATCACTCACAAGGAACTAAAGAAACACATTTCAAAGCTGAAGGTTTTTTGCTTCAAAGTTATGATGGAGCTTGTAAACTTGCAAAAAATTCCTTTCAGATCTTGACTGTAAATTACCTAGGATATACAGTTATACAGCTTTACTGTGTGTGTGTGTGTGTGTGTGTGTGTGTGTGTGCGTGTGTGTGTGTGTGTGTTAAGAGATGACTAAAACTTCATCCTGTGGTACATAGGTTTCTTTCCTACATGGGAAAGAGAAGAGAGTTCAGGATAAGTCAAGAGCTTGTCTAGAATTATGTTACTCAACAAAAACATTAACCTGCTTTCTCTCAGGGACTCTTTGCAATACTGAGAAGCAGTCATTCCGCTCATAGGCTTTTGTCCAGGAAGTTAAATGAAATGGAACAAGTAATTACACATGTAGTTGAAGCTATGAAGGAGAAACTTCAAGTACCACAGAACTTAACACTTGATACAGATATCTAAGCTGGATAGAAAACTCTTTAAATAAAGAAAATAGCCAATAATATACGACTACCAAGTTTACACTGGACTGTTACAAAAAATAATGTTAATGATTTATAATTCTTTTCCAAAATGTAATAAAGAATGATTGTAGACCAGAATTATAGATCCTTTTTTTATGCTTGATTTCATAAAATTCAAGCTCTGTAATGCCAATAAGGGTAGCTTCTAAGATTGTGTATCTTAATGAAAAATAAGCTCTAGCTGCCAATAACTACTTTATATTTTTCTGTATCAAGTTGAATAAATGTAAATATAAAACAAGTTGTGATTTTTTTGCCTTTTGAGAATAATAATTCCAGGTGCTTAATAACAATATTCAGTTATACTTGATGTTTCCACTCAGATACCCTAGGAAAGATGGCAACTTGTGTTTATTGTACCTGAATTATTATAAAATCATATATATAAAAAAACTGGAACCAGCAGTTCAGCTCAGTGAGTAAATTGTAACAGTAATTGGTTTCCTTTCTTGATCAAGGACAAAATAAAATATGCTATAAGTTTACAGAATGTGAACCAGAAAAAAAATTATCCTAATATGAAAACATTATTATTAAATTTTATTCAGGTTTTATATAAATGTGCTTTGATTTTATATAGCACCTCCTTTAACTCCCCCAAGATCTACCTTCCTTCTCTATCCACATTATCCATGGAGCTATGGATTGCTTTTTAAACACCTATCAAGCATAGTTCATGCTGCCTGTTCATTCCTGGATGTGTGGTCTTCCACTGGAGCATTGCTTATCTACCATAGGCAGCATCAAATGAAGAAGAAGAAGAAGAAGAAGAAGAAGAAGAAGAAGAAGAAGAAGAAGAAGAAGAAGAAGAAGAAGAAGAAGAAGAAGAAGAAGAAGATGATGATGATGATGATGATGAGAAAGAGGAGGAAGAGGAGAAAGAGGAAGGGGAGAAGGGGGATGAGGAGGAGAAGAAGAGACAGAGAGAGAGAGATGGAGAGACACACACACAGAGACAGAGAGGGGGGGAGGAGAATAATGTCCCTCTCCTAGCATGTATTATTGTCATTCGTTTGTAACTTCTACACAGCTATAGGGATAGGATAGCTAAGGGTGAAACTTCATGTTTTCTTTCTTCATGTGATTCAATTTCACTGTTCAAGGACTGTTTTCAATAATGAGATATTGTTAGAATACTATTCCCATGCATGTTTCTTGACTCTCTTTATAGAATATTACTTATTTAGAATATTTAGCAAATTGATTATGAAACTTACAGGGTAGAAGAAATTTAAGATACAAACAATTCATTGCAAATATATATTTATGAAAGGCGTTTGAGAAAATATATCTCCGGAACAATACCAAAATTCTAAAATTCATTACAATGTTTACTTCTTACATAAACCATTTTCATAGATCACAATTTGCTGAAATAATAATTTATAGATATTTTGACAAACCAGAGACGATGGCTTTTGCTAAAATCCAAAAAAAAAAAAAAAATTCTCAAATGTATTTACTCCTAATTGCTTTTAATTTCATATTACAATGATTAATCAGAATGAATGTCTTCATTTTCTGCTGCTTTAACTGCAAGAAATGATCTCTTCTGTTTTTATCCTATTATAAGGATCGTTACAAAAATGGGAAACAATTAACACCGGGTTTAATGCCTGAGTGCTATAGAGCCGAAGTAATTGCACTCAAGGTCTGCTAACTTTTTAATCAGGCATTTGGTTGCAAGCTGCTCGCAATTGATTCTAAGAGAACTAACACCGTCTAAGGAAGAAAGCAAGCAGGTGTGCCAAGAAACGCAGGCATGTTGGCAAAACAAATGAAAGGTTTTTAAAAGGGGAAAGAAAAGAAGAAAACAGTAAAAATCGATGCCAAGTGCTTATCAGCAGGCCAGTTCCTTGCTGGGGGCTGTTATTGAACAAAGCCAGGGGTGCCCAGAAGCACAGTAGTGAAGGACCCACTGACCAACTACTTTCACAGTGTTGCTAAAGCTTAGCAGTGAGAAGCCTGTCCATCCTAAAGTTAGCAAATTGAGTTAATTAAAGGAGAAGACTTCAAATTTCCATATTCAGTAGAGTTAAAATACAATCAGAGGAGTTTGAAATTACATTATAATTAGAAATGCTCCCTCTTCCTTGCATTTGGGATACTCTTTGAAAAAACAAATTTGGTTGGGTGTTTTGTCCTCTCCTAAAGAAAATATGAGCTCCACACATTTTTCTCTGAAAGGTAATGAAGTTTTCTCTCCCTTTAATAACTGTCTTAGCGTCAGTCCTGTACCACAGAAGTCATTCCTAGATATCATTCATTTAATGGCATGCCCATGTGCACTCTTCGAGAACACTGGGGGGAGGAGAAGGGGTTCATATCCCTTCTGAATTCTCTTTGAATAGGTCTTTGAAGAATGAATACTTTTAGCAAACTTAATTCATACCTTATTAAAACAAGAATAGTAGGAATATATATGAATCTCAATCTAAAGTCTGATGATCAATATGCACACTGTTGTAAGCTCTTGGATCAAAAGGAGCCAGGTAAGTGGCAAATTTGACCATTTGCTGAGACATTTCCAAGACACTTGTGACTGCTTTTTTATGCCTCAATTCGGAGGAAGGGGAACATTTGAATATTTAAAGAATAATGCGAAGCAGAGCTAGCTTTTCCAGTTGAAGAGCAAGTCAGAGCAAGAACAAAATAAAGAAAAGAGTGCATCAGCTATGAGCTTCCTCAAGCAAAACCCTGTGTGCAATTGAATTATCCTTGTTTGCCTGGACTACCAGGGCAATCCATTTTAGAATTCATTAAGATGCCTCACTGTTCAGAATAAGGTAGAGAGATCAATGAATCTAAAAGTGTTACACACAAGGTACTCAAGCTTCTGTTCTATCTCAGTTTCAAACAAGGTCTGGAAGACTGAGGTTCCCAGTGGGCATCACTTCAGATTTCAATGAACTCTCCTTTAGCTTCTCCTTGGGTAAGCAGCTCTCCCTGAGCCACCACAACATCTGCTGTTTTCCTGTGAAGGGCTAATACAAATGAAAAGAAGGCACCTGGCATCTGGCCACCTGCAAGCAAAGTCACTCAGTCTTAAGGGATTTTTGAAAGCTGGGATCTCAAGCATTTCAGGAAGGATGCCAAGTGGAGAAGAACAAAGAGACTGGCAAGAAACAAGAAGCCCTTGATGACCCAAATTACCTAACCGGGAATTGTACCAGAATAACATCCGTGCTATTTCTGACCCCAAGTGTGACTTTACACATTTTTTTTATCACCCTGCAATATTCAAGTGAAATTTTGAAATCTAGTAACTCAAAATTCCTTTGCAATCTAGCGTATTTTCATGAGATGTGTGCACATAAAGATGTGTTTATATGAATTATATTCCAAGAACCCTTGAAATGTATTTTATAATAGCTGGTGATGGTAGAGAAAGGAAAGGAATGCCATCATTAACAGCAAGTTTTAACCACTAAGTATCATTGTTTTGTGTGAAGTAGTTGTCTAGTGTGATGCTACTTATAAACCTGATCATCAAGATTTCAACTGTTACATGTGTTGACTAGTTTTATGATGATTTACCCAAGATAAACAAATATGGGACGAAGGAATATCCATTGAGTAAATGCACCATAAGACTGGCCTGTGAGAATTCTATAGTGCTTTTCCCTAATTAGATATTGATTTGGGAGGACCGGGACTATAGTTGATGGTCCTGGATGGTATCAGAAGGCAGGTTAAGCAAGCTCTGAAGATCAAACCAGGAAATAGCATTCTTCCCTGGTTTCTCTTTAATCCTGCCTCCGGGATTCTGACTTAAATTCCTGCTCTGATTTCTCTTCATGATAGACTATGAACTATAAGCAGAAATAAACCCTTCCCAAATTGCTTTTTATTATCATGTTTTACTGTAGCAATAATAAGCCTAACTAAGACATTCCATTAAAAAGGAAATCTATCAGAGAATCCTCCCATTGGATAGATTTCATTACTTTCTTTTCAATGGTGTGAGTTTGTTCTTATTTGGCATCATATTTTTTATTAAAAACAAAGACCACATTCTGTAAATTGTTTGAATGGTACCAATAGCACAAAATACAATTAGAAATAAACCTCTTTTCACTTAAAAGTAATGAGTAATACAAGAAACAAACCACTATTGCTTTAATATATACTTAATGTCTATGTGTTTTTTATATTTATTTCAATTTCCATGGTTGAAATAAAAACACATTTAGTTTAGCTTATGAGGTACATTTAGTATTTAAAGATTATTTATTCATTGGTTACAGACCATTGCTTAAACTACACAGACTAAGCTATCCTAAGGTGATGTTTAGTCATTATCATTTATTGGTTAATTTAATTTTTATTTTCTTGCCCTTCCTCAATGCATACATGAATGTGTATGTGTATAGTAATCATTCTTATCTTTTTTTCTATATCATTAACATGAATTACGTTCACACTTAAAATGCCTAAATCATTAAGACTCATGAAATTGAGTTAAATTGCTATTTGTTTATTCATAGCATTTTCATGAAAACAAACACATACATTCTTGACTCAGGGTATGTCATATAATCAACATGAAGAGATAGCAATATGTTGTAATATACTTAATGTTTGTTTAAATAATGGTGCTATTTACTTTTAAAGCCTGTGACTTTACTGTTCTGGCAAAATACTAGTATACTGATAACCAAGAATATTTGTAATAACATTTTTAAAAATACTGGTTTCTTCTCACAACATTAGGAATTTTATCTTTAATATCATATCCATAAAAATTCATTGTAATATTAAATCTCTTTCCAGCAAAGGAGGTATTATAGTGAGATGTTAGTAACAAATCAGGAGTTCTAATTTGTACTAATAATTGTCTGGGTTCCAAGTCATTTCTTGTTGTTATAAGCAAGCAGACTCTATGTTTACAAAACAACGAAATTAAATTAATAGAGACAATAATAAAAAATGTACAACATAAAAATGTAGATAATAAATAGTCTGTGCTATGTTAAATCGCATCTTTTTCTACCATTTTGTTAAGCACTACCTTGACAGGCTCATGCTTGTTTTCCTGTTGAATATATTCCATGTGTTAGAACTGTGTTCAATAGTGATCCATCAAGCCCTAGAATTTTAGTTCTGGTGCCACTCACTGTATACTGACCTTCCGGAAAGAGGCACAGTAGAGTCAGACCTGCCAAACCCAATGATGAGTCTCTGCATTTTGTCCTTTGCAGGAAAGCATGGCTCTGCTGTAGAATAATGACTTTGAGAGCAGGCTTTTAGCAACCTGGGTAACAATGTGCAGCTGTTTGCAGGTTCTCCCTCTGTGCACTACATATTACTACCTGTGTCAAGAACGAGCTTTGACTATCTGGCAGAATGTCTTTGTTGCCTCCTTCAGTTTTAAGAAGTTTACATGAATACTGCTTCATTTCCCCATGTTTTCCTGCTTGTTTGAAATTTCCTTCTTTTGCTGCTTCCATGCCCCACCCTCAGGATCCCTCCTTAGCCCTTTTGTGTCTCTGTTTTCTGTTCTTAACCTAATTCCAACTATGCAAGGACCAAATTGCAGTGTGTGTTTTCACAAAGGCAGGTGAGCTGATGTGGACTGTGTACACGGATTTTGGTATATTTTTATTTAGAAATTGTAACTAGACAAGTTTCCAAAAAACAATGGAGTACAATATATAACTATTCTGTTCATGGTACACTACTCAAAATGTCAATATGTTGCTTGTTGATGTGTCCTAAATATACTTTTTGAACACAGATATTTAAATATCTCTGACACTTTTAGGCAGGAAAATCCTAGGCTCTAAACTAGTCACTTAGATTTTCTTTGTGAATAGGAAACATGGTTACTCACCACAACACCACAAGCATACAATTAAATAAATCACTACCCATTGAGGCATAGATTATATTAGAAAACTGAACAAAGAGAACCATTACAGAACAGTGGGGTTTCCATGGGAGAGAGAAGATAATTATTGTATAGGAATGTTTACTAGATGTAGAGAAAGTTGTCTTGTCTATTTATAGCACATGAGCTGCAACTTCAATTTTCTGACACTTTTTCTACTGAGGTAATTTGAGTCAACATGTCTTTCCTTTTTATTATTGGATATTTTATGTATTTACATTTCAAATGTTACTCCCTTTACTGCTTCCTCTCTCTCTGTCATCAACCCTCAGCCTGCTTCTATGAGGATACTCCCCTTCCCACCCACCCACTTCCACCTTAACACCATAGCATTCCCCTACACTGAGAAAATGAGCCTTCAGAGGAACAAGGGCTTCTCTTCCTATTGATGCATCCTTTGTCACATATGTGGATAGAACCATGGGTCTCCCCATTGCGTATTCATTACTTGGTAGTTTAGTCACTGGGAGCTCTAGGGTTCTGGTTGGTTGATATAGTTGTTCCTCCTGTGGGGTTGCAAACGCCTTTGGTGGGGGGTTGGAGGGATCCATCCCATATGCAGTCACCAAACCCAGTCACTGTTGGTGATGCCAAGAAGTGCTCTCTGACAGGAGCCTGATATGAATGACTCCTGAGATGTTCTGCTAGAGCCTTACTGATACTGATGAGGATGTTTTCAGCTAAACATCAGACTGAGCACAGAGATGCCAATGGAGGAGTTAGAGAAAGGACTGAAGGAGCTGAGTCAACATCTATACAAGGTGATCTAAGAAGATAATGTAAGATGAATATTAACTTTTGGATAATGGGCTTGATTATTGTTACTTATCTGTATATCCAACTTCAAATATTTAGTGCATTCATGTGTAAAATCTATGTGAAAGAAAAATTGATAATTTTTGTCTAAAGTGTGATGTTTCCTGACAGTGAACAGGAAAAGAATGTAACAAAATTTATTCTTCAGTGCAGCTATACTGGGAATTGAGGACTGTCAAGAGGTTTGAGGCATGTGGTCTTCACTGTCATGAATTAATTGATGATTATAAAGAATGACTCGAAATTTTTACATCTCATGTGCTGTGTCGAACTCTCCTGCTCTTCTGCATCTTTCACCATGGGATGACCCAGCAAGAAATCTCTTGCCACGAGACTTTTGATCTTAGACTTCCCCGCCTCCAGATATGTTAAGACATAAATCTCTTGCCCCCTTTGTTAATAAGTTATCCTGCTTCAGGTGTTCTGTTACAACAGGACAGGAAAACTTGCGATATTTTCCCTTTTTCTTTATGCCTAGGTGGAATTAATTGTAGAAAGTGTTTCAGAGCAAATATTTCAGGGTTGTTTGCCAGAAAAGCACTTATTATTTATTAAGTGCAATGTGTTATTAGTAGAGAATTGTGGATTACCAAAGAAATGGAGAGAGAGAGAGAGAGAGAAAGAGAGAGAGAGAGAGAGAAAGAGAGAGAGAGAGAGAGAGAGAGAGAGAGAGAGAGAGAGAGACAGAGAGAGAGATAGATAGAGAGAGAGAGAGAGAGAGAGAGAGAGAGAGAGAGAGAGAGAGAGAGAGAGAGAGAGAGAGAGAGAATAGTAGTAGTGAGTAAAAGCCAATCACAATTCAAGCAGGTAAACTTATGACTAAAACCAAAAATTCCATAATTGATGCTTCTTGATGATACCATCTGATTGTAGCCTCCTAATTATGTCTCTGTTTTTCCATTTCCTTTAATGACTGAGAATTTACAGATGAATAACCTTATTTCTTGGAGAAATAACTCCCTCTAAGTGAACATTTTTTTCTGTTCCTCTTAGAAACTGTGGAATTGAGATAACACTGAAGCTTGACACTTTGATTTGAGTGTCTGAGCCAGGAAGATGAGTGTCCTTCACTTTGATCTTAGATCCAGGAACTAACTTTAAGTGACACTTCTCATTACCCCTCACCAGCTCTTCCCTTAAGCTTCCGGCTCTTTCCCAAGCTGTGAACACAACCTTTCCTGGCTGCGCCAATATTGTTTGCTGAGTAATATTTTGTTTTGAATGTGCAGCTTCAGGATCATTTGCTAATTAAAATTGCTCACCACCGAGAGCTCCCCTGAGGTTTGCCCTTGTTTATTTGGGTTAGAACAGGGAAGCAGGGTGGAGTCAAGTCATAGACCATAATTTGCTGCCAAGTGAAATGGAAACATAATTTAAAAAAAAAAAAAGAGTGATGAAACTTGTTTGCAGTTTTCTTCACATGCAGATACAGTTCCTTTTAACCTAATCCAAATAAACATGCGCATTGGTGCATAACTGGACACTGAGAGACAAATCATTCCTGCAGAGTGCCACTCTCTGACAGACTTCAAAGCTTGGGACAGTGAGGAGGGTGACATCTTTGGAAAAAATACGTTTGTGATCATTTTATACACAGAATCACATAGTTCTGGGTTCTAGTACTTTGGGACATAGTTTTAAAATGTACTGTCTTTTGGATGTAATAATCCAATCTTAAAATAGTTGACTATCAGTTTCAATCAGAAAATTAGTGTGCTAATCATTAGTGTCTGATATACTGCAGAGTTGTGTAGCCAAGCAGGGAACGATTTAAACCAGTCAGACTGAGGAGATAATTGATGAGGTCAGTGGTAAGAAAAGACCAATAGGTTGAAGATCAGCTTCATATGTGGTCTGGTTTGATCTTTGTATCGAAACTACACTGTGGCAAATAGAAGAAAACAAGAAGGTCCAATATGAATGCTTTAGTTTTGTAATATTTTGGCATTTGGTGTGAACTCTAACTGTGAGAAAGACAATTGATAGCAGGTTCAGTTTTGAAAACAAATAGTTTTATCTTAGACTATAGTTGAACCATACAAGTATTTACATTGAGGTTAAAGTTAAATATATACTGTATGTGTGCTGGTACGTGAAAAATTAATATCGCACTTTTTCAATTTTGTAACAATGAAAATTAGTTCTCTGATATGAGAATAATAGCTCAAAGATTTCACAAGAGCATAATCATAGAAAGGAAATGCCTTTTTGTGACAATTATTGTACCACGGGCCATTTTCTTGTTATATTTCCTAATCTCTAGTATGTTTCATTTATGTTGCTGAAAAGTTGGTATCTCAGGAAATTAAAAAGGTATATTTTAAAAGGTGCATGTTTTTCCAAAGCAATAAATAAATAAATAAATAAATAAATAAATAAATAAATAAATAAAAGAAACTTCTTCTGATATTGCTTTGCAGTTTGGAAGACAGCAGGATCCTTCCAAATGTCAGGGGGAAAAAATCTGGTCAGAACCTGACAGCATAAGAGAAAAATGCCACTGAATTAATACTTCCTTAGAAACCATGGGGAAATAGAGAATATATTATTGTTTTGGTAGTGAGTGACACCCAGAAACTGAAGGAATAAACACAGAAGTTTCAAGAAACATGGAAGCACCTTAGCTAACATAAGAAACATATCTTCTCAAATGTTAATTCCATTTTTTTTAAAGAATTGTTTCATGACTGTTTAATTTATGTGTAAGTAACCTGACATGCTGACCCTGTTAACAATCCTTACATTTGTATCTTGTCCCTTTTATATATAAAGTTCACTCTGGTTTATGTACTATTAGAAATGAGAGACATGCACATGCCTTAAGATTTCAGAGAATCCTGTTGAGATAGGATCTGATCTAAAAAGAGGCATATGTTAAATCTTCTTACTTGAGGCCAGACTCTTGCCTAACTCTGCACCCCATGGTGCTCATTCGTGTGAAGAGTCATCTTTGAAGGCAATTGGAGCTTCTTGGTTGGCTGAGCACCATGGAGCTTGGAGCAAGATAAAAAAAGAACCACAGACTTTCAACTATCATTCTGCTAGCAGGACATACTGAAGCCATCCAGGCTGACAACTGTGGGATGGGGTTCACTGGCCCGTTAGCCACATAAAAATACATAGCTTACCTCTACAGTCATAAACCAAACATAATTCATTAACTAATCAGAAGAAGGGGTACTAATTAGGCTCAAGATTTATCTTATTGAAATTTTCTTCAAAATAATGTGTGCATGCACATATAATTGTTGTGTTTAGAGTTCATCCTTGTATCTGTGTCAAGATATGGAGAAATAAGGCATTGGCTTTATTTGGTTTTCATTAACATAACATAAAAATAACAGGTAGAGACTGGATTAGTAGCTTATTTTAACCTAAGGGAAAACTGAAGTTTTAATAAATGTAGTTTTCCTATAATCAGCAACTTTGAGGACTTTTACTAATGGCTCATCACTGTGTCCAAAATTTTTAAAAATTAAAAAAATACACCATGTGCTATTACTAAATTTGAATAAGAATTTGAAATCTGTTCAAGAGACTGTGAATCACTATCAAGTTTGGAAACATTGCACTTGATGATATTCTGTGGTCAAATTTCTCTAAGAATTCAAGAAAGTGTTCTCTTTAGCTCTGATCTCCTTAGTTAACCCTGGAAGGCCAAAATGCTTCCAGAGGCAGGCCTTCTATCAATATTTTATCTTTAAACATGTCCACTATATGCATTCTTTTCCATTCTCCATTTCTCCTATATTTATTACTTTTATCAGTTGCTCTTATCCTGAATATTTGGATAATTTCCTCCTATGTTTCCAATACTCTCTCTGAGTCTATTTTGAAAACCATCAAAATGAATCTCAAGTGATAGGTAAGTTTGTCTTGTTCGTGCCTTCAAAATGTAGCTTATTCACAAATTTTTTGATCTTTTGTATGTAAACACATGCACTCTTGTGTGCACACACACACACACACAGTTAAAATGGAATGCTAACCACTTTCTTGCTAAGTTGATAATTCAACACCTTTTTCCTTGTTTTGTTATCTTGTTAGTTACACTTAAAACCTCAGTTTTTCTGACTGAAGTCTATTTAATCATCAAGAGTCATGGCAATGCCAAAGGGCATCCTATGAGTTCCTGCTGTGCACCATCTGGGTCACCCCTGGATTTCTGTTTCTCTGTGTAGTCTTTATTGTGGAAGAAGCAGGTAAAGTAGAGAATAATATGTGCCTCAGCACTGAGAGCCTACAATTGTCCTACACAAATGGTTTCCCATTATTTATGTTGGATGTGATTTTCAGTTGAACCATGTTTATTTAGACTAATGCTTGTGTCATTCACAGGAGAATAAATAAATGAAAAATTGGAACTCTAATTTTTTATCTCGTTGTGAGATACTAGTGTCTCCTTCAGACATATTTCTGAAACCAAAAGGTGAAACTAAGGAGGTTAAGGGGCTGGAGCCAGTGGAAAATACTGATACTTGAAGCCAAAACTAGAAACTGAGCACCCGGCTGTGTGTGATCAGAAACTGCAAGCAGAAGCCAAGCTGAGTCAAAACCCAGGACTGGTAGTCATGGCAACAAGGCCACATCCAGGAGTCAGAGCCAGAAATCAGAGCAGGTCAAATATGGAACAGGCTGTTGGTCAGAATAGAGAGGTGACAGCCAGAGAACCAGACTAGGAAGAAACCAGGGAACTCTTCATGGTGCCCAGACTGCAAAGAAGTTCCTGTGCCCAGTCCAGATGGAATTCTGCTGGATGTCTGGTCACGACTCCAGCTGGCTGAAAGTCCCATTCACTGTTCTCGTGCAAATTCCTCCAACTGCCTTCTGATGTTCTATGGTTTCCTATCTTTTGGATGCTCTAAATGCATCCTCGTGGAGCTATTTTGCCTGAAGTTCTGTAAGGTGACTCAATTTATAGAAAATCTCAAAGGCAAATTAAACAAGGGTCTTCTTCTTCAAGCTAAATATGAGAATATACTAGATCTGTAACTGCCATAACAAAGTAATCTAAGAACACTGATTGAAGAAACCTGACTAGAATAATCCTTCAGAAGTATGGTCATGAGTCTATTATGTGTCGGACTACAATAAGATATTATTTTTAGTAAAGCTGATGATCACTGTTTGACTATAACATAACTTAGACTTTATCATCAGATGGTTTTGTCATATACTATTTTATTCCTAGTAATCAATGGGTGGTGTATTTTCAGGCTATCTTTAACTGGACTTTTTTTGTTGCTAAGCAGAGCATATCTGAATATGTGAAACAGATTATTGGTATTCCTATCATAACAACTCTATTAGGTAGGTATTTATTACCACATGGTTCTTCTTTAATACAGAATGAAGCTGGAACTTAATGACTGTGAGCCAAATATGGGAGGACACAAAACCAAAAATAAATGAAGCCATTATGCTAGCATTAGTCACAAAATGATCAGTTTTTGAGCATATGTCTGTAAATTTAATACATTCTCTTAAAGTATTCAATTCTGTATCCAGTTTATCTGTTCAGTTGCGAGAATATAATAAAATAGAAGATATACCTATCAACACTATGTGCAGCATACTGGCTTAAGGCTCTATGAAGTGTTTTAAAAGGATTCTCCAGATGACATGTAGGAGGAAACTCAGGATAGTCATTTTTTTTCTTTTTCTTTTTTCCCCATTGAGGTACCTCTCTCTTAGTCTCATAACATACAAGAATAAATAACTAGACACTCATCAAACTGCACAGCAATCTGAAGCATTGTCTCAGGCACATTCATCACAAAGTTTTTTTTTATTCTTTTCTCAGGAAAAAAACATTAAAATAGAGATTATTTTCTTATTATAAATTTGAAGTCTACTTTTTTGAAACAATGGGACATTTTCCCCAGCCAATGATGTTAGCAGCCCTTCTCTTTGGAAATGATGGGTAGAGCTCTTTGGGACTTCCAAACTGCAATTTCAATGTTTAACTAGCAGCACAAAGGCCTATCCCAAGTCAGATGCAGATAAAATAATCCCTTTACTTCTCCAATGCAAAATTATATATACTTATTACATAAAATATTAAACCAATATGTATATATGTATTATATAGTATTGATTTCTGAAAATATATGTACAGGTATATGCAAATATAATTGATTAGGACCATCAAAATCCACTACTGCTGATTTAACTAAAGGGATGAACTGAATTAGATGAATGAACAATGTCAGATTATGAACAGTTGGAACTGAAACAGATCCCGGAACTCTGAGGTATAATGATCTAACCACAGACAAAATACCTTGAGCCTTGGGGACTGCTTTTCTTGATGAAAATGACTATGGATGCAGGAAGAGAAAGGCAAGAAAGAGCAGTATCAAGGACCTGTTCTTAAGTCTTGTTAAGAATGGCTTCAGAATAGCTCTTATCAAAGTATGGAGTGTCACAAATATGGTGGTATAAAATTTTATGGTTCTTTTATTGTCAGAGCCCTTGATTTTCTATGACATACCTATGAAATGGAATTATAAATATATTGGCATAATGTTTTGAAATAAAGACACACACACACACACACACACATGTATATATACAGGTGTTAAATTTTGTTTAGATCTAGATGTTTTTAGAATAGTAAAATCCCTTGTGAAAAAGAACAAGAACATGCCTAATCAGGTTTTACAGACATCCTGGCAGTCTAAAGTGAGATCAACAGACACAATAGAGTGTATAGGTCACAGACTATCATCATTACATTATTTGATAGACTTGATACATTTTCCGTTATTAATAAAACTTCTTGAATTTGTGTAAACATAAATGTGGTTATGTTTGTCACTGTTCATTCTGTTGTAGAGAGCACCACTGTTACACACTCCCCCACACACACACATAATTTACCTGTGACAAATAAAATAGCTTCATAGCACTATTCTCAGGCATGCAATAGGTATCATCAAATCTCCCGAGTACAACTGAGTAGAAGCTGGATTTAGCTTCATAAGCAAATGAATCATTATAAGCAACAGTGTATGCAGTATTAAATAAGTATGCATGCTAAACCTCAAAGGTGCTCATGAAGCATGGTTTCAAATAAATGTAATATAAGCTTGTTCTAAAGATTTACAAACAAGCACCACAGAAAGCTATACATTTTTGTCTACATCTAATTTTACAGTGCAATAGGCTCAATGAATAAAGCACAGTGAACGATGTGAACAGATACAAGCTTCAGAGGTTGGGAATTAAATCGCACATTTTTGCGTCTCAGGAAGATTTTATAGCATTAAGTGCTAATAGCCTTATCGAGTAAAATCAACTTGGGTGATTTTTTTCTCTTTGCCTCATCTTTCATAGGAATTTGAATGATTTACAAATGCACAACCAAGTTGTCTTGTAATAAGAGGTTACCAACCATTTGTATGTCTCTTGTATTCTTTGTTGCCCTTCTAATAAATTAATAGAAAATGATATTTTGTTTTGTTTCGGTTTTGGTTTGCTTTATATTTGTTTTGTTTTGTTTTTCATAGTAAGGTTTCTCCATGTATTCTTGACTATCCTGGAGCTCTCTATGTGGATCAGATAGGCCTTGAACTCACAGGGATCTGCCTGTTCCTGTCTACCCAGTTCTGAAATTAAAGGTGTGTGCCACCACTACTAGCTGGCAATAATAATTTTTCTGAAAGTTTCAGCTTTATTTTAAATTGGAGATACTTTATTTACATTTCAAATGTTATCCATTATCCAGGTTTACCCTCCATAACCCCCTTATCCCATCTCCCTTTCCCCTGCTTCTATGAGGGTGTGTCCCCCACCCAACCACACTCTCCCACCTCCCCACCCTGACATTCATATACACTGGGGCATCTAGCATTGGCAGGACCAAGGGCTTCTCTTCCCATTGCTACCCAACAAGGCCATCCTCTGCTGCATATGCAGATGGAGCCATGGGTTTGTCCATTTGTACTCTATGGATAGTGGTTTATTCCCTAGGAGCTCTGATTGGTATTGTTCTTATGGGGTTGTAAACCTCATCAGCTCTTTCAATCCTTTCATTAACTCTGGGGACTCTATTCTCCATTCAATGGTTGGCTGTGAGCATCTGCCTCTGTATTCATCATGATCTGGCAAAGCCTCTCAGGAGACAGCTATATCAGGCTCCTGTCAGCATGCACTTCTTGGCATCAGCAATATTATCTGGGTTTGGTGGCTTCATTTGTGATACATTTCCAAGTTGGGCAGACTCTGGATGGCCTTTGTATTGGTCTCTGCTTCAAACTTTATCTCTGTATTTCTTTTGATTTTGTTCCCCCCTTCTAAGGACTGAAACGTTTGCAATTTTGTCTTCCCTTTTTTTTTTTTTTTTCTTGAGCTTCATGTGGTCTGTCAATTGTATCTTAGGTATACTAAGCTTTTGAGCTAATATCCACTTATCAGTGAGTGCATACCATGGGTGTATCTTTATGATTGGATTACCTCACTTAGGATGATATTTTCTAGATCCATTCATTTGCCTAAAAATTTCATAAAGTCATTCTCTTTAATTGCTGAGTAGTACTCCATTTTGTAATTGTACCACATTTTCAG
The DNA here is from genome assembly GCF_963924665.1 of Micromys minutus. NCBI lineage: Eukaryota > Metazoa > Chordata > Mammalia > Rodentia > Muridae > Micromys > Micromys minutus. Next base: position 18,917,602 of record NC_137974.1, read on the forward strand.
TATCCATTCCTTTGTTGAAGGACATCTGGGTTTTTTTCCAGCTTCTGGCTGTTATATATATAAGGCTGCTATGAACCTAGTGGAGCATGTGTTCTTGTTATTTATATGCTGGAGCATCTTTTTGGTATATTCCCAAGAGGTGTATAGCTGGGTCCTCAGGTGGCACTATGTCAAATTTTTTGAGGAACAGTCAGACTGATTTACAGAGCAATTGTACCAGCTTACAACTCCAAAAGTGGAGGAGTGTTCCTCTTTCTCCATATCCTCACCAGCATCTGTTGTCACCTGCATTTTTGATCTTAGCCATTCTGACTGATGTGAGGGGCAGTCTAAGCATTGTAATGAGCCCAAAAGTCACAAGCTCCTACTCAAACATCAGCCATTGACACACTGCCTACTAAAGGTCCTGGAACTCTGCAAGACTGATAACAATTCTGCTATTGCCATCTTCAGTGGTATTAGTAAGTGAATACCATTATATTGCCTAGTTTTCTTTTTGAGCCACTGATTTACAGTAAGGTGCGATTTCTAGAGGAATCTAGAGTGAGAGTGAAAATTTAGTGTGATGGAGGGTACCAGCTGAGCAAAATTTCATTTTTGATAAACCAGATCATCAGAGGTAGTTCTAGTGGATTTAGTGAAATATTTCGTTTTTTGGGAGCCTTTCTCTCCTCTGTTCTCCTCCCCTTTCTTCCTTCATCACTCCTCACCTCCAGTTCACTGCTCTCCTTACCTTTGGGTCCCTCTCACTTTCCCCAATCCCTACTCTTTCCTCTCCCCAATTTAAAAAGTGCATATTGAATGTCTGCTAACGACAAGCATTAATGACCATTCAGAAAGAAATACGTTTTAAAGTTTTAAAGTTAGTTCAGATTATCTTTGACTGGTGTCAGACAAACTGCTTTCATGATAGGTTCAGGGCAGATCTGGAATGGAGACAAGGATAGGTCAAGGATAGATGGTTCCATACCTTGACAAGGACTAGTTAGTTATACATGTATCCCACCATCTATTCAAAAGCTGTTATCAGGGTCAATAAGACAAACTTGGGATATCAGTGAACTATTTTGTTACCTCACAGTTGTATTAAAACAAGCCTTCTTTCTCCCCTTCTCAGCATGTAGCCCAGCCTAACTTGTTAGGGATTCCACATCCCAGGCTTTGACGTTAAAAGCACTAACTGTAGTTCCAAATCCATCCTAGAAATGTGAGCATGTTTTATTTTTAATCCTTACACATTAAATTTACTTTGCCATCTTAGTTTCTTATGTTTCATCCATGGAGATAAAATTTAAATGGTAAGTGGTTTAAAATTTCAAAAATGTGATAAATTGTGTCATGTAGCTCTCTATTTCTGCTAATCCACATCTATTTGTTCTTTAAAAATATATGTGGCAGTAAGCTTTCAAGCCCTGTAAAAGAGAATAAAAACTCAAAACCCCCTGTAATGAACTAGTATCTCAGCCATTGTGTTCTACGTCTAAATTTTCTGACTTAAATTGCATGTCCTCAGAGTAGAGTATGGCCTGCTATCTCTTTTTATTTTCCCTACTATTTTTTTTAAACACAGGTAACTATCCTGCCATGGTTCTACAGAACAATAAATAATGTAGAGATGTGAAGATGTTTGAATGGTGCAGGTTGACAGAAATAGAACCAATGTTTTCAGGGGGTTCAACAGAAGTGGTTTTCAGCATGCAGCCTGAGAATCAGCCCCAGCATCTCTGAGTGCCAAGTCAGGAGGGAAGAAGAAAGAATGGGACCAAGAGCAACAAGAACCCAGTGCAAGAGTAATAAATTGATCTATACTAACTAGAGTTCTGTCAATGGACATACATATGTGAGATGAAAAAGGACTAATTTTTAACCATAAGCAGACTGCGAGTTTTTCTCATCAGCCATGATCACAATTGCTCTTAATACTGAGAAAATGCTAACTTACCCAGCTTTATTTTGCTTGGGTAATCTTCCAATAAGGAAACTAAACACTGGTTGTATTTATCAGCTTTCCCTTTGTGTAGCAATAATGAGAGATTGTCAGTCTATGAGGAATGCCCTGTTATGGCTTATGTTTTCTGAGGCATGTCCATGACACATGACTTGTGACTTTGGTCAGTGGTATCTGGTAACACTTTTCAGGGAGTCTAAGACAGAGTATGGCTAGTTATGTTTGGTTTCCTAATAGAAAGAATCGTGTGACTGGAGAGTGTCTGTTTCTCAGTGCATGTTCCATCAGTAGCATGTGCTCTCTGACTAAATTTCCTTTTGATAAATATCTCCTACTGAAGGGTCCACCATCCTCTATTAGTCCCATAGGCTGCAAACCAAACTTCAATATCATTGGACACTGAGAGACATATATCTAAACCAGGGTATAAAAGAACATGTTACTTTGAAGTTTTATTTTGTCTGTTTGTTTTGTTTTACATTTTCTACTTGGTTTCTGTTGTAAATAGAGCAGAAAGGACTTCGTGGACTATGTTCTAAATTATAGAATCTCCTTGGTTCATCTCTGTATGTGCCTTGACCCTCATGATTCCACATGGTGCTACTTACTTTGTTTTACTTATTGAAATCCCAACCATATTACAATATGAAGCTAGTCACAAGTCACACAATTCAAACAAAAATTCTGTTAAAAACGATCCTTTCATTTTTCTAGTATCTAATAGAATATGGCAACACATAGTTGCTGCCAATAAATATTAGTTGAATCATAAAGCAGATAGAATTAAATATGTGGCTTAAATAAATAATCTGTTCATTTTATTCCTTAGTAAAATATTAAGACTCTCATGAAGATTAGTTAAATAATCCCAGTAGAAATTATGTGACATAAAAAGGTTCAATAAAGGTATTCTGAGTAAAAAATATGTAAGAGATAAATAGATTATGTACAAATATTATTATGCTAGTTTTTACCTGGGATCAAGTCTTTAGGGCACCATTATTGAATTTACATACACTTTGCTTGGTCATATGTCTCAGAAAGAGCAGTTACAGCTCAATGCAAAGCCTAAGTTCAGATTCCCAATATGGCTAAAAAAACTGATGTACCTTTATAGGACTGACACCTTAGAACTGTAGGGATAGGGAAAGAAAGAATACACCATAACAGGAAGATTGTTGTAGACTTCTCTAGCCACATTAGCTGAAAAGAGTAAACTTCTAAATTCAGTAACAGAATAACCCAAGAGGATAATTTAGCAAATAATAGAATACAAGACAACATATATCTTCCTCTGACCTTTATACACATGTTTTACACATGCACATGTGCACAAACATGCATATAGAACATATGTGTGCTACCTATACACATAAAAACATATCTGAACAAAAAAGTGTATTTACCTTCACTTACTAAACATGGTGACAAAATTTATATGTCATATAGCAGGTTGTATGAACTAAATTGAGGAGAAGAGTTACAGGACACAGAGTTTGGAGAACTCTATCTGAAGCCAAAACAGATGGCAGGTAGTAAATTCCAAATAATGTCCTAGGGAATGTTCTTCCATTCTAAGACTGTGCAGAACAACTATAGGAAGTTTGGAGTCACAGACTCACTTTCAGAGAGAAGTAAACCAAGAAATGATTTAAGCCCTCAGGGATAACTCCACCTACAAGCAAACACTGCTGTATGCTATGAGAACCTGGGGAATATCTTACTGTCCCTCAAGCCTCTATACAGAAACAAGCCCAAAGACATGTATATCGCAGATGCCTATCCTGATAGGTATGGAAAAATCAAAAACTATTGCTTAAGATGCTTACAGTTAGTACTGTGTTGCGGGAGTTACAGGAAACCAGCACCCTATAGATTACCAATTTAAATCAGTAAAGTCAATATGTAGGCCAAGTATCTAAATATTTACATTAATTAATGGCATGTAGTTCAAGAATTTAATTATTCAACAATTACAAAGTAACATTTAATTTGTTGTCTGGATATTATCACAGTGTAAAATTAATGTATCATTCTACTACCAGCAATGTAATTTAAGACTCATAACAAGGCCTATAATTTTTAGACAATCTGTTCATTTTTATTCCTATGTATATAATGTTTACCTGATTATATTTATTAATGTGAAAATTAAATGTTAATTTATAATTGTCTGATAAATTATAACATGATAGATTTCATCACTCTAAATCTTGATGTATATTATAAAAAATATTATTGATGCAATAGTTTCAAAATGTATACAGCAATTTTATGTGATTCATAAATCTTAACCTATATCCCCAATAGATAAATTCTGTAAAATAAAAATTTTCAAAACTTACCAAATATCACTGTATTTTATTTATATTTTAATAAACATTTTGTTGGATTCCAGTGCTAATTTTCAGTAATTATTTACCAACAATTTACACTGATAGAATTTAGGTATGCAGAAGGACTTTTTACTTTACATCTAGTAAGAAGCCAGTCGTAGAGTTTCATACATCATAAATGAATACAAAAGACACTATGATATTAACCTTACTATTTGCTAGAATTCAACAGCCAAAACACCTTTCTATGGGAAACTGTTCTTATATGAGTATGAAGGTAGGAGGGCGTGGCTGAATATTGAAGGTGTCATAGGGATGTATTTATCTACAAGGATTAGAACAGAGAGATCAGTATTTACCTCATCTACTTCATCACAAATGTTGATATTTGAGTAGAATTTAATTACCCAGCAGAACAAATATTTGTCTCTGATAGAATTCAGTTTAATTTCATTAGCATTCATTTGATTTCTCTAAGATACTCTAAGCATTACATTAAAAACTCAAACAAATTTCCCATTATGAAGACATAAAAACTTAGATTGAGTTTAGATATAAAATGTTAATTTATGCTTTCAAAAGAGTAAGCCTAGGTAACACTAAACACTATTATGCTTTCTAATAACGCCTTTAAATATATTTAGCTTTAACTCAGCTTTGATAACATCCTAATTTAACTCTTTCATGAGTTATATATCTTGTTGGTATTCCAATCATATTTTGCATGTTTGTGGAGAATTATTCTAGGAAGCTAGATAGGGATGTTAAAGAAAAGAAAGTTAAGCTCATGCTTCTCAGTATTTATCTGTAATAACAAAAAGGAGATTTAAGAAAGAAAATGGTAGTTTTGTCTTTTGTAGCTTGTATACTTCTTCCCATGAATGAAAAGATAAAACTCAATTAAACTCAGATGACAAAGAAGGCGGTGGATTCTGCCTTTATTTATGGTTTGATTTTTGTCCATGAAACTAATTGCTGTAAATCTGTAGACAACACTACCTTGAAATTTAAACATAACTACTGCAAATATATCTCTCAAACTGATAAACTAAAAAAAACTTTGCAAAGAATTGTATGGATGACTCTTTTGTTATTTTCCACATCCTTTTAATTAATTCTATTTTTATTTTTATAGGTTTGGATGTTTTATCTGAAGGCATGTCTGAGCAACACATACAAGCTTTACCTAGAAAAGAATACATACTTAGAACAGATAGTTACATATAGTTTTCAGTCCCTAGGTAGATGATATGAATAGAACTCATACCTATGAAAGAACAGTCCATGTTTTAGCCAATGAATTTTCTTTCTCTCTTCCAATATGTGGATCAAAAATTTCTGTCTTTCATCCTCAAGATCTGGACCAAACATGTTTTCCTGTCTCATGATCTAGATCACTGATGTGCCCTCCATATCTGGATTGTAGTTCATTCCAGATATAGTCAAGGTGGCAAGTGCGAATAGCATCCATAATGTGCACCATGGTGTCTACTGTGTCTAGTGAGAGGGCAGAAATAAATCCTTTAGCACAGACTCAAGAAGTGACTTAATAGACCAAATACCTTAGTTTCTTATTTATCCTCAGAGTGGTAACAACTGGACTTGGAATACCTACATTTTACTATGGCTTTGGTAACAAAATACTTTAAATTCTATACAAAGAATCCTATGTATACTCTCGTACTTATGGACATAGATACTTAATTTCCTTCTGTCTATATATCATAATATATGTCACACTTAGAGTACTGTTCAACTTCTTAGCACTATGGTAGGACATTTAAATACAACAGAGTCATCTCAATTACTCCTGGCATTCTCCATGCACATATGTAAGATGTAAATCTAGAAGTTTTAAGCTTTGGAAATAAGTGCTCCATTTTAGCTTCAAATTTTTCTAAGGGCATCTATCTCTGTCAGTATGTACTACTTATTTTATTCATTACATCTTAATCTTTACATCATGAAGATTCACTGTTTTAGCATCTCTTACCTGAGGATGGGTTACATGGCATCCACAATGAACTTTCACCCCAGCACAATATTTTGGAAGAATAATGTGAATCCATATACTTAGTATTTCAACATAATTCATTGACTGACATACTACTGAACCATTAAACTTTAGTTCAATGGAAACACATATGTTTACAATTATGAAATTAATTAAAATATATACATTGTATGCATATATATATTTATTATTGACTTATTTATTTAATGACAGTGGTATATGCAAGAGCATGTGCATGGATAACAGCGGACAGCCCGAAGGGTTCTTTGTTCTATAAAGTGAGACAAAGGGATCAAACTCATCTAGATAGTAAGATTTGCAGCAAGCACATTTATCCACCGAGCCTTCCTAAAGGCTGAAATTCAGTTCAAGAGGATGAACCTTACAGTTTGCTTGTAATCAGAATCAATGCATTACTTAAAGAACTACAAATATTTTAAAAACAAGAATTGTGCCTGTTCAACAATCTTGATAACAGTTCATATGGAAAAACATTGAATCTTGTGGAAAGGTTACACATGAGTCTAAGAACATGTGAGACATCATTGGTTAGGGCAGAATCTGCACATAAGTCTGTTGCTCCACATGCCATTTTTTTTTTTTGCTTAAATATATATAGCTGGCTTGCATTCTGTAACTGTTGACTGTACTGTTTTCTTTCTCACAGCATCTTGTTTTCTAAGTTCTAGAGTCATAAAAGTATAGACCGTCAATTTTTAGAAACACTCTTTTCTATAAAATTGTCATTGCAGTTAGCAAACCTAAAACATGTCAGATATTTACTCTCCATTATACTATAAGGGTGCTAACATATTCTCACATGTCAATATTCATTCATTTTTAAACTCCTTGAACGTGTACATGGATTAAAAGTTCTTATAGATAAAACTCCTAAGATATACAAAGCGATACAGGAATGTCATGAAGGTCAATGGACTGAGTACAGTTTAAAAAGAATCATTAAAGGGTAACAGCCATCAGAGTACCTGTCATCTTAACTACCTCGTAAAGCAATACATGAAAAAAAAAGGTAAACACAATGTCCAGACAGTAATTTTAAGATAATAGAATTTTTGTAAATGCTATCTAATCAATGCAAAATTTATCTTAAGAACTTTGAAATGGGAGTGGGAGACCAAGGCTGCAGGGGAGCAGAGAGATCTTTGCGGAGTGCACACGGAAAGTGTACACCCTGCCTTGCCCTGCCCTGCTTTGCCCGATCCAGCGACTAGGAACAGAAAATTAGAACTTCTGTTTCCACCTGGAGGCGACTTCAGGATGCAGAGCTGAGCCTGGCCCATCTGCCACCCGGAACGGTGGCTTGTAGAGGCTGAGCAACTGGTGAATGGGAGACCTAGGCTGCAGGGGAATAGAGAGATCTCTGCGGAGTGCACACTGAAAGTGCACACCCTGCCTTGCCCTGCCCTGCCTTGCCTGATCCAGCGATTGGGAACAGAAAATTAGAACTTCTGTTTCCACCCGGAGGCGACTTCAGGACGCAGAGCGGAGCCTGGCCCATCTGCCACCCGGCATGGCGGGTAGTAGAGGCTGAGCAACTGGTGAGTGGAAGACCTAGGCTGCAGGGGAGCAGAAAGATCTCTGCAGAGGGCACACAGAAAGTGCACACCCTGCCTTGCCCTGCACTGCCTTGCCCGATCCAGCGACTGGGAACAGAAAATTAGAACTTCTGTTTCCACCCGGAGGCGACTTTAGAACAAAGAGCGGAGCCTGGCCCATCTGCCACCCGGAACAGCGGCTCGTAGAGGCTGAGCAACTGGTGGGGGGAGACCTGGGCTCCCTGGGAGCAGAGAGATCTCTGTGGAGTGCACACAGAAAGTGCACCCCCTGTCTTACCCTGCCCTGTGGTGCCTGATCCAGCAACCAGAAATAGAACGTTGGAACTTCTGTTAACACGCGATGACTCTGAGGCATAAAACAGGGATCGGTCCATCTGACACCTGGACGAGTGGAGAACCAGGGACACAGACCAGATACAAGGGAAAGGCAAGAACATATCACTGACAACAAAATGGCAAGAGGAAAGAGAAAGAGTATATCCCAAGGGAACCAAGACAATCTAGCAACACTAGAACCCAGCTCTCCCATAACAGCAAACATTGGAATTCCAAACACTCCAGAAAAAGAAGATACAGACCTGAAATCATACCTCAAGATGCTGATAGAGATACTTAAACAAGAAAGGGAGGAAAAGCAAAAAGATTCAGAAGCTTATAAAGAAGAAACAAGAAAAACACTCAAAGAACTCAAAGAACTAGAGGAAAACAGAACCAAAGAAAGAAAGGAATGGAAGAGGGAAATTAAAACAGAAATTGACACAATAAAGAAAACACTAAAAGAGATAACCCTAGAGTCAGAACACCCAAAAAAGAAATCAGGAGTCACAGAAACAAGCATTTCCAATAGATTACAAGAGATTGAAGAGAATCTCGGGGGCAGAAGACAACATTGCAAACATAGACAAAACAGCCAGAGAAGATGCAAAAAACAAAAAGCTCCTAACCCAAAATGTCCAGGAAATACAAGACACAATGAGAAGACTGAATCTAAGAATAATAGGAATAGAAGAGGGAGAAGAGTATCAACTAAGGGGCACAGTAAATATCTTCAACAAAATCATAGAAGAAAACTTCCCTACCCTCAAGAATGAGATGACCACGAGCATAAAAGAAGCCTTCAGAACTCCAAATAGGTTGGACCAGAAAAGAAATACCTCCCGACATATAATAGTAAAAACATCAAGCGCCCAAAGTAAAGAAAGAATACTAAAAGCAGTAAGGGATAAAGGTCAGGTAACATATAAAGGCAGACCAATCAGACTCACACCCGATTTCTCAACAGAGACTATGAAAGCTAGAAGAGCCTGGACAGACATCATGCACAACCTAAGAGAACACAAGTGCCAGCCCAAGCTGCTATACCCAGCAAAACTCTCAATCACCATCGATGGAGAGATGAAGATATTTCAAGACAAATCAAAATTTACACAATATCTGACCACAAACCCAGCACTACAACGAATTATAGGTGGAAAACCCAATACAAAGAGGGAAAATACAGCCTAGTAAAAACAAGAAAACATCCAAGAACACATCAAAATGATCATTCATCATGACCAAGTAGGCTTCATCCCTGGGATGCAGGGATGGTTTAACATTAGGAAATCCATCAACGTAATCCACCATATAAACAAATTCAAAGACCAAAATCACATGGTCATCTCACTAGATGCTGAGAAAGTATTTGACAAAATCCAACAACCCTTCATGTTAAAAGTCCTGGAAAGAACAGGAATCCAAGGCCCATGATTAAACATAATAAAAGCAATATACAGAAAACCAACAGCCAACATCAAACTTAATGGCGAGAAACTTGAAGCAATCCCACTAAAATCAGGGACTCGACAAGGCTGCCCACTCTCCCCCTACCTATTCAACATAGTACTGAAAGACCTGGCTGGAGCAATTAGACAGCAAAAGGAGATCAAGGGGATACAAATTGGAAAGGAAGAAATAAAAACATCACTCTTTGCCGATGACATGATGGTGTACTTGAGTGACCCCAAAAATTCCACCAGAGAACTCCTACAGCTGATAAACAAGTTCAGCAAAGTGGCCGGATACAAAATTAACTCAAACAAATCAGTAGCCTTCCTATACTCAAAGGACAAACATGTGGAGAAAGAAATTAGGGAAAAGGTACCATTCAAAATCATCACAAAAACTATGAAATACCTTGGTGTGACTCTAACTAAGCAAGTGAAGGACCTGTATGACAAGAACTTCAAACCTCTAAAGAAAGAAATTGAGGAGGATCTCAGAAAATAGAAAGATCTCCCATGCTCATGGTTTGGAAAAATCAACATCTTAAAAATGGCCATCCTACCAAAAGCAATCTACAGATTCAATGCAATCCCCATCAAAATTCCAACCCAGTTCTTTAAGGAATTGGAAAGATCAATGTACAATTTCATATGGAATAACTAAAGACCTAGAATAGCGAAATCTATCCTCAACAACAACAAAAAAAAAAATCTGCGGGAATAACTATCCCTGACCTCAAGCTATATTACAAGGCAATTGTGCTGAAAACTGCATGGTACTGGTACAGAAATAGGCATGTGGGTCAATGGAATAGAATAGAAGATCCAGAAATGAGCCCTCATGTATATGGTCACCTGATTTTTGACAAAGGAGCCATAAACATTCAATGGAAAAAGGACAGTCTATTCAACAAATGGTGCTGGTCCAACTGGCACTCAGCATGCAAAAGAATGAAAATAGACCCTTTCTTATCTCCTTGTACAAAGCTCAAGTGTAAGTGGATCAAAGATCTCCACATTAAACCATATGCACTGAAACTAGTAGATGAGAAAGTAGGGAAAACCTTAGAACACATAGGCACAGGAGAAAATTTTCTGAAGAAAACACCAATGGCTCAAGCTCTAAGGTCTAAGATTAAGAAATGGGACTTAATGAGATTGCAAAGTTTCTTTAAGGCTAAGGACATCGTCAAGAAAACAAAACGGCAACCAACAGAATGGGAAAAGATCTTTACCAACACCACATCAGATAGAGGCCTAATATCCAAGGTGTACAAGGAACTCAAAAATCTAGACACCAGAGAATCAAATAACCCTATTAAAAAATCGGGTACAGAGCTAAACAAAACGTTTTCAGTTGAGGAACACCGAATGGCCGAGAATCATCTGAGGAAGTGCTCCACATCCTTAGCCATCAGGGAAATGCAAATCAAAACAACCCTGAGATTCCACCTCACACCAGTCAGATTGGCCAAGATCCAAAACTCAGATGACAGCAGATGCTGGCGAGGCTGTGGAGATAGAGGAACACTTCTCTACTGTTGGTGGGGTTGCAAGCTCATACAACCACTCTGGAAATCTGTCTGGCGATACCTCAGAAAATTGGATATAGTACTACCTGAAGACCCAGCTATTCCACATCTGGGCATATACCCCAGAGACACTTTAATACACAACAAAGATATATGCACCACAATGTTCATAGCGGCTCTATTTATAATAGCCAGAAGCTGGAAGGAACCCAGATGTCCTTCAGAAGATGAATGGATACAAAAATTGTGGTACATATACACAATGGAATACTACTCAGCCACCAGAAACAATGACTTAACCAAATTCTTAAGAAAATGGCTGCATCTAGAGAATATCATTCTGAGTGAGATAACCCAGTCACAAAAGAACAGACATAATATGCAGTCACTGATAGTGGGATGCTAACCCCAGAGGCTTGCACTCCCCCAGAAACAACTCACAGACTGTATGAAGTTCAAGAAACAAAGAATACAAAACAAAACAAAAAAACTATTTACAAAACAAGAAAACTTTAACTATTTCCATGTTACATTTTGTTTTACATGTACTTTAGCTCATTGTAACTATTAATTTTTTAAGGCATACAACCAAACCTTGAAAAAAATCAAGTACTGACTAAAAAATATATTCATATAGTTTTATGTAAAAATTATGTTAAAATCTGAAAAAAGTACTGACAAAAATGTATAATTTTAAGCAGAAAATGTTTAAAATCTGTTCATTTATCTTTGTTTTGCAAAATAAATTTGTTCTTAAAAAAAGCACTTTGAAATGAGAAGAAAATACTCTTCTCCATTAACTTATGAAAAGCAAACTGTTATGTTGGAAATTACATAATATATAATTATATAATGTATCAGATTACATTTTCAGTATAGGACAATAAATTATATTTAAAGGTATATCTGAAAGCAGGCAGCCCTCATCTGTAACCACAGAGAAATTTAAATTTTTTTAATATTTCACTTTAGTGATAATTCTATTTCCTATTCATTATTTATTTGTATGTATATTTGTACATCCCATTGCAGTGTGTGGAGGTCAGAAGGCAAATTTTAAGAGTCATTTAACTCCATAACTCTATAGATTCTTGGGACTAATTCAAGTTCGACAGGATAGAGGCAAATGTCTTTACTTGGTAAGACAAGAATCACCTTGTTCTTTTTTATTAAATAATTTATTTTTTAAAATAGTATTGTAGCTCACAATATCTGTTAAATAATAATACATGATGAATACACATTTCTTTTGTTTTTCTTTTTCTTGCCTTTTCTAAGAGGGACTGAGGATTCCACATTTTGTCCTTCCTTCTTTTTGAGTTTTACAAGTTCTGTGAATTGTTTCTTGGGTATTCAGAACACTAACACCTGGTTCTTAATTTCCTTAAAATATTTCCTTCTTTTTTACTATTTATTTGAAAATAATTTCAATTCTATGAAAAAGTAGAAATATATGAAAAAGTTTTCTTTTTACTGTGAATTTATAGTCAGGGAAAGTCATAGAATATTCATAATGCAATTAGTGAAAGTGATTTTAGAAAAAAGCACGTAAGTCTTATTTTCAACATTCAACAAATAGAACATTTTTCAAACAGGTACTGACTAAAAGTTCATGAAACAAAATTGAGTCAAAACTCAATGACTCATTACAGAAAGTATTTATTCTCTAAGATGAATACATATATTTATATGCATATATCGAGCACATTTATAGAGAGATAAGTTTCAGAATTAGAAACCATGGTTTTGCAATATAATTAATTCTTCCAACTCTTATTTTGGACTAGTCACCCTTTCAAATATGCCTTATACTTGTAATAATGAATTTACATGAAAAATCAAAGGGTTAATAATCAACAAAGTCATACCACAAACAATCCTTCACAATGACTCTCTCTTTAGTTGGAACATAAGAGAAAAATATTTGTTTATGAAGATACTAGAATAAGTTATTACAGAGACTAGGAATCAGAAAGTGTTGAGAAAAATTATTGTAATTCTCACTTAGGGTTTTATAAAAATTTGGTGTTGTTATTAGCCTAACACATAGTCATATAGTGTAAACCTTATAATAAGTCTTATTACAGTCAGATGTGCAAAGACAGTCTTCAGACTTAAGTTGATTTTCAGAATCCATATGGTGGTTCATACTAACCCTTAACTCCATTTCTGGAGAAGTTTTTCTAACCTTGGTGGGATTCTCCCTCTATATGACACACATACAGAATCTCACGCATACACACATCCACATAAAATTATTATGTATGCATTTTAAAACTACCAATTTCAAACAATGAAATAGTAGCCTTGTCTGGATCACAGCTAAATGGTTAACCTTCTAGAACGTTCCAAACAGTTTATGAGTTATTCTTTATTTTAGCGCAGTATTGAAGAGGACACTGTATTCTTCTTGTCTGTGTTCATGTGCTGACATGCTTACACAGAGGATGCTGTGCTAACCAGGAGGGCCTTATTCTTGGACTCTTTCGCTAATGAATCCATCTCAGGGTCTATTTTACTTTTTTATTAAAACTCAATCTGAAAATGAATTCACATATATAGACAGAGAATCAACAATGTATTGATGTAATTCAAAACATAACTTGCTGAAAATTTCTACTGGTATTAATTTAAATGATAGTCTAAAAAAAGAAAAAATTCTTAAGGTTATGTGTGCATGTTACTAATATAAAACTAAAATCCATAAAATATAATCCAAACAACTCAAAAAAAAATCCAGACACAAATTTGATTCTCTTTTGAAGAATGAAGAGGCAAATCACTAGTTTCCAGAACAACAAAACAAAACAATGAAAACAAAACAGAAAATACCTTGTCTTAGTATCAAACTTGGGTGGCTGAATGCACTTTCAAATTGAAATTCAAATACTCAGGAAGGTACGCATCTCATTTAACCCACCCACCAGGAACACTCAGACATGAGATTACACTAATGTTCTAAATTAACCCTGTAGTTCATTGCTGTCTCCTAGCATTTTCTCAATTGTCAATTTTAAGCACGCCTCCTAATTTGGAAAACAATTTCCTCTTAATCATTTTTCGATATAATCAACTTGGGGTCCCAGCAATTGTACAAATGTATCATATTCCTTGTTATGCCATGACAAAATTACTTAAATGATTATGTGATCCAGGTGGAATTGAATACTTGACAAGTTTGACCCCAGTTGAATGTAGAACAATGTAATGACATAGGCATTTATAGGCACATACATATGCAAGTAGGAGCAAAGGATGGAGTAATGGGCTTTAGAAAGCTTTTATGCCAAAGATTTCTATATCCTATGAACTCAATGTAACCTTCTCAGGTGTGTTTTATTCTTTTGTTCAAAAATTATTATTGCATTTCCCTGAAAGACGAATGGGAGAAAAGGTTTAGATTAGAATTAAAGTATCTGATAGTTTCATTCTTCTATGAATACAGCAATGTTAATGTTACAGTAATTTAATTTGAAAACCAAATCCCTAACAGATTACTTAAATATGTTATCTTGGAATATAGAGATGTAATTACTTTCGGCAATATAATTCGCATAGATTTCTTCCCAATGTTAAAAAGAATAATTTTTATAATTTTTATATGCAAATGCTTTTGAAAATTAGCTCACCTGATACATGGCAACGTCTTGAATGCATCTAATTAAATGATCTTTTGAAAATTCTACTTAACTAAAGGCAGATGATTCATGGGGTAAAACATCAAATGAAATTGCCTTTTCTTTTTTATATCTTTATACTACAATAGAATCCTCTTAACCTATTTGTGGCTTATACTTTTCCCCTTGATATTTTGTTTTATAAGATACAGTGTAGGCATTTCTGGGATTCACACAGTACTCAGTAAATATTTAAGACACTCAACTACGTCCAGAGTCCTTTTCAGCATTTGTAACACTTTGTCATCCAGGGACCATTTTAAATTAATCTGCATCATCTTTACAAAAGCAACTAAACCCTTCATGGATATTAAGGTGCTGATTCAGTGTTTTCTCACTTAGCAATTAATGAGCATTCTATTTATTGGTAATTTGGAAAGTTTCTTTTCACTGAGGAGAGACAGAGATTAATGAGATCTTGCTGGTTGAGAATGAAATCAATCTATCAACTAATTTTTCTGCCTTTATATATACAGTAAAGTTGATGTCTAAATAACCCTGATGTTGTTTAAGTGGGTTGGTGTGTACCTTTCCTGAAGTGCTTTTAGAGATATTTATGTATTTGTTTGTTTCTGTGCTTATAAAAGTTTATCTGTACTACATGAGTTCAAGTACTGCCTGAGGCTAGAAAAGTATGCCAGGTCCCAAGAACTGGAGATACAGATGCCCAGTGTGGAACTTGAAATCCAAACCCAGGTCTGGTAGAAGAGCATTATGCATTCAGAGTAGCTGAGTAATCTCAGCATGCATGCAAGTGTTGCAGAGACCTCTCAGGCTCAAGTTTATCTGTGAAAGTTTTATCTATTTTACAGTCTATGTGTCTGTCCTTACTTCATCTGTCCCACAAGGTTCCGGCCAGGTTTATAGACCCAAGCCCTGCTGGATAACACAAAATGGTGCCTAAGTTTTGAGTTCAGTTGGTATTTACCACATTCACTTTAATAAATTATCAATAGCTCACTAGCAATATTTAATTAAAATGTGGGTCATTTTTAAATAAAATGGTTGGAAATACTTGACTCATTTGAAACAATACTTTAGAAAAAGAAATATGTGTTGCATAAAAGCTCAGGATAAGGCCTTTAGTTTCTGATTATAATCAACATCCAGAAATGAAGTTATTCACAGTCTGTTGCAAACAGAGAAGCACATCCCTGGAAAACATTGTGGATCATATTCAGTTGTAAGTGTATTCTGTTTCTATTCTTCCAACATCAGCTGGTGGTTCTGTTTCAGAAATGTAAAGCAGATGTCCCCAGCTTCTGAATTCAAACTGTCCCAAAACACCCTGGATAATCGTGTAACAAATGTCACCTATCGCAATACGCTGCCTGTGTGCATTATTTGAGCTCTCAGATTTCTGTATAGCGTATGCCAAGCATGAATTCTGATTGAAACACGATATTTTGTGAAACTATTTATTGAGAACAATGGCAATTCTTCCTTTAACAATGGAAATTTAATCGAATCTAATCCAGGTTTTTATTCATGTAAACTTAATAAGGTAGATCCCTCTGTAAAATACTGTGTGTCTGTTATCTTTTGGAGTGGGGAGGGGATACTTCAAAATCCTTATGGAGCTTTCAAGCTTGTGCACTGCTTTGGAGTCTCATGCCATCTTTGCCATATGGAATCCTATTGGGTTTCATGTACTTTGTGTATATGCTCCATGGCTATTGAACAAGGATTTTTGTGTGGCTGCTCTTGTTGGAAATCTATTCTCCCTCATCTTTGGCTATCTACATCCTGTTTCTCTTTAAGCATCCTTTCATAACACTTTGCACTGGTATGTCTGTACCCCTGTTCACAGATCCTTGATTGATATGTCTTTTTTTAAAGATTTATTCATTTATTACATCTAAGTACACTTTAGCTTTCTTCAGACACACCAGAAGAGGGTATCAGCTCCCATTATAGATGGTTGGGAGCCACTATGTGGTTGCTGGGATTTGAACTCAGGACCTCTGGAAGAGCAGCCAGTGCTCTTAACCACTGAGCCATCTCTCCAGCCCTTTATTGATATTTCCATCATCAACTCTGCTATTCACATGTAAACATTCCTTCCACGTTCATTCCACAATAAATAAATTTGTCTGTATATAAGAAGAACTCTGACAAACATGCAATGAGTGCTTTATCAATACCTGTGATGTATCACTCAGGTTTGAGTAAAACTATACTTAGTATCTATACCAATATATTTATACAGAAACAAACAGGCACCTATAAACATGTATATCTGTATGAAGATAATTATTTTGTTTTAATTTGTAGCTACTGTGATCTTTCTGTCATATGATCATTAATTTATAATTATGGGGTCTGATGAGAAGCTTTCTATTATCCAAACCCCAAATTCTTTATTGGTGTTCCTAGATCAATTTTTCCCATTATTATTTCACTGCTGTGTCCTATTAGAGATACTTTTATCTAGTAATCCTTACCAAATCTTACTGCAGTGAAAATATAGCATACTTATTTTTGTGTACATGCCTTTCTCCAGTACTCTAACTATACAACGTAGAACATTTTGTGGTCAATATAAAGAATTTTGAGTCCGTAGGGAAACATAAACTCTTTTGAGGATGCTTAAATAAAGTATGTCTCCATTGTTATGTACATTTTTCTATATTTTCTGTGCCTAGCCTACCTATTATCTATAATCTTTAGATTGTCCAATAGATTAGATTAGATTAAATAGGTAGATAGATAAATTGATAGATAAATTAAGAGAAGAATTGATGATTGAAAGAAAGAGAAAGGAAGAGAAAAAGGAGGAAGAGAAAAGCACACAAGTTTACATACACTTAGAGAGAGAGAGACAGATTGAGAGAGCATGACTGAGAAACAGAGATAGAGGGGCATAGAATATCAAATTTTTTCAGTCTTTGTACAGTTTCCTCTCTCTGGCTAGGTCTGAAAGTTTGAATGTGCCCAAAGGCTTTGTTCAGAAAGAGCATGCTCCATTCTGGCTGTTGTGTTGTCTCCTGGCAATTGTGCACATTACAGAGACTTAACAAAACATTCATTTGTATGGAAATATAAAGCAAGAATGTATTGCAATTTTAGATTTTCATATTGTATGTTTACCATAGTAATAATTTTATTCATGTTGGCTTCCAAATGATGTGTTTTATGTGTTCCCAACTGGAATTAATTTTCTTTATCTAATTACTTTAGAGGCTGATTCATTTGAAGCTTTGAATGTAATTGGGCGGCACTGGGCTCTATTCTGTTTCCATGGACAGTTTAAAAAATAACTCTGTATGGTCACCCGTCTCAGGTGCAGGGCAAATCATGGTCTTCCATGAGCAGCTGCAGAGAGAACTGCATTGCCACCCTATTTCTTGATTTCACCAGCTTTTATTAGTTCACAGAGTGGTTAGAAATAAATGGTAAGGGTTTGCCTGGAACACTTTATAGTGCCTCTAGGGAGTGCTGCCTTGTCACATCTACTGACAATGTCAGGTGCCATTTGAATACATTGTTCCAGCCTGTTATGGCACAGAAGGTGGTTGGCTTAGAAAGCCACCATCAAGGATGCTTCAACATTGTTTCCAGTTCTGTATTTCTCTCTCCTTATACCTAGCAGGCGCTGACAAACTTCTGCCTAACACCGGTTTAGCCCAGACACACTGTCAATTTACATGGCTTAGCTGGCCAGTCATGCTTGTCAACATTCATTAGCTGTCGCCCTCTATGGAGCTATCTAATGTCGCATTGGCTTCGAAAAACAAACAGGCATTAGAGAGAGAGAGAGAGAGAGAGAGAGAGAGAGAGAGAGAGAGAGAGAGAGAGAGAGAGAGAGAGAGAGAGAGAGTTTTCCAAGCATTCCCTGGTGCATGTCCTCCACACTAAGCACACGACACGGGGATCACACTATCATTTTCTCCTGTGTCAGCTGTCTGCTCCAGTCCAGGGGATGTTCCCCAGGCTTATCTAGAGACTAACACCTGCCACTCATGATGTTGGCAGGCACAGTGTATCACATTCACTCCATTTGTCGTCACACCAACCATGTAGCATTCACTCCATTTGTCCCCATTCCGGTTTTACAGATAGGGGAAAACGTTCAAGAGTAAGAATAAACCAGGGGAATTGATGTAGAGTTTAAAAACCTGAGTGTGAATACAGAGCTCAGGTAATGAATCTTTCACCTAAGGTACATCTCCTGTTTCTAAGTGGCAAAGCTAAACCAAACATGTTTGCATCTTGTTGTAATCTATACAAATGTCGGTCATCTACTAAATCCATATGCGAGGTTCATTCTAGACCCAAATCATTCATTCATAAATGACTCTTGTCTTCTTGTTAGTTTCTCAAATTAAACAACATTGAGATTACTGAGATATATAATATTTAACTGATGTTTTTCTTACACAGGCAAATAATCCACTCAGGAAAATGGTTGCAGTGATTGCAAATCCATTGGCTAAAATACTCTTGCAAAAGAGGAGATAAGAATACTCTGTGTTGGTGAAAATATTTCCTTATTCTTCTTTATAATATATTTTTTATTAAAAGAACTATTTGTGAGGTGGTCTTATAAGCACCAGCTCTTTCGAAGGGATCCCTGCAGAAAGACTGTACAAGCTGACGATGGGGTAATTTACTTTGAGGCAGTTTACCCTTACAATTATAAGGTCTCATAATCATGTCTGCCTAAAAATAAGCTGAACAATGATCATACCAATAAATGTGTGAAAGGTATCTAGACAAAGAATGTCAGATAACTAAGAACTGCCAGGAGCAGGAAAAACAACCTGATCCAAGGGAGGAGCATTCCAAATGGTTACTCAATAACAAATGATTATCCCTTAATATATATATATATACATACATACATATACATACATACATATACATACATACATATATACATACATACATATACATACATACATACATATACATACATACATATATATATATATATATACATACATACATACATACATACATACATACAAGTACCACTAGGCAGAGCAGGTTGTATTAATATCATTTAAAATATATACATATAAGATATATACATTATATATATATATATATATATAATTTGAAACAGGGAAAGTAGTACATAAGAAGATTTGGAAGGCAGAAGAGGAAGGTAAGTAAGAACAGTAAATTGTATTTTTAAGAGGTTTTATTCCTATGGTGCCTTTTATTCTTTCCTCCTAAAGCAATACTGGCAGGCGGGGCACAGAACTAGCAAAGTGAACATCACATGGTTTGGAGAGTATTCTGAGCAATACAGATTGTGGAGACTTTAATTGTGGCTTCCATACTTAAATGTGAGAAGAAGGCAGAGCGCAGAGAAATGAAATGTTATAAGTGACTACTCAGAGGGAAATGATTGGCTCTTAACTTTGCACAGAAAAAGATATGGCAATTTCTCACACACGGAAGCATCATCTACAGTTGGCAAAGCTGCAAAGAAAATAACGAGTGACCTGTGAACCATCGGGTGGCTATAAATGTAGCCCAGTGATGCTTTATGGGTACCAGATATTCCAGGAAACAGTACAAAGGGGTTTCCACGTTCTAAGTTTAGAACTCCAGGAAAGGGATGAATATAATACCCAACCATCACTTTTACAGCATTTTAAATTATAAACTTATTATTCGGCCTCTAAGTTTTAAAATATAATTTTGGTGTATATATTTTATTAAGATCATTGGTGTCTATAGCTTCAATGGGTTTTCTATTTATTTTATTATATAGGCTTTGCTACAGCATTGATTTTTGTATCAAAGTTTCTTTTTAAGATTCTAAAAATAGAAAGTCCTGTGTTTATTAGACATTTTCAACTTTGTGAGTTCTTGGCACTTTATCCTTCTTCCTTCTAGAGATAGCTCAGTTCTCTGTATATTATTTTCTCTGTTTCCCATTGAATAGTCACTTCACATTGGTCTTCTAGAACCTTAGTGTCTCATACTTGAAGTGTGTGTAGAGGGGACATACGTGTGTTTTAGATGAAGTCCCACAATATAGCACAGACTTGCTTGGACCGCACTGTGTAGATCAGGAGGGTCATAAGAGTTGCGGCCATCTTTCCACCACAGCTTTGTAAGTGCTAGCTCGGATTGCAAACTTGAGCCTCATGGCCTAGCAACGAACGCTAAATCCTATGTGAAAATACGTATACGATGGAAGCGAAAACGTGACGCACAGTTTTAACACTCCTTAATTCCACTCATATGTATTATCCATGTCACCGAGTCTTCATGTTCCCGAATCTAAGTGGTAATTGTGAGGACAAAGCATGCAAGAATGCAGTTTGCTCCACTTTGAACTGAAACATCTAGTCGTTTAAAAATCTCCACTTATCGCCAGAGAAGCTTTTTCTGGCAGAAGATTGGGAGCTGGTACACAGATCCACAGTCTGAATTGTGGATGTCTGCTTCGGCGGCTTCTCTGGGAGCTCAAAGAACCCATGGAAGCATGGGAAGGAAGACTGTAGGAGTCAGAGAACATGGAGGACACGGATACAACATGCCCCACTGAATTAACAAAGCAGTGCTCATATAGGCTCCCAGAGACTGAAATGGTATCTAAAGGGCTAACATGGTTCTCCACCAGGTCCTCTACATATGCATTATCACTGTTAGCTTGGTGTTCTGTGGAATTCCTAACAGTGGATCTGAGCGTTTCTCTGACTCTCTTGCCTGTTCTTGTGACTCTTTTATTCCTTCAGGGTTGTCATGTCCAGCCTTAATGTGAGCACTTTTGCCTTATCTTATTCTGTCTTGTTTATTTTTATGTTTTGTTGTCCTTTGGATAACTAATCTTCTCTGAAAAAAAAAGAGGGGGGGTGTGGATCTGGAGAGAGGGGCGGTGCAGGGGAGCTGAGAGGAAGGAGGCAGTGGGAACTAGTCAGAATGTATTGTTCAAAAGTGGAATATTTCTTCAACAAAAATAGAGAAAATAGCTAAACAAAAAAACAAATATCTTAAACCTCCATTTCCTGTTAGTAGTTCTTAGGGTTAAAAGTTTCTAAAATCTTTATTTATAAACAAAACTTAAATTTAGACAATTCACAGATGCTGTTTTTTATTTATGTCTGGCATGTGTTATTTTTATTTTCTAAGATTCTTCTCATTACTGGACATTCTTGTTATGTAACCAAAACCCAAAACCTTTTTATTAATGGTCTCCTTCATCGGGAAGGTTTTCCTAATTCTTCCTTCTCTGTTGATACCTTCATTCATAGTATCTTCTGTTAGACATTCTTAATCACCAATCTTTTGTAAAACACACTGGATTTGTGTTTTATCATCCTGACTGCATGTATTTGGTTTCATCCTCATATGTTTATTAGAACTTGTAAGAATCACCCTGTAGCTTCAGTAACTTCTCCTGTATTCAAAAATCATAGTTAAAATCTTCGTTCCATGATAATTAAATAAACTATTTGGATCACATGCATGTTGCTTTTAACTGCTGATCTTTTTCAACTTGTGTTCAATAGTGATGTATTTATGTATATGCTTATGATGTCTACTTTTTAAATAGGATGTATGTAGAAGTGTAAAGTATTGGAATATTTTCTGTTGCATGAATAAACAGTGCTCAAATCCATTTACAATTAAATGCTCATGATAGTAACATTGAAGCCAACAAGAATTGGTAAGGAGTATACATGATTATATCTTTATTTAGCATCCAATATTTTAGGAAAGGTGCAGAGTTTGGTAACCTAACACAGTTTTCTAATTTTAGCAAGACAGCTCTCCTCAAATCACTACAGCCTGGAACATTATGACTCATAGCAATAATATGGACAAACTACAGTTTTATAGCACTGGCAAGTCTTCAAAGAATTTCGTCAGCTCTTACCTATTTTAAGTTTCTAATAACAGCAACTTCACTATAGCCTTGGATTTTGTCTCATGCACTCAATTTGCTACTGTAAAAATACATTATCTACATGCAGAATACATGACATGTAGGAAAATAGGCATTTTAATTTGAAATACAGTTCCATTGAAGACCCACAGGGTTGTTAAACAAGTATTTCAAATATAGTCATTATTCCATGTAATGCAATATGTAAAGAATATATGTATGTGTGTTGTATATATTTATTTCGTATGCATTTATGTGCATGTGTATATGAATTTTGTTTCTCATTAGAGAAGCATTACCCTGATTAATTAATTCTCTTTGCTTTCCCAAATACTCAGATTTCATTTTATATCAGTTCATATCTACTCCGTCTTCCCCCAGAAACTTAGTACCCTTAAAGGTTTTGAAAATAAAAATAAATAAATAAAATCAAGACTTATACAGCCCTCTAGTGTTCCAAACATACAGCTCTCTAAGTTCAAGTAGTTTTAAGTGTGAGTGAGTTGAACTCCCCTTTCCAACCTCTCCTTCCATGTGGAACCTTTGCTGACACTTCTGCCGTTGAGGCTCACATTATTTAAACCACTAAGATTACAGAATCTGCAATGGGACCTGAAGTGTCCTCCCTCTGTCACCAGAGAAGGTACTGAAACCACGGGTGCTGAGAAACAGCCTTCGCAGGGGAAATACCCAGATAAATCACATCATTTCAGGAAAACAATGGAAAGATTAATATTCTGCATATTTATCTAAACAACTGCTGGAAAAGTTTACCCTGCTTCATTGCTGGTTTTTCCTTCCTGCCTCCACTCTCTAGGATTTTCCATCGACAGAGCCTAAGGCTCTTTCAGAAATCATATAAAACCTGACATTGCTAAAAAAAATAATAATAATAACTTAAAAAGATGACATCAGGTGCTGTCTTTCAAATAAAATTTGAATAGACAACCTGAAGGCTAAGAGCAGCGGCATTCTGACCTCATCACTAAGCAAGTCACAGCTGTCCCTGGGCTGCAGATGGAGCTGTTGACAAAACAGTGCCATCTACTTGAGAAAAATCAGGACACAGACTAGAGTTGAACTGAATTTGTCTTTTATTGATTGTTCCCCCCATATTTTCTTTTATTTATATACATAAAGACTTAAGATGTATCCTGGATATTAGCTCTTCAACTGAAAGAAATATAGCCTTTGAAAGTTAGAAAGAGAAAGGGGACTTGATGACATTTATCTGTGTGTAGAAAGTTAACACAGAAACATCCTAAAGTAATCTGAAGTTGCCTGCCAGTGAAAGATTCCCTGCAGAGGAATGGGGAATGGATGTCTCAAACAGCCTGATTCATATGTTAGGAGAAAATTATGTGACAGTCCACACAAACACTGAGAGTTTTAGAACTAAAGAGGGGTTAATGGTCAGTTATTCTTTCAACAAACACAATTGAAAGTTGTGTAAAAGGTTGTATTCGCTTCTTATATGATTAAAAGGCCATGCCAGCCACTTCGATCATGCAAGAAGCCAGCAGTTAAAGTACAGAACAGACAGGTCACAGCTTAGCAATAGAGAGGGACATAGAAAGAAAAGGAGAGACACCGGGTGTGAGTGCAGTTGGCACACCACTAAAGGCAATTTTAATGTCACCTTAGCTGAAGTTTTAAGGTCACTTAAGGGAAATTTCATTTGTTTTTGTTTTTTTTTTTTTTTTAATTTTTTTTTTTCCAAAAGTGAAAACTGAGTTGTCAAAATATTGCTGCTGATACATGTCAGGATGAGGGTCAGAAATAAGCTTTTCTGGAGTGGAGCTCTCCATCAAATTCTTTCCACTAAAGAAAAATGCACATCTTGTTGAAGTAAGCCCTAGTGCCTGTTTAGAATGAATTTGAAGAGTTTCGGTGAGCAGTCCACCTAGGTCTGATGGTAACAGCCTGCCTGCAGTCTGTGACAATTTCATACAAGCTTTTTGGAACGTTTCAGGGTGCTGTGGTCTGGTACAGAGTATAAGCTTTCGTTATTTTTCTTCTTTTCAAGTGCTATCCACATTTATTAAGATAGGTCAAAGGAAAAGTAGTGAATTTCTGCTATGAACAGCCTAGTCTTTGATAATCAAACACAGCCAGTCAAATTCCTTGTCAAAGTATTGTTGCTCTGCTATCTTGTTAAGCTAGGGTTAAAGTATGAATTAGAAAATAATTTACTTTTTCTGATTATTTCAGCCGTTTATGTGATAAACATCAGAATAAGATTTAGCAGATACTTCTGCATCTGGAAATTACTATAATATCTCTCTTGATATCTCAGAGAAAAATAAACTTAATCACTATAATCATCATTGGGAAAATAAACCCACATATTTTCCAGTCAAAGAAATTAGAATTCTTTAGAAGGAAACAGGAACAAGGAGAAAACATGCATGCACGCACACATACACACACACACATTATATACAAAAACTGTGTTGAATGCCTTAAAATACTAAATATAAAATGACATATTTTTAAGTTTCATAATGCAATAATACTATGTACAATCATGATAAGCATCTTTTTCTTACTACCCAAAGTAATACATATTTACCTCTACTTCTTTGAAAATATGACATTTTTCAAAATAAATGTATGTTCTTTCACTGAAGTGGGAAAGATACTGTGACACTTTTCTATGCTCAGATAATATTTGCTTCACATGAAAAATAAAACCTACATTTTTTTTTATAATACTTCATCTAAAGTTTTGGATAAGCTAATTTTATACCATGGGGTACTACAGAATTCTTCTACAATTTGAGACACTGCTTGTAAATTTATAGTAAGTAAAGTAGCCAGTACTCAGCATATCAAGTCTCTTTCTAAACAATCTATACTGCATGAAGGCACTATGTCCATATATAATTTGATGTTCACATTATGAATTTTAAACAAAATTAAATCTATATATTTTTTCATCTTACAGGAGCAACTTCATAATTACAGGCTTTTGGAAGCAAAATAGTAATGGATATATTTTTTTCTGAGCTGCATGCATCAGTCTTGGTTTTGAAAACATGTTCTTTGTTTATAAAGCTATCAAGACATGTTGTAAGTGTACAATGAATTCTCTTAAGCTTTGTTTTTTTTTAATATATATGTTAATAACTTCAAAGGGGACTGTGTGTTTGTGAAACTTGAGATGTTCATCCCCTTTAACCAGGAAAGACATGCAATGGAGAGATGGGAACATCCATGCAACCATGAAACCTTGGACCCACAATTGTTCCTGCCTACAAGATGTGCAGGGATAATGAAGGAGCAGAAATTGAAGCAAAGGACAACTACTGGTAGGCCCAACTTTGGACTTATGCCATGAGAGAGAGCCCACCCCTGGTGGTATTAGTAATAGTCTGCTAAATTTGCAGACAGGAGTCCAGCATAATTGTCATCAGGGAGGCTTCCCCCCAGCAACTGAAGGACACTCATGTAGAGACCCACTGCCCAGCATTAGGCAGAGCTTGGAGAATCCTGAGGAAGAAAGGAGGATGTCTCACAGTCTTTAAAAATTCAAACTCATTTCAGTCTCTTTAAAATATCCACTTTCTCTAAGAGTCCAAAATCTCTTTTAAAAATTCTAAGTTTCTCGAGCTGTAAAAAAATTAAAATTAAAGGAAAGACTTTCCCACCTCACAGGGGAAGGAATAGGGCATAGTATCAATAGAGGGAGTCCCATCTCTCCATTGGAAGTCTTTCCTGATTAAAGGAGGTGGCCATCTCAAACCAAACCAAGGCAAATACAAACTTCAACTGTACAGACAGCACAATGCCCCCGTGGCTGCCGCTTTCCTTGGTGAGTTTCTCATGTTCCTAACATTTCCAAAGTTTCTGAGGTCCTCTGCTGCAACTAGGATGCCCTTTCATCAATAGCCTTCCATAGACTCTTTATAGTGCCAAGCTTCAAGTTCTCTCCATGACAAGGTCATTCCTGAGCCTCAGATGGTACTGAGGATGCACCTTCACTAATGGCCTCCCCTGGCTTCTCACAGTGCCACACGTCAGCTGCTCTCCATGACACTTTTATGCCTTTATACCAAAAGCATGTGGGTAACTTATTCTTCCAAGTTCTGCTGCCAGCATATGGTACAACCTTGGCCACTTCTGGAACATGGCATCTCTGTGATGACTCTCAGGAAACACTTCCCAGAATATTTTATCTTAAGAATGCTAACCTTTTTTTTTGTTTTTGTTTTTGTTGTTTGTTTGTTTATTCATTTTTATTTTACTTTTATTACAGTCCAGTCATTCCCCACTTCTGGTTATTTATTTTGGCTTGAGTATAGTAGTCATCAACAGATATTTAGTGAAACAATATTTGTTAGCCACAAATAAGGATTAATTATATTTGAAATTCAAAATGCTATAAAGTTAACAAAAACTTCACTCAGTGTAGAACTTGTTGGTTATTTGTCCATTCAAATGTCACAGAATTTGGTCAGCAGTTTTATTATTAAATACAATTTTATCTGGTCTTGTATTTTCTCCATTTTCTATGCAACTGTGCAATCCTAACCAGAAATGTCACACGTCTCCATGATAGAAGACAAATATGTCATAGCCTGGGTCTGGTTAATTAATCTTCGTATCTGTAACACGAAGCGGAAGTGCTGCTTAGGAAATTGAGCTTCCATCTGTAAGACACATTTGTATGCCAAATGGCATTGCTCCAGTTCACAGCTTTAGAAGAGAGTGGAGGCATATTGAAATGTCTGGAGTCACACAGCACCTCACCACAATATGGACTACAAATGCTCAGGGATCTAAAAAGAAAGAAAAGTTCATTTTGCAGGTGACACTTGACACTTTGGTGGCTAGCATATAGGCTATTCCCACAAAAATCCCAACTAAAAATTAATTTTAATATCTTCTCGTTTTATAATGTTTCTAAGCCACTACTGGATACTTTCTATGAATGCATAAAATTTATCTATGGGGACATTGCAAGTAAAAATAAATGGGTTCTCATCTAAATTTATATAATAAATGCCTATAGTAAAATGTTATGTATGTACTTTCAAGAAATGCATAATTAAAAGCCCAAACACCTTGTTAATAGTGGACATTCACAGAATTAGCCTAAGGGGTGGTCCGAAAATCAACTTAAACAAGAATACAAAAAAAAAAAAAAAAAAAAAAAATCCTCAGTGAGTTCTGGGCAAGTTGATTTCTAAGGTGAGTTAAGGTAAAAAGATTGCTGCACATCTAAAGTCACATTGACTCCTCTAGATAGTATCAAGGCCAATACTGAATCCATCAGATATGATGTCATGCATTTATATGTAGCCACATTCTCACACTATACAACAAGATTAAAATATCCTGATTCATAAAGGGGAAAATGTAAAATTTTAAAACAGGTTCATTACATTAATGTATTAATTGTAGAGAAAAATTAAGAGACTGGTAGCTAGCCAGGTAAATGGAAATAAACATATACAGATTCTCTATTTGTAAATGGAGTTTATAATTTGAGGTCCACCATCTAGCTCCAAAATATGT
The DNA here is from genome assembly GCF_963924665.1 of Micromys minutus. Lineage (NCBI taxonomy): Eukaryota > Metazoa > Chordata > Mammalia > Rodentia > Muridae > Micromys > Micromys minutus. Next base: position 18,945,818 of record NC_137974.1, read on the forward strand.
TCAAGAATTCTCTTTTATGCTAGATGTCTCTACTTGGTTTTATTAATATGGACAGTTAGATCATTGGAGGTAGGTGGGATATGTTTTTGTCTATTTATTTCTTTACCTGTGATAGCGTGAGCCTTCGCTGGGACACTACAATGACAGAACTACTATTTTGAAAAAGAATTATTGCCAGCTATTAATATTATTTATTTGATGATGGTTCATCCAGATTGTGATGGTTTGTTCCAATTGATAATCAAATATTTCAAATACATTATCATCTTTCTATGCTTTCTCCTCACTAAATCTTATGAGACATAGCACTAATAAAACTTTTAATTCTAAGTCCAGAGCCTTCATTAGTGGTCCAGAGGTTTGGATTATATCTTTAGGGCACAAAACTACAATTATTTGATCTACGTACAGTAGACATGTACCATGTAGGCCAATTTACCTTTTCCACTTTCAAGGTTCCAGTAACCCTCTATCTTTGCTACTCAGACTTAGAGATAATAACAGTGTTTAACCACTCTTCCACCTAAAATATTCTCAATTTCATAAGCAGTTTACCTTTATAAGTGTAGAAAGTGAAATAATAGAACATCAAGAGTGAAACTTGGACAGGATGGTAGATCAGGGTGGCGAAGGAAGTGTAGAAAGGGACAACTAACACTAAAGACTTTGAAAACAACATACCTATATCTGTAATTGCAGATGCTTTCTAAAATATTCGCACACATAAAAGGAGTTTAAATGGAACATACCAGCACTGTGTAAGGGAGGAATATGACTGTGTCAGATACAACTGTTATATTACAAGTCCAGTGACATGTATGCTCTACCTGCTTGAGTTGCTGTTCAGTGAGGTTCCAGAGAACAAAACCCTCAGTCATCACAAGCTGATATGCACAAGGCTCTAGGTTACCCTTCAAAACATGTGGAAAATCTTGTTCGGGAGACAATACACACTTGAGCCATAACATGAGGGAATCCAGAAACAACTGTTGGATGGAGAGTAACTCTTGCTTAAGGTTGCAGGCCTCAAGAAGAAAGCTGCCCTGAAAGAACTTTGTGAGTAAAGAACAATACACAATTGAAATTGCTTAGGAAATGTGCTACAGGCATTATTGCAATGGAATAAAAAGGGATTGAGTGGAAGAAATCAGTGTGTATGTTGGATTAAAAGCAATTGTATCTGTGTATAAAATTACCAGAACCTCTGGTGAAATAACCAATGTAATTTCTGTCTTCCTAAATGGATATAAATGATACATTTTGGTCTTAAATTCATAAATAATATTTCTTAGTTAACTTATTATAATATGTATACAAAACACCTTGTAATACACATGCTCTTACCTGATAGTGAGTGTGGTGCTAAATGCATTGTGTCTCCTGCTTTAATTATTAAATAATTATAAAAGGTATTGCAACATCATGTTGTCCTTAATACTTAGTTAAACAAGTGGTTAACAATATTTTCGTTTATTTTTCACACCAGAGAAGCAGGTAGGCTGATAGCACATCTTCACCTTTATTCTCTCTTTCAAATTTCAGTTTCATTCTAATCTCTGTAGAAGATATTCTAAGGCCTTATTTCTCTCCTAACATGTATCTCCTGGTGGATCACCATATATTTCTCTCCAACCTTCTTTCTCCTCTCTGAAAGCTTTATCCTGATCCCTAGTTCCAGCATGCACTCCCTGGTAACCCTTATGCCACAGCTGCCAGACAATGGGTTGCCTACCTGTGGATCTTACACTTGAGCCATTCTCTTAATTTGTTCCAGTCTATAGCTGGCCACATGCTGTCACTTCTCCTTCTGTTTGCATCTGCAGCAAATTACCCAACTATTCTCTTCCATCCTTCATCCCAACTAAGCCTGTTACCATAGCTCCCATTTCAGGCAATCATTCTCTGGAAACCCACCAGGAAAGCAGGGAGGCTAGTGTAGCAGGTAGGGAAACTCCTGATATTCAACCTCCCTTCTCTCCTCCCTACGTAATCCTCCAGTCTCATTCCCAGCTCTGTAGATGATTACCTGCTGTGGTCTCTACTCACCCTTTGCCCCATTCCCAGGATACTAAGTGATCCTGGTAGAACACTCTGATTTCCTCTAGTCTCTACACCCCTTTTGGAACCACTTATCCAGTTCCTATGTGTCAGCTCCCAATGACAAGAAAAACAAGTTACGCAGAAACCTCGGTATCTCAGAAAAATTTCCTACCAGGCAACATACAGTCACCATACTCTAAGAACCAGAGAGGGCAAAAGAAACCAAAGGACAAAATTTCCACACAAAGAAGACAATGCCAGGTATCAGCACCTTCAAACCCACATGCCCAGAAACCAGTATAAAAATGCAATTAACAACATCCAGGACAATATGTGAGAACTAGAATCCAGCACAATAGACCTGAATATCATGGGACCATCATAGCTGAAACACACTAAGGAGGCTTACAAAAGTCTATATGGATATGATAGAGCTCTTTACAAAGGAAATGAATAGCAATATGAAAGCAAAACTTGGAAAGACATGAATCAGGACATGAAGGTAGAGATATATAAAATAGAGAAAACCCAAACTGGGGACAATTTGAAAATGAAAATTATTTAGAAACTCGACTAAGAAATAAGACACAAAAATTACTTACAGAAAACAAAAAGGCATAAGAGAAAATATTAGACATTGTCGATGTGATAGGTGAAATGGGTATCCTAGTAGAAGAAAATGTTAAGTCTAAAAATCCATGGAAGAAATATCCAGGAAATCTTGGACACCATGAATAGAATCATCTAAGAATAGTAATAATTTAGGAAGGAGAAGAAACTTAAGTCAAAGGCATAGAAAAATATTATCGCCAAATTCACAAAAGAAAAATTTCCTTACCTAAAACAGGAAATACTTACTAAGGTATGAGAAGCATGCAGAGCACCAAATAGACTGGACTAGAAAGGAAATGCCTCTCTGCACATAGTAATCAAAACCTTAAATGTTTCCACCTCACACCAGTCAAATTGGCCAAGATCCAAAACTCAGATGACAGCAGATGCTGGCGAGGCTGCGGAGAAAGAGGAACACTTCTCCACTGTTGGTGGGGTTGCAAGCTAATACAACCACTCTGGAAATCTGTCTGGCGATACCTCAGAAAATTGGATATAGCACTACCTGAAGACCCAGCTATTCCACTGTTGGGCATATACCCCAGAGACACTTTAATACACAACAAAGATATATGCACCACAATGTTCATAGCAGCTCTATTTATAATAGCCAGAAGCTGGAAGGAACCCAGATGTCCTTCAGAAGATGAATGGATACAAAAATTGTGGTACATTTACACAATGGAATACTACTCAGCCACCAGAAACAATGACTTAACCAAATTCTTAAGAAAATGGCTGCATCTAGAGAATATCATCCTGAGTGAGATAACCCAGTCACAAAAGAACAGACATAATATGCAGTCACTGATAGTGGGATGCTAACCCTAGAGGCTTGCACTCCCCCAGAAACAACTCACAGACTGTATGAAGTCCAAGAAATAAAGAAAACAAAACAAAACAAAAAATATTTACAAAACGAGAAAACTTTAACTATTTCCATGTTACATTTTGTTTTACATGTACTTTATGCTCATTGTAACTATTAAGTTTTCAAGGCATACAACCAAACCTTAAAAAAAATCAAGTACTGACTAAAAAATATATATTCATATAGTTTTATATAAAAATTATGTTAAAATCTGAAAAAAGTACTGACAAAAATGTATAATTTTAAGCAAAAATGTTTAAAATCTGTTCATTTATCTTTGTTTTGTAAAATAAAGTTGTTTAAAAAAAAAAGAATCAAAAAAAAAAAAAAAACAAAACCTTAAATGTAGATAGCAAAGAAACAGTTAAGAAGATGTAAAGAAAAAATAGCATAGCAAGTAACATATAAAGACAGAACTATTAGAGTAACACCTGACTTCCCAGAAGGTATGCCTTCTACAGACAGGAAGAGACCTCAGATGTCATCTGAGACTACTATGCTTTCATCAATATGTATCTGATAATTCATCCCTAGACAAGGCACTATAAAAAAATAACAACAAAGAAACAAACAAAACTTCAACCTAAAGAGGTTAACAACTCCCAAGAAAACACAAAAACTACAGAACCAAAAAGCAAAAGATCACACACACACACATACACACACACACAAACACACACACAAACACACACACACACACACACACACACACACACACACACACCACAAAACAACAAAATAATAGGAATTAACGAACAATACTTATTGATATATTTCAACATGAGTGGTCTGAATTGACCAAGGGAAAGACAAAAAATAACCAAATGAAAACTAATATGTGATCCATTCCTGATGTATGTATGAAGCACACTTGAACATCCAAGATGGGTAACATTTCAGAGCATAAAGCTAGAAGAATATATTCCACACAAAAATACCTAAGATGTAACCTGGTGTAGCCATTGCAGTATCTAACAAAATAGACATCAATAAAACGAAAACTACTAGAAGAGGTAGGGAAGAATACCTCATAAACAACAAAAGAACAATCCACCAGGAAGATATTGCAATCTTAACCTCTATACACCAGACAGAAAGTCACCCAGGTTCATAAAATAACAACTATAGCTTTAAAGCTCATGCTTATCTTTCACACTTATTTTGGGAGACTTCAATAACCTACTCTCACCAATATACAGGCCATCAGGACCAAAAACTAAACAGAAAAATACTAGAACTAACTGATTCATGGCTCAGATGTTCCTAACATTTCATCCAAACACAAAAGAATAAGTTTTTTCAGCATCCCATGAATTTTTTTTTAAACCCAACTACATATTTTGATCCAAGTAAGTATCAGCAGATACAAGAATATTAAGGAAAAAAAAATCACCCAGTATCCTATGATCTCCAAGGATTTAAGCTTGACTTAAAAAATAAAAAACAAAACAGCAGAATCTTAAGAAAGTTCACAAACACAGAGAAATTAGACAAGTGAAAATTGAATGAAATATGTGTCATGACGTAATTAAAGTTTTTCTGGAATTGATTTAAAATGAGTATACAAAATATCCAAACTTATGGGACTTAGTGAAGGTGGTTATATAAGGGAAGTTCATAGCACACAAAAAAAGTATCCATAATAAGTTAGATAAATTTCACACCAGTATCCTAACAGCACACCCCTGGAAGCTCTAGAACTGCAGTTATGAACAAGGGGGTCTTGACCCTGTTGGGGTAGAATGACCCTTTCACAGGAGTCACATATCGGATACCCTTCCTTCAGATACTTACATTACAATTCAAAATGGTAGCAACATTACAGTTATTAAATAGCAGTAAAATTAATTTTATGGTTACATGTCACCACAACTGTATTAATGAGTCTCAACATTAGGAAGGTTGATAGTTACCACTCTAGAAAAAAAGGAGAGAAAAGATACATGCAAAATGATTTGATGGAAATAAATAATCGTATTCAGGGCAGAAATTATGAAAATAGAAACAAAGACACAAGAAATCAATAAAATAATGATTTAGTTCTTTGAGAAAATCAATTAACTTGATAAACCCTTATCCATGTTAACTAAAAGGTGGAGAGAGAGGATCCAAATTAACAAAATATAGAAATAAAAAGGACATACTAATGAATACAGACGAAATCACATAATCATAAGGACATTTTTAAAATATTGAAAACTTTAAAATGCATTAGTTACTCAATAAAATTACAAATATTACATAAAGTTTGCATAAGTAATTTACATGATCTATAACACTGAGTGTAGTAGAAGTAGTAATTGAAAGTCCCACCTCTGAAACCAGAACAAGTACTGTTACTCTATTTTATTGAAGCATTCTATAAGACTTTCAAAGAAGTGTTAATGTTAATATTCCTCAAATTATTCCACAAAATAGGAACAAAGGAACATTGCCCAATTTATTCTCCAAGGTCACATTTGCAATGATACTCAAATCACATAATGACCCAATTAAGAAAGAATATTGCAGACCAATGTCCCTTTTGAATATAGATCCAAAACACTTTCTAAAATAGTTGCAAACCAAATAAAAGAACAAATTTAAAAGATCATGCACCATGATCAAGAAGGCTCCATCCCAGAGACATAGAAATGGTTCAACACACATAAGCCTAAAATGGAATCTACCACTTACACAAACTAATCGACAAACCCCACAAAATCATATCCTTAGATGAGGAAAGGGCCTTTGGTGAAATCAAATACATTTTTAGGATAAATCCTGGAAATAGTAGGAATACAAGGGTCAAGCCTCAACACAATAAAGGTAGCTTTAAAGCATATAGGCAACATTATGTTAAATAGAAACTCAAACACATTCACTAAAATCAAGAGGGGCATAGGTCTGTGAATGGGTAGGAGAGGACACTTTCAGAGGCAAAGGGGAGAAAAGATGGGGTAAAAAACTCTGGTAGGGGCAACCAGGAAGGAATGCGACATTTGTAAAGAAATAAAATAATATAATAAAAATAATAAATACTGACAAAAAACCTCAACTCTAAATGGATCAAGGAAATAAACACAAAACCAGTTATACTGAACTTGATAGAAGATAAAGAGAGAATTTTCTTGACTCCACTGGTACTAGAAAAAATTCTGAACAGTACACTATTAGGACAACCACTAAGATAGATGTTTTATAAATAGAACTGAGCAAAACTGAAAAGCTTCTCTAGGAAAAAAGGCACTATCATTTGTGCAAAGTTGCAACATACAAAATAGAAAGTATTTCATTTCAACTATATATTTGTTAAAGAGTTAATATTCCCTTAAACAAAAAACAAAACAAACAAAATCAAAAGTCAGACAACAAGATTAGATATCCATAAAACAAATGAGGGAATAAAGAAAAATGGGGTGCCTATCTAAACATTCAGCTATCAAATTCAGAAACTCATATGTCTGAGAAACATTTAAAGACAACGTCAACATCTTAACCCTCTGGAAATGCCACCCAAAACTACATTGAGATTTCATTTTATAGCAGTCCACCTGGCTAAGTTCAATAAAACAAGAAACAGCTCATGCTGGTAAGGGTGTGGAGCAAGGGGAACCCACATCTTACACAGCCAATATGGAAATCAGTACAGCAGTTCCTCAGGAATATAGGAATACATTGACCTCAAGATGTATTTGTAATACTGTTGGCATATGTCTTACTCAGGGTTTCTATTCCTGTACAAAATATCACGACCAAAAAGCAAGTTGGGGAGGAAAGGGTTTATTCAGCTTACACTTCCACATTGCTGTTCATCACCAGAGGAAGTCAGAACTAGACTCAACAGGTCAGGAAGCAGGAGTTGATGCAGAGACCATGAAGGGATGTCAATTACTGGCTTGCACCCCAGGGCTTGCTCAGCTTTTTTTTTTCTTATAGAACCCAGGTCTACTAGCCCAGGGATGGCACCACCCACAATGGGCTGGGCCAGGGATGGCACCACCCACAATGGGCTGGGCCCTCCTCACTTGATCACTAACTGAGAAAATGCCTTACAGCTGGATCTCATGAAGGTATCTACTCAACTGAGGCTCCTTTCTCTGTGATTAACTCCAGCATGTGTCAAGTTGACACAAAACCAGCCAGTACAATTAACCTCTTGTCAACTTGACACTCAAACAAATCAATATTAAGCTTCAAACCTTACTTTCTTGTTTATCCCTAAGATCTAGATAACCTTACGGGTCCCACAGTCTTTAGCAATTCTTACTTTTTAAAATCACAATACCTTTAAATATTCAGTCTCTTTTAAAAATCTAGGTCTTTTCACAATCCAAAGTCTCTAATATGTGGGCTCCATTTCTTCCTTCAAGTGGGAAAAATATCAGGGCATAGTCAATCAAAGCAAAATCAATCTGTAAACCATCCAGTGTCTAGGAATCCACTTACAAACTTCTGGGATCCTCCAAGGGCTTGAGTCACTTCTCCAGCTCTGCCCTTTGTAGCACACACTTGTCTTCTAGGCTCCAGCTACCTGTTCTCCACTGCCACTGCCATTCTTGGTAGTCATTTCATAGCACTGGCATCTCCAAAACACTAATGCTAATCCTGGGGTACTAATTTCCACTGAGGATGCACCTTCAACAATGGCATTCCATGGCCTCTCACAGTGCAGAGCCTCAGCTTCTCTCCATGACCCCTTCATTCCTTCAAAACCAGTACCACCTGGGTGACTCTTACACATTAACAATCCAGCCACAGCAAGAGGTAAAACTTTGGCTATCTCTGGAACACATCCTCTTTGTGCTCTCAGAAAACAATTCCCAAAAGATTTCACCTCAATGATGTTGGTCTCTTCTTAATCTCCACTAATTTTTTAGCTCCAGCTCACCAGCATCAACAGTCCCAGTAATGCAAGGGTTTTGATTTAGTAGTTCTGGTATCTTGTTAATTCACAGCTGATTCTTCAGCCCAAGCTAACCAAAACCACAGATTCTTCACAACCAAAACAGCAACACCCCTGATCAAAGAGTCTTTAATCTTCCCTCTGAAATTTTACAAGCCAGGATTCCATTTCCTGCACTGTTCTCAACATAATCTTCTAAGCTGATACTAAACATCCTACAGAGCTGTTAATATGCCAATGGCTCTACTAGCTCAAAGTTCCAAAGTCATTCCACTGTCCTCCCCAAAACATGGTCAGATTGTCACAGAAATACCCCACTATGCTGGTAACCAAAGGACATTTTATCCTACCACAAAGACACCTGCTTAACATTGCTCATTCTTACCCTATTCGTAATAACCGGAATTTAGAAGCAGTTTAAGCATACCTCATGAAGAGAATGGAAAAATGATATATGGCAGATTTACACAACAAGTTTTATACAAATAAAAAATATAAGATCATAATATGCTCAGATAAATTTACAGAACTTGAAAAGAATAATTCTGAGTGAGGTGCCTAAACCCAGAAGGACAATTATGGTATGAATTTGCTTACATGTGGATATTAACTCTTAAGTATTACATGTGCATATTAACTCTTAAGTGAAAGTAAACACAAACCTGAGGTGGAAACTTAAGGCTTCTCTGTAAAATCCTACGGATGGTGTTTTGTGGGCACAAAGATGTTGAAGGAAAACTGGGTTAAAATGGACAGAGGTATGAAAGGCTAAGGCAGACTCATGAAGGAATGTGTTGCTGAAGCAGACACAGCAGAGAGGATGTTCTGCTAAAGCAAGCACATACAAAAACACGTGATAAAGGATTCTTTACAAATGACACACACGTATTGGTCCATCTTACATTGTGTAGTTGAGTTGCATTTATCAGGACACCATAGAGAGAAATGTGCCAAAACACTTCTGGTGGTGTGAGGCAGCTTCTTGCTACTGCCAAGGACTTGGGCTGATTGAATGCGTGTAAGACCTGGGCTGAGGCAAGGCACTTGGAGGACACATGATGTTTGGAGTGTATAAACAGCACTCCACAGAGTGACACCGAGAACTTGTCTTGCTTGTACAGCAATGCTTATGGGTCTCTTATCTTCGCTGATCTTTGCTTCCCTGAGTAAGCACAGACAAGAAATTCTTCTGGTTTCCCTCCAGGTTCCTCCTGCTCCCTTGAACCGAGGCTGGGGCCTGGCTGTCTCTGCTAGGTCATGTGACTGCTGTTGCTAACCTGACTCTATTGAACTGGACTGCTGGTGTATCTGTGAGGTGTTTGCTACAGTATCTAGCTGCTGGTTCCCTCTAAGCTGGGAACTAGACTGTGGTTTTCCAGACAATACAGAAAGGCGTTGCTCCAAAAAAACATTATAAACAGGTCAACTTCCCCCATCCAATCTTTATATTTCACTATCTCTGGTGGGTGGTCAGTTACAAGAAAGGTTAAAATGTTTAACCATCATTAAAAATAGGGTTTGAAAGAAAAAACTCAAAGTTCTATAAAACCTTTGATCAACAGAGATGTCATGTTGCTATCAAATGCCTACCCTCAGGATTCGGGGAACCTGAAGAAGCAGAAAGAAAGCAAAGCTAGACGTGGTAGAGGGCACCAAGTAAACAAGGCCTTTAACTCAACAGTCACACTCAGTGCACAGATGAACTCACAGAGACTGAGGCAGTATGCACAGGCTTTCATTGAGCTCAGCCAGATCGGATCATAGAGCTGGAAGAAAACATGTCCACATGCCCTGATCCCTAACCCAGGAGATATTTGCAATTGGTAACTGCTATCAACTGAAATTTTACTTTCCTCCAAATGGGTCCTACTCTGGAAACAAACTGCTCTTAAGTGTAGGCTTCATGCCCAGCAGTAGATGGCCAACAGAAACTGATCCAAGGACATCTTTGGAGCTTGCATTTCTCATAATGTTGTGCTAGGGCTTTTCTTTTCCTGTTAACATTACACTGCTTTTTATTTCATTTTATCTCATTCTATTCCCTTTTCTTTTCCTGTTTCCCTTACCTGTCCTTTTTGCGTATTATGTCTTGATTTTCGTGTTTCTATGAGATATCTGAGTGTGAAAACCAGTGGTTCTCTGTTCCTTGTATCTTCCCCCTTCTGTTTACAATGTTTTGTGATATAGTGGGGTGATTTTTTTTGTCTTATTTACTTATGTTGTATAAATTAGACTACATTATTATCCCTTAGAAGTTTACTTGTTTCTGAGAGAAGAGAAAGGGTTGCATCCAGATGGGTAAGGAGATGGGGAGAAACTGGAAGTTATTAACAGAAGGAAATTATAATCTGGATATATTATAATACTGTACATAAGAAGAAAATTACTTTCAACAAAAAAATCTAATTTATATTCTGTGGGCAAGCATCTAGATGTAATGAACACAAGAATTTCTTTGCATTATCATGTCCTATAATTGTGTTTATCATAAATCAGAAAATATTAACGTGCTAAAGAATCACGTAAGACTTACCTATCTTGATTATTGAAAGTTACTTCAACACATAAATTATCTTTGGTGATTTGAAAGCAGCACATTATGTACTGATTAAAATTCATTGGTAATTAGAATTATGATACAGGTAATGTGTGAATCTGCTGGTTATTGTAAAAATCATTTGCCTGAGACTATAGCACTGAAGAAAAATAGAAATGATTGCCAATTCCTTTAAATTAATAATCAGTGAGAGTTCATTAATCACATCTCATTTGCTCAATAACAATCAATTTATACTCTTCTGATAAATATTCCATCTTTGTTTTAAGGAAAATAGATGAAATATTAAATTGCACATTTTGTCACTAAACATTTTTTTAGAAAAATATAAAATGATGATCCTAAAATAACTTATATAGGTGACAGCTAGGACATGTATATATCCTATCTTTAAAATTCATTTTAACTGCATATGTTTCAGGGTTTTTGCCTACATGGATATGTATGCAGGGCATACATGTCTGGTACCTAAGGAGACCAGTAGAAGACATCAGATCTTTTAAAACTAGACTTGAAGGGTGCTGTGAGCTGCTGATTGGTTGCTAGGAACAGAACCGATATCCTCCACAAAATAGCAATGTTTATACCAGCCATTCCCCTCAACTCTCATGAGAAGACCTTATGCCTCCTACAATCACTGGGTTTTCTGTAACAACTAATCTAGAGAACTCGCAACTTACTGAGAAACAAAATTGAAATCCTAATAGATTGTGAAATAATATGCTACCTGTGACTGGGAAGTCAAGAATTTAAAATTATAATTTTTACCTCAATTTAATAGACTCTTATGATCATCTATTTGTCTATCAGATTACTAAACTAATGGGTTCTGAGAAATTGACATTTCCTAGGGATCTTATGTAAGAAGGTAAAGGCTGAGGAGGGTGGTGCCAGTGGAGGCAACTGTGCTGCTGACAATTTGTCACAGATACTAGAACTGAGGGGACAATACCACCTCGACTAGGTCTACTTAGCTATTCAAACTTTTTGCCCCCTGTTTAAATCTCAACCTCATATTAGGACTACAAAGGTGGGCGCTGGTGTGTGTGTGGGGGCGGGTGGGTGGACTCTGTTTCTCTTCTCAATGATAACATGAATAAACTCTTTTCTGTCCTTTTCACTTTTTTATATTTTTTCTCAGTGAGTAGAATTGGCTGAGTTCAGTTGTAAGAGATCCCAGCAGTAGAGTTGGCCACAAACAAAGAAGCTTCTGTGTTTGGTATTTGAGAAATTTTACTATCCATGCAGACAGGAAGATAATAGATGTCAAAGATCTGTGGTAAGCCTGAACCAGTAACAACCATTCAGTAACTTTGGTTCTGGGGAATCGGACTAAACAAGGAACATGTAAAACTGAAAGATAGCATAAGTTCTAGAGTCAGGCAAGTTTACCGAGGTCAAAACTTTTTGAATTTTAGGTATTTGTTATTTGTAAAGGGGAAAGGGAACAAGAGATGCTGTTCTCACAGATTAGAATGGACTTTTACCGACATTAGAACAGATTTTCTCCCTTAACATTGACATACATTAGCAGAGTACATATGGATAATCGATTTAGTTACATTGAGTATCAGTTTCTTCTTAATGAAGCACATATGGTGGATTTGATGTGACAATAACTACAGATTCGTTTGCACATGCAGAATCCCACAACTTTATGTTTCTTTTGGCTAGTAAATGTAATACCTATTTCTTATTTTTTTATTTATTTTCATAAATGTACATAAAATCATAAAATAAATCAACATATTTAGAAGGCAAGGAGGTACATCAGTGGATTAAGTGCTTATCACACATATATGTTGACCTGGGTTTAAGTCCAGAATACACAGAAAGCTGACACGTACCCTGCACCTGTAACCCTAGTGCTCATATGGAGAGATGGAAAATAGAAATAAGAAGCCTCCAAAATTGTGGACCAGCTAGCTGCATGGATCAACCAGCTTTACAGAGCACTATAAAAAAAGGACCCCTGTTCCAAAGAAGGAAGCATATGAAAATGCAAGGTTAACCTCTGACTTGCATCAATGGGACACATGTTAGTACTCACATACATAAACATTCAGGCATGCACATACATATATATCATAAGATAAAAATACATACATATATATCGTAATACAATTTAGATGGCAAGGATTCTTACACACACACACACACACACACACACACACACACACACACACACACATACACACACACACACATGCACATACACATGCACACAGACAAACATATAACCTTAAGCATTCTGATGTCCTTAGTGAGGTACATACACTTTGTTTGGATATACAAACTTGGAACTGTGAGAACATGTTTTCTGTTGTTGTTGAGTTGTTCAGTCGGTAAGTTTTATTTGGTGTTTGTTTGTTCTTTTTGGTTTAGCTTCAATACACCTGAACAGTAGATAAAAATAGGGTAGCCACAGAAAGAAAAGGCAACATCAATTTGACAGTCTCTGTGTTTTACTCAGCCAAGTTCAAAAGTGATGAAAAACACGGAGCTCTGTCTGAAATATAAGGCTGAATAACATTGAGAGTTTACATTAAGAACATTATTTTCCCTGAAGGAACCTCCCTGTATAGTATGGCTATTAGTACCTCCCCATAAAACGTCACATATTACTGTCTCTACGGATTCTAGAAATGTGCTTAAATGCTTCACAAATGTGTTTCAGGCTTAGGCGCTTGTTTCTGCTCTGCTCGGGCCCTGAGATCGGGATGCACACACCTGGTTAGCATGCTGCTATCATGGCCGACCCCAGCATCTGTATTGCAGACAATAATCAAAGTGCTCCTTCACGGGAGGGGAGAATTGCTATTTGTAACGCAATAATTAGTTTGGGTAGAAAGGCCTGTAAAGTAAATCAATCTTGTCTACTCTTGAGATCTGACTCTATTCTCTCACCAGATTGTTAACATACTGAGAAAGAAGCCAACAAGGGTCCCGTGGAAGACACCTGTGTCACCCTGTCCCCTTCATCCTTTAATTTTACAAGACTTTTAGGAAATAATTGCAATTAAAACTAATATAAGCCGCTGACAGAGCAAGGCTTCCTAGCTTTTCAAAGATTATGGGGAAGAGCAGGATGGGGTGGAAGAGCACCCTGAAGCCTAAATGAGCCTGCTTCACAGAAAGCCCTCAAAACCGCACGAAATTCCAGTAAGTAATTACTGCTGAGGGGAAAACAGGAAGCAGCCTGGACTGCTGGCTTGAAATCACTGGGTGGATTAATCTGAAGTACAACAAAAGGAATCAAATGGGGAGTTCTTTATAAATAAGAGTGAGACTCGGGAAAGCAAACTTACTGGTGTCTAACGTTGAATTGGTAAAATGTGCACTCCTGCCGTAACATAACAGCTGTTTGCTTGAATACAGGAAGATTTTTCAGGCAGGTGTATATACAAAAATACATTTCAAATAGAAATCATTTTTATATATTGATTAAAAAATGTTCTTTCTTTCCATATGTTTTGAAGTTCTTTTTTATAAAGTTTGGCACTGTTTCCTTTAAACAATTTGCATAATAAATTAAATTAAACTCCTTGCTTTTCTACAAATGTAGTTGTTTTCCACAGTGTTTTCTTTTGTAAGTTATCTCTATTCTCAGAAAACAATACATGTACTAACAATAAGAAATGTATAGTTACGTTCTGTAACCTGCATGGAAATCACATACTTGTTGGAAACTGGTAGTTATTTTTTAAGAAGAAAAATCGAAAGACTCAAGAATCAGGCCATTTTTGAACAGATGTGCTACATATTCTATTCTCATAAATGAACATCAATAGTGCTTATACTTACATACACAAATACATACACACATAGGTAAACATATTTACCTATATTCTTTCAAAATTCACAGTATCAGTATTTGATTTCTGTTCATCAGAAGACAAATAACTATGACCTGTCTATTACTATGATTGCTATTTGCTTGACCTCGGTATAAGTTTATTCTAACCTGAGACTTGGATCACAAGAGCTTAACAATAACTGAACTGCTTATTGTCATTACTGTTGTTTTGTCTGGTGTTTTCTTGAAAGATCAGATACCCTCAGACTTAAGCAAGCTGAGATGTATTTATTACATATGCTGTGTTTAATACCGTGTTCATAAACTAAATATGTCAACTACCCTGACAGTAAGTATTGTAGCAAACAAAATTGTAAAAGGTTTCATAACTGTTAGTTCCTATGTGCTCAAGATCATGGCCATTTTTTTTTTTTTTTTTTTTTTTTTTTTTTTTTTTTTTTTTTGCAATTCAAATAGGAAATTTACTTAGTAACATGAATTTGAAACAGCTAATTATAAAGTAACATAATAGAGCTATACAATGCTACTCAATATCACTTATCATTTCAAAAGTCTTTTTTTCTTACAACTATATTTAAAAAATACATGTACAGTTTTTTAAAAGCATTTTTGCATAAAGCTATATAAATATATTTTTGTCAGTACTTGATTTTTTTAAAGGTTTGATGGTATGCATTGAAATCTTAATAGTTACAATGAGCATAAAGTACCTGTAAAACAAAACATAACATGGAAATAGTCAAAGTTTTCTTGGTGTGTATAGATTGAACATAATGATTTTTAAATACCAAAAATTGCCACAAGGCTATCTTCTTAGCTCTTGAGTTATTAATGATTTAAGAGCTAGGTGTACCCCACTTTAAGAGGGAGCTATACATTTTTTTCTAAGAAGGACTGAGGCCTCCACTTTTTGGTGATTTTTTAACTTAATGCTGATAATGTGTTGTCTACAGATGATGTGGTGATTTCTTTTTTTTCAGGTGTAGTATGAAGTCTACAAAAACGACTTTCTCCAAGACAAGACACTTTCTAATTGCCAAGCTACCTAATAAAACTGCTCATTCTGCCTGCTCTTAAACTTAATCTACTGCATTTTCTAATAGCTATATAATCCGCATGAACACATGTAAGGTCCCATCATACTCTAGTTTTCCTGGTTATGAGCAAGTATTTTCCTATCAAAAATGCTCATGGGAGAAATGGCTCAGTGGATAAGAGCACTGACTTGCTCTCCCAGAGTGCCCCTAGTTCAACACTCAGTGATAGAACTGCAGCTATCAACTGCCTGAAACTACAATTCTTGTGGCTCCTACAGTCTTAGATAGACATATCTGCAGTCAAAGCAGAAACAAACATTAAAAACTAAAAACAATTAAATCAAAAAAAGCATTCCATATTTAAAAAGGAATGAGTCAATGAAATAAAACACGGAAATGTACAGATTAGGTCTCAGTAAAGATATTTGAATTTAAATGGTAGCACTCAACTGTACATATTGAGTAAATTTGTATATTTCAGTCAAACTAGAAGCATAGATTTGCAACATGTTGAGATTGGGGACTGCTCTTGAAGGAGCTGAGCTTGGTTGTCTTTGTGTGTGAATATTTTGGACGCTTGAATTCATGTGAACTCTGTGCTGCCTGGGGTCGCAGGAGGCCAGAGTACAGGTGCCACTGGAAATGGTGGTACAGGAAGGTATGAGCTGATTTTTGCAGACTGAGAATTGACCCCTTGCAAAGCAGCACCTGTTATTAATCACAAAACTATCGCATCAGAAAAAGAATGTCGATCCTACCAATGAAAATAACAATCATTTTTGAAAAGGAAAGAACAATTAAAAAAAAAGAAAACCATATAATATATATGTATGCGTGATTTTTTTCCTTTTTAAAAAATATTGGTGATAAATAATTGCATTTCACATTGAATATGTATTAAAATGACAGGTGTTTATTAGCTGCATAAAAGTTTTTGATATTATCTTTTGTATTGGTTTCCAAATTCTGTAATGGGCCATTTTTATATTCTGTTTAGTTACTTTGTTGTGGATACTCATGTCTCAAGATTTGGAGCTATGAGCCTCTTTTGAGGAACTACATGTGACAGGTATAAACATGCCTTATAAATGATATAGAATACTTGAAATTTTATTCTACTAATTTGGGGTCATGCATTATCAGCGACATGCTTTTATGAGCAAACATGATCCTGTTTGCACCAGTTGCACTAACCAGTTCACACAGCAATACCACAATACCTGCCTGGCTTTGTCTTTGCATAATCATAGCAGATCATGATCTTTGTGTGACAAGCTTTTAAACAATTTGCCTAATGAACAATATGGTCAGAGAATTCAAGTCTTACAATTGTATTTGCCTCTTGTATTACTCCCCTCTGGATACAGATGGGATTAAGTGGATCCTCCCCCCTCCCCCGAGGATTGTCTCTACAGACAATTGATACACAGAGATACATTTATGAAAGTTAAAAAATATTAGACTTAATGAAATTCCCATGCATTTATATCAACTCAGTCCATAAAGAGTGAGAAGAGACTAAATAAACATGTCTGTCTTGGTTATTATTTCCTCCATAAAACTAAGCTTCTTTATTGTTAAGGTGTCATGAGGAATAATAGTTACAAAATTAATCATCTATATTATATAGAGAGAAGGCACAATATACTTATAAAGAAAGAATGTCTTGTGAACACATAATGGTTATAGTGAAGAAAAAAGAATTCTTCAGAAAATAAAATTTGATATTTAATTATGAGCAAATAAACATACATACATCAGAAAAAAACTGGAATTTTGTAACATTTTTTTCTTTAGTTAAGAAAATCAATGACATCTATGTGACAGACAGTTCGGTTGCCCAAGGCTAAACTGATACAAACCATAAGAAAAGATATTTCTTAGGGCTATGAAATTTTTGCCTTACAAATATCATTCATATTTTATTAAGAGTCTAAACAAAAGATAGTTCAGTTTAATTCATCCTTTACTAAATGTAATATAAAAAAAACAATAATTTAAGCTTCTAGGCACTAGAAGAAATATATGTATAAGTAAAAATTTTAGTAGGAGAGAGAGACAAGAAATATTTTATTATGATGTAATGAAAAAAGATGCAAATAAAAATGATGTCATGAAAACAGTAACTGGTAAACCTAACTGTTCAGACAAAAATAAACTGGGATTTCTATTACAAAAACTAGGTGGTGGAAACTCACTCTAAGGAAACTGTCCTCAGGTCTCGGTGTGAAAATATAAATGACATCATGCCCATTTTATGCTATATAGAGATTTTTAAAAGCAATTCCTCCTTTTTTCATTAGCTATTACATTACTATTGAAATACTGGCACACTAAAGAATGTTCTAATAATAACCATATCCTAATTTTACAGTTTAAACCAATTTTATTTTCATGAATTCTTAAGAATACTCTCTCGATTTCCATTATTTTAATCTCAATCTCCTGTAGGATTTAGAGGTACCAGACTGTTCTTTTCTATATTCAGGATGCAGTTACCAAAGGCTGAATTTACAATAACACTATATACCAGAGCACTTCCATAGAAGAAATAACTCAGTTCCTTTTATTCCTAAAACATAAATTTCCATGGGATAATTTTTTATTGTAAGAATACTGTGCATAACATCTGTGTAAGGCAGGAGGTTATTTTCTAAAGTAACAGTAAAAACAATGTGTGCAGTGCACAAATGTGCACAAATCGTTCTCATTGTCCTGATACCATAGGTGATGTGGGAAACAGTGGGTCCCCATGCCAGCCTTAATCAAACTGTTTTCCTAGCATGTTTCTCTAAGTCTAATTCTATGTTGATTCGACATTCTTGCTGCTGGAGTTGAATTTCTTCTAAATTATATAGTTAGTTAAAGGGAAACCACAAAGAGCTCATTCCCCTATCACGCCTAAATAACATTTATCCAATCTATTTTAGCAAGAAAACTGTCAGAGAGCGAATACAGTGTGTGCCACTTTCCATTAGCAAAATTATGGAATTATATTTTACAAAGTGTTGTACACAAACAAACAAATCCCTTGGTGTTTGTGAAAATATATCATACACATTGAGCTTACAGTCTTTTCTTTCCTTATGTACTAGGATTGCAAGTAAACTACACTATGTTTATGATAAACAATAATGTAGCAGAAAATATGATGGCCAATTGAAACTGAACTTGGAATTTAGTTCAAAACCTATACAATATCAAAAATCAAAAGGACAATTGAAGCTTAGCTATGGATGCTATAAATATATCCATTCGCTCATAATTGAAAGGAAGAGTTCGTTTCCGGGCTTCTTTTTCTTGGCCCCTTAGGCAAATGATTGCATACAATTTCCTTTGAAGTTATTCATCAGGTATTGATCACAACTCAAGTGGCTATAATGAAATACTTTGATTGGAGGAGAATATAAAGCACTCTTGGGGCCAGAAGACAGCTAGCATTATGTAAATGAAGAGTCATTAATTGTAGCCAAACTAAAATGTGAAAATTAGCCTATGTATTTGAGTGAGTGAGAACTCTCAGAAAAAGAATTTAATTTGGAATCCTATGAGATGTGGATGAGACATGGAATTTAAGGCAAGGCTCTGAACCCTGTACTCCTCACTGTCCTCAGTAACTTCTGAGAATCCTCCATCTCATAGGTCACACTGAGGGGGGTCACCAAGACATCATGATAAAAGAAGTTTATCTTTAAAATTCTGACAAGCAAGCCTGATTCAGGTACTGGTTTCTGATTCTCACCTCACTACCTGCCAATTTAGACAAGATATTTAGCCTCTAGAAACACATTTCTTTATACATAACAATAAAAATCCAGCCCCTTGAAGTGTCCTAGTACTGTAGTACTTGAAGTCTGTGTTGAGGTATGTGATGAATATGGAAAACATATGGTGCATATGACATGCTTAGAATATCCATTGCTAGTAACTACAGTTGAAGTTGTTGAACTCAGCGTCCCTGAAATGACAGCTCTAAATAATGGTATTACAAGTAAGCAGTGCTACATCCAGGAATCAATTATGTCCTCTGCAAAAAAAAATATTTATTAATCTTAGAGATAGAGCCAGTGCTAAGGGCCAAATGATGTTTTAACTCCAAAATTCAGATGGGGTGTAATCAGGAATTTTAAAGAATGAGGCTACAATCTATTTATACTTCAACAGAAGACAATTGAGAACCAGAATTAAAAACAAAACAAAATACGTATAATAAAACGAATTTCTCTGTGGAGGTAAAGGTGACAGAGGAGACTTAGCTGAGAAGTCCTCATGAATGCTTCCCATTCAAATAACAGAACATGAGCTATAGCATCCCCAGACCAGTAATGGTGTCCAGCATTCATGAGTTTGGCTCATCATCCAAAATTGGAGAGGAGACTGGCAGCATCAGAGGACACAGACCAATGCTTTAAGTCAACCGACAGGATAACTCAAACTGATCCTGAAATTAGCGTGAGATGAGGATCCTTCAAGGATCATGGCTCCAACCAACATTTTATTCCTTTAAATCCATTCATTTATAGAATATACATTTGAACCCACATGGATAAAGTTAATGGCATAGTCTTAGAAACTCTACCCACTTGTCATGTTTTTAAGAGTCTCAGACTGAGTTAAAGGTACAGATTTGACCTGCCTGCTTCACTGAAACGTTTCTGCTCTTGACTTACTTCGTTGTGTGGAAATAGAAAGTTGATCCATGATGAAATTCGGAGGAAGGAAGAAGGGAAAAAACACAGTGCATAAATAAATAAATAAACTTCATTTAAAAAAATAAGAAGGATGTGGGCCACTTGTTGATAATGTAAATTACTGTTACATTTCTCAATAACTCTGATTAAGGAGTTTTGTGTTGAAATATAAGGATATATGTTTTATTCCAGAAAATAAGATTCTGGAAGTCTGTACCCCCTCCTTAATAAATATCTAATTAAAAAAAAACACAGTGCAAGAAGATGCTGTTAAGCCACAGCAAGCCTAAAGTGCTGGCAATTTAAAATGAGCTTGTCTTGGCTTAGGCTGCACTTAATTCACCCCACATTCACAGGGTAACGCTCATCAATTTTATTCATTCACACTGATCTACATAGGGATAAATGAGATTACATAGGCTCTGTTACTAAACTCAGATAATAAACATTAATTAATTAAATCATCAGTGGAAATAACCCATAGAGATTATCAAGACTTTTAGGATAACAAATTAGCAGCCACAAAAAGAAACATGCTCCTCTTGGAGTTTGGGTCACTCATTCATCTTTTGTGAACAAAGGGGTGTTTGGCAGGACTTTATCTAATCACTATTAATTAACACTTATTGAATTCTTCCTAACTATGTCACTCTGACTCCTGTATCAGATTGCCAACCACTGTAATACATATTTATGAATTTACTGTCTTCTCTTTTGATATACCATAGAACTTTTTGTTTGGGAATTTTTAAACTTCAAGGAGGTGTTTGTTTTAGTTGAAGATAATGTAGACATGATACAAAATACAAACTTTCATGGCAATGACTTCTCTGTCTCTCTATCTCTGTCTCTATTTCTGTCCGTGAGTGTGTGTGTGCATGTGTGTGTGTGTGTGTGTGTGTGTGTGTGTGTGTGTGTGTGTGTATTTTACTGGTAATTAAACTAAATGTGTTTGGTATGCAAGCTTTCTACCACTGAGATATATAACATGTCCCCGCACCAATTTCTGGGTAGCATTTTTCATTCTCAATCATTGCAGAATTCTTTTGGTGTTTTCAATCTCTATTTTATTAGTAGTATTTTCAAAGAAATACTAGATTAATATTTAACACAGAGTCCTTTTTATTTTTAATTATGTTTTTTTAAACTTTGAAGTACAGTGAAAGTTTTGAGAGATTTTTGTTGTTGTTGTTTTGATTTTGATTCTATTTGTTCTAATATGAATGAACACTGCACTTCAAGAGACATATTGAGCCTTCTTCCTAACACTATTTCATTAGAGACACTCACAAAGTTTTGCCAAAACTACGGGATGACATGCTAATAGTAAGTAAGGAGGAAGAGAGATGGCTTGTTACTTAAACCCTTGACAAAAAAGTGTGAGGACTGGAGCTCAGATCCCCAGCGCACACATCAAAGCAGACAAGGAATGCAAAATGTCTGTATCCCCATCCCTTAGAAGGCAGATGCCAGAATACCCAAGGCAAGATCTGCTTTGTCAGAGAGCTCATCTCAGTACAGAAAGTAGAGAACAATTGAGGAAGATTGCAGATATGAGCCTCTGGTGCAGACAAACGTACTGCCCTGAATGCATTAAACCTACAAATAATAGTAAGAAGGCTGAAGCAGTAAACCATTGGAAAATAAAACCACAGCAGTTGGGGTCAGATACTAGGGAGTCATTTTCCAAGAGAGTAATGCAGGACTGTTGAAAATACAAAGCTTCCCCAGCGTAAATATGCCAGTCAAATTCTGCACCCCTTTCAGTGACCAGAGAATCTGATTTGTAATTAAATCTCTGTCCTTGCAGTTCAAAAGAGCAATGTGTGACAAACAATTCTGGGAAGAAAAAGCCACACCCAAGGGAAAAGTCTGTGCCACTCCGCTAATGCTTAGACAGAGGCTGTACATTCTGCCCCCAAACAAAGTCTCAAACATTTGCTTCGTGGAGATGATTACACCCCCATAAACCGCCACAGTACTTATGCTATTCTTTGATATATCTTTGGAAAACATGGCATTTCTAAGGAAGCCTTCAGTCCAGGGACAAGATCAGAATAGAGATTGAAAGCTTTAGCCACCAGCCAGTCTTCAGGCCTTTTCATTTATAATATACAGTGAGATGTGCCTGTAGAAAACACGACTTGACAATTGATTTACTGCACAACTTCCTGGAAGCAGGTTTCCTTCAATTCACTGCAAAATGACAGAGTTTTCTCTCCTGTTACTATTAACATATAATTTATACATGTAGGGAGCAGTGGCTCTGTGAACAGAAATGGGCTAGACATTCAGACAGAAAATGATTGTTTTCCTACAAAAACAAGTTTTGTCCCTGAGCACATTTTATACTACAATTTGGAAATGCATTTTCTAGGCTCAATATTAAGTAAACACTCTTCTATTAAATAAAATTAAGTGGACTAATGCATTCATTTGCCTAAGTTCCCTGTTTGAGTCTATCAGAAGGAAATGATGTTACACAATGGCGGTTCGCGGAGATTTAGTCATATTATCTAAGACAAATTAAATTTAAAGCTCCATTATCTAGGGGACTATATGAGTTAACAGATATTAAAAACAGACGGTTTTGATTTGGCCATTGCCCTACAACAGGATGCTTTATCAGTCAATTAAAACCAAAAGACAGACACCCTTTCCTCTTGCTTTAGATTGCCACTGTAACATGAACTGTTTTGAGATAAAACCATGACTACTAGGGACAGTGTTGAAATAGCTGTGTTTGCAATATGGGGATAATGTGTTTAAAAATCCCCGTCAGCTATTAGTTTAGCCATTCAAGAAACTTCTGAGGGGTCAAGCATAAAAAGAATGATTAGTGGAGTAGTGGTGAATGTTGAAGGAATGTGAGAGGTACAAATGTGAGATGCATTTTTGAAGAGTGAAGAAGACAGGAGACCTATGCCACTGAACACATAATATTGGCTAGAGTGTTTTACGTGTCTACTGAAAAATAGCATATGACTTTCTTGGTACAGTTTACTATGATAATCATGTCTTCTTATTGCTGTGGTGTAACAACAGGCTTGATACTTGCTTGACCACTCAAAGCAAACAAAATATAATGCATTAATAATATACCCAACCCTTAAGCCTTTAAAGAGAAGATCATAAAGAAGACAAGATAGGAATGCCCTATCTGGTATGATATTAGCTTCTCACTAAGGAACATGCCTTCTGACCGGAACACTGTAAACCCATTTCTGAAACATGTATATCAGGTTTTTTTTGTGGTATTTCAGCCACTGTGCTTGTTAATGAGGAACCACAGCAATAATAGCGGTAAGAATAACATGCTAGGTTGGTATTGTCACTATGTTAACAATCACTAATAAAGTAAGTTTAAAATATGACATGACTGTATGTCAGAAGTTAGACAGAGTTCTGGCTGGATTCATATTCAAATTGTTTGAAGGTGTTACAT
This sequence comes from Micromys minutus, assembly GCF_963924665.1. NCBI lineage: Eukaryota > Metazoa > Chordata > Mammalia > Rodentia > Muridae > Micromys > Micromys minutus. Next base: position 18,969,773 of record NC_137974.1, read on the forward strand.
CTCTTAATTTCTCAGGATAAATATGGGTGATTATTTCACTTATTTCAAGGCTGCCTACTTTCTATATTCTTTGCATTCTATATCTTAATTTCTACATTTAACGTCTGAAAGATTATCTTGTATTTACCAATCTTCCATATCTACAGCCCTAATCTACTTCCTGGAGATTAACTTCATATTTGTAAATTTAACTGATTTCTGAGAACACATTGTTCCTCTACAACATGAGGCTCTTAGAAATAGCTATATTACATGTATGTATACATATATGTATACACACACAACAAAGATTATACAGTTAATTTTACTCATAGTAAATTAAAAAAAACCAATAATCCTGTCAATTTTTACACATATATAAAATGTTGTGCTGCACTTTCTCTCTAAAGAAAATAATAACATGCAAATATAGAATTATGTTTATATGGAGATGAAATGAAAACCCAACATACTCTCAAATAAATTGTGGAGCTTAATAGTTCTGAATTGTGAATTCAGAAGCATATTTTCACACAGATCTGTATTCTGACATTTTAATGAGAAATACTTGCATGCAATGAAGAAGAAATAAGTATGAGTAATGAATTAGTCTGATGACTATCTTCCTGATTGCTATAGCTTGCTCTTGTTAGTCTCTAAGACAGTACTGTGTTTTAAGTTTCAGCACTACTTACAGCGTTATGAAATGACAAATATATAGAAGATTTTAACCAGTTTTTGCACAAACAGACGTTGATCTTTAATATGTAAACACATGATATAGAGAATAATATCACTCATCACTAATAAACACAGAAATATATAACTTCAAAAATAATCAAAGTGATATTAGCAATGATTATAAATGCAATTTTTCCCACTATAATTACTTATCCTTAACCTACAACCAAACGATTTTCTGAAGTCACCATGCTCTGAAGTTGGGCCTTTCTAAAGTTTGACCTATACTTTGCAGTTCAAGACCCATCTTGTGCAATAGTTTGACTTGAGTTTTTCGCATTCCTTGGCTGCTGTTTGACACAGTAGCATCCTGTTAAGATTTGTGTCAGACACACAAACAACAGATATGCTGTGGTCTGGATCCCAGATCCTAGGTTTCAACATTGTGTGAGCACTTTTTATAGCTCATGAAGGTTCCCTTTTGTTTTTCCATATAGTCCCTTGTATGTGCTATAGATTAAGAACATTATGATCATATGGACATCAGAATGTAAATTAAAAAGAGATTTATAGATAGCCGTAGTAATGTTTGTAATAAAATTATATATATTTCCTTGGCTATGCATACCAAATTTAATACAAATTAAGGATTTATTGTACAAGTAGAAATTTCACCATTGGCACCACGCATGTAGTTAAAATGATGTGATACAATATATTTTTCCATTTACATCAAATGAAAATGTTTCTATTTAGCACAACTGACACTAGAAACAAAGAATTATTGTTTATTTACTAATTAGCTTAAATTTGATAAGTTAATTTTCACAATATCAGCTAAAAATTCATTCATGTTTTACATCATATTTTTGAAATTTTCATTAATTTATATGTAAAATGTATATTTTCTAGACACACAAAAATGAAATTGTAATACATTTGCACAAAAATTTTATAGTAAGGCCATCTCCCTTAAGATAAATTGATGATGCCAGATTTTAAAGAAAGACACACATTTTGCAGTAGCTATGAATATGTTTTTTCCATAGTATGTTTCTAATTTATCAGCCTTGATACTCATAAAACCAAAATATTGATCAAATCTGAAAAAAGCAATGTATCACATTAGTGTAAACATTTCTTGCTCATTTATAAGTGATGAAATTTTCTGTATGCCAAAGAATTGTTTTTAAAGTATATGTTGTAAGATTTATTATTAGTATGTAATATTTTTGTATGCAATTTTATGTGTATGCCTATTTTACATCTGTATACTGAGATTTAATTACAGCCTCTCCCGCCAAATACTCTATATAAAGTATGTTTAAGGATCCAGTTATAAAGCATCTACTATGCATATTTCCTTCCACTGTAAATAAATATATTTTTCTTTTAAATCACAACTCTAAAACTGCCTTAGCAAAGTAATCAATATCACCTCAAAATTATAGGTTATGTGAGTTTTCACTAACATTAATCATGGGCCTGCTTGGATCTAACAGATACATGACTTCAAATAAGATGATTAATAAGAACAATGGATAAAAAGTAGGATTTCGTGTAGGTGAGAAGAAGGCACTGAATAATTTAGTCATTAAGATGCTGCTTTTATAGTGTTCTGGATCCATATGTAGTCTGTAATAGGGTTTCAACTCTGTATAACTCCATAATTTAAACAGCACTGCTGGATGATTTAGTGCAGATGATCTAAATATATAATCCATCATTTTGTATCTCTGTGAGTATAATCTTCTATTGTCTGCTTCCCCATAATAGAAAGTCTAGTCTTTACCTGGTTCCTCTGTATATTTGTATCAATAAAAAGAAAGAGAGCAATATGTCTCTGGATTAGTGTTTGTACTTCAGAGGTAATTTAACTTAAAGAAAAACTTTAATTCAGTGTATTATTTTTTTTTCTCCTTCCAACTTCTGCTTTCAAAGATATATTAGCCTAAAAAAAGCACTTGGAATCTTAAAAAGTATTTCATAAACAAAATAAAGATAGGGATGTTCTTATCTGAAATATTTATGGAAACTGCTTTAAGATTTGAAGCCACTATGAATTGTGTAAGATGGGGTTAATAAACGATGTACTTGATCCTATCGGAGGAAACCATGAAAGTGGCTGTAAAACTCCAAGAAAAGCCGTGCCTCTTGATTCCCATGTGATTTTTACATTTTACACCAGGAAATCTGAATCTAGAAAAAATAGTTTCTTCTTATTTAGGAGATTATATTAATATAATCTCTAATGATATCAACAGCACTTATGTGTCACCAATGAAATCTTAAATTCTTGCTTCCCTTCTCAATATATATGGCATCTTCCAAGCATCTATAGACAGATAGTTAAGTAACTCTCAGGTTTGAATTAAGTGTTTGGTAGTCAAGCCGGTTCATTGATTTAAAATTTGAACCGACGAGATTCAGGATGGTTGCTTCATTCCACCTGTTTACTTCCTTCTTGTGAGTAGACCAGGGGGAGTCAGACTTGAGCAAATGTGGGAGAAACAAACCTTGAATGCAAAAGAATTTAATGTTGCCATTAGAAAGTGACACTCTTGTGAGTTTCTGGAATAGCCAGATAGATCGGTCTCCTAGTTAAAAAATTATTTTGGAGAAAAAAAAATAATCCCTCAAATAGCTGAAAGAATTTAAAGCCCCTTGGAAAGAGCAACAATGTCAACCAACTATAGCTAAATAGTTGTCAACCCCAGATCTCCCAGGAACTAAACCATAAACCAAGGAGCACACATTGGAAAGCCCCCCCCCCCCCCCGGCTCCATATGTAGCAGAAGATGGCCTCATCTGGCATCAATGGGAGGGGAGGCCCTTGGCCATTTGAAGGCTAGATGTCCAGTGTGGGAGAATGCCATGGTGGTGACATGGGAGAGGGTGAGTGGGTAAGGGAGGACTCTCATAAAAGCAGGGGGAGAGAGGATGGGATAAGGGGCTGGCAGAGGGAAAATTAGAAAAGGCGATAGCATTTAAGATGTAAATAAATAAAATATCCAATAAAAATAATCTCTCAAATTTATATTCTTTTATTCTTCTCTGTTCAAAGTGACAAAAAGCAATAGTTAGATAGGATCTCTTTTATTATAGTGTTTTGGCTGGCATCCTTTTTATTTTTGATACAATTTCTATATATGGCTACATACTGAATTTATTATATGCATAAGGAGAATGGTAAAGAAACTAAGAAGCTTAATCTATCTGCTTGAGTAGATCCCTTCTACTATGTAGGAGACGTCTACATGAAGCAGTTGTAATGGGATATTTCCTTATGAGTAACATACATATTTCTGGATAAAGTCTTCCAATTAAAAACATTTCATAAATCTGATAACATGAATTCACTTTATTCAAAGGGAAAAGCAGCAATTCAGCCCAAGAAACACCTTAAAGTATAATGACCTAAATCTCTTGATGATGATGTTAGAAAGGTGTGCAAATATTAGTTTTATTTTCTCAAATGAAGGCATGAGGGGATAGAGTTAGATACAAACTCTGTGAAGACAGGGCTTGGGCTGAGCCCCAGGTGATTCTTTCTCTGTTCCATTGATTCTTTGGGCTAGTACCAGAAGCTCTGGTCTCTACGATATAATCTCCTACTAACCCAAACCTTGAATGTGTCGGGTCCAGCCTCTGATCACCTAGACCTAGAGTATTTCAGCCTCAGAGTCTTATTATCGAATAAACTCCCACTCTCTAGCTCTTTCAGAACTCTTGCGTGCTGATTCAACTTATTGGTTCTAGCTGAAACCCCGCTCCAACTGACTGATTCAAATTAGCTTTGCTTGGCTTCTCACTGAATTGCTCTATGCTCTAATCCACTGGCTGGTTTTCATTCTCCACATCACATCACTGTCTTCACCTGTGTCTAGCTTGTTCTCTCTGCAACCTCTCTGTATAAAAGTGTCCCCATAAAACTGCCATGTGTCTTGCCACCTTGTTCTCCCTTACTGGCTTAAGTAGTCTCTCTTTCCGGGCTACTCTTGTGAGAGTTGGACATATCCTATCTCTGACATATTTTGTCCAGTCTTTCTCTGATTCATCACTTTGCCTGCCCCTCATGGCTGCTTGCTTGAACGAACTAACATTAGTTCATTATTTCTGAAACATATAGACCATACGCTCTATAGAACATATATGTCTTTGAAAGTGATCATTTGATTGCCAGCAGTGAAGAAGCAATGTCCACTCTTTACCTCCTTAGTACTGAGATTGTGCGCGCACACACACACACACACACACACACACACATCTGTAGAATTTTATGTAGATTCTGGGTATTCAACCGTGAACATCTAGTTGGAAGGCAATTACTATATTTAATTTTTCCACTTAAATATATGAAGCTTCAGAGTTTTATTTTAACAGTCTACATTTCTAGATACCATGGCTATCTATATCAGTGTGTGCAGCATAATTTATAAGTAAGTAGTCACTAATAGCAGGGACTCATACTTGTCAAAAAATGCTATATAGATATAATTTTGTATTCTCAAGAGATATTAAAACAATCAGGATTAAACAGGTGAATCAACTTAGTGGAAAAAGTAGTTTTCTATGATAACCCTGGTACTAGAGTTCAATGCCTAGAAAGCATACAATAAATTAATTTAAAAGGAAGAAGATAATCAGGATCATTTTAGTGCACATGATTAAATGTTAATAAGATTGCCTTTAAATAATAACTTTAACAACATGCTGCCTTTGTGTTGAAAGAAACAGAGACGGACACCAATTGATCATTATTGGGTGAGGTGACAAGAAGGTTCCAGAGGAAAATGATGCTTCTCTTGATACAATGTTTCTTTGACATATGTTCACTGTGAAAATATATGAAATAACTATTTTAATGTAATCTAAATGATGAGTAAGCCACCATTCCAACACCACATAAGACAGCTGCCTGGTCCTACAGTACAAAGTTTGTGACAAACTATGTTCAAACATGAGGGCTTATCCACTCACCGTTGTGAAACTTAGTGCACAATGGGGTCGATTTAGCTTATTAGGAGATTCCAAGTGACAAAGGCAGAGACAATTTTGAACTTGCATGCAGTAAACAGAGATTAAGGTCCCATGATATCCTCAAGAGCCAGAATTCAAGGACACATGAATGTCCATGTAGGCCCCAACAATCAGCTAGTCTCATAACTCTCAGAAATACCACTCTGTAACACATAATGTTCTTATGGATCTTATAAAAATTATATATATACACACTTTGGGTATCAAACTGTAGCACATAATGTTCTTACAAATCATATATACATACATACACACACACACACACACACACACACACACACACACACATATATATATATATATATATATATATATATATATATATATATATATATATACACTCAAGGCCAAATTAAGTACAAAATTATCAGTAAAGAAATTTTTCAGGGGCTAGAAAGTTGGCTCAGTGGCTAAGAACACTGACTACTCTTCCAGAGGTTCTGAGTTCAGTTCCCAGCAACCATATGTTTGCTCACGACCATCTGCAATGTGATCCGCTGCTCTCTTCTGACGTGGCTGAAGAGAGCTTCAGTGCACTCAAACACATAAAATGAATAAATAAATCTTTTTATTAAAAAAGAAAAATATCTAGGAATCTTAGTATAAATTTTTCATGTGAATTATATACACTCAAATTATATACAATCAGTGCAAATAATAAATAGTCGCAAACAATTTTGAGGGAATAAGGTTCTCCAAGAGACAAAAGCACCTGAAGAAAGTTGGTGCCCAAAGTCAACACCAGAGTCACAGTCTGTAGTCACAAAAGAAAGAAACTGAGGCATGGCTTCTTAAAGGAGGCTTTCTATTACAACATATCCTAGGGTGTCTGTGTTTATCAACATCCTTAGAGAATGCTGCAATCATAGGCAAATTCCCCAGAATTATAAGGTCAAGAAGGTCTCAGACACCACTTGACTTCTGGATGCAAAATAAAGGCTCATAAGCAATTTTTCTGGTTGTAGCTTTTGTTTGTATAGAAGATGAAAAGGTAGTTAAGCTTGCCTAATGTTTCTTATCTTTAAACTTAACCCCATTTTGTACTATATATTTAAGCTCTAAACCTTTAAATCCGAATTGTGAGTACAGTAGTTTGATAGAAGGTGCTTTAATCATGAAAATAATCATGTCTAGGAATCAATGCCAGCCCTGCTCTTTGTAGTAAGCCAGACTGAGACAGGAATTACCATCTCTGTTAATCTATATCCTCATGTTCTTTGGACAGTAATATGGTCTACAAAATACCATTATGGTCTGCCTGAAACTTACCCAAGTCTTTTCCTTTTGTTGTGAAGTTAGGTACTAGTATCTTTGCCCTAATAAATCAATAGGGTTTTGTCACCAGGAAAAAGGTTATTTATCCCAGAAAGCACTTGAAAAGCAAGCCATGTGAGAACAGGAAGGTGCCATTGTCGTGCATACTGCAAGCCTATAGCTGACAATAAATCTTCTGAGAGCTTCAGTGGATAATTCACAACCTCTCGTACTTTGAGAGATTACATTATGTTGTTTTTGAAGGTGCCCAGTGTGAAGAATGTTGCTACATTCTATGCAGACCATGGTAAATATGAACAAAGAAGACTGGGAACATTCAGTGTAAGATGGTTATTATAACAAGGCAGATGATCATTTCTGTTTGGATTAGTAGTTGAAGGAAGTTCTAAAACCTTTGCTAAAGAAAACATAGAGAGTTCATTCATCATCCAAAATTATGAACTTGAATATTATTTGAGCTCTTTCCTTTATTATCTGTAGAAAAATTAGTCATTATTGAATTTAATTTCACAAAAGATGAGACATGGGTTGATGAACGTATTAATATATTAAATATAATCTAAGGTATTGCATCCTCAGAAGAAGGAAGTATATGCCTGCTGGCATTTGTAACTGAGTATTCTTCATATGGTGGCTTTCAAATATACTACAACCATCCAATAATTAACTATCTGTAAGCATGCGGGAAAAGAAGGCAGGACTAAGAAAGATGTTGTTAAATGGCTGTTAACTGTTTTCATTTGTAACCACTTGCCAGATTCCAATTTAAATCAAGCACATATATTAGACAATATAGGAAAGAAAACATTAAATGGTAGAACAACATAGATTTATTTATGTTGAAATGTATTTCCTATTAAGAACTGCTGGAGGTATATTTAAAGCCAAGGTATTTCAAACAAAATTCAGTTTAGATTGAGCGTTTATGAGTTTCAGGTGAAGATTATAAGGAGCTGCCTCAGTGTGTAAGATTACTTGTTTTATAAGTTAGGTGAGCTAACTTTAACTCCTAGCATCCATGTAAAAATCTAGCTATGGCTGAATATGCCTAAAGCCCAGAATTGGGAAAGAAATTGAAGACAAATGTTTAAGAGAAAATTGGCCAGGCAGCCTAACCAGAAAGGGGAGCTTGCATTTAAATAACAAACGTGTGTCAAAGAAGTAAGACAGAGATATAGAGGATGACACCAGATATCCTTTTCAAGTCTCTTCATACATCTGCAATATCATAAGCATGAAAACACACATGCATGCACACAGACACACAGACACACACACACACACATACACACACACAAACACACACACACACATTCACACTACTCACATACATGTACACAGAAGAAAAAGAAAAAAGCTTTAGAAGACAGACCTGACAATGTCAAAATATGAAACTTGTGTCCTATTATGATTGCTAAATTTTTGGTGCCAATCAAACTTTAACACAACAATAGCTTGAGGCAATGAATAAAATGACAATTATAAACGAATTATGTCAAATCTTATATAATATAACACATAAAAGTATTATGAGAGATATTAGTAAAGAAAAACATAAGACCTTTGTCATGACTAATTCTGAATCTCAAACGAGAAATAGAATTGTCTATGTGCAGAAAAAATATATAGAAGCGTTGGCCCATAATGCCTGAACTTCTATGTGGTGTGCAAGTTCATCACATTGTAACAATCAATAACATGTAGGTAACCATAACTCGATTATACAAGGGGTCCCTGATGTTATTTGTTTATGATCATTAGCATTAATTTAATACAAAATATTGTTCCAGCGGAGTTTCAAGTGCTTTTACCGAAGTATGTATGAAAGTATCCTGCTGTACTGGATGTGATAATTTCATTTTTCTAATTTGGGAATAGTTAATGTAATATGAAAAAACAACATTATGAAATTATGCTTCTGGTAGTGAAGTCTAAAATCCAAGTCTCATTAGAGGGGCTTTGGAAAGGGCTGCTACATGAATATCACTTTTAAAATCCAATACATCATGGATTCACAGTTGTATTTTACAATCTGTTAAAAATTATTACACATATGCAAATGTGTAGTCTGTGACAATGCACACATTTATTCACATACGTGCCTGCCATGTCATGCTGCTCATTTACAAGCCAGAGTATCACATGTGGAAACTAGTTTCGTCCTTCCATCACTGATGTATTCAATCCAGAGAATGAATTCTGACTGTCAGCTGGGAAGCAGGTCTCTTGACCCACTGAACAACCCCATATTGTTCTGCCTCTTAACATTTATTGACTTTGTGTATCTTTTGGGAGATGGAGATCTTGTCATAAAGGTTCCCTGAGCATTACTATATCAGGTTTTAGAGATTTGGCTATCTTATTACATGAGAAAAAAATTTCTATTTCCTCATAATCATGTCCTTCACATAGAAACCCCTGAAATTAGAGAGCAATTTATATGTTGGAGGTGGTCTCGGTGTACTTAGCCTAGCAATGATTTCCTGCAGGGTTAAGAATCACATTCTGCTTTTAAATCAGAAAGTCTCACAACATTTCAGCAAAACTCACAGACAAAACCATTCCCATCTAATCAAAAAGTAAGTCCAATAATTTTTCTAAGCATCCAAAGTTTCTATCTTCCCTGTTCATTTCCACGGTCTTTTTGTTTCAGCGGGATCAATAATCCCGAGTCTTAGAAAAGACTTCTTACCTCCCCCAACCTCAAAAGACATGAACTTCTGATTTATAACAATATTGTGGCTTCTGATCATCTGAAGCAGAAATAAATTTAGGAACACAGACCCCAAAGGTGCATTGTAATCGTTTTTATCCTATTGGTTGTAATTTATCCCCAGCCATTATACGAATGCACTTGCTCTAAGTAAGATGCAATACCCTCTCCCACATTCTGTAGTACTTAGGGTGACCTAGTTAATTATGGATGTTTGCCAATTCTGCCATCCCTGCGTGAATGGCCTGGTGATATTAGGGACCAAATGTAGTTGGCCTTATTTTGTATGTATAATCCTAAATATCGTACTACATGCCATGCATGTGAGTATACCAAACTAGAGCTTCTCCTCAATCATCACACAATCAGATTAATACAGTTTTATTTCCACACTAAAATAGCACTCATTGGACAATTAATAAGGCAGGGATGATAATTTCAATTTTTAAGGCAGAAAGAACTAAACCTCGAGATGATTTTTTTCTTTATATGTGAAAATAAATATTTATGAAGTATTTTAGAACAGCATCTGTGGACCTCAGGTTAAATGGTGAAAGTTTCCATCTCCGTGTCTGACTTATGAAAAGTAAATTGGTTCCCCACACAGCCTTAGTGACTTTGCTGTAAAAAAGACTCCTTTTCTAAATGCACCTAACCTTTCAAATATGTCTTCAATAGAGGAGGCCATTTTTCTTCTTCTTGAGACAGATAAGTATGAAGAAAAAAGAAATACATATGATTTTAAACAATTGAAACTATGGATTCTGACTCATAAAATAATAACTTTCATATCATGTTTAAACATATTGTCGCAATACGTTTCTCCATCGTTTTGAGGCCGTCTACGTTTAGTTGTGATTAGGTTAGATATATTTCACAGGATTCTCAGGATCCCTGCTTCTTCCCTGTCACACAGGTTCAACGTTTTCTGGTTTTTAATTCTCCAGAAACATATTATTTTTAAGAGAGAAAGAAAGTAAATTAAGATTCAAAAAATTCTTACATATCTCTTCAGAGGTTTCTACTACAAGAAGAAAAACTTTCATCACTGAAGAAATGAACAGTCATTTAAATTAAATGTTGAGAATAAAACTTCAAAAAAGGGCATAGCACTGGGTTCTATAAGTTCCAAAAAGTTGTCAAAACAACTCATACTAAAGTTTTTGCATGTGTTTAAATTTACGATAAATGAGAGTTATTTCTGGCTTTTTTAAACATCCACTTACAAAGAGAGTCAAATAGTCAATATACTGGCTCTTTCTTAAGGTAAGGAGTTCACTTGGAAGCAGATGGCATAGGAGAAAAGGAGAAGGCAAAAATCATAAATCATAAGAGAAGAAGACAAAGAGGACACAGAAAGAAGTCAAAGTGGGTAAAAGAAGCCGGGTAACAAAAGATGCAGGCAGAAGCCAAGGAGAAGGAGGTAAAAGGAAGGGCACAGAAATAAAGGAGAGAGAGGTTTGCCAACTGAAGCCATGTGCTCAGCATCCCAATGAAAAGCTGTGGCAGGGAGAGCACAGCAAGAAAGAGCAAAGGGAAATCCAGGAAGGAGTGGGACAGCTTTAAGAGTAGCAGAGGCTTGGGAGCCTCATTCAAAGGAGGAGCCTTTAAAATGTAAAGCTTTCCCTTTATTATTAACTGCAAGTTATTCTGTAAAAGAAGCCATAGGATTTAGACTAAAGTACATGACTACTGAATGTAATAAACAGAGAGCAGACAAATCAGAAGAGATAACACATTCAATCCAATTATAAAGATGTCTAGGATCTTTGTAAATGACCTTGAATATTGATTAGGCATGATATTATTCTAATTCTTGAGTTCTGTACACAACTCCTTTGACTGGTGTCCCCATTAAGTACCCTTTAAATGACTCAACTGTATTTAAATGATCTCTATCCATGCACAGACAAGTTTGGCTCAGATCAGAAAAAAATCTTTGGAAGCTACACAAATCATCCATAGCAGACAGGAAAACAGCTCATTCCCTTTCTAACCCAAATGCATTCCTGAGTAGTTTTGTGTTGAATTTTGTATAAATCATTTTTCTATCATTGTATGCCTCAGTATGTGGGAATGCAGCCCATATTGTGTACTCCAGTGCATATGGATGAATGTGCCCCGACACGGAGACACGGAGCTTTGTTCTCGGATGTCTTTCTGGCTGTTCGGCATCCTATTCATTAGGACAGGATATCTCATTTAGTACAGAGATCACTGGCCAGCTAACCTGGATGTCCACTGACCCACACTGTCTACTATGGTTAGACACATGTAACAATAAGCCCAGTCTTTTATGTGGCTGCTGTGGATGGGAACCTAGAACTTCATTTTACTGTCAGGCATTTTATTGATAAATTTTCCTAGCCCCCAACTTTATATTTTTAATCTACATTGATGCCCATGATCCTTTTATAAATTTACAGAAATTAAAGATGAATAGAGTCAAAGGATAGGTTGTGTGTTATACTAAAAACTTAAGCCACATACCATAGCTAGAATTCAAACTAAAACCTCTTCCACCACTGTCCTACCAGATAAAGACATTTTTCAGGAAATAATTCTTTAGTCACCCTTCCCCAGAACCCTTCCACCTTCCACATCCATACCAAAAGCAAAAACAGAAGCACAAATATTACAGTGATATCCAACCTCTAATATGCTTGCCAACTGGAAATTTTTTTAGACTATTAAAATAAGGTAAAAATTCAAAAAAAGGTTCTCAGTGTTCATTATGACATTATTTTATATTCACCTGCTTTTATACTGCAAATCCCCATTTGTAGTGGATTACTGGTTCAGTGTAGTAAATCCACAGAAAATATTTTTCTGGTCATTCATTTAAGTCAGCTCAAGTTTTAAAATGTATATACACATATACATTTATATACATACATACATACATATATATATATATATCCTTTGCATAGTCAAGAATCTTTATTTTGAGTAAAATATTGTAAAAATGTCTTGAAATTTAGCTAATTGATGTCGAAATCTTTCGAAGCACATGTACAAATATTTTAATGAAAGTTAATTGTTATTCCAAACCTCTTCTTACAAAAGTAATACGTATCAATATTTCTATAATCAATCATGGAACTCTGATGCTCTCCTTTTGATCTACTGAACTGCCCCATTTACAATCTTCACTGGATCACAGTTTAGTGGATTAAACTGCTGTATATGAAAATATGAGTACCTGAATTTATATCCTTAGAACACACCTAAAAACCAATGAAACAAAGTAGCCACCTGTAGGTAACCCTCCAAGTAAGGTAGCATTCAGGACAAAAGGGCATGGTAGCTGAAGCTGGTAAGGTTCAGGATTAGGACAATCTGCCTCAATAAATTCACTAGAGAGAAGGCAATGAAGAGTCAGTATATCAACTTTTTCTCTGTACACACACACACACACACACACACACACATACAAACCTTTCACTTGCATATTCTAAGCATATATACTATCAAGGAAGTGATTTTTCAGTTATCGTAGCCCATGTTTTATACTATTATCTTGACTATATTTGGCACTCATAGGGCAGTAGAGAATGTCTACTTTTTATATCCCTCATGTTTGTGTGTGTGTGTGTGTGTATGTTTGTGTGCGTTTTTCTCTCTGTGTGTATTTCATACAGAGACGAAAAATTGTAGAACATATATATTATACTGTTCTTTGACTCTATAAGCATAAGTCTACAGGGAAATAGTTCAATGATGTTTTTTAAAAAGTTTAGGTTTAGCAAGTATTCACTACAAATAATGACAAGGTTTTTCTCCAGACCCTACAAAATCTAGTGGTCACAATCAGATGAATGATGTCCAAGGAGAAAATGAAGTTAATTCCAAGTGGAAAGGTTAAAATATTGAAACGGGATGCTGAAGAAGCTTGTTTCTTTTCCTCATTATGGATGTTATGATTATATATCTGAACTTTATTGTAGCCCAACAGTTTATGTCAGCTTTATATATGAATAGTGGTCTAGTGAAAATGAAAGAGTGTTTAAGGGATATTTTTAGCCTTTAGATTTTGAATCGCTTTTATTTTACTCACGATTATAGAGTTTTGTATCATAGCCGGTTAGTACTCTGTGCAACGTCTTTAGCCTAATAAAATAAACCTCATGTTTCCTATATAGTACAAAGCTTGTCTTCATAATATTGTTTTATAAATATGTCCCCGAAGCAATGGCATGATGGATTATTGTCCTACTGAACACACATGAGTATTGTATAGAATGAAAAAGGAAATTTACTTTGAACTGAATTAAGATAAACATGTCTCATAAGTGAATCAAATTTCAATAATTCACAAGCAATAATTCCCAAGATAAGTCAAGAGAGATGTAATATGGAAGCCATATCTTACATAAAATAACATTGCTATAATGTTATATAAGACATCCAATATATCAACAGATTTTTCTCATATGCCTTTGTTTAAAACATAACTTAACTATCCATATCAGCGTTTAATTTTAACATAATAACATATATTTTAGTATTATAAATAGAGTCAGATAGAATTTTAAAATATCTGATATTGCCTTAATGTTTTTTAGATAGAAAGATGGGACACTATAGAAAACTACTCTTCTATATTGAAAAACAAAAATTCAATTGAATGTTTCTTGTCCTCTTCTTGCATTTATGTTGCCCCTTGATATCACAATTATGTTACAGAGTCTTTTAAATTAGATCATTATACCTCAAGTATCTCCCTGTGATAGGTCAATTTTTCAACCTGAACCAATGTGCAATAACATAGAAAAGAGACTCTCAAAGAGGGCTTTTCTATATCATGTTGGCTAGGTGCATGTTTGTCATAGAGTTTGGCTCACTTTATTTGATGGAGGAAGACCAACAAGATTTGATGGTTCAGGGATCTCGACTGTTTATAATAAGAGAACACTAGCTAAGTATTATTCAAACATACATATATTCTCTTTTGCTTTCCACTTTAGATAGAAACTGGTGTCTTATACTTTTCATTGTGACATCTACACAGTAATAAATTATATTGTGGAATTGTGAGCTAAAATAAATCTTTTCTCCCTTAGCTTGCTTTTGTAATTGTATGTAATGAGAACAGGAATGAAAGAAGGACATAAACAATTGGTTGTAGAATTTTCTTTTTTATTTAATTTGGATCTTCAGAATTGCCTTTCTGTAAAGTAGTTTTATACTTTACTCCTTGAATCATTACGAAAATTATAGATTTACTTGAAAACTGACATAATTTACTATTGTAAAAAGATTTTAGATTTTACTAAACTTAATACTTTAGCAACCATGAAGGTTGGCTGAGAAACAAGTGATGTCATTGGCCATAGTATAGACTCCAATGGCTCTGTTGGTAGTGATCTGGCCCAGTGGCTTTGAGTCTAACCTTGAAAATCCTCTGCATACAATTTAGAAAACTTAGTCATCAGGGAGTGCTATCATTTGCATAATTGTCCTCTTCAAGAGAGTTCCATCTCTCTCAATGTCCCTTTAATTATGACAGCAATACCATGGAAAATTAGATTTTCTCCTTATAGTTTTATTAACCACATCCACAGATTATTCCTTTCCCGTTTAAAATTCAAATGTGTTACTCTGTCATCTCAGTTATTTAGATCACCTATCTCAACATCAATTAGTTTTGTTGTGCAACTTTACTAATTCTGTAGCCCAAAATGAAAAAGATAAAATTCTGGTAGCCTAAAATCAATTCCTCAATTGGCTATTGAGTTTATTCTCATGCTGAACTAAATATCAAGGTAGACTGAGATTTTCTGGAAAGTGAGAGTTGGTATATGGTATATGAATTTTTATAAGTTAATGGCAGTTTGGAGATTAATATATATTTTATATTGAGAAATGACACAAAAGAGCCTATTTTAAAAGGACATTAAAATGGTTCTAAAGTACATTGACTGAAAATAAATCTTGTCAGTGTCTTTAATTTTAACACTAACTGTTCATGTCCTTTCTTGGTATTTTTTTTTTAAGTAATATTTAAAGTTACTATGTTCTATTTGTTAAATGCCAAAATTATTCTTATTAAATATCACTTCAATAAAAACAAACAAAAAAACAAGACATTTATTTTTAACCTTTACATACAACAACAGTTTACTTGTGAGTGAGGTAAGCATTCAAATAACGACTCAGTTATGATTAATATATAAAGCTAATAAATAAAGACTAATAAAGTCTCTATACATTTCTTAAAATAAAGCTTCAAAGAGCTCCTCTGTTTGGAAAGAGACTGCATTTTATTAAACACTTATTTTGCCAAGGTGATGAATTTTGACAATGAATGTATCTATCTAGGTAGGGACCTTCTCAGAGTGTTTAACTTCCATTTGCTTCTATGGCTGTTCTCAGAGTATTTTCATGAATGATAAGTAACTATAATGTTGATTTATATTGATTTCCTGAAATCTACCTAGTATGTTATGGCACCAGAAAGTGATTTTATGCATGATTAAAACTTGTAATTGATTTCAGAAACAAAGAAAATGTTGGAGACTATGACTTCAGATTTAAAGGTTGACAAGTCTTGGTAGTAAAGAGTTTTTAAACAGCTCATATGTTAATATTCTGTTCCGGAAATTATATGAGACAAAACTCTTTCTGCTTTTGTACATATTTGGTTGTGTAATAAAAATATGTATCTGGAAAATAAAAAAGCAGGAGTTTCATACATTAATTTCTAATTCTATGTTAGGCTATCCTATCAGCTCATTAAACAATGTTCCTTTTTTAAAGTGATGGCAAATCAGTAACTGTTTTAAAGTATATTTTTTATGTAAAATCAAACCAATACTTCAAAATCCACCCCATTATAATCTGCATGCTCAAAACTATACCAAATATGGCCTCTTCTTTTCAACATAGTTCTCAATTCTATTTTAAGGATGAACTGATTAATGCTAAAAGAAACCAAAGCTAAAGCAGTGTGTAAGTTTTGATTAATGCAATTACATTAACAACATAAAAAATTTATTGTTCAGCATGTGAACACAGCATAGGGTATGTTTTATCATCAGAAAATTTCAGATAGTTGTATACTGCACAAATATCTACGACATATTTGCCATTGACTTTGGAAAGTAAAGTAGGTGTAACCTAATTAGGGTGGCTGAGACAGCCTACACATGTTCCACTACTTTATTTGACACAACAGGCTATGAAGATGCCCAAAGTTTAATATGAATTTTTAACTAGCATACACTTGCAAAGGCTTGAGAAACTAAATCTCAGTGTATTAAAATAAGAATCTTCAGATATTCTTAAAATAACTTGTTAGGCAAGAGAATATCTCATAAACTTAAGATAATATATATTGTACACAAAGTATGCCATATAATTTATGTCTACATATATTAGCTATGGATGTTTCTGATTTTGAATATAAAATATAGGACTTGGGGATCATAAATTCAAGAGAATAATAATTTAAATTGTTGGCATGCATAGACAATACCTTGGGTATGATAGATAAAACAATTAGAGTAAAATGTAGCTGGGCATATATTATATATTAAAATATATATTTGGATATGCAGTCATTTTAATGCCAAAGAGAGAAATAATACACAAAAGTTTTTAAAATATATACTAGGTCATTATATTCATAGAATAAAAATTATTTAACTATAATTAGACATATTCAAATATTTTATAGCATTTAAATTTAAATACACCCTATTATGATGATTTACCCTATTTACACATGAATTGTCTCATGTTTTAACTATAGGCGCTGTTATAGGCTGAATTATATACCCTCACAAACTGATTATTGAAGTCCCATATCCAATTAACTCAGAGTATAATTATATATGAATATGAATACATGACTTTTAAAGTGTAAGCTTCTCTGTCTTTTGACTAAGATCAAGTGTTTAAAGAGTAAAGGTTAAAAAAAAAAAACACTCTAAATATGGTCCCTGTGATGGTTTGAATGAGATGTTCCTTACTGTCTTTGGCATTTGAAACTTGATCAACAACTGGTGCTGGCCTTTGAGAGGTTTAGGAGATGTAGCCTTCTGGGTGATTGGCAATGCTGAGGAGAACTTAAAGACTGAATCACCTCTGTTTTCTTCCATCTACTCTGAACTTTCACTCAATTTCTTGCTCCAGTCACCATGCCTGTCTCTTCCCTACTAAGAAGGACTCTGATCACTCTATAATAATAAGCCAAATAAACGCTTTTTCTGTGCATTGTCTTGATCATTGTAACTATCACAGGAATAAAAACTAACATAGACTGATATAATATCATAAGTTCCTTGGAACAAGTATGATTTGAACACACAAAATAACATTAGACAAGTTTTTAAGGCCTAGAGAAATAACTCAGCAATTAAAGGCTAGGCTAACAAACAAGAGTATAAGAAATGTTTCTAAACTGAAAAATAGACCATGAGGTGACATAGAAAATGTATTTATTTACATGCCTGATGAGAAACCAAACATATTCATATATCGATTTGAATTTCCAGTCATAGATGCTGAAGTAAATAAACTCTTTGGTATTATATAATATAGAATTTGTATCAATTTATAATAATATTTTGTTGTAATAAAGCCTTTTAATAGAAATAAATCACCAATAGATTTTAAGATCATGGCTAATGTGTAGTACTAATATTTGTTCATAAATCATGCACATAAATTCCGTACAAGACCCCTTAACAGAACACATAATGCACATGAAAAATGATGATCTTTGTATCCATAAGATAATTATCACAATCTCAATTTCTTTTGTGCTGCGGAATTACAACTTGGAAATCCATTTCCTTTCCATACCTCTGAATCCTACCTCTCATGAAGAAACTAACCAACTCCAGAAAAAGAATATTAAGGACTCTGTATATTGCATATACCCTATATTTCCCTGTATTCTTATGTTTTATGTGAAATATGCAGTTCACAATAATTGATTTTATCTGATTTCTTGCCTTCCCATAGCCCAGAATGGAAGGTGATTAATACAGCTTACACAGAGTTTTTCATTACTTATCAACAGCCTTGTGGTTTCTGAAGCATTTGCCTTTTTTTATAAACTAATTAAAAGGCTCGATAGATATTCTGTCCCACCATAGAGATACACATGTCTCTAAAATCAATTTCAAATTTAGCAGATTCTCAGACACATCAATAAGCATTACCACAGATATTCTTGTCCTAGAGTAAAAGACAGAGTGGTAGCCTACACCTACCGTCATGATGTTTTAGAGATAATTTGAACTAACATCTATAAATTTGTAATAGTTATACATGTAAATAGATTTACGTGTGTTTTTTCCGGTGCATGTAACAAATTAATACTTTATTTTACCTAAATAATTAAATTTAAAATTAGAATTTTTATCAAAAGTAACAAAATTTTAATAATAAATCTAAGTTCAAGCAGCTAATGTCACACTCTGACATATATTGTGATACAATATGTATCTGAAAATTGCTCAAAGTGAATTTTAAACTCATGTATTAGAAG
Organism: Micromys minutus; assembly: GCF_963924665.1. Classification (NCBI taxonomy): domain Eukaryota; kingdom Metazoa; phylum Chordata; class Mammalia; order Rodentia; family Muridae; genus Micromys; species Micromys minutus. The sequence continues at coordinate 18,988,960 of NC_137974.1, forward strand.
GAACCAATATGAGAAATAAATATATTATCTTGGCTTAACCATTCCACATCTGAAGTGTATTTCAAAATATAAATGTATAAATCACAAGACAAACATTTTTCTCAATTTAGAATATAACATAAGGGTAATAGAGTAAATATTTTTGAGAGTCTTCAAAAAATGTTAGAAGATCATGAGGTGTCATAGAATGGTGCATGAAATACAATGCCTGTTCCAAAACTGGAATAAAACATTGTTAGAAAAACCACATGTCTATAGAAACCACTCACACACCCATACACACACACACACTCCACATGAACAGAAAAAGGAAAACACACAATGAAAAGCATACAGGTGTAAATACTTGGAGAGGTACAAAACTGGCATTATTTATCTGTCATTTGAAATACTCTCCTAATATTGTGTCTGAAAATAGTGTCCTGAACATATGGATGTGAAAATACTGAACTTTCCCTTTGTACTTCCTATATTTTAAACCATCCTGACACAGATAAATCGTTCTGGAAATTTGTTTGTTTCGTGTCTTTTGATTCCCATTTGCTAAGATAAAGATATTTGGTAGTCCATAAAAAGGCCCAAAATAGCAGCCATTCTTCTGTTCCTGGAGTAAACCATCCATGTCCCTAGGTCATCAGCTTATAACAATGCCAAATGATTATAGACTTTGAAACACAGGATCATTGGACCTGTCAGTAAATGCTTGGGAAGGTGTCAGAGACTTCCAAGCAAGAGATGTGAAATAATTTTGGTTGTGTCAGATGCATATTTGTATAGATATGGGTGTGGAGAAGCTAGAAGAGAACCTTGGCTGTTGTCGTTCACAGTAGTCTTAGGTAGATTCTATCTCTGGATTAGAGAGTACCCATGGGTGAGGGTGGCTTCTCAGCAAGCCTCACGAATGGGCTGTCTGGAATTCCACTACTGAAAACAGTCATCCTTTCGACACCCTGCTGTCTTCTATGTGGGCTCCTTTGATTAAACTCTGGTCCTCTGAGACATCTTATAATAGTAAATATTATGTGTGTGTATGTACATATCTATATATGCATATATATATATATATTCAAATATCAGCACACTAAAGTAAATATACTCTAAAATGTGTTTATGTAAATATAAAGACAGAGTTAAATGTTATTATGCATTAAAAAATTTTGATAAGATACAGCAAGCATACATTTTCCCACTCCATTATTACACATAACACACTAAGAAATATAGATGCTTAAAAAGTGTACTCTGCTCACTACGTTATTCTCATAAGGTAAATTCAGACAGCATTTTGACTGAAAGAAAATATGGCTTCTGGTCTCTGCTGGATCCACTGGCAAATTGACTTTCATAAATCTGACACCTCAAATTTATATTACTTCTGGCATTTACTGACTATTTCCCGAACTCCAGGAATAAAATCAGATTGCTGGTAAATATCTCAGAGCAAAAGTTTTGGATTCTTTCTCCTTTTTAAAGAAAATCTCCTGTACATTTGCACATACACCTATAAAAATAATCATAAATTCTAGAGTCAGACTGTCTGCATCAAACATAGTCTGCATCAAAAATTAGCTATAAGATTTAAAAAAATTATTCATATTTCTTAACTTGAAAAGAGACACAAATTATCAAACTCGTAAGGAAGTTGAAATGGTTAATTAGGTAATTTTAATTCTTGCAATTAGAACAATCCTGGTATATGGTAGGGACCAAATGTAAGTATCGATAATAATGATGGTGAGGATGATCTTTTTTTCTTTTAAAGCATTTTAAGTGACATGTGTAAAGTGACTCACAAACATCAGAAAAGCTCTATCATTCAAACCCCAATGTGCAATTTATTTCTTGAATATGATCCAACGATGATTCTAAGGCAAACAGGGAGAACGCTATCTCCAGTGTGACCAGCGTACTATGTTTTATTCAACAACTGCTAAATTACTCCTGGTCAGGAGGTTTCCTTATTTTACTTGAGCAGTCTGCAAGCAGGAGTCCGCAGGTTCCAAAGCCATGGTACAATGCTAATGATTCCTTCCTGGTGAATTAATAAGATTAAAATGTTTGTGATTTCGGCAGCTGTGAGGAGCAGTGGGAGAGTTTCCACCAACACACTGCAGCCCAGTGCCCCTCCATCCCTGTGTTTAGATAGAACAAGGATGTTAATGGACTATTCAGACTATGCAAAACTTAAATTAATAACAATTATTTCCGCGAAAACAGCCATAGACCAACCTCCCCTTTTATAAGGGAATTGGTATATGTATATATTTTTAATGTAAGTATGAAAAAGTAATTTGTTTTGCACATAAAGTAGAATTTGAGTTTTATAGTATGTGAATGGCTAGTAGTTAGCTGTCTGATTAATTATCACAGTAAGAAATGATTAGTTTTTGCCAACATGATGAATATTTGTACCTTGATTGAATCCTTTATTACCAGCTTGTACCCTTTCCCTGCTTCCCAGTAGCCTCCTGTGTAGTATGTAAATATTTCTTCTAACTGGATTTAGCGTTCTTCCCAGAAATTAAACCAGACAATTAATTTCTAATTATTTCCTCTAAACACATTGATAAAATTGTTATCAATTAAAAGTTTTTCTTCATTCTATCTCCATACTTAGCATTGTCTGTCTGTGATCACATCTCATTTTATTTACCTTTTTTCTTTTTTACAGCTTTAGATTAATTTTTTTAAAAAACCCAGATTTCTGGGTTTTTAAGTGTTAACACCTTTACTTGTTAAGATTATAATATAATTACATTATTCATATTATCTAACATCTAAAAAATGATGATTCAGTAAAAATAAGAAGACATATCATGAAAGAAAGTATATTTTAACTAAGATGAACTGTAGGAATACCAGTTTACTGCATTGGTCAGGCGCTGGCAGAGCCTCTCATGTGACACCAAGACCAGGCTCCTGTCAGCAAGTGCTTCTTAGCATAAGCATTAGTGTCAGGGTTTGGTGTCTGCAAATGGGTGGGATCATAGATGGCCTTTCCTTCAGTTTCTGTTACACTTTTTGCTCCTGCATTTCTTTTATACAGAAGCATTTATTACTTAATAGTTCTGATATGGGTGGGTGGCCCTATCCCTCAACCAGAGGCCATGTCTAACCTCTGGATAAGTCTCTACAGGTTTTCCTCCCCTTTGTTTGAGTATTTCAGCTAATGTCATCCCTGTTGGGTCCTTGGAGCTTCTTGCTTTCCTAGAATCTTGGACTTTCTAGTAAGCTAACAGGGTTTGCAACATCATAGGAAGAAATCAACCAACCAGAGCACTCCGGACCCTCCAGAGTTTCCAGGGACTAAATGGCCAACTAAACTGTACACAAAGAGGGATCCATGGCTCCTGCTGCATATGTAGATGCCTTATCTGGCATCAGAGGTTGGGGAAGCCCTTGGTTCTGTGGAGGCTGGTTGCCCCACTGTAAGAGAACACTAGGGTAGTGATGTGGATGTAGGTAGTTGAAGCTTCTTCATAGAAACAGGAGGAAGAGGACATGGGAGAGGGTGTTTGTGGAGGTGAAACTGGGAGTTGGGATAACATTTGAAATGTAAATAAATAAGATATCTAATACAAAATAAAACATAAAAAAAATCCTAATTTTGAGAACAGCCATGAAAAATTCTCAAGAGTTCTTTGATTTTAAATTGAAAATTTTTGGTGCAAGAGTGTAAACAAAACAAGCAAGGGACAATATATCAAATCAATAGTATTTTGATGGAAATTGAAGGACACCTGTTGCAGTGCATCATCAGACAGACATGGTGGGAAATGTCATGAAGACATTAGTACAGAAATCAGGAAGCCCAAGAGGAGAAGGGTTAATGTCATTTAAATAAACTATCTCCAAAAGCTAAACACCTTTTAAAAATTAATTATTTTTTTCACTTTTTAGTAAAGGAATATACTATGCATTGGGTTCTCTGTTAAAATTTGACTTCAGATCATCACTTTGAGCATGTGGATTGTTTTCTAAAAGTATTGCTTAGAAAAGGCTCGTGTTATAGGTGAGTATTTGAAAATTGTAAAAATTCCTGACCTCTCATGATGTGAAATGTAGGACTTAACTGCTATATATCGCAAGGTAAAATTTTATTTATACACTTTAAATATTAACACATGTTTTGAATACATGCTGTACTTTTAACTTTTAAATGTGGAGTTTTAATTGTGGCTTTTTGGCATGTTTATTCTTAGAGACAATACACTATAGGAAAATGTATGTGTTAAAACAATTTGTGAAAGAATATGTTAAATTGACAATGATTTTTTGCCAAATAAATTGAGAATGTAATTGTTGTGCAGTGTTTTCTCCAGTGTATATGCATATATGTGTGTGTCCACATAAGTGCATATAATCTATATTCATATATATGTATGTGTACTCCAGTGTATAGGAATATGTGTGTGACTCCTAAAATAAAACATCTTATTTTACATTAATGTAAAATTGAAATGTATTTAAATATATATGTAAAATCACACATATATTTATATAATTTACACATTATTATTGAGGCCTTAAGCTTTCTGCTCCTTAAGAAGAAGATAGTTTCTAACTGTAGTGTCTAACCTCTAAACTTGCATTGTCAGACCTTGTTCATTATGCAGTAATTAGAAAGAGCCCATTAGCACAAATGTTGTGAACTTTTCTCTGTAGTTCGGAGTACAGGGTGGTATAACCAATTAAAACAAAGGCATTTAAGGCGGTAAAACACACACACACACACATACACACACACACACACACACACACACACACACACATTAAAGCCAGTTCATTAAACCTTCATATTTTTGTTTAATAATATTAAAATGCGCATTCAAGCAGAAAAATGTGAATGGAAAATATATCAGAAAGCATACTACAAAAGTGAAAGATTTGGATAACACAGAAATTACACAAATAGCTGTTAAGAACTATAGAAACCCAAACCAATTATAATTCATTGTTATAAGCATATGTTTTTAAGATATATCTTTTGGGAAATTTTAATGAGGAGGTTTTCTTTTAATACTTGCAATATTAAGAAAATTTCACCGCATATGTAGCAGAGAATGGCATTGTCTGGCATCCATAGGAGGGGAAGCCCTAAATCCTCTAAATGCTCAGTTCCCCAGTGTAGGGGGAATGCCAGATCAAGGAGGTAGAAGTGGGTGGGAGGGAAGGGAAGCACCCTCATAGAAGCAGGGAGAGGAGGGGTCAGAGTGGGATGGGGGGCAGGAAAAGGGATAACATTTGAAATGTAAATACATGAAATATTCAATTAAAAAAATGGCCAAAAAAAGTAAATTAAGCCAGTCTCAGGAAGGGGAGAAAAATTTCAAAACTAGGACTCATGAAAAAAAGTGCAAATGATTTTAAACATTCACATTAGAAAAGAAAGGTTCCAAATTATTTTTATTCAGAATTTCCATAGCATTCAACAATCACTAAGAATTTCTTCTAGATCTACAGAGACTGTCTCACCTGGAGAACCATCCCATATGCAGTGACCAAACCCAAGCACTATTGATGATGCCAAGAAGTTTTTACTCGAAGGAAACAAATATGGATGTCTCCTCAGACAGTCCTCAGTCATACAGATACAGAGGAGGATGCTTGCAGCTAAACATCAGACTGAACACGGGGACCCCAATGAAAGAGCAAGAGAAATGACTGAAAGAGCTGAAAGGTTTGCAACCTCATGGGAAGAACAACATCACCAACCAGTCAAGGCACTGAGGTGGAGAGGGTGGTTGGGAGAGGGAGCACCTTCATGGAAGCAAGTTGAGGGGGAGAAAGGAGGGGAGGGGAGGAGGGTATAATATTTGAAATGGAAATACAGTGAATATCTAATAAAATTGAAAGAAAAGGAAAAAAAAGAAAAAAAAACAGAATTTCTTCTAGAATAAGCCAAGTGTTACCAAATTCGTTTTATCTTCTGATCTTATTTACCTTCAGAAATATATATGTGCCTCTATATACTCAGACAGGTATAGGCTGTGCAAAATTGCTGCTCCCTGAAAGTTGTCCCTATGCTCAGTAAATGGATTGATTCAATGGTAAATGTGTCTAATTATTGGTGAGATTGTATACCTACTTGTAGTCATCACTATAAAAAAACAGTAACTATAAAAATATAAAATGAAGCACTTGGATGCATTGCTGACTCTTTTACAATATGAGGTCTTTCAGTGTCTATTCGTGCATCTCATAGTAAATCCATGTGGATACAGAGACACAACATTATTTCTGAAATGTATATGGTGACCTTTCCAAGTCAAAATTCCACCAGTGTTCTTGAAAGTAACCTCATAGCTACGAGATAATCAAATTAACTTGCCCTGTGCAAGGAGCTGCTCAGGGGAACTGGAATGTTTATCATCTAAAACTTGGTGAGAGAGAAAAAGGGAACTTGGAGGAAGGAAAAAATTATGTTATAACCCTAAAAAGATAAGATTTTAAAATGTGCTATTATGTGCCATATTACCATGTAATTACATTTTTTTATTCTAAGATTAATTACTAAAGTATTGTAAGCTGTTTCAGTGCATGAGGACATTTGTATAGTGCCTAAAGGACATAATTGTATGAGGCAGGATGTGTTTGATCAGGATTCAGTTGAATCCTAAGCACTTATCCTAAGGCTGTGGGAAGGCTTTATTTTATCCAATTTCTACTAGTCACTCAGAAATAGGATTTTAAATTTCAACTAACATATTTCAAAGCAAAAATGTACGTATCAAAATAGGTTGTGTCTGTACTACACGACATACTCTGTAATAGCTACTGTCCTGTTGCTGTGATAAAACATGCTGACCATGACAACATGTAAAAGAATAACAATATCAAGCAAGCACAAGCAGAACCTCCAAAGATTCCAGGGACTAAACAGCCAACCAAGGAGCACACGTGGATGAACCTATGGCTCCAGACACATACATAGCAGAGCATAGCCTTGGCAGACATCAGTGTGAGAAGAAGCCCTTGGTCCTGTCAAGGCTTGATGCCCCAGTGTAGGAAGATGCCAGTGTGAGAAGGCAAGAGTGGGTGGTTGGGTGAAGGAGCATCCTCATAGAAACAGGGGGAGTAGGGATGGAATAGAAGATTTCCTGAGGGGAATCTGAGACAGGGGAAAACATTTGGAATTTAAATTAATAAAATATCCTATTTTTTAAAGGAATCCAGTGGGGGGGCAGAATTCAGTTTGGGGTAACAGTTTCAGAAGGTTTTGAACATGATGTCAGAACTATGCCTTCTGGCAGGAACAGGTAAGAGCAAGAAAGAAACAGAGAGAAGAGAAAAGATAGAGAAAGACAAAAAAGGAGGAAGAGAGGAAGGGAGGGAGAGAGGAAGAGAGGAAAGAGAGAGAGAGAGAGAGAGAGAGAGAGAGAGAGAGAGAGAGAGAGAGAGAGAGAGAGAGAGAGAGAGAGAGAGAGAGAGAGATTATGGGAATTTGTAGACTCATTGGATACTTCACACCCAAAGTGTTCTACCAACTGGGGACCAATAATTCTAATAAATGAGCCTATAGGCCTCATTTTCGTTCATACCATCCTCGGTTCTTACCTCTCATGACACTTGATCTTAGTTTTCCAACACATCCACTTGCTTAAGCTCAGCTTTCAGAAAGAGAGCGAGCTAGAATTTTAAGTGAGAAAAAAAACCACAATTGGCCCAATTCTTAGGTTTGACTCATTTCAGAGGTGAATCCTAACTAATATTCATAACAGGAAAGTTCCCTGAAGAGTTTTCTAGAACAATGTATCTGTACAATGCAAATATACAATCTCACCATCTACATTATTGTCTGCATTCTGACCTTCACACAGAAAATACACAAATGCTGTCTCCTAGGTGCTGGAATATATTTGTTCTGAAGCATGGGTATCAGCAAACCCTAGACAAAGGAGAATGGTGTCATTGTAATTGAAATTGAATGACAGATATTGAACGGAACAGGCTCATTTTTAAATGTGTTAATTAACCCAACCATAAAGCAGCATATCACACAGACAAAACAAATGCACTCAGGTAACAAATGTGGAACGGCAATTTTACAAAAGTGTTTTATCACGAGTAATAACCACTTGAACCACTGGCAAACTTGATCCTATCTTTATTTTGAAATGATGATTCTTAGCAGTGTGAAAGCTTAATTAGAAGAAGAACAGAAAGAGCCCCGAGAGTACTACAGTGGTGCGAGGAAGAGATAATGTTTTCATGAAATGTAGAAAGGGTGCTAGAAATGAGAAGAGGTTTTATGAAGTATTTAAGAATCACATACACAATCATGATTCCTGCCAGAATGGAGAAGTTGTGCAAAGTGAAGAAATTTGAGCAACTTTTCAGACAAATCTGGCAAATCTCATTCTGGGTGAAATTAATGATTATGGCCATACGATGTGTGGGGACCGGGGAAACACCGAGCCCTAAGTACAACTCCTAAGACTTTCTTGCATGTCAATTGCAGGGCATTAAAACAAGCGCAGAGCCCTACTGTGTAGAGATCCCCACGAAATTGACTGGTCCCTATGTGAGGGGAAACAATTCCTCAGATTAGTTCACTCTTCTGCTGGGGCAAAGAGAGACAAGGAAAACCCATGTTGATAAGTGTTAATCACCTAAAAATTTAAGCAAAACTCCTATTGGACAAAGTAAGATAACTAAGAAATGAGTCTCTTTTGGGATTGTGTGTGATTCTTCTACCCATGGTTGTTGCACCTTTGATAACAAGCTTTGCCTCTACCCAGTAATGATAATCAGAACTCCCTTCCTACAGTCCCCTCTGATCTGTTAGAGAAGGCAAAGCCCTCACAGTTCCTTGAGTCCACCAGGTCTGAAATCATATTTTATTCCTTCTATCGTCTAAGGTTTGGATTCCTTGCTCAGTGGGGCCTTGGCAGAGGAAGTTCCTCATTCCATCTCTTCTGCATCTTGTCATTGAGGATGATGTGTCTGACACAGATTATACAAACACGGTGGAAAATTTGTTTCAACCTTGCAGAGAAGTTTGACATGTGTCAGCCCACCTGAGTCATAATTCTGTCTATTTCTTTTTCTGAGGCCAAAGGGAAAGTCAAAATACATTTACTTTTCATTAAAGGGTGGTCCCATTGCCATCTAGGGGAGTAAGACAGCCTTTGAAATACAGAGTCTGGCTGTTTATTTATGTGGGTGCAGGCAGCAGGGGCAGAGCTGAGGAGTATGTGAGACTTGGGCTATTGGAATCAAAGTGGATTTTTGTTGACATGAGGCCATAATTTTAGGAAACTGAAGTTAGGGAAGGAATGAAATATGGCACATCTACCCTGATCAAAGGGTCTATGGATGTGTTTAACATCTCTCTTAATTGTACAAAAATGATCCAAAATTAAATGTGAAATTTATGCTTGTCTAAAGCTGTGTCCTTTTTGTGACAATAGGAAGTAAGTGCACTCGACCCCAAAGAACCTATTTTAAAATAATAGTAAATGATATATTATATGGGGATAAATTAGAATGTCAAATGAAAGGCAAAATTGAACTCCTACAAGAATGAAACATCATAGCTACTTAAATCAACCCATTTAATTAACATATAAATGCATTGTGCTGCATTTTTTAATCTAAAAATAATTCTCCTAAAATAAACACAAAGAAGTTTAAAAACAAATATTCAGAATACATATGAAAAGGAAAAGGAGCATAGAGACACTCAGGAAACACTGGCAAATGGATGGCATAGCATTTCCATCCACATTAAACCAGTACTGAAATCTCTTGAGGTAAGATGATGTTTCATTTAAACAGTTGAATAATGTTCAGCATTTGTTTAAGATTTAGTGAGTACACATTCTGAGACATGGAGTATAAAAACACAGCGGCATTTTCACTCTATAAAACACTGGCTTATATCAAAAAGATAAATGTTGGACTCAGACATCTTCATCCGTTTTTTTTTTTTTTTCCATTGATCGCTTTGCTGGCCTTTCCCCTCTGCCTTTCAACATTCCTAGCCTCACTTCAGGGACTCGATCCTTATTTGGCATCTATATTTCATAGGATCATAGATGCCCTGCAAGTTCTGAAGCAGAGCAAATAGGCTGTAACTCGTCTAATATATTTTATTTTTATTTTATAGATACATGAAAGAGAAGAATATTTCGCCCTCCAGCTCCATTCTTTTTTCTTTTCTTTATGGACCTCCCAATGACTTCAAACAGATGATGTCTCTGGAAGAATTGACCAAAGTTTATAAGATAAAAAACTATGTTTTTTAATGTCAGGAGATAAAATAATAAAACATTATTTTTTTAAAGAGGTATAAACAATAACCAGCAAAACTAATAGCAATTTTGGACACCATCTATTGTTAGTATCTCATTGCCCTTAACTAAGAGAAAGAATTTCATGATCCTCTTGTACAGATAGCATCTGGTTCATATGAACCTTTCTTATGTTACTTTTCTCATTTCTCTGTAGAATGATATAGTACTTTCTCTGATGCAGAACACTGGCATCTTACTCATTTTAAAGATGTTCTCTTTCATCACTTTACTATGGACATGGTGTCTGAATTTTGCCTTGCGGCTCAGAGTCCTAAGTTCCCATTTGGAAGATGAAATATGGCAAGTGTGACGAACAATATTTCCTCCCAAGTTTATTTAACTAAGACTAAACAGCGTAAGCCCATTCATGGTTTGTTCACCACATTAGCCAGGTCAGTTCCAGCGGTGTTCTGACATCTCGTAGTCTGCGAGGTGTTCAGTCGTAGGTGAAGAGTACATGGGAATCAGAGTACTTGTGGTTTTGAGCAGATAGTTCTGAACCATGACAGTAAGTAGTAAAAAGTAAACAATGAAACCGTAAATAGTAAAAAGTGAGTAGAAAGCAGTTATTATGAAAAACCAATGAGCAATATAATGGGATCCTAGAAGGAAGACAACGAAGAGCACATAAGCTTTAGAAACATTCAAGCACAAAGTGCTCAAAGAAAGCTTTTGTGAGTATGAAGTAGCAGATGCTAATCTTAATTATCCTCAGTCTGACAGAAGCGAATGGCAGGAGTAGAGGGACAGGGAAAGAACCAGTAAATAGTGAAGATTCGACAGTGCCTAAATCTGCCAACCAAGAGTAATACAAGTGTTGAGCATTTCTAACTTTATCGTAAAAATTCTCTGATATAATGTAGAGAAACTTTATGTTTTTATTTAATATCTATAACTTTACTGTTTTCTATTAATTTTGAGTTGGCTTCCTAGCATCCATCCAGAGAGGCTCAGAACTTTCTGTAGCTCCAGCTCCAGGGCTAAACCTCCTGCTGCTGGTCTTAGCCAGCATCCACACATACATCCACACATAAGCACAAACACACACACACACACACACACACACACACACACACACACACACAGATATATATATATATATATATATACCTAAACACAAATAAGTTGAATAAAGAGATACAAATTGCTGAAAAAAGAGAAGCTTTTCTTTTTCTAATTCTACTCATCTATTGAAACAAATCTTAGTCTAAGAAAATTTGAATACACTTTTTCTTATATATACATTCTTTGAAAACTTTAGTAGTTACTCCATATAAATGTATTAAACCTTTTGACACTTGCATCCAATTAAAAGTGTCTAGTTGAGAGAAGACAATGATAGGAGATGTATGGTGATCAGAGCAGCGCGTTACTTTCTACATTTCTAACCTACATCTAACCTGTATCATCTGTGTTTTATCGTTCTGATATAATCTCTTTGTTTAAAGATAAAATGTATAGAAGAGTAAGTGTTGTATATAGTGTATGCAAACTCAAAAGTACTGAATTCTCACAGGTAAATAATAGCATAAGTTTGCTTAATAATGTAAAAAAGGACAAAGATCATTTTGCTTAAGAATAAACTAATCCATACAAAGAGTGTCAGGGAAGTACACGCAGCAAGTAAATGTTCCAAACACAGATTTGGTTGTATTCATAAGATTGACGCTACATTCTCTTTGAAAATTGCACTGAGTATCAAGGACATTAACATTATCATTGTCTCTAATTTTCTGCAAGACAATGTTGCCCTTTAGACTTTACGCCTTATATTGTAGAAATTATGTGTTTATGTGGCTCCTTAAGAGCCACGAAAGAAGTAAACAACCCATCGGTGTCAACAAACATTTTCTAATAAAACTAAGAAAATATCAGGTTATAATTAATTTGTAAGTTCTATTTTAATTCTTAGTCTTTAAATATTTAAATCTGTGTCATTATAGGCAATAAAACAATTAATTTTATAGCATTGGAAATATATATTAAAATGGTAGTAATTGAAAAGTTGAGAGAGTTTATACTAAACACCATATTGTCTAAGATTAAAATCTAATATAAATATAAGTCTTACATAAAACGTATGGAATAAAATATTAATGCATCCCTGGAAACAGGAAAATCTGATTATTAGATATAAAAATTACCCAAAGGAAATTATTCAATAGTTGACATATGCACCTAACAGAACGGGTGTAAGTCATGCTTTATTAATAAATGGTAACAGAATGGGTGTAAGTTGTGCTGTATTAATAAATGATAAGAAGTCTTAGTAGCAGGGTGACGTCATCAACATTTACTACAGTTAAAGCCAAATCATCAAATCTAGTCCCTCCTTCCTTTTCCAAGAATTCTTAATCAAAGATTACCAAGGTCATGACTTTTGATAGTATGTTTGGGTAATTCAAAACATTTAAAATATAAAATTGAATAATCATGTATTGGATTTTCTATGCTATTGTTTTATAAAGTAAAAGATAGGAAAGATTTTTTAAAACATCTATAGAGATTGATTTCATCTCACTAATTCACATGTGTGTTTCTAAAAAGGAAACTTTTGATGCTTATCATGATGCAATTTCATGGAAAAGCTGTGCTTTAAATAAAGTTGAGGCAAATTAAAATAATGAAATTCCTAGGAAAATGGATGCATCTAGAGAATATCATCCTGAGTGAGATAACCCAGTCACAAAAGAACAGACATAATATGCAGCCACTGATAGTGGAATACTAACCCAAGAAAGCTATGAACACCCCAGAAACAACTCACAGGCCATATGAAGCTCAAAAAAAAAAAAAAACAAAAAACAAAAAACAAAACAACAACAACAAAAAAAAAAGTCAAAGCCTCAGTCCTTCATAGAAAAAAAAGTGTATAGCACCCTCTCAGAGTGTGGTACACCTGGACCTTAAATCATTAATAATTGAAAGCTAAGAATATAGCCTTGTGGAAATTTTTGGTATTTAAAAATCATTATTTATTTAAAAATTTTAAAAAATTATTATTTAAAAACCAAGAAAACTCTGACTGTTATCGTGTTACGGTCTGTTCTACATGTACTTTATGCTCATGGTAACTAGTAAGATTTCAATGCATACTATCAAACCTCTAAAAGAATTAAGTACTGACAAAAACATATTCATATAGTGTTATGCCAAAATGCCTTTAAAAATCTGTACATGTATCTCTCTCTCTCTCTTTTCAAAAATAAAGTTGAAAGAGGGAAAAAAAATCAAACTGGCTTGACAACAAGAAAGTTGTGACTCAGTAAATGAATTATGTGACTTAGTTTATTTAGGTCAAAGCCATTAACTTTCTCATTACATATTTCTATATAGGTTATGGCAGATGTTCCAATGTCAGACATTGAAACACTCATAGATCATTACTTTATACCTCTACAAAACTATAGGTCAAATATTTAAACAAAGTGACAGAAATTTTGTTAACACATTTTTAAAAGATTTCTTCACTCCTTTTTTAATGTGTATTGTGTTTTTCTCCATGAATGTGTGTACACCATTTACTTCCTTGGTGCTCCAGATGTATAAAGAGCAAGTTAGATTCTCTGAAACTGGAGTTACAGCTATTTTAAGCCACAATGTCAGAGTTGAAAGCGAAACCCAGATCATCCATGAAAGTAGACAGTGCTAATACACTTGAATACATTTTAATACAATACAGTGCTAATACATTTTAATTTGTTTAAAATGCCTGGTTTTCAAGAATAAAGGCCAATGCATTGTAAGAAGGATAACTATCATGATTCTACACACTAACAGGTAAGCAAGTGACATGAAGTTAGTAGTCAAGTACAGGCACCCACCTCTGCATTCCCAGCAGAGAACAAAACCAACATGCGTATGAATATAAAGAATGCCAAGACTCATATTATAGTTTGTTCTAAGCTAATGATACTCTATTTAGACATTCCTTGGACTATGGGGACTGTAACTTAGTATGTAGATTCATGGTTTTATTATTGTGTAACATGTGATACTTTAAGATTAATATAGTTAGAAGATTAGAAAGAGTACATGCTTTTGGAAGTGGTATCATGTTCCAAGGGTCATTGGCTTGGCATTCTTGTTGTATCCTGTCTAACATAAGGTGAGCCAATATGTTCTTACACATGCTGCCCACTGTGATGCAATGCTTCACCACGTATAGGAGCCAAGTGACTGTGGATTTAAAGTCCTGAAACCATGAGCCACCATCAAGTTTCCTCTCTTAAACTGTTTATATCAGAAACTTTGTCACATCAGTGACAAGGTAACAAAGACCTTGTAGTTTTGGAGCAAGCAAAGAAGTAGCCAACAATGCCAAAGATGCACTTACAGTTTTGCCCTATTTTAGTAGATATTCACATTAAATTTTGCAGAATTTAGAAACACTATATTTGGCAGAAGTTTGAGGTCATTCTGATAAACATGGAAGATTCCAGTCCTGTCAGGGTTAAATAGCAAGGACTGTCTCTAATACTTCAACAACAACAGCGATAACAACAAGAATAAATAACAATGTTAAAAAAAGCACAGAATGACTGATACATGTATGTTTAAAATTTGTCATAGAAATCTAAAAAAAACATTAAAAATTTCAAGATTACTGGAGAAATATTTTTCCCAACAGCTACCTAGAGTATATTCATTCAACAAAAATTTGTGATAGAAAGCAATTTATTAAGGTAAAAATAATAATTTTTTTAAATTAAAACAATAGTTATTGTCAGTATGGATTTTATGTTTACTATTTATTGTTAAATAGTAATAAAAGACTGGTGCTAAGAATAATGCTAATAATTGGCATCATGTTCATCCTTACTAATTTTCTGCATGACATTACTATTTCAAAATTTTTTGTTCTCAACAGTGTGTCTAGTATTAAAAAAACAAACATGACAAATGCTCTCATTTCATACGTGGTATTTATCCATAGTACTAATCTCTAATCCTCTGTTTTACATTATATGTAATATAATTTATAATGTAATATAAATAATTTAAAATAAAGCATCTTTCATATAGGAAAGTAGTAGGGTAGTTTGAGCAAAAGTATTTAAAAAAACACATACACACACAGTTCAAAGCTCTTTCGGAGCCAATTTGTATGCTTCCCCTCACTTTCCCTCAGCTATGTTTTCCTGAAATAAATGGAATGATAGCTGCTCTAAAGAAGACTGTACAGAAGTTAAGTGCAATCATTTAGATGTATCACAGTGGGGAAGTTGGACTAAAGTGAAAATTCTATCCAGTAAATAGGATACCAAAGAAAGACACAAAACAGTGTAAGAATGTTAAGAGAGGAAAGGGTCAAGGAGGTTACAGTATAAAAGGGGAAGATAGGAGAGAAATGAAAACAGATGAGTTAACATAAACTGTGGTGGTTCTGAGTGATAGGAGACTCTGGGTCTGTGCACTAAGGAGTGTCACAACTGGACAGCAACGGTCTCAATTCTTGAGGGTGACAGTAATAAAGAGTCATTTGCCAGACATGATCTTGTCTAGGTAGGAGAAGTCATTGTCTAGAAATAAGAGGATAGCAAAATATCCCCTGGGGTTATTGGCTCACTAATAAAAGTTCTATTTCATTGATTCCAAACAAAATGAAAAGTTTAAGGGTAAAAATATAATCTGAGATCTAACTCTGAACATATGAAAGCATGAACCTCACAGATACTCTAATTTGGAATAGATGCAGACAATTCTGTTGTGGTTCAAACCATCACTGTATAGAAGTCTAAGTCTATAAAGTATCTGTAGTTTGAAAAGAATAAAAATTAAAATAAGAAGAAACTAAGGGGCATAGAGAATAAAAGAGAAAAAGAAGGAAAGAGGGAGAGAAAATGCTAAAATTATACCACTGGTCATAAAAAAAAGGTTTTTAGATCTAGTGACAACTAACTCTTGTGTAAACAATCAGTTGGCAGACTGAGTCAGGCATCCACAGTTCAAAATGGATGGGGCTTTGTACATAAACAACTACCCAAGTATTAAAATATTAGTTGGGATCTTGGTCTCTGGAGTAATATATGTAACATCTGAAATCAACTAATGTAATGTGGTATTATGGGACCATGTGATGTAATTTTTCTGGAAGGTTTAGAACTTTGAATAATGTCATTTAAAGCTATAACAGGATCCTACTAACATCATCAACAACAACAACAAAAAATAAAAAACTGGAGTAACTTTACAGTCAACCAAGTAAATCTTCTGACAGCTGATTAATGATTTGAATGTAAGCATTTAAACCTCAATAAGAAGATTGGCAAATAATAAGACAGAAAAATATTTCTGAGTGAAAACTGTTATTAACTTCCAGAGGGGTTAACTGACATAGCACAGAGGAAAAGGAGCAATCAAAACATAGTGCTAGTTACATCCTGGACCTTTCAGAGACATGCTCATCTTCTCCTATAAGAATAAAAGATAACTCTTTTATTAAAAATGAAGGTGCTTTATGCGTCAGAGATTGTGTAGCCTAATTGCATTAAGCAAATTCCTTACTCACCATACAATACCCTGATAACTTATTCTTCATACAATTTTTCATGTAAAAACAGAAGGAAAGACTATCTGAACAGTGTTTGATTTATTGTTTATTCAGGCTTCTACTTTCATTAAATGTTTATCTCTAGGGTCTAGTGTTTATATTCACATTTTATGGGATAATGTCATCTAAAGTATAAAACTGACTTGCACTCACAACACTTTTAGCCTATTTCTTTGAGACCTCTACTCAAACTGAATAACAGTTGCTCAGGAAGTTATAGAGAACAGCTTTACAGCGAAAGGTCACATGCTCAGCAATTTCTTTCCACTAATCCTCACTAAGGTTTGAGATTGAGGACATATTGAATTATGCTGAACTCTGTTCAGTATACCTTCTTTATTTTCTCTGTGGTGCTAAAAGCATGTCATAATAGTCATTCTTGTCCACTGAGATATAGAACCCTCCCACCAGCAAAGATTAAGAATAATCCTTTGAGTTTATTGTCTCCTCACTTTTCCTTCCATAAACATTTGAGGAAAGCCCTGTAAATATCCCAAGCAGTTTGCAAACAGTTGGAACCACTGAAGAAATTCCAGGGGCTGAGTCCAGTTTACTCAAGACTAGTACAGGGAACAGATTTCATAAGTTGTAGGGATAACATGTGATTCTTGCTCTGAGACAAGAACTAACAGTTTCCTGAGTTAAATCTCAGTTTATTATGTTTGCTAATGTGTAAGAAAAGTCTCTACCTCGATTGTTAATAACCACAGGATGGTTTTTATGCTGCAGTTTTGTCTCCTTCAATATTATTTGACATCCTGTGACTAAATGGATCATTAAATATGCAAATTTTTCCCATGATAATAGTACAATATTATATACTAGTAGACCTAAGAAGCAGGGAAGACATGAAACTAATTGTATATATCATTTGGTTGACCATATTTTCCAGATGATACAACATCTATTGAGGTAATTTATCTCCTATAAAGCCCAACTTTCTAAATACCTGCAATAGCGATCAATTTAAAAAAGAAATCACTGACTCCCACCCTCTGCAGCCACATGGACCTCTTGACATGGGAACCACACGTACACCAACTGTGACAAAGGGGATCTTCTGGCAGAGCTGTACAAATTCCGAAGTAAACAAGAATGTCCTATTTTCACATAAGACAATAGTTGCGAACAGTTGTGAAGGCTGGCTGCAGAACCAGCTTGAAATTTCAGCCTCCGGTTTCAAAGTGTTTTCTCCAGGAACCCTAAAAATAACTCACAATTTTACCAACTTTTTAAACACAAATATACCGAAGAGCATTAGCTAAAAATCAGTTTATCCTTGGTGCTTTATCTGTGGCCAATAGGAGGCAGAGCAGGCAAAATTTCACCATGAACAAATGTTCTTTTCATGTGCCGCTCACTTTATTACATTCAAGACAAATTAATTTCTCTAAAGGTAATAAGGTTAATACAATATGCATTGACATGAAATGGCTATAATATTCACAGTCAGAGATGTAATGCAGAAAGATCAATGGTTTTTTTTTAAAAAAGCATATTTAACATCAAAAAGAGAAGTTATGTCTCTTCTTGTTTTGTACATATTTGCTTTTAGTTTTCACTGGGACGAACTAACATTTTTAACTACACTCAGAAGCAGTTGCCAGTTAAAAATATCATCATTATTAATCTCTGCCAGCCATGCAACCGACGAGTACATTTCAAAGTAGTATTCCCACCCTGCAGGGTTCCAGTAAAGGAAATAATAAAGTGAAATATGAAAAAAAAAAAGAGTGGGAGATTGTTCTTTCAGAGGCAGGGATCTAATTAAAAGAAGGCCCAAAAACTCTATGGATTAATTGGAAGCCAACGGAGATAATTGGACCTATGGGAGTATGATTACAGCCCTCATAAACTGCTTTTTTCACAAGTATAGGTTAAGT
Source organism: Micromys minutus (assembly GCF_963924665.1). NCBI lineage: Eukaryota > Metazoa > Chordata > Mammalia > Rodentia > Muridae > Micromys > Micromys minutus. The sequence continues at coordinate 19,007,694 of NC_137974.1, forward strand.
GCTTGATGCTTTAATTGGGTGTAACACTACAATGAGAGTAAGAATAATATAGAAAATTAATATTTGGTGAGCAAGCTCCAGAAGTTCTCTGGCATCATTAATAGCAACATGCTTCTTTCTTTGAAAATATCCTCATTTTTTTTTTTTTTTTTTTTTTTTTTTAGAATTTTTTGGAGCCACTTCGATAACAATGTGGTTGTATTTCTATAAACCAAAATAGACTCATGCTATTAAAGTTGACCCGCAGAACACACGAGCAGATTTTCAATTAGTAATTCAACAAGATCTTATCGCCCTGTGATTGAAGTTGAAATGTGCTGCTGCATTTTTTTTTTTTTTTGAAGATAGTGTCTTCAAATGTTCTTTGCTACAAATATTGACTTTAAACTAGATGGTTTTCCAAGAAATAAAACCACAGGATTTTAGAACTTCAGGGAACTTCATTGATTGTTCCTGTGGTTAGACTCCCCAACCTTGGAGTAAAAGGGTGACAAAGGACTAGAAGGTCTAAAGAGAGCATGTCATATGCTTTTCTTCAGACACAGGAAGTGTGTAAGTGTGTGACCTGATTTTACTTCAGAGGTAAATGGAATTTTCCCTTGAAAAAAAGAAATAAAACCCATTGTTGTGAAGGTATATAGGCATATGTGTGTGTATGTGTGTTTGTGTGTGTGTGTGTGTGTGTGTGTGTGTGTGTGTGTGTGTGTGTGTATAATAGTAATTGAAATAAAGGATTCACTATGGAAAGAAATGTCAAGGTGACATATTTGGAAATACTGCATATTACATTGAAAATAGAATGAAGGGTGTACATTTTGTATATCAAAAGAGAAAGCATATTCAATACTTACAATACACAGGATAGACAATATTTACTTATCCTTTTAAAAATAGCTTATTTAAATATTTTGTTTTATAGCATCTGGGATTTTTTTATTTTAATAATATGACCCAGATACTTAGAATACATTGCTATCATATCCTTGGTAGTTTAATCCGCAAAATATGAAAACTAATTCCGTTCCTATTGCTCTGGGTCAACTATGTGATTTATTATAGACAGATTCATCTGCCTTTTCTTTAGGTTCAACCAATGAGATAGCAGCCTCAAATTGGATAATATACAGAAATACATATGCAAGTACTGAAAATTAGGGCTCAGGCATCATTAAGTTATCCTTCCCCTAGGAAAAACAAAACATACTGCTCTTACTAGATTTATTTATTTATATATTTTTTGTTTGCTTACATAGCCAAGTACATACTATATATATATATATATATATATATATATATATGTTAATATTCATATATTCAAACCCATGCATGTTTGTATTCATGTGAAAATTCAGTTTCAAGTATCTACTTCAGTCTTGCCTCTAAATTTTAAGAAAACAAATATTTCTGAATATGAATTTCACTGACTCATTTAAGCTGGGAGGCCCATAACCTTGCTTCAGTGACTTTCCTGTCTCCCTGTCTTAACACTAAAATATTGATTTTGTACTTAATTTTTCTCCACATTCTTTGTGGGCTCTAGGATCTGAACTTGGGTCCTCATGCCAAATACATCACTCACTGGATGACCTCAGCAAATCTATTTTTACTTCTCTACCAATAACTCAGTTTTCGATTCTGAATTACATTTTTTTCCTTTGGCCTTTCATTCATAAGTCCAGAAAATATCTCAAGACATCTTATTTCAATTTTAGGGTTGTAAGCATGGTTCAGAGCATAAGAGCATCTCCAGTTTTTCAGGAGGGTGTGGTTTCGTCTACCATGTTGTTGGGACTCACAACTGACTACAAGAGCAGCTACAGATGATCCTATTTCCTCATGAACTGCACAGACGAGTGTGCAAGTACGGCACATACTCACATGAACACACAAGTGACCATAGGCACTGCACCTATGCACACATTTGACCACAATCTTACTGTAGCATCTGAAGTGATAAGAACAAATTCTGGCTACTTCCATTGCTCAAGTTTCAGTTTAATTTGCTCCTTTTTATCCGTCATAATTCAGATCAGAGATATGTTTCAACTGTTGATGCCAATTACATGTCTACACATTTTCATGGGATACATGTTGATTGTAATAGTGTGTGATTACATTGAAACTATTTAAACTGGGTTCAATTTACCTTCAGTACAGTTCTTTTCCATCTTTCTATCTTATTATATTTAGCAGTGTGTACCCTAATTTCCACATTCTCAGGTATTAAATTTTGAAATGGAAGACAATATTAAATTAATAAATCCAATGCTAATAAATTATTTTTAATGTGAGTAGTATAAAAATCCAAGGTAATAAGTCATCTCTTTTGCATTAATCCAGAGAAGACACTGGCAGGTACTAGGACTGCTTAAAGTGATTAGAAGCAGTTGGCAATTGTAATAGATATGGGTTGTATAGTGAGTTCAAATTAGATTCATGTCTTAGACACTGACTTCTGCTACCTGCAGCCACTAGGAAAATTGATTTATTCTTAGTTTTCAGTATCTCATTTTACAATAAATTTCTTGATGAACTTAAATGGATGTATTAAAAATACTTTATGAAAAAAATCATTGCATGAATTCCTAAAATAAACATCACTAACACATTGAGGTTATATGATAATATTCCCAGAATGGAAGATATATAACTCGGTATAGGATAGGTTTGCAAAAAAGGAAAGAGCAAAGGAAAAGAAAAAAGTATTTCTAGTTTTAGAAAACTGTTGGAATTTAAATAGATGATATTCAAATTTTCACAACGCCAAGAGATTACAGAATTCTTAGTGTAAAACATAAGGTATCTGATACTCAGCCATGAGGAATTGAAGAAAAAGTACAGCTTAAAAAATATAGCTTTATGTGTAAGAAATCACCCAGAAAGGACAATAAAATAGATTTTTGAAATAGACTTATGAATACAGTGTGTTTCATGCAACAACCTCATCAGATCTGCTTTAGGCCTCACACTCTGTGTCTCAAGACACCTGGGATAAGAAAAGATACATTCTTAGAGATTGGTCCTGGGTTGTTTCATGTGATGCTACTTTATAATACAAAGTTAGGTCAGGCACTCTTGCAAGCCATATAAGCTGTTTACAAGAAAGTTTTTTATGTTCAATCTTTTTATCTTGCATTTATTAAAAATATTTTTGGTTATGTTTTATGATTGGTAATATGTAGTTAATTATGGTAAAACTTAGTAAAATTCAGGGTAATAAAAACTTTAGTATTCAAACATGTGTTTTGCTCTTCTGAAAATGACAACCCTCGGGAATGTTATTTTATTTAAGAAGTACACTATTCAATGTGAACTTAAATACAAATGATACTCAAAAGTGTGTTAATATTTTTTGTATATTAATATCACAACTGTTTCATATAATAATATATACTGATTTAAGAAACATTTACTGAAGTACAATTCCAATATAAACCCACACACCTACAAAGTTTATCACATAGATAGATGAGTAGATAGATGGATAGACATAATTGATAGAGGTAGATGATGATGATTATAGATAGATAGACAGACAGGTAGATAGATAGATAGATGATAGATATATAGATAGATGATAGATAGATAGATAGATAGATAGATAGATAGATAGATAGATGATAGATAGATAGATAATATATAATAGACATGTGTATGCTGTGTGGTATAGGTAGATCTTCATCTGTAAACCAGGACAAAGTAATGAAAATAATTTTAGTTATTTAAATTTAGCCTGATTACAAAGAAGAAAAAGAGCGCTCTTAAGTTTAGCTTGATTAAATATGAACCTGACTAAAATATTGAAATACATAAACCTTCCCCTTTTATGGTAATGTCAAATATTTTTAAGCTACATGGTAATTAAATACAGGTGCTTTCTTTCACGGATGAACATATCACATATCAGACAATAAAAAAAAATGGCCTGCCGGAATAGCAGATTCTAATTTGTTTCTCCTAGGCACTGATAGTTTCTGTGTCTGAGCAGTCTATTACAACAGTTCTAGCCACATGTTGCAACAAAACGCTTCAAATGTCTGCCATCATGAAGAATGAATTTGTAAGCTTAATTGCAATTCACTTAAATAAAAACAGAAACAAGTGTTTTTCATACTTTCTACACTGGACAGAAGACCATGTATAGGCAATAGTACCTGCATGCACTCTTTGGGTGTTTTCTTTTTCCCCACAAACATTTGCATTGAGGAAAAAGATAATTGTGTTTAAACATATTCTTAACATTCTGCTTCAAGAAGCAGAATAAGAGTCTTCCTGAGTCTCTACTTCTATTCACAAGGGACTGAAGGTCACAGGAGACTCACTTGCTATTATGAGCACTAGTGTCTGACTCACCTGCTCTTTGCCTGGTGGAATAAAAAGCCACCTTGCAAACCTAATGTGCTTGTACTGTCCCTAAGCAAATCACTGTCTGCTTTTGTGGTAAATGGGAGAAAGCAGCTCCCAAACAGATGGCTTAGCACTGTGCTGAAGAAGAGGAGGGAAATGATGGCGTGGCTCTTTTTTCCTACTCTTTGCCTAGTTTTTACTCTATGGTGAACCTTGTCAGCACAATTTACAAGATATTTTCTGAACATGTAAAATGGACAGAATGACTCTTGCCAGACAATGTACTCAGAGGTTATATTTTCGTCCTGGTCTTTCTATAAAAGAACCCTATGTATTTGTCTTGCTTCATCAAGGTACCAACACTTGGGTATTGTTAAGCCCTGGAGTTTTCATATAAGTCCCTTAAGGTGATTTATAACACCCTGAATGACGTATTGTTATTATCATCAAAGCATTAAGGTGGACTTCACTCAAGTAAAATCAAGACTCAGTGGGCACTAATTCTATTGTGTATAATTACGACCAGCATATCCATGGAACTTTACCCACTGTTCATAATTTCTTGCCTTGAATCACATGTGCTTTTAAATCTGCTCGTTTGGATGCTTGGTACCCTGGGAATTTTGTATCCATATTACATAGCACCCACTAGCTTGCTACTTTTTCTTAGTTCATTTAATTTGGATATTATTTTTCTAATTGGCTAACTTTGAAATCCTTTATAATTATCATCTTCTATCTGCAGGATGATTAAGTTTCTGTTTTTCATGCTGATTACTATCAATGCTTTACAAAAGCAAGAACCTTTTACCTGAGTAGCTTTGATTTATGAGTCATGATCTAGTACATTGTTTCTTTTCTAAAAAAAGACAGCATTCGTTTTGTATTTAAAAGATTAAATTCTGATGAACAAAAAAAAAATGAGATGATTCATCACCATCTCAGGAAACAAAGCATACATGGAGGGAATTTAAAATGTATGTTTATTTTTTTGTGATGTTGCTTTTAGACTAGGGTGAAGTGCCTCCACGGGGAACTGTATCTTTTCATTTTTCGACTTTTATTGAATATAGATTTTCTTTCTCATAAATATATCCTGAATAAAGTTCCCCTCGGCTCTAAGCAACCCAGTTTTCCTTACCTCATCTCCACTCTTGGTCCAACTTGCTTTCTGTCTCTTTTTAGAAAAAAACAGACTTCCAAAATATAAGAAAACGTGACCAAACAAAATATAATAGGATAAAGCAAAACCATTAACTTAAAGTTAGACACGGCAACCCAACAGCATGAAAAGAGCCCAAGAGCAGACATGAGAACCAGAGACCTACTCAGTCACTCATTCAGGAGTCTCATGAAAACACTAAGCAGAAATGTATAATATATATATATACATATATATATATATATATACATATATGTATATATATATACATATATGTAGAAGGCCTTCTTCAGATCTGTGTCTGCACTAGGCTTACTGCTCCAGTCTCTAACAGTTCATATGTGCTTTGATTGTTGATTGAGAGGGTGTTACTCTTCACTGTCATGCATTACCTCTGGTTCTTAAACTTTTTCTGCCTTCTCTTTGGCAGGTTTCACCAAGTTCTGAAGGGATGGAGGGAATTTGAGGGAAACATCCCATTTTGGGTTTTATATTCTTTAGGCCCTCTGTGTGATGTCTTTCTGGGGACCACTCAAATTACATAAGGAACTCATTCAAGAACAACAGAATCAGTACTAGTTAATGGAAACCATATTCTTTAAATCAAGGAATAGCAACATTGGAACTCATGATTCCTAGATATATTGTGGGATGCTTCTTTGAATGATAAATAACCCTTAATAATAAATTCTCATTCTTTATCTGTTCTCTAATGAGAACAGAACAATCTACAAGGAAGCTTAACATTTCTACATTTCTACTTTTTTTTTTTACATGTTGGCCCCAGCTGAGTTGGAATTCACTGTAGTGCCCCGTCTAGCTTTTATTTATTTTTCCTTCTGCCTTCTATATGGCTTAAATACTAGCATGAGGACTCACCACCATTTTATGTAAAGTCTATTGGAATAATACACAATCTAAAGGGTTATAATTATTACACTACTCTTTTCATCCTACTTTTAGGGATGTTTTATGTCAAACTCCATATCAGAAACATCTTGGGGCTTTGGGCTGCTATTTGCATACACTTATCTCCCCAATAGATCCTTTAATGCTTCAATATACCTGGTGAAAATATTTTCTGTGATACCAAAGTGTATTATATATTTTAAATGTCATATTAGCCAATAAATATCTCTTTAACATGGAGATAATTATGTCATTGTCAGTCCTATATGAGTGAAGAGTGGACACTTACACATGGTTGAATTAATTGTGATGAATGGATCCCAAAGGAGTTGATAGAATGATAGACAAGAGCTAATTGAAGAAGCTAAAAATTGTACAAGAATCACCGTGTTTGAAACTTTACTCTAAATACTGCCTCCCAAGAGCCTGCATTGATAAATACTCCCAAAATACATCCTCAGATATATGTTAATGCCATATATATATACATATAAATAATGCTATTCCTTGTGAATTACAAAACACTGTGTTAAAACTAAATGAAACCCAAATTAATGGGGCAAGTATATGCAGATGTAGATGTAGGAGTAGATGTAGATGTTGATGATGTGTATGTTTATGTGTACGTGTATGTGTGTGTGTATATGTATATGTATGTTTATCTTTTTTCTCAAGGGGAAACAATTCATATTGTGTTCCAGCACTCACAAAAGATGAGAGAGAAGAATTATTAATATGGGAGAAAAGAATTATGAGAGTCCATTCTGGGCTATATAATAAGAATTGAGGCAAACAGATAAAATGAAAGTCCTACCCTCTGTTCCAAGGTCCACTAAGCACTTCTTCAAACAAGTGAACCTTATGGTTGGTCTGACCCATTACTTATTTATTTCATTGTCTCTTAATGACAGCACCTGAATCAGGATTCCACATATTCTCTTCTGTTAACACTAAGCAGCTTCCTCTCAGTTACATCTGAGATCAATGAAACTGTGTTACTTTCATGGCTTTTCCATTTACCAGGCAAAATCAGGATCTGAAGCTTAAAAGCATTATTGTTAAGAATTAAATATTCCCACACTTATGTTTCCCTCTTTTTATTCTCATTTTGTTAAATTTTATATCTCAGAACTATGGCATCATCCTAGAATTGTGCCTTCATGATTCTTGACTTCAATTACTATTCCCTAGTCTTTATCCTCTGGAGGCCATTCATAGTTGTCTAGTAAAATGACAATATTTTACTTCCTCTTCTACCCTCTATAAGTAGTATTTAATTGAGAACTTTGGCCCCAAGATCAACTCTTTCTAATTTTATATCTGGATTGCTATTTGTAACACAGCATGATTCACAAAGAGTAACATCCGAATTCCACTGTGGTAAGAACAAAAATGTGAGCCAGTACAAAGTTCTGAACAGTGCAGACAAATACAGTGAGCCCAGGAGAAAATCCTTAGCACATGACTCTGGAGTTGCCATTTTTGAAGGCTACCAGAGTTGTCTCCTAACAAAATTGGGTATAGTTCCCAAAGTCCCCTACATTCTGTTCCAGAATTACAGGCTTATATGCATCCTCTGGTTTTTCACCAAATCTCTATTTGTTCAGTGATAAAACCATACTACTATAAAGCAGTCCTTTTGGTGCTCTAGTTGAATTTTATTACAGTACAAGTCTTTGTAAAACATATCTCACTTTCTAAAGTTTTCTCTCCATCTATTCTCCAAATAAAAACACTAAGAAAAGGGGCTTCACAGTTAAGAGCAGTAATTGCTCATCTAGAGCTCTTGAGTTTGATACCCAACAATGCCATGTTGGCTCATAAATATATGTAATGGGATCAGGTATGTCTGAGGACAGTTACGATGTATTCATATACATAAAATAAATGAATAAATCTTAAAAAAAAAAACACTAGGTAAAAACCATGTATTCCTTTATCTTTGTCAACAATGTCCTGAACTATATTGAACATATGATAGGCTTTGATTTTCTGAGAGAGCAAATTACTATAACTTTAGTCCATTTCCTTTGTTGGCTATTCTGCATGAAGTTTAAAAAGTTTGTATGATGTGTACTAACACCTCCACTAAAGGAATAACACCAACAAGCAATTTTGGTCTATATCCAGAACCAATAAGATTAAGCTTTAGGGGTCTAGGTAGCACAAGGATGTTTGTCAAGTTTCTGTCAAATTATTGGCCATGTATTGCAGTCAATAGCAAAAAACTGGGTAAATTTTGGTAAAAAGGTGTTTTTGTTCCAATATAAAGCAGTAATAAAAATGTACCTCCTATTTCTTGGGGTTGGAGAAATGGCTACATAATGAAGAATGCTTTCTCTCCTTGCAGAAGCCTATTCCATACACAGGCCCTGCAAGGAGGCTCACCAGCACCTGTTAAAGTTCAGTGCTAATGTATCTATTCATCTTTACTGCCCTCACCTGCTCCCATGTGGTATGTATGTGTACATCCTAATAATTAAAATAGATATTCTGTTTCTAAATGGACAAATTGGTTACATTTAATTTCAATGATATGTGGTTTTTAATCTACAACCAGTTTGAGTTAAAGTTGACTAGCAACTGTTCAAATAAAAATATTTAGTCTGTTACCTCCCTGCCTGTAAGTCAATCCAAAATCTTCCCCGAAAGCCAACAACTGTACAAGGATTCACCTCTTGCAGGGAAAAGTCAAAACATGAACTTAATCCAATTTTAATCAGCTGTACAGATGGGTTTATTTCACGAATACACCATACTGCACAGATGGAGGCTCCTGAATGCATGACAAGGTGTTAAAACTGTTACTGATATTACAGAGAAATTAGAAATCAGCACAGGAAATTATAATTAGTAGGGGCCTGGTCTCCGAAGAGTTTATTAGCTATCCACATGTATTTTGTCCTTGGCACCAAAAGAAAACATTTGGAAGAAGTAAAATTTTAAGCATACATTAGCTTACAGTATCTTGGGTTTTGTGTGAAATGTTGTGCTGGGCGAGGCCAGACTTAATAGCTTAGATTACATGACAAACTATTAAAACATGTGAATGTACATGTTTGGAAAGTGATTGGAAGATAGGGAGTTTTAATAAATATTATCATTTCTGCACATATTTACTCATACGTTCTAGTCTCTTTGGTGTAAAATGGTATGCTGCAGAATCCAGGAAGAGAAACCTGGACACCAAGTCAAGCAGGATCCTCTCTACCTACAACCTGTCCTGTTTGCAGCATGTGCTGGGGAAATGGAGTAGCCAATCAATATTTGGTTAGTTTGAGGCCCAGGCCAGGAGAGAGCCCATGACTTAAAGTGGCTGAATGGACCCTAATTAGAGACTGGGTAGTCCAAATGCCTGGGGTATACCTTAACACTACTGTCCAAACAAAACAAATAAAACAATGGGATGATTCCTGATGCTCTTCTGCTATAATCATAAAAAGGGTGCTCTTCCTTTTTCTAGGAGTAGCTAGAAAGATCCACAACAAAACATACGGAGAGAAAAGCTAAATTAGAAATCTCTGTGCTGTCCCTCCTCGGAAAGACGGAGGGCCACATAGGAGAGTGGAAAAGAGAATGAAGGAATCAGAAGGGATGGAGGACACCAGGAGAACATTGCTCACTTAATCAACTAAGCATGTTAATATGGGTTCATTCACACTGACGTGGCATGTGACCTGGGACCTGCATGTGCCTTCACCGGCTCCTCTGCAATATATGATATAGCTGTTAGCTTGATGTTTTCATGGGACCCCTAACAGTGGGAGGTGTGTCTCTGACTTTTTGCCAACTTTTGGGGTTGGCACTAATACTCTAGTGATGCCTTTTCCAGCATCAGTATGAGGGGTTTTGCCTTATTTTACTGTATTTTGTTTTGCCTTGGAAGCCTGACCTTTTCTAAGGGAAATGGAGGGGGAAGTGGATATGGGGAGACCAGAAAAGGGACTAAAAAGAGGGGAACCAGAATAAATTGTGGTAAAGATGTATTGTGTGAGAGAAGAATCTATTTTAATAAAAGTAAATAATATTTTGATTAAGAAAGTGATATTTATTCTAGCTATGTATGTTAACTGCCTAGTAAGCTTTTTCACTAAAAAAGCTAAAATGAATGAAGATACAGCTTGAGTAATAAACAGCAATAAATTCATTTTCTAAAACAATTGAACAACAGTCATCGATAATTATTATAAAATTACCTTCTTCAATGAAAAAAAAATGAGCAATGAGATTAAATATACTTAATTTTGTATAACTAAATATCAACATATTAAAGTGGTAGGATTTTGCTATTTTAATTGATTTATCTTATTTTCTTAGCTTCCTTTGCCCTTTTCCTGCCACCATTAAGATTATTAGCAGCCTCAACTATGGTTGAGAATTTACCTTCTTCCTATTTATCAAATGATTTGTTTAGCTTCTGTAAGTTATGATCCAGAATTAATTTAATTACAGAAGAGGCAATGCTTAATACAATATATATTTTGTTCAATAAATACTCAACATCAAATTCTTTCTCTTTGAATAAAGGAGCAGCAGATGCTAAGAAAGGTTGAAGAGACAAGACTCTGGCTGGCCGTCATATTTATGACTAGGATACTCTTTGTAGCAATTTGCAAGTCTTCCAACTATGTTGGCAGTGATAATGTATGCTTTTGAACAGGTGAAGTGTTAAAGTCTATGCTGAGATATATGCTAAATCTAAAATGTACATTTCCAAGAAAATTAAAATAGGTCATTAATATTTTCATAGTTATCTACCAGTCAAGACACGTTTCAGACAAATAGAATTAAATTTCCTGTACAATTTCATTGGACAGCAAAGATCTACAATTTATTCAGAGAAAGTATCTCAAATATTTCAAAGTGTATCTTGTAAGTTGTAATTACATAGGACTTCACACAAGTGAATAAGCTCCTTTCTCTGTCATACAGTGGTGAGTTTTATTAACATTTGTAAATTAATGACTCTCTATACAGTTAGGACTCATTAGATTAAACAGTTGCACATGTATGTGGTCTAGTTCTTCCCAGTAAAGAATTTCAGGCATTCACCATATAAGGAGGCAGTTCTTGGACATGATCAAAGTAACTTCTGCATGATAAACTGTGGCAGGGATTGCATCTATATTTCTAGTCTTTCTCGACTTCCTGTCCATTTCTTTTCCTTTATTTCCTCATCTTTGGGCGTTCAGTAACCTAAGCGAACTGCCTCCAGCCTTTGTACATGTGATGTTTTAATTTGTTTGTTTTACCTTCCAGGGTCCTCAGCTGCTTCCTTACCGTGTCCGATTTTCTCTGCTCACACTGTTGAGCTTTGTCATAGCTCATCTCTGACTGCTAGTGCTGCATGCTGAACCAGTACAGGGACACGCTCACCATCTACATCTGGCATCACACAGCTAGATGGTAGAAAAAAGAGTTTTTCCCAGCCATAGCTGCCATGTAAACTGTAGTGTAGAGTGAACAGTCTGTAACCATAGGAGAAATGCAGTGAAACTGAGATAAATACACAGCATCTCCTACTTACCTTTAAACTTTTATGTTCATAAATGATACACAGTTTTAAATTGTTATTAATTTCAAGTTTATCTATATTTACAAAACAAAAAAAGCATAAATGTTATAGAGTGAGAGACTTTCTCTCAGTAAGACTAATGATTCCATTTGACACAGTACACACTTTCCTCTAAACAACATTTCTCTTTTTCTAATTATGTGTTGTCTAATTTGATTGTGCTACAGGACAGAGGCACTGAAATATCTTCAGTATTATCTAACCCTATGCAAGATCACAATCTGTTCCCTTAAAATTCATTTTAAGGGTTTTTGTAGCACTGATTATGATTTAATTTTCTCTAATATTGAAATATTAACAGAATAAATCTCAAATGTCCAAATGGCAAAATTAGATTACATGATTGAGAAGAATTTCAAAAGCAGGTTAGATTAAATATAATTTTTCTCCAGTAAAGGATAGCTAGAAAACGGTCATCTACAGTTACGGTGGATTTGAATGTTTGCAGTGTCTTCTCTTTGTCTAGACTCACAGGCATGTTCTTTTTGTCCCCTGGAACTCAACATACACTGCTCAGGCCAGGACTTGCCACAGACACAGAAGATGAGATGTCATTATGTTTTACATCAGTTATTACCAAATCCCTAAAATCTGACCAATGTACTATCAGTGGAAATGTTCAATGTATCTAAAAATTCTGTTTAGCAGAGGTTTGCCTCACTTCTATTTTTTTTTCTTTTTTTTTCACTTCTATTTCTTGTTTAATGAGTCTAGCTATATCTGGAAGAAAGCGACGCAGTTTGGGGTAGGATTTCAAATAACAGCTACATTCTAGGAGGTTAAAGCAAGTTTCTAGGCATGCTGGAAAGAAATTCAGAAACCTAGCATTGCTCCTCATCAGATAAAACTCATATCCTGATTAAATCAATGCTGGAGCCTTATATTGTATGACTTTTATCTTTTTGCTGATTTATTTTAATGGCTCTGGGGATTGAATTGAGCGTAAGAACTCCTGGATGTTGTACAAGTCTTCTGTTACTGAACTATGTCCCCCGGCCAATGTTGAGGTTTTCTTAAGTGACTAATACTTTGCATTTATTCTATGCAACCAATTTTAACCTCATTGATGGACTTTTCTAATGTTACATCAAAGTTATTATTTTTATTCATATAAGCATTTCTTCCAAAGAACCGTTGATATAAAAGGTTTCTATAGGTTTCTGTGTGAACAAAGAAAGCTTTTCCATTCACTTGAGCATGTAATTTAAAAATATTAAAAAATGGACTACAAATAGTATTCTCATATAAGTACAGCATTAAAACGTATTACAGAAAGTAATGCAACTTAGTGTTCTTTCTAAAGGGAAATTGTACATTGTTCTATGGCCCACATATTCCTAAACTTATAGTTATGGCTAAATAGGTATCTGTTAATAGTTTTCTCTACATTTTTTAAGCTTCTTTGATTTGAAATGTTTCTTCTTTCTCATTCTTCAAAGCTGTTAAATGGTTTCATTATCATTAAAAGTTATAACTGTTTTATATAAGAAATTCTAATATATTTTATATTGAATGGAGATAACATCAACCACTTATTTATTTTGCTTTATCTACTTGATATGATGGTAGTTCTATAGACTATAAAGAAATTCTCAAAAACAACACTGTGTGCTGTTTTAAGTAATATTTAATTAAACAATTAAGAATGATGATTAAGAATTTACAGAAATTGCTAAAAATAAAATACCAGTGGATGTCTTAGGATATTTCATTATTCTTCATTATAAGATCCGATAACCAATAAATATATCCATAATAATTATGCCTTCAGGAAGCTAAAGTTGTTGGGTTCAATTTTCTGTTAGACATTAGAGTTGTTACAAGTGACAGAAAGCTTTAAAGTGATATATTTTGAAATTATATCCTCTTATCATTGCCTTCATCCTCACTGAAATATAGAAGCTAGTAATTTTGTTTAACCTGCGTTGATGTGATTAAAATTTTTTTTGTATTACTATAAAAGAACTCGGTTTGTTATAGAAGCATTTACCTGAGTGATACTATATCTATTACGGGAAATAGAATGCCATTATTTTAAAAGTCTGCTCCTGAAAATTGAATTCTACTGATAAATCACAGGATATCAACAACACTAAAGAGAAATGTCTGCATGTCTATCATGCTGGTCTACCTCCTCTTGTTCTGTAATTCAATAGAGAGCTATTGACAAAGTGAGAGTATTAACTCACTGACTGTTTTGCCATTTTCCTTAATAGAGGAACATCACTCAATAGGCCATACATGGGTCACGCTGCATCTTGATGATCCCTCACTCTTTATTGCTAAGATTTTGTGGTTCCTGTCCCCCGCCCCCGCCTTCAATGAAGTTCACTACATGAGGTTGACATTCATCTATTTGTGGAGAGAGAGCTAGAGAACTTGGAGTTTGAAGACGTTAAGACAATACCATTATAATACAATCAAAGAAAAATATTGACTAGATGTCAAAGCCCGGGCATTAAATAGTTGCTCCATGTTAAAATATTTCACTTCATTTTTAAGGTCTTACTAAGAAAAATTACAATTTATATCTGCTGAGATATAAGGTTTCATCGAGGTTCTTTGGCTACACAGCCAAATGGCCCCAGTGTTAATTTCCATGAATATCTAATATTCCATGTTGCTCCCATTCTTGTGCACACTAATATTATTTGTATGTCTGTCCTGAAGCCAGCAACTTCAAAGAGAGGCAGTATCATTTTAAGTTACTCTGTCTAATATTTGCCTATGTTATACAAACTATCCCTAGAGAACCAAAGAGGAGTCTTAGGACAAAACGTGTGCTTTATGGACATGTGCATTTGAAGGAAGGGGCTTATAATACCACGTGTATCCATATAACCACAAGAAACATCTGTGTAATAAAAGGTGCTAGATGTGAAACAATAGAGAGGGACAAAGGTTTAAAATTTTAATAACATTAGTGAGATTTTGATTTGATTGCAAAAACTGAATTTTTCTGCATGACAAGCAAATGCTCTTAACTGTTGAGACATCTCCCCATAATTTTTGGGTAAGTTTATGGTTTGTATCAGTGTCCCCATTGGTATCTGGTCTATGGCATATGTGTGTGCAGATATATGTATATCATATGTATATGTATATCATAAAAATGTATTGCTAAATATTATATATTTGTAAAACTCTTTGCCATGTTGTTAGTGATTCCCACCATGTTCCTATTATTCACACATGACCTTTTCGAGCAGCTTCTGACTCACCAAGTTCTCTAAATTTCTAGTTGAATTTTTGCTCTAGCATCTCTCTGGATACGAAAAAAAAAATCATTTTCTGTCTTTTACTGGCCTCCAAGATAGTATCTTAAATGCTCAAGGGAAACATAAAACACAACAAACGAGTCTCGGGGAAGTAAAACTCTCTGCATCCCCCCAGCAGGGTTATTGCAGGAAAATAGTGTCTAGCACCTCTCTCTCTTCTTTTTGGTTTCCTTCCTTCCTGTCAATTCAAGACCATGGCACAGTTTCCCATGCATATGACTACAGTCTGATTGAAGTTGCCAGAATTCCTTGCCTTCTAAAACTCTGCACTGTTTTCTTTTCTTTTTGTTTCAGTGTCTCTGTCATTCATTCCATCCTGCTTCCTTCATGAAGAGTCAGCTCTCCTGGTCCTCACAAAACACCATCAGTGGTTAGATTCCTCCAGTTACAGCATGCAGTATGTGTCGCTGTCTGGACTGAGATGTTTACAGATGCCTTCCTCTGCCATCCTCAGAACATTCTTGTGGATAATGGGTAATTCAGTCTCTGAGGATCTGGCTCACATTCAGCTTGATAGAGTCTGGCAACACTGAGACCCTTAAAAATGTATTTTGGATTTCACAGCCAAGCACCCTTCTACCTCAGGGCAATCTCTTTGGAGGTTTATAATTTATCAGTCAGGCTATTAATACTGCAAATTTTTCTGTTCTCATTTTTCTATCCTGGGGCATATTGAAGTGAGTTTTTTTTTTTTTCTTTATGGCCAAGCCCAACATAAAAATGAATCTCATAAGCACCTCTACCCAGCATGAGCCTAATACACCCACATTGATTTTTTTTATGTTTTCATTGTTGTTGTTTGTCCACATTACAAATACATTAGCTTGGATCTTAGGCTGTACTTAGCAAAGGAAACTAATCTTACTGTCCAGTATAGGCTCTTACTGTCCAGTATAGGCTCTGTATGTTTACTTCCTCTGTGAGCAAAGCGAAATTTGGGATTGCCACTTTCTCTCAGTGTTTGTGCCAGTCTTTTGAGTTCTATTGATCTCTCTGTCAATTTTATATGTTATGTAAGCTATAAACAGCTCATTTTTTGTTATGTTCAGGTCTCTCACAAAATATAAGCATCAGGAGGCAAAATCTTGTTGGTGATGTCCGCTTCTTACTTCTCAACTTCTAACTATAAATGCTATCTAGATCTCTATTCCATTCTAAATATTAACAGATGTGTCCATCTAGATAAAACTAATATTACCCCTGCTGTTATAAGCCAAAATATCTAGACATTAATGTATTAGTAGACATGGTTGGTGGCATGGGGTTCTTTAGGTAAGGCTGATTCCTTCGTAGAGTGTTTTGAGTTGTTCTATCTGTAAGTAATAAAACTTTTAAGTATCCACACACAGATTCTTTAGTGTAGCCAGACTATTATTTATTCAGTACAATCTGGTAGGTGTGAGAAATTAATTTCAGGTAGATTTAGTTAGTTTTTCATGATAACAAGATAGAAAAACATGTCCTAGGGTTACAAGGTTTTTAATAATTTTCTTCTCTAATTCTGTTTTATTTTTTCTATTTTGAATCTAAGCTCTTGATCATGCTAAGGAAATGTTCTGCTGCTGAACAACATCTTCTGTTCCAGAAAATATTTTGCTATATTCTTCAAATGATAACTGTTTGTTTTAATCTTTTTGCATAGGAGTGCATGGAGTATTTTAAATTGTAAGCATTCACAAATCAAACAAAGGCAAATTTTCTATTTTTAATTTTTATTCTATGCTTGGTGACATTTTATAATATGCGTTTTTATTACTTCTTGTTGGTAGAGTATTTCTGTTGTGGTTTTTGAGCAGGTTTTGCATTATTTAGCTTACCTTGGTCTTGAACTGTTATTTTCCTACTATGGCTTTCAAAATGCTAGGATCATGGACAAGTATCACCATGAATTCCTTTCAGGTTAGATGGTTAGATATGTTAATTCTGTTTAAATACTTTACAATTTTACCTGCTTTGTAGAATTCTGCTACATGGAGGTGTATTTCTTTTTATTCTTTTAAAAATATATGTTTTTCTTATATATCTCATATTTTAGCCTATTTTATATAGAGTATGAAACAGCAGCCCTATCATTTTATTTAAACAAATACTATATTTTGTAGTAATACTGAAAGAAAATTCTGTATCTATGCAATGATTAAAATACCACTTTTCTCATCCCTGGCATCCCTATTTCTTGTCAAGTGCACAGTCTCATACATAATATTTGTCTTTGGGGATAAAAATGTTTAAATAAAACTTAATCTATAAAAACGTATACATGATTCAAAAACAAATGTCCTGACACATAGGGAACCAATCACCTGTTTTCAAAGTTATTTTTGTTGTATGCTGGCCAGTTACCTTAGAGTCCCTGCTGGAGTTAAATTTTGGTAATCAGTCAAACAAAGTAGAGGAGTTAATACATAAATGCAAACTTATTTCTAAATAGGCTGTTGGTAGCCCTTTGTGAGTCTTACTAGGTTTTAACAAGGAGAAGCTGTTGTGTGAGACCAGTTATTAAAGGACTACATGAACTGGTGTTATTGCATGGGTATATGGAGAGATTTGTTTCTATTATTCCACTGCTAATCTTTATAATAATACAGGGGTGATCTTTTGCAATTTAATCTATATTAATGCAGTTTGTATGACTAAAACAAAATCATGAATGTGAGTTGTAAAAATCACAGAAAACCTAATGTTTGACAGCTAATTTATGATTTGAGTAAGCAATAAAATGTACAACATGGTATAATTTTATAGCTTTGTATAAAATGCTTTAGTTTATGTAAAAAACACAAAGTCATTCTATTGGTAAACCAGTCACTAAAATAAATTTCAATTGTATTCAGTTGTTGGATTGACAAAACATAAGGCTGTAAATGTTTTTAGATTCCTATGTATACATACAATAATATTCTGTTGTAATCATTTTATAGATGTATAAGCTGTACTCTCTAGAGCCTTCCCTATCGTGTGGACTTTTCTACAACACAATTATTATAGTGTATCAATTACCACCCAAACATATTAAATTATGCACCAAAAATCTTTGTTCTACTGACCGAAAGTCAATAGATACTTATTTCAAGACTTTTAAAGACCTGAGTTATGAATTTTACAATGGAAATCAATAAGAACCTATTTAGAATGCTTACTTTGCTCCACCAGAGTGGTTTACAAATTTTTCTTCACAAAACTCTGAGGGTCTATTAAAGCACATGCATGGGGATTTACATAATACAGCCATTGAAAGTAAGTTCTTATTGGTGCATAAGTCTCCAAGGATTTATTCCAAAGATACATATAGAATTCCACATGAATAGGGAACACTCAGTATTAATGCACACCTCTAGAAAAAAGTATTTTAATGAAAAAGCTGTTGAAAATAATGTGAACTTGAGTTTGAATAAGCACAGAACATGGGAATAATTTTGGCATTATTAATTCACAAATTTGGAATAAGTTATGATACTTGTATAAATCAACTAACATTTTGATAACTCAAAGATTTTATGAATACATACACATATGCATTCTTATATATTATTATATATAGGTATAGGAACTGTGGTGTTGGGTGGTAGTATGTCAAAATAAGTAAAATTGTAAGTCCAAACAATGTATTGAACTTAAAATGGTAAATGAAATTGCTGAAATAATTCAGTTACTTTTTGTAGTGAGTCCAATGATAAAATAACATTTCTGTATTTGGTTAGATTTCATTTTGTAAGATAAAACAGGTTAACAAGATGAATTAAATGATCCTTTTTTAACCATTTACATTCATTCAAATAAAGTGAAATCTATACTATTAACAAAATAGTATTTGTGTATATACATGTTTATCGTGGTACACATATATGTTGTGGTGATTTGATTAAGAATGCCCCCACTAGCTCTTTCATTGAATGGTTGGTTCACAGTTTGTAGAGCCGTTCTTGCTGGAGAAAGTATGTCACTGGGTGTAGATTGGTCATTCTTTTTTTTTTAACAACTTTATTTTACAAAACAAAGATAAATGTACAGATTTTAAGCATTTTTGCATAAAATTATACCATACATTTTTGTCAGTACTTTTTTTTCAGATTTTAAAATAATTTTTACATAAAACTGTATGAATATACTTTTTAGTCAGTACTTGATTTTTTTAAAGGTTTGATAGTATGCATTGAAAACTTAATAACTTTGCTTTCTGAGTCTATTGTTGAATGGGAAGTCTTTCCAATTCCGAAAGGTCGGCTTGTCAATGAGCCCCAGGCAGCTACCTTTGTCTGTGCCCTTCATGTGGTGGTTACTAACAAGTATCATGTGCCTAGGTTTTGACTCATTCTCTTGCAGAAGACATTTTTGCTGACTGCGCTATCTCCCACGCTCGGGGTAGGATATTGTAATGCATTGCCATAGACCATCAGAATATGAACCCACATTTCATCTAGAAACATAATGCAGACATCACAGGTTTTTGTATGGTGAGCTTGGGACCCCAGTCTTATTTAATCCTGATTTTACACACACCACATAAAGTCTGCAATGGCTAGTCAAATGTTAAATTTATTGTAGCAGTAAGGGAGCTCCTTTTGCTATGTAGGAACTGAAAAGAGATAGAATTTTGAATGATAAAACTGGATAAGAATTTTGTGTTAATTGTGGACATGTGACAGATTTTATAGATACAGTGATGCAGGCTCAAAGCTCCATTAGCTGAACATCTTTGCACAGCCTTGTCTGTGATAATGCTACTCGTTTCTATTACCATGACACCAAAATATGCCCAAGCATCCTTTCTGTTCTATTTCAAGATTTATGAAGATTTTTTATGTATTCTTTATTAGTGCCAGAAGATTTTAATTGGGATAACATAAAATAATGTACTGTTTCATCACATTTATCACTCTTTCCAGGAAGGTATTTGATTAAACCAATTAAAACTTGTATACAGGGAGTCCACTATGAGAACACATTTTCTGAAAGAATTGGACCTAACACATGAACAGTTGTTGTACTTGATTATTGAACCTTTATTTTCATTAGCTTCCAAGAAATTCTGTTACATTCAAGCAAGTAGATTAAATGTTATTAGCTTTAATACCCTTTAAAAGGAGTAATCTGTTGAAGTGATAATAGAACTTACAGTAAGTACATTTGTTAAATTGGTTTTTGTACTATTGTTTTTTCTCTATTGGCCAAATGAATCTCTGTAATTTACATGATAGTTACAATGATAATAAACGACATATACATATGTACATTGTTATTATTTATTGCCCACTGAGTTTCAGTGGGCATCTATCTACTTAGTTCTAGGGATGAATTATTCACACACACACACACACACACACACACACACACACACACACACACACACGTGAGAGATGGGGAGAGAGTGAGAGACAGAGAGAGATTTGGAGGTGACTCAGTTCACATTACACCAACTGCATACATAAATGTTACTGAGATTTCACTATCACATTTAATTCAATCCAAAATAAAAGCTAAAGGTTATATTAACATGAATTCCTGAAACCAGTGGCACAAACACTTTGTGTTGTTGTGAAAAGTAAATTATCTAAATTACAAAATGAGAAGAAAACCGATAAGAGGGAAGGAGGGATGATTTGAGGGAGAGAAGACAGAAGGAACCAAGGGAAAGATCTAAGAGTTAATCACCCATATCATTTCACCCCAATTTATATTTTCAGGCCCTTAAGTTGAGGAATTTGATCCACTGTTATACATGGTTAGAGGCCGACTTTTGATACTCCTTTCTGTGTCAAGACACCTGTCTTTTTTACTCCAGTGCCAAAAGGGTTTAGCATCTTGTCACTGAAGCAACACAGCCTGCAAGTTTATAGGTGTCACTCACTCCGCCATCTGTTCCTTAGGATAACAGGCACCATTATCACCCAACCTCCACCTGAGGCTCTAACAATCTCTGTAGATTAAAGTTCTGATCTACAAGGAAGAATGGCTGGCAATAATGTCACTGCTCAACTTTGCTTGACCTTAACACTTGTGCTGTTGATGCTGTATTGCAGCTTGCTAACAGGTTTTCAAGCCATGTGTCTACCATCCTATAAAATCTTTCATTTAGCTGTTGAACCATTTATAAGCCTATGCACTGTTATTAGCATGATTTTTATCAGCATGATATTAGCATGCTTTGCTCCTTTTCCAACCACTCATAGCTTAAGAAATCACGCAAATCTCCACTTTTTTTAAAAAATGAAAATGATGATTTCCATATAATATAGTCGGATCATGGTTGCCCTCCCTCACCTCAAATTTTAAATCAACAAAACTCTTAATTAGATTTAACTTTATTGGGTCACAATTAAACCTAAATGGATAGGATCCTAATTAAATTGAATATGAAGGATCACTCATAAACGTTGCACGTGGAACTAAAGTGACATTCATACACACACATACACACACGTAAAATTATAAGTGAAAGGGAAGCTGAATTTGGTGGCTCATGCCTGTAATCACAGCATTTCAAGGACTAAGACATAAGAGTCAAGAGCAGGCTCAGGTCCAGAATGACTAACTGGCAGAGTCTGCAGTAGAGACAGTGCCTCAGATCAACAAAACACACATGAAAACCAAAGGAGAAAAACGTTAAAAGTAAAAAGTTAGCTAACTCTTTATCAATACTGGGTAATTGACTTTCTCAGGAAAGCATTGGATACTGTATTGTTTGGAGTTTTTAGTAATAAATAAATATAGCCATGCACAAATATAGCATAAGCAGATTAATGAAACTATTACTAACCATTTTATATGGATACATTTAGAAAGTATATAAACAAATATATCCTCCTGTTTGATAGTAGAGAAAAACATGAAAATTTAACATGTTCTCATCTTACACTAAACAGTTTCTTGTCTATGATTTGAGGTTTTCTAATCAGGAATAGGGTGATCATGGCTCCTTTATTTGAATAGTTTCATCCTACCTGTAAAAACCTTCTTCTAAATCGGCCCAATGAAATCAAGGAAGTGGGCTCTATTTACTTATTGCAAATCAAGCAAATAAAAATGTTTTGATACAGAGATGGTGAATCATGATAATGCTGTCCATTTCAATAAAGGAGCTCATTACAGAAGGAATGTTTGCACTCATTTGGCTATGACACTTGAACTTTTTTACTGTGGCTATAAAACAGCATCCCTTTGTTAAAACAAGGAGGGAAATCTGTTTCCCTTTGCTTTCCCCACTGATTTGTTTGTGTATCTGCTTGCTGCTTTTGGAAGGATTTACCGCCTCTCTCCTGTGGGAAGCTCTAAGTGCTGCCCAGTAATGCACTAGCCTAGATGTCTGTCCACACACCCTGCATCGACCAAGCAACAGTAACAGGTTAATCGGTGCTTATTCAACAAAACATGTAGTTCAGGGATTCGCTCTAATTTTGTATTTTCACGAAAATTATCATGGCTTGGAGGGAGGTAGTTTCTAGCAGATTTCTCTAGCCCTTGCTGCCTTGTGGAAGCACTTCTGGCTTTCATCTCTAGGTGGCTAGCTAGAGCTTATATGACATGCCCACTCCAGATGACTGAAGATGCATCAGGAAGCTTATTTTTTACATGTACATATACATAGAAATAGACATGCACACACATACACACACAGGCACACAGACACACACAGGCACACAGACACACACACAGAGACACACAGACACACACACAGACACACAGACACAGGGACATAGACACACACACAGAGACACACAGACACACACATACACACACACAGACACACACACACACAGACACACACACACAGACACACACAGACACACACACATATACACACACAGACACACAGACACACAGACACAGAGACACACAGACACACAGACACACACACACAGAGACACACAGACACACAGACACACACACACACATACACACACACAGACACACACACACACACAGAGATGCACAGACACACAGACACACAGACACACACACACAGACACACACACACACACACACACACACACAGATGCACAGACACACAGACACACAGACACACACACACAGACACACACACACACACACACACACACACACACACATATATATATATATATATATATATATATATATATATATATATATATATATGGCATTTTTGCACTGTTTATGGAACCAGGGGGGAGACAAGTTATGGTAGCTCCCCATAGAACATCATGTTGAAAGATTATGATAGTAGTTAGGCTTAAAAAAGAAATAAAATCTTTTTCTTTATTAGTACACATTACTCAAGCAGGACCCGACCTACTGTAAGTAATGACAGCTTCTTTAAACCAGTTAATGTCTTTTCTGTGAAACATTAAATAAAAATGATCACCTTTTAGTTCCATATGACATGAGGAAACGCAAGCCCAATCTAAGGCTTTCTGTACGGATTGTGCATAGGCAGTACAGTGCTATTTTTCAATTTTATTCAGAATAGAATATTTTTAGTCCTTAGAAATTAATTTACTCAAAAAACATGTATCACACTTGTATCATACACTGTAAAATGATGAAACTAAAAATGTTTGCCTTCAAGGAGAATGAAGTCTAGGAGAGACAAACATGGAAACCCTGAATCATAATGTTGTTTTAATAAGACACACAATCCAGAACAAGGCATTATTATTTGACAAGAATTATTAACAAGTAGCACTGTAGAAGCAAGGGAAAGTGGTTTAAGACTAGAAAAAGGATGACAATTTTAACCTTTGTTATAGAAGATTTTAGGAAAGAATGGGGGTGATATGGAGAAAAATTTTGTGCAATAAAAAGACAATAAAAATAAATATAGAACAATGATAAATACAACAGACAGGGAAATATTAAAATGTTCAGAGAGCTTGTACATAGGCTGTATACATTTAAAACAGTTAAGAACACATAGAAACAATACAGTGAAATTATATGCCAAGTAAAATAACGTTCTATCTCTGTGGTTATATTGGACCTTGTTAGGAAGTTCCCTGTGGAGGTAAGTACCAGTTCTCTTTTCCAAGGTCTCTAGTATGTTATTTCTTTATTTTGTTAAAACTCTTGATCAGCGTAACACAATTTATCTGTTAAAAAATATTGTAGAGAATGATCATTCAAAAAGCTGATTAGCATAGGTCTCTGGGGGAGAACCTTTATCTCTTCCCATTTCCTGTCTGTTATTTGGTCCCCTTGTAGTTACCATGACTTGATTAGGCACTCACTGTCCCCATTGGTGTGGACTGCAGAGATTCTACCACCATTCCTTGCTGAACATCACGAACTCTGTAAACCTAGAGTAAAGAGTATCTTCCATTGCCTGAGGAGGTTGTGGCATGTGTTTCTTGACAGAGAGAAAAAGCTAAATAACAGGATGATTTTCCCAATAGTCAGTTCATTCCCAATGCTGTCTTACCAAATAAAGTGTGTTAAAAGAGTCGGTAAAATTACTGTATATGGGTATTGTGTACTCTTTAATGCTGTTCTGACTTTTGTAGAGACAATTTTTTTTTTTTTTTATCAAAAGTCTCTTGCACATTTCTCAAACTTGGGTTGCTCTTTTACAGTCTTATCCAAAAGGTTTTGTGATTTAATGTCAAGAACTATATTTGAAAAGATTGTAGATTATATAAACTAGGGATGAAGAAGGTGAGAAAACAAAAAAGTAACCACATTGCCAGGAGAAGTTAATAATCATATTTGTAAATTCACTGATCAGTGCTGAGTGAGTGGAAATGTCAATCTTGGTGTTACTATTGGTAGTCATGGTAGAGACTCTTGAGGTGCTGAGGCAGGAGTGTTGAAAGAGGTCAGGACTAGCCTGTGCTATATAATACAGAGAGCTAATAGCTTTCGTTTTGTTGTTGTTGACTATGTTATTTGTTTCTTTGCTTATAAAAAGCAAGCGTATCATAATGTTTTAGAGTAACATCAGTAGTATTACACTATCTCAGTGATTAATAAGTACAGTTTTCTAAATAATAACTGAAATTTGTGAGCAAATTTCTAACATGGTAAAAGCATAGCCCCTGAATAATTAGCAGTATGTTGTGTAATAAACTAAGAAATAGCTCAATCACTAATTCTCTTATTCATAATTATACATAAAAAGAATTTCTGCACATGATCTATTTCTGAGATATTATATAATGATCTAACATAATGTTGTTTATATTATCATATTATAAATTAAAAACTGGTACTACGAAATTATGGAGAGTCTGTTAGCAAGTTGTGGAAGGAAGGGTTTATTGATCTTTACAGTTCCATATGGCTGTTCCAAGCTCAAGGAAAGCAAGACAGGTACTCAAAAGGTACTGGAACCTTGAGGCAGGAGATGATGCAGAAGTCATGGAGGAGAGGTGCTTACTGGTGTGTTTGCCATGGCTTGCTAAAACGTCTATCTAATAGAATGAAGGACTACCACACTAAGGATAGCACTCCCTGCCATGGACTAAGGCTCCCCCATTGACCAGTAAGTAAAAAAGGCCTTAAAGCTGAATATCATGGATGCATTTTCTCAACTGAGGCTCCTTTCTCTCTGAAGACATTAACTTGTGTCACATTAAAACACAAAACCAGACAGAAAGGAACCATCAGTGACTTTTAATAACATCTGAAAGATTTTGCCAAAGCCTACAGGAAGCAACTGTAGACATTTTAGGTAATCTATTTTAATGTGAACTTTCGGAAAACTCATTAATGTATAAAATTCTGTCTAACCGAATTTCTTTGTTAATCAAATATTTATGAGATATATCCGTATCTGACTTCCTGTTACATACCAATGGTACCACATTCATATAGGAACAAAAATTTGCTCATTTGTCTCTCTGTCTCTCTAGTATCTTTCTTACTCTGTTTCTTATGTTGCCACTTAGTCTTACATTAGAAAGAAAATTCTCCCCTGGATTTATCCACCTAGAAATGGCTTTTGTTAACATGCATTGATTTTCTGGCCAGGCTTGATGATATAGGCCTTCAGTCCCAACGTTCAAGAGGCATAGATCTGTGAATCTCTGTAAGTTTGACGTCAGCTTACCCCTCACCTGGAGTTTCCAACATTTTTCAATACCTAGTATCACCTTTGTTTCCAGGAACTAAGGATATGTTTTAGAACCTACACAAACAGACCCGGTAATAAATGATCGCAATTTCTTGCAACAGGATGTTGAACTTAAGCCCATCACTTAGAACAAAATAAATGTTACCTCTTGTTTATCAAAAGTGTTTTGGAAACCAGATTGTTTCTCTTTTGTGATGACTATAATAACATCTTCATTTGGCCTCCATGAAAAATCAGAACTGAAAGATGAATGAGTCAATGTCCTTCGTTAAAGACTGTTCTTTTGTATGTTTCTTCTAGGACCTCCTTTAACCTTTCCATATTAAATTCTTGAAGATCATGATGGCTCCTGAAGATGAAACTATGTAACTTCAATTATTTCAGGTCCTACTTTTAATGATGGATGATGGTTCTTAAATTCTTTAAACTTCCCTGTAACTCACCTCCCACAACAGGTAGTGGAAGAGAAAGAATATGACAAAAATAAACCTGATTAGAAAGGATTTTTCGAGTAACTTCCCTTTATGTTGTTTAGAAATCAGTTCACAGGTCAGCCGTGGCAGCTCAATGCACTCTCAAACACTTCATGGATAGAGCAGCAATAAAGTTCTGTGGAGTCCGATTAGACTACGTGGTGAGGAGACTTAGAAGGGACAGCCAGTCCTTAGCCTTGGCTCCAGTAAGCAGGAGGAGACACTGAGGTACACCAGGAGAAGTTCTCAGCTGGGTCTCACTCCAGAGAGTGAAAATAAATGAAGAAGCCAGACCCACTAGTGCTGTAAAACTAGCTATATGAGCAAGACAACCCCTGTCTCTGTCACTCCGTGGAGTCCTATTTATGCCCTCCAAACTTCAAGTGGCAAGAAGCTGCTGTACACCATCACAAGTTTTATGTTGCATTTCTCTTTACAGAATCCCAACAAATGCAGTTCAACTATGCATTGTAAGGCAGACCTATAACAACGAATCTTTCATCATGTGTCCTTTTACATATTTGATTTAGCAGAACATCCTCTTTCTTATATTGGCTTCAGTTAAACCTTCCTTCACAAGTCTGTTTTAGCCTTTCACACCCCTGTCCATTTTAATTATTTTCTGGATATATTATATTTACATTTCAAATGTTAGCCCCTTTCTTGATTTTCCCTCCATAAACCCCCATCTAATCCCACTGCTTTGAAGAGAGTACACATTCACTCACCAACCACCTTCTACCTTCCTGCTCTGACATTCCCCTACACCGGAGCGCCAAGCCATGGTAGGACCAAGGGCTTCTTCTCCCATTGATGCCCAATAAGGTTATCCTCTATTACATATGCAGCTGTAGTCATGGGTCCATTCATTCATACTCTTTGGATAGTAGTTTAGTCCCTGAGAGCTCTGGTTGGTTAGTATTGTTGTTTTTCTGGGGTCGAAAATTCTTTCTCTAACTGCTCCATTGGGGACCCTGTTCTCAGGTCAGTGGTTGGCTGTGAGCATCCGCCTTTGAATTTGTCATGATCTGGTAGAGCCTCTCAAAATACAGCTATATCAGGCCCCTGTCAACATGCATGTTTTGCCATCATAAATACTGTCTGGGTTTGGTGACTGTATATGGGCTGGATCTCCAGATGGGGCAGTCTCTGGATGGCCTTTGCTTCAGTCTCTGTTTCAAAGTTTGTTTCTGTATTTCCTCCTGTGGATATTTTTGTTTCCCCTTCTAAGAAGGACTGAAGCATCTGGACTTTGGTCTTCCTTCTTCTTGAGCTTCATGTGGTCTGAGAACTGTATTGCACTTTGGGGCTAATATCTACTTATCTGTGAATGCATACCATGTATGGTTTTTTTGTGTGTTGATTTTAAAGAGACATGTGTTTGCCTCAGCAAAACATCATCCAAGCAACTTTCCCAAGAACCCTGATACTTCAGCTTCAGAACTTCCAATACAAGGCTCCATTATCTGGTCATGTTCCCAGTGTGCCACAATATTCACATCCTCTTTTGTCTTCTGCTAATCATGATCAATTAGGGGTTTAGTGAGTAAACTGAGGACAGGATGCCAAACACAGTGGCTTGAAGGTGCCAGTGACAAAGCAAAAACTCTCTAACAAGTAGAAAGGAAGGATTTCAGTCACAATGTAGGTTAAATTGTGCTTTTTGGACATATTTAATCATGTAGAGATTTCTCATTGAACTTTTTATTTTTAAATCATATCATTTGGCAACCTACCTCTTCGGGGTTTATGACTATACCTTAACTCAGACATGTAGAACAAAATAAATGCCACTTAGTGCTATTATAATATCATTCATTACTTCTTAGGCCTAGGACTATTTGAAATATCCACTTGCTTATTTTAAAGTAAACACATTATTCTTAAATCTAAATGTATATTATGAAATTGTTTAAAGATTTAACACATCTGTATATTTCCTAAGAGCCTCACAAATTATTTGGAAATAAACAACAAATGTTTAAGCAAATACTTGTAGATAGAATTAATAAGATGAACTGAAAATAAACTTGATTTTTAGAGAATATTAAAGAATAAAACTAGTTTTCTTTTAAATAATAATGGGTCTTTGCAGCATAGTAAACTAACTTAAGTGTAAAGTATTAGTGGACAGGAGAAAGAACTAGTGAAAACAGTTTTCTTTTTCCTTTGTGTTGCAGGACAAACATAGAGACATCCTCAAGGTCACAGACTCAAATGCTCTTTTACAGTGGGTAATAAAATTCTACTTACTGATATTTGCAATGTA
Organism: Micromys minutus; assembly: GCF_963924665.1. Lineage (NCBI taxonomy): Eukaryota > Metazoa > Chordata > Mammalia > Rodentia > Muridae > Micromys > Micromys minutus. The sequence continues at coordinate 19,036,751 of NC_137974.1, forward strand.
ACAAATTTCCATCTTAAAGCAATATGAAGTTTACATATTGCTGCAGACATTGTGCAAATTAGAACTTCATTGAATATTAATGAATTACTCTTTGTGGCCAATTGTTATGCAAATCAGCAGAGTGTCAGAATTTATCATTTTATTTAGTTGAGGATTAGGGGGAAATGCTTTAAAAAATCAAAGTGAGCTCTTTACAGACCAACATGAATACAAGAAAGAAGATATTATGTAATTTCTAACTTTTAGGAGTTAATGTAGTTCTGGGTTATTTGTTTAAAATATTAAGGTGTACGCTGTTGAAAACATGTTGTCATAATACATCTTAATATTAAGAGAATATATAGATCACAAAAATACAACCACATCTGCAAATGAAATCTGAGATATATTGTCTGAGGAACAAAAAAGATCTAAAGGTTTCGAAAAGATTTTTGAATGTATTTATTTACTTTCCAAAAGTCAATATCATTCCTGTCTCTATACTTTTAAAGTAAATTGTGAACACTTGAAATAATAAAATATAGTTTATTATAGCACATCTGTAAAGAATTCACCAGATTAGAAATCAAGGTAGTAAGTGTACACTTACTTACATATGAAACACCTAGTTTTATGGCATTCGAGGGTGGCAACTTTCAAATGCTTTTCAAATGCTTTTTAAAACTTGTTTTTAACTCAGTCTGGAAGGGAACATAACAGAACACAGATTTCAGCTTCTCACAGGTAAATGATACACAGATTTCAATACTTAGAAATTGCCCTTTCTAATAGCTACTCTAACTTTTAATCCACGAGAATGTATTCTTATATATTATTTTTAAAGGAACTTTATAATAAGAGACTTAAAAGTCCAGAGGCCGCCTCACCAGAGGATCCATCCCATATACAGCCAACGCATACAGTCACTGTTGTTGGTGACAAGAAGTGCTTACTGGCAGGAGCCTGAAATGGATGCCTCCTCAGGGGCTCTGTCAGAACCATGCTGATACACATGAGGATCTTTGAAATTAACCATTGGACTGAGCAAGGGGACTCCAATGGAGGAGCTAGAGAAAAAAACTGAAGGAGCTGAAAGGGTTTGCAACCCCATGGGAAGAACAACATTATCAACCGAACAAACCCTCCAAAGCTCTCAGGTACTAAACCACCAACCAAAGAGTACACATGGCTTCAGCCACATATGTAGCAAGAGCATCATGGAGAGGAGAGATTCTTGGGTCTGTGAAGTCTCAATACCCTAGAGTAGGGGAGTGTCAGGGCAGGGAGATGGGAGGGAGTGGGTGGGTGGAAAGCATCCTTTAGAAGCAGGGGGAGGGGTGGGATAGGGAGTTTTCTGAGGGGAAACTGGGATAGGGGATAACATTTGAAATGTAAATCTAAAATATCCAATAATAAGTAAAATAGTTTCTGTGTTATTTCTGTGGTTACTTAATCTAGACTAAAGAATGTCCATTTAAAATTATTACGAAGATTAAGAATTTTTCTAATTAATATGTGTTATGGAATCTTAAAAATTCCACATAAATAACAAATATACACTCTTATACAACTTCAAGTACAATCTCTTTCTAGAACCATGGAAAGAAATAGCACATTTGAGAAAACAGAACATGTAGTATTTTTTATGATTCCTTCTTCATTTCGTGACTTCCACATTATAAAATCTGAGGGGATTAGGTAGGGAAGGAGTGTGAAAAGCAACTCCCTAAACAACTAAAGAGTTACATAGACTGATTTTCTTTCCTTTTCAAAGTCAGCCAGATTCTTCTAGATCTAAACAATGTTTAATTCCGTAGTCCAAATATTAAGAAAGAGAAGTCACCGATTTAACCACCAGTCTTTAGCCTTGCAGTTATTAATCTGAGGCGACGATTCACAAATGTTATTGACTATATGCACGCAGTACAGCAAAAGATTTAATTTCCTCCCTATGTAACAAATAGGTGTAATTAATTATGATGTCAGCCTCTCTAGGGGACATTGTCCTATCCCTAGAGATTCACTACTAATTTATGCAGTTTCTATTCTACCTTATACACACAAGACTCATTTTCTATTCACTTATTTTTTACAAAAAAAATGCTCTTCCTGATTCAAAAATAATTTTAAAAAAATCCTGATCTAGTAGTTAAGAAATGCAGTGTTGTTTACCACATCCTATTGGAGATGTCAAGGAATGTATCAGTGGGTTAAGGTAACACATGTGAGCTAAGGAACACTTGAGGACTTATTTTCAGTCACAGGAGAATTCCTAATACTCAGGAGAACCACAACTTCAGGACCCATACTGAGACTCAGGAGCACATTGCCAGCTCCATACATCTCACTGCACCAGGGCTCCCAGAGCCTTACTGTTAAGAAGCCAAACTGCTTGCTCACTGAAGAATTCCTGTTCCTGTCGCTATTGGCACAGGGGGGAGTTTCCTAAACAGAACATCAATGGCTCACACTCTAAGATCAAGAATTGATAAATGGGACTTCATGAAACTGGAAAGCTCCTGTAAGGCAAAGGACTTCGTCAATAAGACAAATCAGCAACCTACAGATTGGGGAAAAAAATCTTCAGTAACCCTACATCCCAAAGAGGGCTAACAACCAAATCATAGAGAACTCAAAAAGCTAACCACCAAAAACTAAACAACCCAGTTAATAAACAGGGTATAGAAAAAACTGAAAATTCACAACATAGAAATCTCAATTGGCTGTGAAGCATCTAAAGAAATGTTCAAAGTCCTCAGTGATCAGAGAAATGCAGATCTAAAGGACCCTGAGATCCCACCTTTCACCAATCAGAATGGCTAAGATCAAAACCTCAGGTGATGACACATGCTGGTGACGATGTGAAGAAAGAGAAACATGCCTTCATTACTGGCAGGATTGCAAACTGGTACAGCCACTCTGGAAATCAATTCAGAGGTTCCTCAGAATCTTGGGAATATACCCAAAAGACGACCCACCAAGCCACAGTGGCATGTGTTCCACTATGTTCATACCAGTCTTATCAGTGATAGCCAGACACTGGAAACAACAACTCAGATGTCCCATGACAGAAGAATGAATACAGAAAATGTGGTTTTATTTACCCCTAAACTCCCTGGGTCTAGTGAGGTGGGTGGGGTGGGGACATCCTCATGGAGACTGGTGGTGGGGGTGGGGCAGGGGTTGGGGTGCTGAGGGGGTGAGGTTTGGGATGTGTAATAGTTGGAGGGTGGACCTGGAGGGGTTAACATTTTTAAAAAAGAAAAGAGTCAGGTAAGTTTGGGCGTAGAATATTCTAGTTTATTTAACTGTCCATTTCTCACTGCCTTCCTCACACTGCCTGCCTATGCTCCTTCAGTATAGTTCCTCAGGTTGGGGTGACCACCTACCACAAAATTATCCTCATGCTACTTCATAACTGTAACTGTGCTACTTTTATGAATCATAATGTCAATGTCTCTGTTTTCTCATGGTCTTAGACGAACCCTAGGAAATGGTCATTAGACAAGTCCGATTGTGTTGTGACCACCTGGGTTGAGAACCACAGTTCTGTGTGTTTCTGAATTACGACAATGATTCATTTCATGTGCATATTGCAAACAGGGTGAAACATGACTGTGTACAAAAATATATGGAAAAAATGCTACAGATAATTTGAACCATGAGAATGAACTGTCCATTGGATTCCTTTGCCTAGTTAAGCATTTTAAATAGAATCAAGAAAAATGGGTGGCGTCACAGTGCTGGGTTACAGAATAATCCACAAAATACCAAGGTGATTTCCAACTGACCGAGGCAGACATGCTGCTCGGTGGTCTGTGAGATCTGCTTGGTGTAATAACCAGGAGACTCTAGCTCACTGGGTGCCAGGAGCTGCCTCAACAAATCTGCCTTGTGTTTGACAGAGACTGCTGAGTGACCACAACATGATTATGCTATAGGCAGCCATTTGCCTGGTTAAAAAAAAAAAAAAAAAAAAAAAAAAAAAAAATCAATGAGAGCCCGCTGTAATAGTAGCATTTGGGTGTGCGAGCCTGTTGGTATCAATGGATATCTAATTTACTTGCATGCATTTAATTTGCCCTTCTACTACCCCTAGCAGGAAGTCACAGTTTGCTACATTGTATTTTAAACCAACAGTGAGATATTTCAGCTGTAAACCTGTTCTATGTGTAAAGGGTCTTTTTTGTAGTTTTTATTACGAAGCATTACCAGTAATTAAGTAGTGAGAATGTGTCCTGAGAGTCAGCACAGATATAAAGAGGTGGAGGAATCAGTCATTAGACATAAGCAATAAAAGTAGATGGATATTTCATGATTAGCAAATCACTTATCTTTAAGGATACAACAAAAATATTTAAGAAAAATTTGCACACATGGGTGTGAATCTGGTAAAAAGGAATATTTTTCTAAGCCACCTATAACATTTTTAAAATTGCTTTCTACTTGACCTGTGGAATTATATCCCAGATAAGTATGTGAAACCCAATCCCAGTTACTGTTCAGAAGTCATGACATTGCCAAATAAAATTACCATTCTAAACTTCAAATTCTTATCAATACTCAGAAAATTGGACAATACCACTTGATGACCCAGCTATACCACTCTTGGGCATATACTCAAAAGAAGCTCCAATATCTAACAAGGACACATGCCCAACCAGGTTCATAGCAGCCTTATTTATAATAGCCAGAAGGTAGAAAGAACCCATATGTCCTTCAACATAAGAATGGATACTGAAAGTGTGGTACATTTATACAGTGGAGTACTACTCAACTATCAAAAACAATGACTTTAACAAATTCCTAGGCAAAAGGGTAAAACTTGCAGTTATTGTCCTAAGTGAAGTAACCCTGTCACAAAATAACACTCATAGTAGGTACTCACTTAAAAGTGAAAACTAGCTCCAAAAGCTTGGAATACCCAAGGAAGCATCTATAGAACTTATAACGCTCAAAGAGAAGGAAGGCCAGAAAGTGGATACCTCAGTCTTTCTTAGAAGGAAGAACAAAAAACTCATGGGAGAAAACAAAGGGACAAATAGAGGAGCAGAGATTTGAGAAAAGATCATCCAGAGACTGCCTCACCTAGGGATACACCTGGAATGTGCACAATAAACCTAAGCACTATTGCTGATGCCAAGTAGTGCTTCCTGGCAAGAGCCTGATATGGATGCCTCCTTAGAGGCTCTGCCAGAGTCATACTGATACAGAGGAGGATGCTTGTAGCTAACCGTCAGACTGAAAGGAGGACCCCAATAAAGGAGCTAGAGAAAAGATTGAAGGAGCTGAAAAGGTCTGCAACCCTATGGGAAGAACAAAATTATCAACTATCCAAATGCACCACAGTTCCCAGGGACTAAAGCACCAACCAATGAGTTCGCATGGAGAGACCCATGGCTCCAGGTGCATATGCAGCAAAGGATAGAATTTTCTAACATCTATGGGAGGAGAGGCCTTTGGTCCACTGAAGGTTTGTTTTCCCAGTGTAGGGGAATGACAAGGTGCTGAGGTGGGAGAGGATGGTTAGGAAAGGAAGCACCTTCATAGAGGCAATGAGAGGGGAAGGGGGATGGGATTGTGGGAAAGGGATAACATCTGAAATGTAAATGCAGAAATTTTTCAGTAAAAATTTGAAAGAAAGAGAAAATTATCATCTCCTTATCAGAAACTTTAGGGCTATAATGAATACACTCTGAGCTTTTATCGGTCTATGAAGAATTACAATGACTTAAAATTCAATAACTTTTCGTGGTATAGTCACTTTTTAATACTTGATATTTTGGGGATAACACAGTATCCCTGACACACAGAGACTGAAAATGGAATTACTTATTATGATATGAAGCTTGCCAGCATGTTCCTGGGTAAACTGGGACATGGTCAACCTTACCTACTTACTATAGTTTTGTAATTTACATGACATTGCCTACAGTCAGTAACCTTAAGGCCTTGAGAGGAATAATTTGGGAGGAATATAAGAATGTAATGTGTTCTACTCCTTGTGTTATCATAGCAGATAACCAAGTAGTCTTGAAGCATTTTTTACAGTCTTCCTCAGCACAAACTTTGTACAGTTCCAAATAAATTGTTCTGACTTTGTAAAACTTGATTTTGCTGTGTTTCCTAAAGTATACATATTACAGAAATCCTCCAGGATATGTAGCAAATCTCGGGAGAATATGCTTCTGCCCTAATTGCCAAACAAGGGAATTAATTCTGCATCCAGACTCACTCAAGATGCACAGTAGTGAGGTCCAAAGACAACATTCGGGGGTTTAATATATTCTTGGGAATCCAGAGGCAGAAAGCCCATTTCCTACAAAGACAGACTTTTAAAATAGGAAAAGCTAAAATTGTATGATGGTTTATAAAATCAGAAATAAAAATTTCACTCCTGGGTAGAGGCAAGTCGCCATGGAATATAATCTCCTTATGTTTCACGGGATGGACACATGATTCATTGGAGTTAAATCATAGACAGAAGACACCTAACCTGCTACTTCCTTCTAGGATTAGAACCAGACCCCCTGCCCCCAGTTGTAACAGAAAAATAACTCAACAGATTTTCAGTACAAATATAAATGCTCTAACTAATCCATACTTTCTTCGCATTGGGATGATACCATTGCCTTCCGTCCTGCTTGTTTGTGGCAGTATTTTTATCCAGTCTGGATACAACGCAATTGCATTTGAGGTTTGGCAGGCTGCCCTTTTGGCTTAGCAGAGTTGATAAAAGGTTGCCAAATACCACAGTAGTTCATATTTATTTTCTGTTTTATGACATTTTCCCCCCAAACCCACTGTTCTTTTCCTCAGCAAACCATCAATCAATTCTAGAAAAAAACAGGACTTCTTCAATGGGTTGCCAAATGCATCTCTTGCTACAGAGAGCATTTCTTTTATGCACAGAAATATATTTTAATAGGTCAAACCCAGGAAGAATGTTTCAAATAGTAGAATATTTTATATGATTTTGTGAACAGATTTAATATTTATAATGTGTATATGGATAGATAATGATACATATGTGTATATGTGTGTATACATATATTTGTATATATATGAATAATATGTTAGCAAAACTGATATTATGTTTATATTAAAACTTATTTTAAATCTCAGATACAATTTTATTTTTTAATTTTTCTTTCTTCATAAGATTTATTACTGTAGACAGTTTAATTTTTTTCAGAAATTTAGAACTGTGGTTATAAAGAAAATATCTTTGGTGGTATAATCTAGTGCTGACAAACTTGTAAGGTAACTACTGCTTTCTAAAACATGCTTCCAAGCCTCTGTCCATTGCTTATAAGACCATTAGTGATTATTTTAAACTGGCCTATCTGCTCAACACTTTGACAAGTAAAATCTTGGCTACTAGTGATTGCCTCTGCCAGGGTCGTTATGGAAGCAAAGACCTATTTCTTCACTGTACACACAATCTCAGCAGCCTGTGTGAGCTCATTAACGTAATTCAATTACTAGTTTAACAGTTAGGAGCTCTGTTTCTTAGTTTGCAGTTCAACCTCTTGAATATGAGTTCTTGACATGCAACTATTTTATATTTATTGAGTTCATTTATTTTTACCATTGTTACTTTCTAACCTATTTCATTTTTTATGTTCTCTCAGACATTATACCCCTACTGCGGTTTCTCCTTTCCTCAACCTGTCAGTTCATCTCCCTCAACCCCCTCCTTTCCCCAGATCCACAAACCACATCTCTTCAGTTTAACTTAAGTCCTTCATTTCTGGAAATCCTATACATAGCATTAAGATAAGTCTCCTGTTATGATATTTTTGATGAGGCAATCAACGGTAATGCTTTTGTACAATTTCTAAGTACATCACACATGTTTCAAATGTTGGCAACATACATGAGTAAGTAGGAGAAAAAGTTTGCTATTTTACAAGAAGGAAATGAGCAATGCTGCTTAAAATTACAGCAGTTCATAAATTTGTCTTTTAATATTTTCTCCTTTCTTCAAGTACATAAATAATGAATTAAGAAAATTATAATAGCTAACTCTTCACTTTTAATTCATTAATGTCATGATAAACTCCCCCAAATCAACCATACATCAAACATAGTTCATCACTGAATCTCAGAGAGATAATTTAGAATTTTTAGCTTAGAGTTATCTCTCAATTATCTATTTTTTAATTTAATATTTTATTTATTTATATCTCAAACCTTAACCTCGTTCCTGGTTTCCTCTCCACAGATCCCTTATCCAATTATCCCTCCCCTTACTTTTCTGAGGGTGTTACCCTACCTCACCATCCACTCCCACCTCTCCACCTTGGCATTTTCCTACACTGGGGCATCGAATGACTCAATTATTAATTGCCATTTTGTGCAGAGAGAACATGACTACACTGCCTGATGGAATTGGCAGCTCACATACAATTCCAGAATTTGAGTGGTAACTTGAGCAACCTGATTAACAACTCTGGATCTATTAGTGAGCTCTGGATTTAGCAGAGAGAATATGCCTTAATAGATAAAGTGTGAAGTCCAGACTTAACCATGGACCTACACACATTCTCTCTCTCTCTCTCTCTCTCTCTCTCTCTCTCTCTCTCTCTCTCTCTCTCTCTCTCTCTCTCTCTCTGTTTGTTTTACACAATGGATGTTTAATGTATGCATATGTGTGTATACACACAAGTAAATGTGGGCAGCCATATGCCTTAGATCACATACGGAAGTCAGAGGACTATTTTAGTTATTGATGCTCTCTTTCTGCCTTGTCTGAAACTGGTTCCCTAATTCACTATGGTATACATCTGGCTAGTTGGCCTGAGAAAATCGGGAGATTCTCCTGTTGCTGACTCCTATTATGTGGTAACACAGGGATTATAGTCACATATTCAGCAACTAACTTGATGTAGTTCTGGGAAACTGAAATTCATTCTTCTTCTTCTTCTTCTTCTTCTTCTTCTTCTTCTTCTTCTTCTTCTTCTTCTTCTTCTTCTTCTTCTTCTTCTTTTTCTTCTATTTTCTTCTTTCTTTCTTTCTTTCTTTCTTTTTGGATATTCTCTGTATTTAAATTTCAAATGTTATCCCTTCTCCCCACTCCCATCCCTCTCCTCCTCCCCTTGCTTCCCTGAAGGTGCTTCCTTTTTCAACCACCCTCTCCACCTCAGTGCCTTGGTGTTTTCCTACAGTGAAAAAAGAAAGAAAGAAAGAAAGAAAGAAAGAAAGAAAGAAAGAAAGAAAGAAAGAAAGAAAGAAGGAAAGAAAGAAAGAAAGAAAGAAGGAAAGAAAGAAAGAAAGAAAAAAGCCTTCATGTACCAAAGGCCTATCATCTCATTGATGTCAGAAAATGCTGTCCTCTGCTACATATGCCAATGGAGCCATGGGTCTCTCCTTGTGTACTCATGGGTTGATGCTTTATTCCCTAGAAGCTCTGGTGGGTTTGGTTGGTTGATAATTTTGTTCTTGCCATGGGGTTTCAGATCCTTTTAGATCCTTCAGTCCTTTCTCTAGCTCCTTCATTGGGGTCCCCATTTATCCCTGAGCCATCTTCTATTGATCAAATTTCTCAACAAAGAAAAGTTTCTTTACCCCAGTAGAGAAGCAAAAATTTGCTAAAACAGTGCACATGTGGATATTATGAATCCTGATTTCAATTATTCTCAGAGTCACTGGGGTCCTACACTCACGAGAGGAAACTAAATGGAAAGAGATATACTTGTTATTTTTCTAGAGAAATATTAATTGACACAAGACACAAACTCATTGACGTAAAAATTCCCGCTAATGAGGCCCCCGCAGCCCTATATTAAACAATTTTCTAAGTATCTAGTGTATTATTGTCAAGATTTTGTAACCACAAGGGAAATAAATAATAAAGATACTTTACAGGATGCTGTCATTTAGCTCCCATAATAATGCCAGTTTTCTTAAGCTTAAGTATTAAATCAAATAATTATAGCTACTACCTTGAATGTGCTTTTGCACGCTGGCAGTCAAATCCCAGGACTGTTTTATCCCCCGCCTCCCCTCTCTGTTTTCTTTTATACAAAGTTTCCAGCACAAATAATTTCTTCATAAAATGAGAGACACGTAGATATGTTTAAAATAGTTTATGTATTTTATTTTATATGCATGCATTTTTTTATCTAAAATATGTGCTTGTCCGGGGGTCCAAAAATGCACTGGATCTACTGAACCTGGGGGTGCCATTAAGAGTCACCACGTGAGTGCTCAGAAAGCGTGGAATCTCTAGTGCTTTTAACAACTGAGTCATCTCTTCAGCCATTGAATATTGTAAATCAGAAGTAAGAATGTGTTAAAGTATATACAGTATGACAAAATGTAAAATGTGAGGTGAGAACAAATATTTCTGCACAACGAGGAAGGGCATCTCTCTAGATTTGGTTTCCACTACTATAAAGCATAAATCATGACTCGGGGTCACACTTGAAATCTTGATGCTTAAAAAGTAGACTCAAAAGGATAAAAGTTAAGCCTCATTGGGAATACATAGGGGTGATGAGAAAAATCTGGGTAACAGAAGATTCTGGATAAATCACACAAATTCATAGCGTTGTAAATAAAAAATATTTATAAGCTAGTAATATTAAACTAGACTTAGGGAGAAACAAAATGAAACAGAGAAATCCTAAGTTTCCTTTACCACTCCTACTAAATCCTGTCATGTCCAAAGAAATCTTATATTTATGACATGCTAAGGACGCTGATAAATCACTATGTCAAACACTGGATTAAAATCCTCTAAAGATATAGGAAAGAATTTGCATATAAAATGTGTCTGATTTGTCCAAGAGCACCTAATTTTCAATTCTGATTGCATAGCCTAAGGCACTGATGGAGCCCGGCAGGATTTAAAATAGTACTGGAAGTAAAAGGAGCAAGTGTGTGTCATAAATCAGGGGTGCACATCACAGCAGAAAAGTATGAACTACAACCAGGTTAAGACGCACGAAAAGTCTAAGCTCATGAGTTCGATGATCACAGTCTGTTTACTTACGGAGAAAAAAGCAATATTTCGGGGGAAATGATGAGGAACAGGTTTATCAGTTGATTCTCTTTCCCTAACCCTTGTTTTAGTCTGCAAAGGCCATGCGGTAACGTGGCTCCCTTTTATTTAAAATTTTAATGAGAGTATCCAAAGATTTATTTTTCTTCCTAGAGCATACAATTAGCATAATTCTTCACAGGCATACTTGGAGAAGGTCATAGAGAGTGACAGCTTTACTGGCTGAAATCGATGAATGAGGACAGTGATGGTAGTGGAGACTCGTTTTCCAGAACATCTACTCTTTCTACTCTTTCCTTGTGTTAACTCGTTGCCATGGCCTGATTCATGTGATGGAGCTGGTGAAGTGTCACCAGAAGGCATCCTTGTGAATGGGACCTTACAGCCCTTTCCCATTGAAAGACAAGGTAGCATCAGATTCAGCCATGTGCCAAAGACCTATGAATTAAAGCTAATTCTTACTTGCCATTTAAACAGATTCTAAAAAAGGTTATGACCATATGATTTGTGGTGGACACTATCAGTACGAACGTAATTGTAATTATTTGTCATATATAAATAAATCCTGAAAAATAGATATTTCTAAATGATGAATGTGGAAATTCTCTGCTAGTTTCATAAATAGTTCTGGCAATGTTCCTTTTTTACTACTATTTGAAAAAAAGTAGACATTTTTTGATTCCTAGAATCTCCCACATGACAAATTATCCTTCAATTTTTCTTAGTAAGACAGCAAGGTAAGTACTTTATCACACACAACATCATAAAATGGTGTTTCAAAACCAGCCTGCAGTTTAGGAAATAATGTAAATAAAATCATATTGACCCATTCAGATGTCCAGACCCATATTCTATGTCTTATTATCTTCCCATGAACCTTGATTTTGAACTTTTGCACTTAAACCCTCTAACGAATTCTTCTTACATAAGCCCAGCAATGCTTTAAAGAAATTGAGTTCTAAAATAATAAATGCTATTATAAGAACACAGTGCTTCAAAGTATGAACACATGAGTGGAGAAAGAGAAGAGGGAGTTACCAGCAGCTCACTTCTATTTATCAAGACAGATTGAAGCACCAAACAGATCAAATGATATGAAAAAAAATCATATGCCACCATGAATGAAAGGATTCTCAAATGGCACAGCCATTAAAAAGAACAAAAGACAATTGATATCTGCTAGAATGTGGAGAATGTATCTTCTCCAAAGAAAAGCCAATCCCACCATGTCAGCTCTAACATAGTAGCAACACTAAATGATGTTACCTTCTTTATGTGTGTGGGGGGGTGTACCTTGTGTTTTGTGTGTACTGTGTATTACATATAAATATATACTATTATATACAATATTATATATATGATTATATACGTATATTATATATTATCATATACATAATACATATTATAAATAACAGGATTTGAAAATCAGTGAGAGAAAAACAGTAGTTTGCAGCAGAAGAAGGAGGGAAAGAAAATACAGTATACATGTGAGAAATACTCAAAAGTAAATTTAAAGTAAAGTTAGAAATGCCAGTAATTTGTGTCTCACTCATGGTTGACAAGTTCAACTAAGCAATGAGGGACTCAGCTGCTGCAAAATCAACACAAAACTTTTTCTAATGAAAAATTACAAAAGTATGTAGTGTTTAGAAAGCAATGTTCTACAACTAGATGAACTTTCTCCAAGAGTAACTAATTTTTCTGTAAGCACTGTCAAACAATATCCATGGTTCTATGAGACATTGTGTTTAATTCTTAAGTAGATAAGAATGTTGCAGAAGGGAGCACATTTACCTGGGACTAATAGAACATCACATTTGACACTAAGATAATGAAGTTATCCTTTTAAAATAAACTAAAACTAAATCGACCCTAGTTCAGTAGGACTTGGACTAGGTGAGAGGATAACAACTTGTAACAAACACTCACTACTTACGGCGTTGGTGTTCTTTTCATCTCAACATCTGTCATTTTCAGAGAGCAAATTAAAATTAGCAAATGTTATTACCAAAGCAATATTTTTGAAACATCACAGGGTTTAGTAGTCACTACGAAAACGTGTCCCAGTAGAATGTTAGTGAAAAGCACAGACAGACTGAGAGGAAATACTACCTTGTGTGTGTCTCAGAACTACTAAAGTGCTCTCACAAATATTTTCATCCTATAAAGACATCGATTTTTTCCTTAGTTTAGTTCTACTACTGTATAAGTAACATCTCCATCACTTGTTAATGAAATTAGAAGAGTTTAGATTTTGAAGATGAGTGTTCTATACGTCTCCTCTTTCCTTTTAAATTGTGGCAAAATAAGAGTAATTAGAAAAAAGATAATTGAGCAAATGAAAATCTCTCCCTCACCACCTCTCCTTCCCTCTCCCACTTCTTCTCTCCTGCCACTATCACCTTTTGTTTGTCTATTCATTCCAAAGACTACATTTTTTTGTGGTTTCCCTCAAGACGTTTTGGAGCAGTACATAAATGTTGAGAAGTCAATTAACACAATAGAAATGAATTTGATAATTTCGACATACTTTTCTAATTATTGTAATTTAATAGAATTATCATTGTAATGTTAAAATATTTTCTTTTATTTTAGTAAATATGCATTGGTAATTTATAATCATGTCATTATTCTCCTAAACTCATTTTATTTTCTATAGGTAAATAACTGATTGCAAAGTTTATGTTTAATGTGTCCAGGCAAAAAGTTTACTTTGAAATGAAGTAAGTGTTTTGTTCTCTCTTCTAAGAAGAACTGAGGCCTCCACATTATGGTCTTCCTTCTTTTTGAGCTTCATATGGTCTGTGAATTGTTTCTTGGGTATCCAGAGCTTTCTGGAGTTAGTATCCACTATCATTGAGTACATACCATGAGTGTTCTTTTGTGACTGGGTTACCTCACTCAGGTTGATAGTCTCTAGTTCCATCCATTTGCCTTGGCATTTCATAAAGTCATTGATTCTAATAGCTGAGTAGTACTCCATTGTGTAAATGTACCAAAATTTCTGTATTCATTCCTCTGTTGAAGAACATCTGGGTTCTTTCCAACCTCTGGCTATCACAAATAAGGCTGCTATGAACATGGTAGATCACGTGTCCTTGTTATATGTTGGAGCGTCTTTGGGGTGTATGCCCAGGAGTAGAATAGCTGCATCTTTAGGTAGTACTATGTCCAATTTGCTGAGGAACCACCAGATTGATTTCCAAAGTGGCTGTACCAGCCTACAAACTCACCAACAGTAGAAGAGTATTCCTAATTTTCCAAATTCTTGGAAGAAAATACAAGGTCAAATAGAGGAGCAGGGATTGAAGGAAAAATCATGCAGAGGCTGCTTCACCTTGGGATCCATCCCATATGCAGCCACCAAACCCAAACACAATCGATGATGCCAAGAAGTACTTATTGGCAAGAACCAGATAGAGATGCCTCCCTAGGAGCTCTACCAGAGTCATACATATACAACTGAGCATGCATGCAGCTAACCATGAGACTGAATAAAGGGACTCCTATGAAGGTGCTAAAGAGAAGACTGAAGGAGTTGAAAGGGGTTGCAGCGTCATGGGAAGAACAACATTATCAACAAACCAACCCCCCCCCCCCAATTCCCATGCACTAAAACATCAACCACTGAGCACACATTGAAAGTCCTATGGCTCCAGTTACATACTTATCAGAAGATAGCAGTGTTTGGCATCAATGAGAGAAGAGGCATTTGGTCTAGTGCGAGCACATTTTCCCAGTATAGGGGAATGTCAAGGTACTGAGGTGAAGAGGGTGATCAGGAGCATGTGCACGTTTGTGGAAACAAGTAGGGGGGTAAGAGTGGGGTAAGTGAAGAGGATATCATTTCAAAATGTAAATACAGAGAGTATTTAGTAAAAAAATTAAGAAAGCATATTAAAATAAAATGCATAAATATCTACATATACAATACAATACAGTCCCCATTTATTGATGACATTTTAGGTTTTCATAGACATTAAGAAGTACACTGTTGAAATCTTACTTTCCTACAGCTTGTTCCATTGGCCAGGCAGATCCTTTATACTGTTAGAATATCACTATGTCTGTCTTAACTCTCTCTTGTGCACTATATTGGTCATAAGACAACGGATATACAGAAATAAAAATATGTCAAAAATACATATAACTTTGTATCTTATTACCAATCTATAATATTGGATTTTATATTTAGCTTCCTTTTTAGGTAATGAGGAGTTTAGTTTGACTTTTATTATTTACTTCTTTGACTTGTGTCTGAAAGTGAAATGCAACATATGTACTATGTCATTCCAGGCCAAAACTTAGGTTTTTCTACTTCAGATCACCCAAATACTTGGATTAGAGTTCTGCAATTATGACAGCTCATGTTGCAGACCTTTTAATTTTAAATTTTCAAATCATGTTCTTAATACAAATAGTCTTTATTTCAATTCCAATTTTCATTGACTTTTTGAGATAGTGTTTTATTTATTATGGCTGGTCAGAAAAATTATTTCAATAATGCTGGCATTAAAATTAAAAATAGTCTTTGCATCCAAGATGCTGCTTTTATAAATGTATATACCATTGTGTATGAGTTCATTAATATGTTTTTTAAAAACATATGTAATGGAATTTTAATCCAGGAACATGGCTGCTATAGCAAGGGATCAGATAAGAAATAATTTTAGAGTCAAGTTAGTATGTAGTCATGCCACACGTATTTAATTCTCCTGGTTGGAATATACACCTTTAGTCTCAAACATTGACATTTAATTGAGGGGCATACAAAGTGATGAATCAGAGAAAAATTTGGCAGAATGAGTCAGAGACAGAATATACTAAAATCTTCAACAGAATAATTTGAGTCGGTTGGCTTGGAAAGGAGTTTGAGCCAGAACAGCTGACTTGAATCCGCCACCCAGAGTTCAGAAATAAAGCTACAAAGGAGGGAGAGTTTAATCAGCAGTAAGTCTTTGAGCCTGAAACCTTCTAGCTCTAGGTTTGCAGACAAGGCTGGAAACAGAAGCCTTTATATTTTATTTTCTAGCTGCTCAAATCACATGGGTTAAATCACTCAAATCACCTGTTAAAATTTTTGGATGGTTCGGTTCATCTTCTTGCCTCAAATACCTTTTCAGTTTATTCTCTCAAAAATATGAATATGGGAGAAACAAAAGGAACTTTCCAAATACATTTCAGTAGATTATTTCTTTCTAAATGAGTAATCTTTAAAAGACATTCAAAAGACTTTAGATCTTCCTATATGCCTTTTATAAGTCAAATAAGGTAAACCCAAAATATAACTCTTAGTATTAGAAAAATGATAGTGTCTTTTAGTACAAGGTTTTCATTTTATAGACAATTCTTCTTAAACTTCTAGGTAGCTCTACATATGAGTTAACTAAAGAGAGGTAACTCTGATTTTCTCTGATTGTGTTTTTGATTTTATACTTTTCTACTTCATTAGAAAAGGCAGTAAGTTTGTTCATAAGAAACTAGGCTCTTAGAAATTTAAAATAAAGCGATCATTTAACTGTCACTATTTATTCTAAAGGAAGTCAATGTAAATCATTTTAAAGTAACTATAAAAATTATAAGTGATGGAAATAGTATTTTCTTTTACTGCAACAAGTTATGCTGTGAACATTTGGGGAAAGTATTCATCTGGTCTTTCAGGGATAACATATTCTGTTATACAAAATAAAAAAAAAAAAAACCCAAACCATCATCCATTCTGTATACTGCATTAGATACAATTGGAAGAGAAAATAGGTTGGTTAAATTTATCTGCTCTAATCTCTGCAGGTTTATTTTTGTCAGTATCCAGTATTTTTTTTCTCTCTCCCACTCTCCAGGTATTAGAAGAATTTATTTTCTGACAATGTTACTCTGTTAATCAACTATGTATACCAACTTCTGATTAAAGTCTGAATTAAAACTGAAATATAATTTTAGCTATTTATACTTTTCAAAAAAATTAAATCTCTGGTGCCCTTGAATGCTCTTATATATAGCAGTAAGTTTCAGTTAAAAAAAAGTTCATATTTTATACTCTGCAAACCTTTTACATCTCTAGTGACCTGGAATTTTCTTTTACCTGGTTCTCAGTTATAGGTAGACATCTCCATTTTTATGTACAGCCAAAAGCTGTACTTTACACTAGATAAATAAGTTCAATCATGTTTTCCTACTAAAATCTTTCTTAGACCTCTGGATTAGGGGGAAAAAATGAAGATACTTCAGAGGATCAGAAAGTAATAGGCAACAAGAGGAAAATTGAATCACTGAAATAGAGAAGTTATTCCTTTTGAACCTTTCAGAGTAATAGAGCTTATATAAACATAAGCTAAACAGACCATTTTATATCCCTCTGAGAGGTTCTCAGAAGGCAGACTCCTAAGAGCTATACTTCAAGAGCAATTGTACAACATATCTTCTAGAATGACTTAGATCCATAGGAAAAAGACAGCATTTTAAATGGCATACTTGAGAGAGTAGGGCAGACTATTTATACTCTGGACGAAATAAGGTTGGAATAGTAAATGATGCAGAAAAAGAAAACTTTTTTTTTTCAGGGACTAGGTCTAATTTTATATCATTTCTACAACTCTGGTGCTCAGTTTCCAAAAATTAAAATTGGAAACTTTGCTTGTTGTTCTTATGTGGAAATGACCTAGCTCATCTAAGTATATTTGAGGTTTATTTATTTCCCAGTGTACCTGAATACTATTGCTAAGTGATGTTAGCACTGAGCATAAAAGACTTAGCTAAGGGAACAGTTAATTTTGCCCAGCGATGGATTCTTATGACACATTTATTTTCACAATTTTCTTGCCATTTGTTCATGAGATCTGTATACCAACACAGCACTCTTTGATAAAAGTATCAATGAGATGTTGACATTTTTGCTTTATTTGTGAAATTTGTGCTTCATTCTGTATGGCAATTTTTAGAATGCCAGAATAATTCAGGATGCTTCAGTTTAATGGTTCATTGAACTAAGCGGTTTCCTGGGCAAAACACATTGTGCATATAAATAATTGTTACTATTTTAATCTATAAAGAAATAGGATTAAACAATGTCATTTGCTCATTTTTTCCAGATTACAGATCTCCATTGTCTAGCATATTTTTGTTTTCCCCATCCACAAATATTAATGGAATTTTTTTTTTTGCTTCCAACAGCTCTGATTAAGTTCTATTCAAAGATTTAAAACATACCAAACAAATAGTTACTTACATTATTTCTCACCTGCTTTAGGATTCGTAATAATAAATAAATATTTTCAACCCAATTTAAAATATCTAACTTATTTTACATCAATTAACTTTTCTGTCCAAACAAGCAAATGCATTGGCCATGTAGCACCAACTCTATACATGATATTTATATCATATTTTACTTAGGAAAGCAAAGCAAGGATTAAAATGCTCAGTTTCCCAAAATTGCAAATGGAAACTTTGCTTTGTTGTTCCTATGTGTAAGTAGCTCATTTGAGTATCTTTGAGGTTTATTCATTTCCCGTTGTTCCCCACAAGATATGCCATAAGCTTCATTTTACCTCACTCTATTTACTTGGAATCAAAGTTGCTACTGTAACTCATTACAAAGTCTCTTAGGGTTTCTACTGATATGAGTAAACATCATGACATAAAGCAACTTTAAGAGAAAAAGAATTTGTAGTCCCCTATCCGGGGAAGCCAGGTCAGTAATTTAGGGCAGGAGTT
This sequence comes from Micromys minutus, assembly GCF_963924665.1. Lineage (NCBI taxonomy): Eukaryota > Metazoa > Chordata > Mammalia > Rodentia > Muridae > Micromys > Micromys minutus. The sequence continues at coordinate 19,055,451 of NC_137974.1, forward strand.
CTGTGGCAGACCTAGATGCAGAGGCTATGAAGAAGTTACTATTGGTTTGCTCCTCAAGGTATCTCAGCCAGCTTTCCTTACACGGCTTCAAGTGTCACTGCCCATCAAGAGCTTTATTCTCCCATACCAATCATCAGTCATAAAAATGCAACCATAGCTCGCCCAAAGACAATCTGGTGATGACATTGTTTTTCAGGTGACATCCCCTCTTCCAGACTGCCTCTGTGTCAAGTTGACATTAATGCTGATTAGCCCACAGGGACAAAATGAATCATTTATACAGTGTAAGTGTAATTGGAAGTTTCTAAAACAGTATGAATATTGCTATTGTTGTCATTGTTTTGAGGGACACATTTTCTCTATGTAGCTAATGGTAACTGAGAATTCACAATGCTTTTTCCCCAGCTTAAGATCCTGAGATTGTAGATATGAATCACATGCTTGACTAAATATACTTTAACAAACCACATGATTTAGTTAAGTTTCAACAAGCTTTAAATTCATTCATGCCTACTTAATAGATGTAGCTTTAGAAATGATTATTTTAAAAATCCACCTTCATCTATTGATTTTAAATAGTTCTATTTCACTGTCTTAATAATATAAAAGACACAATAGCTCTAGAATGTTCTTGTTCTGCTAGGGCTGTTAATGTCAGAGGGAGCAAACAAGACATTTTTAGCTTCCTTTGGAAATGTGTGAAACTCGTAAAGCTTAGGTTAACATTAAAGGCTGGCTGTAAATTTTTCTTTAGGGATTTTAAGTGACACCTCAATAAAATGATACACAGCAACTGTAAAGGACAGAATGCAAGTTAGTGGGGACATCTGCTTTGCTCATTCATTATGATACAGGAACTGAGGCAAGTCGATATATTTCAAAACAAATCAACATGATGCAATCACTCTACATGAATGCAGTGATTAAAAAATTTGAGTGAACAACCAACAACTTGATACAACAGTTGATGTCAAAAATATATACACTATATGTCATTGCAGGAGAACATCATTATCCTTTAAAAGAATCTTAAGCTTTTGTTTATTGATCTCATATCACTTAACAAAACATTACTGCTAATAACTTAAAAAGGTATGAAAAATAAGAATATAGATTTTAAGTTTTATTTTTTTAGATTTTAAGTTTAAAACAAGAGATTTTTACTGTGAAATCATAAAACTCTACAAAAAGAGCAGTGATAGTCCATAAATGTTTTAGCATGGTGTTATTATTATTAACATGTTATTAATATGAAGATATCAAGAATCATTATATAATTATGCTTATCAAGAACTGAGAACATTTGCTCTTAGATCAGTATTCAAAGAATTGTTTACAAAATAGGACAATGGCCTTCCAAGAAGCCGAGGAAACTAGCGTCCCAAATAAAGTTTATTCTCTAGAACCTGTGAACACACAAGATGATGAGTGTTTTGGGATTTGTTCTTGTACATTGTGTTGGTAGTGCAGAACAGTAGAGATCTTTCATTATTGTTTGAGGAAAATAGAAAATATATGAATTCTGTTGTCAGATAAATTTAAGACAAGCTTTGTCATATCCTTCCAAATCTGCAAACATTCTACCATTTGCTTAATACATGTGTGTCACTTTACTTACATATATAGCTAAATTATTAATTTGATGTCAAGATATATTTAGAATATTATAGCTAGGAAAGCTATAATACAGCATTAAAGATGTAATGTGGTGATGTAAAACTGTTTAAAATACAGTCCTGAGAATTCGTTGCAGAAATGGATCTCAAGCATCAAGTCTGACAACAGAGGACAGGTTGTAGGACAAGGAAGCCAACTTTTAGATCCTAAAATGGTTTGTTTAGTGAGACAACTCTGGTGTCAGCATAGCTATTGCTTAAATTGAATAATGGTGCTTGAAGATATACAAGTCTTTATGCCAATACCATGGGAAGGCTGCTTCATATGGCAAAGACTTTCCAAATATGGCTGAGAATCCTGAGATGAACATGTTCTCCTGGATTATCCCAGGTGCACACTAGGAATCTCACAGTCATTTAAAACATGGAGACAAAGAGAGAGTCTGTCTGTAGAAACTATTCAAGGGGCAGAAATGCTGGAAACATATCATTGCTAAGTATACATCAAGCAGGAACATGCAAAACTCATCCTGGGGAACTGATGAAATAAGCCTGTATGACCTTGATCTCAGCTCTGTGAAACTAATTTGAAAGTCTACTCTCCTAAGTTTAAGACCTCTTATTACAGATTTAACTCTACATTAACTCCCAAAGAATCTCAGAAAATGAATTCAGAGAGGTCACAGAGACTGGTTTTTGAGGCTCTGTAGAAGGAAACTACTAAAAAAAAAATATCAAAGACTGTCAGATCCTCTACCAATATTCTGAGCCTGGAATGATGGTAAGAGTTGCAGAATGGTAGTGTTGAAGCAAGGATGACTTTCAAATCTGAGCTATTGTTCCAACCTAGAGGCACAGGGTTTGCTGGTGCTTAAGACTCAAGAGAGTGAAGCAGAAAACTGTCTCTAACTTGGTCTCAGCTGGATGCCTGCACCACGCCTGGCAGGCATAGAGAGGACAAGGGCAGGGAATAGTTTGGATTTGGTGTGTTCAGGTATAAGCAGAAATACCAGTTAAACTGTGAACTGCTAAAGTAAAATACACAAATGTGCCAGGACAGTAACAGTCAAAGTCCTACACATTCTCAATCCCTCTGGGAGAGTTAGAGCACACCATGAAAGGAGGAGAAGAAAAAGACTTCGAGAACTTGCAAATCTTCATAAAATCTGCTAAATAAACAGGGAATTTTATATTTTTCACTTTATTACTACTGAATGTAAAAAATAGTTCTAATCTTTTCTGTTTAGTTATGTCTTCGATTTAAGATGATCAACTTAGAATTTTAGTTCAAATGGCCATTTTAATAACACCCGAGGAAAACTTAGTAAACAAGAGGGATAATGATACAGAGGTTGGCAGAAGTTGACTGGATCAGTAAATTGTTTGTTTACCAAGTATGGAGATGGGACTTTGTTCCCTAGTCTCCATGTTAACATGCCAGGTGTGTTAGCAGGTAGCTCAAACTGCAACAATAGTGCAAGAGAGCCAAAAAAACTCCAGGATTATCTGTGTGTGCAATCTACCTAGGTGAACGAATAGGGTTCAGGTTCACTGAGAGACCATATGTCAAAATATAAGTCTCAGATTAACTGAGGAAGACATTTAACTTGTACCACTTACTTATGTATACATATACACAGAGTTCACGAATATGCCCACAGAAATACACACACACACACACACACACACACACACACAATCAAGGTAGCCAAAGACAATCAAAATATACTAGAATAAAATACAGGACTATTAAGCACTTGTAGATGTGTACTACCTAAGGATGTGTGCTATATTCATCAACAATGTGGGGAATTAATCAAGGCACAAGATTTTACTTTATGGATTCAGTGTGATAACTCAATTTAAGATTTACACTAAAAGCAAAAGGGTGTATGAATTTCACTGGTGTGACAACATCAGATCTGTGACACAAGCATAGTAATAAAAATGCCTAAAAACCATGATGAGAAAAATATTTCTGACAATAGAACCCTAATTTCCATTTTCTTTAAATGTTAAAAAACACATAGGCTATATATATATATATATATATATATATATATATATATATATATATATATATATATATATATATATATATATCAATTGTGTTCACTCAATTGACTTTCACAGTAAAACCATGAGTATCTATAAACAATATTGCATATCATAAATCATCCAGAATACACATGGCTTCTTGAAAATCTCTCAGCTAGTACACAATGTTTTAGAAGAGTAGAACAAAGCTAAAGTAATTTAAATGCCCATAAATCACTGGCTTGTCTTAGGAAAAATTAATATGATATATTAAGAAGAAGTGATGAGGAGTGTAGGGAGTCAGGCTGACGATAAAGAGTAACAAAAGCAGTTTTCAAAAAGAAAATTGAATAACATATTGAGCACAGCATGGAGACCTGCAGAAATGGTTCTCTGCATGTTCAGGTAGCACAGTCATTGGTAATAACTATACTGATTTTATAATTGAAAATAAAGCTGAAAATTGTATTGAATATTGAATATACATAAGAAAATTAGCCTTTCACATTTACATACAATACAAAGGCTCATTTCAGGGGTCATATGTAATCATACTAAGGGACTGATATCAGCATTATGAAAGGTAAAAAGAAAGTACAAAATTAAAGGAGTATTTATGCCATATGAAGAAAAGACGCACACTTGGAAAGACAGGTGTGGTTGGTCACTGTAGGCTTGCTGACACTAAGGATGAACTTAACTGTCAAAGAAAGGAGGAAATTATAAAGTATAACAGAAACTTTGGTAGCTTTAATAGTAGGTACATAACTTTTTTTCTATTTGTAAAACTGAATTGTATACTGAAAAGAATAAATTTTACTGTGTGAAAATTATACTTTAAGAAAGACAGTTAGATAAGTAAAACGAAGATAACCACTCAAGGAGTAGTGAAAATATACATTTTTATTTTGTAAATCTTGGGTTCGGTGACTTATTTTAAAATCACAAGTCTTGGTCTAGTTTTACTTTATCAAATGTTTAATGGGAAATCCATATTTTGTGCATTCACCTAAAAGTAACATACAGAATTCTATAAAATAAAAACTTATTTTGTTCCAGATTTATATTATGTGTAGTTTTGAGTTCATGGAGAGGAAAATAAAATGAACAAACATTAACTTAAACTACCAATCTTGTAACAATTGCAGAAACAGCAATAAAACCCTTACCTAAGCAAGGTCAAAATAAGTGCTTCCTTATTTCCTTATTACGGGGGTGGGGTGGTCGGGGATGCAACAGGAACTTACTTCTCGGTGAATGAAGACATGTACTTAAGATGGAATTAACAACAGCAGTAGGATCTTACCCATGCGATGAGATGAAGCAAATGTCATAACATAGACATTCATAAGTCATTACCACATATGTGATTGAATGCCTTCATACTCTTACTATGAAAAAAGATAAAGATACTAAGTTATGAATTAGAATTCGATGGCTATTTACATTAGACCTGGTTCAATTGTTTATGTTCAGCTTTAATGATTAGTTTCCTTCGGTCAGCGTTTAGATATGACAAACCACTAACCTCTAAGAAACATATAAATCCATACAGATGGTCAGTTAAATAATTAGCTATTTGTTTAAATTGGACACATTATTTAAATGTTAGAGCAGAAATCTCTCAGGATGAAAGGATGGATAAAAGGTATTTTTAATATATTTTGGAGCTCGGGACTATTTAGTATGTATTACATGTCAAGTTTTGAAATTAAAACAATCATATATTTTGTCTCTGTTGCATGTTTTTTAAGAAAACCCCTTTAGAGAAAACAAATGAAATAGCAACAGCCACAACTACTCACTACAAAAAGCTGCATAGAACATGCCAATACACAGAATGTCATATGGTACCTTACCACAGACTCAACGAAGCTAAAATATCTCAGTTGTATAGCACAAGACTTTCTAAAGTTTGACACTCTAAAATAGTTTTAATTAGGAGATACTATGCTTCTCTTCTGGTATTGTTTTGTTTTGTCTTTGCCGGTCTTTAAGAAATGACAGGTTATTAAAACAAACACGTACTGGTTTTTCTTTTGGATTATATGCAGCTTGTTGCACTAAAAATAATTCATGTATGATCTCTTTCTGTGTCAAGCTAATTACACTTCTTGCAAAGGCACAAGGTATGGATTGTGACGTCTGGACATCAACCTTTTCCTCCAAATAAAGCTGTTCTAGGTAGACATTGTTTTTAATATATTTGTTATAATAAATTTGTACAAAGAAATTCCAAAATAACACGAAGCTGTGAAAGCATCCTAATTCCTTCTTTTTGGTTATGTCTTGAGCTAACACAAGAAAATGATCTGTAATACAAACAGCAAAATAAAATGAGGTTGTCACTGTGGTGTCATGTCAGAGCTGAGGAACTTTAAACAGCTCTGTCTACAGCCTAATCGCCCATTGTCCCCTGGTTTTCAAGAATGTAAGATTTCCTCAGTGGCTCCAAAGTGAAGCCCAGGCTGAGCAATAAGCCTGTTTATTAAGATGCACACACATCAACTGTCACATTACTGCCTTTCAACCTTGGATTTACAGTGTGAGTCATTTGGATTAAAATTATGAAATTTAAGGATAGAGTCTACATGAGAATAGGACCCTCGTTATGTGCCACAACAAGACAAAGAGTGGATCCTTGGCAGGAGAGTAGTATAATAAAATCTTCAGTAATAGAGAAATGAAAATTAGCAATGTGATATTTTTATAAGCCACTTTATATCTTTTTTGTTTGTTTGTTTTTTAGATTTCTTTTTTTTATTAACACCATTATTTTACAAAACAATGATCAATGTACAGATTTCAAGCATTTTTTGCATAAAATTATACAATACATTTTTGAAAGTACTTTTTTTTCAGATTTTAAAATAATTTTACATAAATCTATGTGAATAGTCAGTACTTGATCTTTTTAAAGGTTTGACAGTATGCATCGAAAACCCAATAGTTACAATGAGCACAAAGTACATGCAAAACAAAATGTAACATGAAAATAGTCAAAGTTTTCTTGTTGTGTAAAGATTTTTTTATTTTGTTTTGTTTTGTTTTCTTTATTTCTTGGACTTCCTGCAGTCTGTGAGTTGTTTCTGGGGCAGTGCGAGCCTCTGGGGTTATCTTAGGGCTCATGGCATTGTGGAAAAAATTTTCAAACAACTCTATAACCTTCATATACATTTCTGTATGTACACTGGGTTTAGACCAAAAGGCAGAGGTTCACTACAATTTTCAGAATTAAAGGATGACAGTAAGTGCTGAATTACATTGAATCTGTGTATTTGAAAGGATAACAGGAGAAAAAGAGAGTAAAAGTGGCTGAAGACACTCAACTCAAGGTACAAAAATACCCTGTAAAGATTCTAAGTAAATCTTTGTCTGATTATTTTCAAGAAACTAGAACTGGATTCATGGCAAAATATGACATAAAATGTGCTTCCAGTTAAGTTTCATGTGTTCAAAATTAATTAATTATTGGAAAAATATCAAATCTCTGGGAACAATGAAGTATTTATATCATGTTGAAATAATTAAATATTATAATTTATTTTTTAGTCTCACATTTTCTCTAAGTTTTGGTTTTACTGACCATAAATTACAATTGCTAGTATCTTTCAGATATTAATGAGAAATGATATAAATATTTTCGTGTCTGGATACATCTTTGGGTGTGTGATGAAATCGCACAGGGTGTGTGTGTGCACACAAGCACAGTTTCCTCCATGGTGATCAGAGGACTACTTCAGTGTTCTTCAAGTTCTTTACACTTAGCTTGAGACAAGGCACTTTCTTCACCACTGTGTATAATAAGGTAACTGCACTTTAAGCTTTCAAGAATACTTCTGCTTCTTCCCATATTGTATGGAGGCATGCTAAGGCTTTTTGTGGGTTTGGGAGATCTAAATTCCAGTTGTTATAGCTGAAAGAAAGTACCTCCTCATACAATGGGTCATCATCTTCCAAGAAATATATGACATAAATAGATACGTTTAGTAAACCTATCCATTAGTCAGGCTCCTTCTGAATTTTAGGATTTGCTAAATACACATTATATAATAGATAAAATGGAAAAGTTCTTATTTCTTAATCCATTTTAAAACTTGTCCCAATACCAATATGTTTCAGTGCAGCTCCCACTACTCATTCTAAAATTTTATCTGTACAAAAAATGGGGATCATTACAGAAAACTCATACTGGAGACAATGTAGAGATGAGGGAATCCTAGAAAGCCTAGCTCTGAGGGATACATATGCATATACATCAGAGAAGGTATTTGCCATAACATGTGCTAATTGAAAAGCTGCCAAGGAGATGACAGGTATTGGCATTTAATCTACCCGCTGACAAAAATATTTGTCTCTTGAATCATAAAACAAACAGAAACTTTCCTATAGTAAGAAGTTCAAATCTTATCATTCCTTCCTTTGCAACAATCATATGGCTATATTTTATTTTAGATTCTTTTGCACTTTTTTTTAATTAAAATAGATTTTATTGTCATACAATTTTATATTCTGATTGTGGAGTCCCCTCCCCATACTTCTCCCAATTCCTCCCTACCTCCTCTCCCCTCTGAATCTACTCCTTTTCTTCTCTCAATAGAAAAAGACAAGCTTCTAAGAGCTAGCCACCAGACATGACAGAATAAAACATAATACGATAAAGCAAAACATCAGGGTGAAAAACGGGAGAATCAGTCAAGAGCACACACAAGAATCAGACACTGACTTCGGTTGAGTCTTATAAGGATACTAAGCTGAGAGTTATAATATATATGCAGAAGGCTTTGTATAGACGTGTGCAGGCCCTGGACCTAATGCTACCATCACTGTGAGTTTGTATGAACCTTTCTTTGAATCAGAGGTACTTTTTTTATGTCATCTCCATCGGTCCCAGCTCTCATAGTCTTTCTGCCTCCTCTTCCATGACATTCTCTGAGCGGCGATGAAAAAGATTTGATGGAGACCTATCATTCAAATTTTATCTCCCTAGTCTGTATGTGTTGGTATTTCTCAAACATTTCTTTTACAGATTGTTGAGCTGAATTTTCCTATACTTACTGGTAATTTGTTGTGGTGGTTAATATTCAGGGAGGGCAGGTACAAGGTAAGACAAGACCTCTGATTGGACAGTGGTAAAGATAGGCCAGAACAGAGTTTTGGAAAGGGGAGAGAAGCAGAGAGAAGGAGGCAAAGTGGAGGAGGATGGATATCCATGTGTCTTAAATTAGCCACAGATAACTATGAGTATCTTATAAAAATGGATTATTATAAGACAGTATGTCTTATCTAGGTGGGCAAGTTATATACCATATCAATTGGATCTGAGTTTACTGTGTGGATGCTTTGTGGAGTGTAAATTTACTATGATCATTTACTGAGATAAATCTGTGTGGTAAATTACAAGTTTCTGGAGTTTTGATTCTGTCAGGCTGGTGTGTGTTGTGAAGGTGACCACAGGCAGAGGTTTCTGGGAGTGTGAGCAGAGTCCACAGCAGTGATCTGCGAGAGTCCTGATTTTGCCGGGTTGCTAATGGGAGCAGGGTCCACAGTGGATAGCCATGAGATAGATGGAGCTAGTCGTAGAGGCAGGGTGATCACCACTGGGACCAGAGAGTAGCTGTGGGTAGTAATGGAACATGGTGCAGTGGACCTTCACCAGCAGTTTTAATATTTACCGTTACAGTGATCCAATGTAAAAATAAAAGGCAAAAAGCTACACGTTACAATTATTAATACGTTTTGATAAAGCCCAGAAGAACACCGGTATCTTCTCAAATCCTTTCATCACAAGTAGGAAATCATTCCATACTGTGAAGCTCACAGCTTTTCATAAAATGTCAACTCATTGCACTTTGGAGAATCTATGAGATAACCTTCTGCCTTGTCTTGAGCTGAGGTGTTTTGTGAAGTGAAGTATAGCAAAGAGCTAGTCCAAATGTATCACCCTTATTTAAATGCCAGGAAAATTTAAATACATCTGTAAGTGAAGCTTCCTACAGTTCCACTTAACACTTTCCCAAAAAGGCTAATGAGCTGCAGAGAGCCTTGCTCTTCTCTCTTTAACTCAGTGCAATATTTAATAGAATACCCTTTTAAACTATGGCAGTAACCTTCTGTAAGATGAGGTCAAAACTACATGCTTAGTTTCTAACTTTTAAACTTAAAAACGATCACTTAAATAGTGATCATCTAATCCATAAGTATTAGGTAGGAACGTTTGGCAAGTGCAGAGCTAATTTAGCTTGGTTCTGCAGAGACTGGGAGCACAAAGGCTAGCTATGTCCCAAGATCTGCCTAAATGACACAGTTAGAAAAGAGAAGCGCCACTGACTCTTATTTCCAATGGGAAACAATTTCCTCTGGCGGGGTCTGAAGTCTGTTTTTGTAAGAAATTGCCTTTGGAGCACATAAAGTTAATTCATGGCGGTTCCCGGAACCCCACCTACCAGGCTTGAGCTCCCCTGTGGATGAGGCAGCCTTGTTGACATAATCAGGCTGGGCTCTTGGCAAAGCTCCAGCTGTTTGTGTGGAGCCAGTCAGATTAGGCTGAAAGCCTCTAAATCTTCCAAAGTGTCCCTGGGAAGGGAAAATAAAATGGGGATGGCGATATGGCAAGACCCAGGGACCACAGTAAAGTCATGACATTTGTATTTGGCTCTGTCATTGTGATTCAATAACACAGAATTTGCTAGTCGATTCGGCAGAGGTCACAACACACAAGTGATGGATGATTTGTAGATCTATTTTATTTTTGCCACTGAATCTGTGTTATATGCTGACTTAACTTTTCTTTGGAGCTTCTTATGGTGCTACAAAGCATGTCCTTTACCTAACAACACAGCCCTCCCTATGACTTTATTTTCACAAGGACATGCCTATAAATATTTGAGTTTTCACAGTTGAAATCAATGCATTTTATTTCTTTTGCAATGAAAATATTTGAAGACAGTTATACATTTTTTAAAAAGGGTCGGTTCTTGGTTTGACAAACACTAATCCATTTAGTACACATTTATTAAAGAAGAATTTTGAAGGACAATAAGTACTCAAATACTAAAAATGCAAGGAGAAAATGAAGGGTAGAAATAACCTTAAGCTTGCAAGTTAATAAAAGCTCAAAATCAAAAGCATATTACTCTAAACTATGAGTGGAACAGCATTCCTTTGCCAGGCGTGAGAACTACTGAGACTTAAACATGAAAGTAAAGCTAAATGACTTAAACATCAGAGACAAAACTTCAGCTGAGCACAGGCTCAATAGACATAAAAGAGAGAAAACATCTGGGTAACAAAGTCACAAGGACCATGTGCTTATTTGAATTTGATATCTTCCACACAGTCCACCATGAAGACAAATGTTAAAAATCAAAAGATATTTCTTTTATGGCCTTACCCCCTTCTTACTTGGCTCTGTGTTTCTTGGGCCGTAGCAATGGAAGAGTCACTCTGGTTAAACCTGATCCTTTGCTTTTTTAAAAATCATGTATATAAGCTTCTTGATATTTTCATAGAAGTATACAATGCATTGGATTACTCTCACCACCAGACTCTTCCTTTCACCCTTCTCAAATGTCCCTTTCCATTATAGATTTCTTTTTCTGCGTTCATGTATTTCCTTTTGCTTTATAAATAAGAATTGTTAAACTAGAACCATCTATGTGTTCTTAAAAGGCCACCCCACACAAGGAAGCAGACAGACAAAGTATTCTTTAGAAAAATTGCTCAGAGAGTACCTAGCACCTTGTCACCATTCAACATTGGCATCCTCCTGGCTCATGTCTGTTTCAAGTCATAAGGTCACCTGTGTGTTAACAGTGAAAATGTGTGTAACATATGTACTAATGGACTAATGGACAGTGTCGTTGGATCTTTGAGCGTAGAAAGGCTGGAAAAGACAAAATGTCCTTTATAAAAGTCATTCTTTTTTTTTTGAGGACCTGTTAGATCCTTTCACCCCCTCATATGTAATGGATGTGTATGTATATGCATGTGTAATTGATGTGTATGAATATGCATGTATAGAATATCTATGAGTATCTTGTATGCACTCTCATCATTGAGTGTAAGATTGCAGGGGCTCAGAGAATAGCCCAAGTGTCTGTTCTTACCTTTTACTTTGTTTTCTGATCACTTTGTTATTGACTGTGTGAATACCAGGTTGCTCCCAAGAATCCTCCTGTTTATTTCTACAGTTCTCAGTAGGAGGACTGGAATTGAAGAAGTGTTCAATACCATTTCATACTTACCTGTAACCATTCCTGGACTAAAAAACTATGGGTAGACCTGTCACAGACCCTAGGTGAGAATCTATTACTATTGCTCTATTTAGTGGACAGAATGTTAAACCAACTTCTTGTGGTAGATTTGAAACAGAATGGCTCCATTGGCTTATGTACATCCCCTAGTTGGTAGAACTGGTTGGGAAGGAATAAAAAGTTTGGTTTATTGAGAAAGATCTGTCACTGAGTGTCGTTTTTGTGGTTCCAACAGCCCAAGTCAGACCTTGTCTCTGTCTTGCCTTGCATATTTTGGATAAGATAAAAGCTTTTTGCTCTTCATCTTGCATTATGATTATGGACTGGAAATATAACCAAGCCCTCAATTAAATACTCATCTCTTAACCATTATTAGGGAAACTTCTCTTAGCAATAGATGATGATTAACATACAGGCCTACCTTGGCCAAGGTACAAATAATAACAAATTATAGAATACTTAACACTAGGTTCTAATAAGATAATCTCATTGGTTAAAGGCAGTGGAATCCAAACCTGATCACCTTAGATTAAGCTCTAGGTCCTTACATGGAGGAAAGCACCAAGGTGTTCTCTGAGTTTTATACTTGTGCTCTGATGTCATGCTACCATACATAGAAAGTTAAAAAAATAAAGAAAAAAAGAAAAAAAAAGAAAGAAAAAAAGTGAAAAAAAAAGTTCAACTTTAAATGCAATAAAATACCATAGTCCTCATTCTTCACCTAGGGAAGCATTGTAGAAAATATGTCTGAAAGATATTAAGATCCAGAGGCAGTACATGACTATAAAGAAACACTGTGACCTGGGCACAGCTCTAAAACTGAATACAGGACTTACAATGGTTGTGACAGAGAACACAAGAGTTGTGCAAGCCCAAGCTCAGTCAAATCCCAGGATGGAGAGCAAGGTTAGGTATGGAATTCCACCTCTCACAAGGGAGATTTTGACAATCTCAGCTGCTTGATGATGTTAGCTGGATTTTTCTCTTAAACTTAGCCTCTGATAAGTTGCCCGTGCTCCAGTGACCACAGCTAAAATAGCATGGAAGCAGGTAAAAGCTACTTTGAGTACAGAAAAAGAAAGAACCCAAGCAGAGGTCAGTAAAGAAAGAATAGTGGAGTAGATGGTGAAAATATTCAGGACATAAAAGGTAAATATGGAAGGCCTGAGGGCCAGCAGAGAGAATGGAAACAGGAAAACTTGAGAGGTAGGAGGTAGGGGGACCTTCTAAAATGCACCAGATACCAGGGAGATGAAAGATTATCAGGACTCAAAGGGAGAGACCTTAGTTGAAATACCCTACAGTGGGGAGAGAGAACTTGTAGAGCCCACCTCCAGCAGAAAGACAGGGCATCAGTTGAGGGATGGGGTTGCTATCCTACAGTCAAAAACTCTGACCCAGAACTGCTCTTCTCTGTAAGAACTTCAGGGACAAAAATGGAGAAGAGCCTGAGGAAAAGGAGTCTAGTGACAGGCCCTAACTAAGATTCATCTCAAGGGGTGCTGCCAAGGTCTGATACTATTACTGATATTGTCATCTGCTTACAGATAGGGGCCTATCATGACTGCCCTCTGAGAAGCTCAACAAGTAGCTGAAAGGCTCAAAGGCAGATATTTACACCCAACCAAGCAACATAAGCAGGGACCTCTGTGACTGAATTAGGGCAAAGCTGGAAGAAGCTGAGGAGGGGGGTGACCCCAGAGGAAGACTTAGTCTCAACTAACCTGTCGGAGATCTCTCATACACTGAACTACCAACCAGGCAGGATACACCAGCTGATATGAAGTCCCAACACATATACAGCAGAGAATTACTGGGTTTTGACTTAGTGCACCTAACCTTCAAGAGGCTTTAAGCTCCAGGGTATGAGGAGGTCTGATGGGGTGGGGGTGCAGGTAATTGTACATCCTCCTGGAGACAGGGGAGAAGGTAGGAGATGAGGAACATTCAGAAGGCAGACCAGAAGGGAGATAACGACTGGACTGTAAAGATTCAAGACTGCTACAAATACTACTACTACTACTACTACTACTACTACTACTAGTACTACTACTACTACTACTAATAATAATAATAATAATAGGAATAGGTAAATATGGTCAACATGGTCTGTACAAGTTCTCCAGTATTTAACAAACATATATATCCTTGGTCCTTTTATAAATTTTTTAAGGTATTAATCTAATGAATCCACTAAGGTTTTAAAACTATCTCTTACTAGATGTATAGTTAGTAGATCTAGATATAGTTAGTATATTCTATATATGGAAAATTAAAAAAAACAAAGCAAAACCAGAGCAATTACTGACCTGCACAAATGACTCAAGAATATGTAAGAGAACTAGAGCTCAAAGTACCACACCCTCATCATGGGGTTGCACCAGCATCTTTACATTCTGCATCACTAGATACTGTTCCCACATATTCTGTGCCCATCCTTCCCTCCCAGCATCAACCTCTCCTCTCTCTAGATATTTCTCTAGATTTCTCTCACTCTTTCCTTTTCTCTCACATTTATCTCAGCATATCTTTGTTTCCTCTTCAAACAAAGTAATGATAAAGGGAAAGTCAAACTGTGGAGGGGTAGGAGAAGAAAGACGCTCTTTCTTCATTGGCCTCTGGACATCGAAAGAAAACATTGCATCTTCAAATCCCCTTCGTGTCAAATGGCTCCTCTCTGTCACCTGTTGTTTCTCTGGGCTTTGGCAATATTTTGTCAAATAGGCTTTAGGAGACTAGCAGAAATTCCTAAGCCATTGATTTAGCTTCACATCATGGTTGCCGGGCAGTCTCCTGTGGGAATCAACATAAGAGTATCTTCCTCTCCCATTATTATCAAAGAGGGGTAGAAAAAGCAAAGTCTTGGCACAGAAGTGCACAGGAAATTGAACGCTGCTTTTACAGCAAAATAAAGAAAATATAAAAGTCAAAGTAGGAAAGTTTTTAAGGGGAATCATACCACTTTATCACTTTTTATAAAACTTTATATAATAGTATACTACCATATCTTGGTACATTCATGTACAGACTTTAATTTACCCCATATTATCTTCTATTTACCTTTCAGCTTTTCACAAATTGAAAATGACTAGAAGCTCAGTGGAAAACCATGTCCCTCAAGGTCTTCTCTTGGTGTATTTGTGATACTTAAGAACTGCGATACTTAAAATAATAACCCATCATATCAATTCATTTCAAATTTCTCATGGCCAGAATTAATTTACTTTTATTGAATTTTAAATTATTTTTAAAAGTTTAGGTTTTATGCATATTCAACTCCTAGTTTAACAAATGAAAACTACTTTATATTTTCCTATACAATTTCAAAATAATGTGGAGGGTTAGGAGGCAGCTCATTGTGTGAAATCTCTTTCTGTTTAAGCATGCGTCCTGAGGCCTGATTAGAACTCCAGAGCTCACACACTTGTATGTGACTTAGCTCACCTATAAGATCATCACCATAGGAGACAGAGGCAATAGCATTATTGGGACTGGATGCCTTCCAGATAGCTCTAGGTTCATTAAAAATGGCCATCTCAAGGAAACAAGGTAGACAGTGATAAAACAAGAAGTCAAAATTGGTGTTGTGGCCTCTGGAAATCAAGAGAAAACATTGCATTTTTCAATCCCTTTAGTCTCAAATGGCACCTCCTGGTCACCTTTTTATAGCCACAGTCACCCACACACATATAGGAATATACATTATTAGCAGACACACCAAACTTACATACACCCACATTCACAGACATACAGAATAAATTAAAATTGTTAAATGCGGCCATGTTTCCAGCAATGGAAACATACTGATATTAATAGTTAAAATGTACTTAATATAGGTTGCAATCTTTTGTTCTACCTCATTAAAATGAAACCAATATTATTGCAATTTTTCATGCAAATATGAAAAAACATAGTACATAAAAACTTATGTGATTATTTGCATTTTCATGTTATAAATGAAATAGAATGTGAATTCGAGAACTTGTATTATTATTACAAACAAAGCTAAATAGAAATGTCATGTTTATGTTCATTTTTCACTTAAAGGAAAAAGATAATGTAGTAGACTATGTAGAGCATCCTATTTTTCTATTCTTTTTATAATGCATGATGCACAAATCTCTAGAAACAGACTTTTATTCCAAAGGGAGAAATGATCCCTTTAGAAATAATGTCACTTACTTGAATAATTCAGAAGAGAAAAAGCACTACAAATACATTTTGCACTAGAAGAGCAAAACTTTTTAAAATGATTATACAATATCAAGTTTTGTAAAGTAGAATGTACAATATCTAAATCATTTTCAAAATGTATTTTATAAAATATTTTTTCTAAAGAATAGTATTTTAAAATTGTGTATAGTATTGTAGAATAGTTATAATATCTAACTTCAAGTTCTATCCTATAAAGAACTCTGAAGTAAATTTTGTGTATTAATATAAAACAATCTCTTAATTGTTTATGCTACATTAGAATTTTTATTGTGTTCAAAATTTATATACTTTACTTAAATGTATAAGTCAATTACCCAGCATATTACAGCTGATGTTTTTAATATAATATCCAAATCTATTTTTATGTTTTCTCCTACAATATTACATTTTTAATAATCTTAAAATTGTTTCTATGTCTTTGCACCCACCTTCAATTCTAGCATATAGGATGCTGATACAGAAGAATCATTCATAATTTGAGACCAGGGTATACTACAAAACAAGATTCTGTTCTTAATAATTGAGGGAGCAGGGGAAGAAATAAAAGGTAGAGGAAGAACAAAAACAAAAACAAAACAAACCAAAACAGAATAGAACAGAACAGAACAGAACAAAAGACAGATTTCTGGAGGAATTTTAATCCAGCATCATGGCTGCTTTGGCAAAGGATCTCATTGAAAGACCTGTATCTATGTGATCCAGATGGAATGCAGATATTTTCTGGATTACAGTATGATCTTGGCAGGAGATAGACATGCCCTTTAACATACACCTTACATTCCAAACAATGTAGGTCAAGTTAGTTTGTAGAAGCAGCCATGTTTAAAAGTGATGTCTGTTTGCAGGGCAACCAAAGTGACAAATCAGGAAAAGATCTGACAGAATGCATCAGAGATAGAATACATTCATCTTCAACTAGACACCTATTTATTAACTATTATTATAAGATAATATCATAATTTATGTATAGATAACAATATTACCTATTATTATAAGATATCTATTGATGAGCAACATGGGGAGAGTGCGGGCAGCTCAGGCAGCTCTGTCCAATGAGTTGAGTTCGCTGACTGTAGTCAGTGGGGAGTCTGGGCAGTGGAGTAGAGGTGAGTTCATGTAACTCAAGGCAGGTCCGGAGAGGCAACGGAAACCAGCAAATAAGAAGGATCCAGAAGAGTAGGCAAAATTGCCAGAGTTATTGTGAAGACAAGCAGAGGAATTCAGCAAGAAACTGAGAAGAGCCAGGTTGGATCAGTCAGCGTGGGGAGATGTTTGGGCCAGAACAGTTGAGTTTGACCAGTCAGGCACTGTTCACATAGAACTAGGAGGGGCGAGTTTATTCAGCAGTAGGCCTGTGATTCAACAATTGCCTATGGTGAGTAAAAGATTCTTCTGCGCAGACTAGCTGGGAAGACCTGGGCCCTTGTTTTTCCTTTAGTCCTTTATATTTTACAGTGCTCAGGGGCAAGTGGGGAAACTTGAGCTATGAGATGTCACCCAAGCCGTAGTTACTACTGTTTGCCCTTTCTCTTACCATGTACATTCATTCAGATCTAACACTCAACGATTCCGATAGAACGTAGTGCATTTTTCTACCTGCATTTCTGCATTTTCAGATGCACATAAATATACTTTCATACAGTTTTCATAAACATTTTCCAGATCAAAGCCACTCAGTTCCAGGCTCCGCCGACTCTCCGAGTGCTATTTTAAACCATGAAACCTTACTCTTGTTTCATCACAACTCCATCCACTAATTTTTGCATCTGTACAGTTTTTGAGATGGCCCTAATGGAAGCTGAAGAGAATTCTGAGAACCCTAGACTCCGTGAATTTAGGAGGTTGAGGTGCAGTCCAAGTTAGTCATGTATTCATATACACTGTCCTTAAACTGAATTTTCTCCTAACACCTCCCCTGTGGAGTTGGTCAGAGGCAGCATATCTGTGCTCAGCTTATATAGTCTGATTCATAACACTGCAGATTTAGCCCTTTCCCTTTGACTTTCTGCAGTGGGCCTCATTAAAATCGCTCCTCTATAGCTACTACAGTTAACTCATTTTTGTCCGGGAAGTGATGATCAATTGTTAAACTGTTTCTCAATCTCTGTCTTGTTTAGTCTAGCTGTGGGCGTTTTTCACTCAAGTCCACTGGCTGCGAGGCCAGCACACTTTCCAAAGGTCAAGAAACTATCAGCACATTCGATAGCATCTGTTGAATGGTATATATGCATGTTTCATTACATAAGAGAGCTATTTATAGAAAATTCAATGGAATAAGTCTGTCATCTGTGTTCCTTTATATGCCTGTTTAATCTATGTAATCTATATATCATCTACCTAAATATTTATCACCTATCACCCATGCATATAGTGGGCTTAAATGTTCAGAACTCCTTTAGATCATATTATAAAGTTATTTCTTTTTGAACAAAAGCCTGTGGTTTTAGAATACAAAAAGGTTATAATTATAGATGGTATAGATATGCTATATATGTGTGCACATAAACAAGTTTAATTAAAACTTGTATCACTGTCAAAAATAAGTATTCAAAGGACAATTTTACTTTGTGACTAGTATAATTTATGCTGCATGGTCCTTGCTTCAGAGGCCATTTCACATAATGTTATATGTGACATGTATGTGTGTGTGTCATATGATCATTAATTTAAAAATTGTTTTTCTTGTAAACCAAGGAAACTTTAAAGGATGAGAAAGATAAGTTGATAAGTGAATGTAGGTTTGATGCAGGATCTGACATGGTCCGGTTTCATTCTAGTGAGGCTTGTTTTTCCATAAGCAGCCCTTGAGTGTTTCTATTGAACATCTGTTGCATGACAAACATAAAATGGTTGGGTTCACTATCAATTACAGGCTGGAACAAGTAAGATTTCAATTACAACAGGAGAGCAAAACAGCTGGGAAATCCCCAAGGGGCGGTGCAAGAACCAAGAGGGTGAAGCAGGCATCATAATGGTACATTGCACACTACTAATTAGGGAGAAATGAAGTCAAGTTAAAAGAAAATATACCCTGTAGATCCTCTGTTTTGTAGAGACCACTTGGGCAATGAAAGCTGTACCTGTGTGGTTTGCCTCAGTCAGACTTTTAATGTAACTATTGCCTCATTGGGTTATTAAATGAAATGTTAGGGATAAAAATGTTATTTAAAAAATATTTTTAAGTGAAATCTGAGCAGAAATTTAATTAATATATGTATTTAAATTATATTCAGATATTTTTTAAACGAAGAGAATTTTTAAAACAGCAAAATGTAAAGAAGAGGAATTATGATAATGAGTTTTACAATAGCCTACAGCTCTCTAAATAAAGAATGCATAAATATAGACACACAGAAAAGTCTTCTCTCAAACGTCGATTAGTTAGGAACAAAATAAAGATATCTCACGCTATGTATTCTGCATCACAATGATGTGATTTCCCCCCTTATATGCCTGTTTTTCATACGTTTAATTAAATGAATTATAAGCAATGCAAATTAAAACAACATAAAATGCTATCAAAAACAACACATAATCTAGCAATATAGTTAAGAATTAGCCACAGGTTATACAATACTAGATATTTAAACAGCAAAATTTCTCTGAGGAGTTTAGATTCAGCGTACATCATAATCATAGAAATAATACAGTGGAGATGTACTATATGGGTAGTATCTAATTTAAAGCCATTTTATCCATTGTCTTAGAAGCTAGCATATTTGTGTTTAAGAAAATTACAATAGAAAAGTTATTGCTATTTTAACAGACTGTAGTGGAAACACTAGTATTTATCCTGTATCACTACAGAATATACAAGGTTAATTATAGATTTGAATTTTTATCTAGAGTTGCCTCCAAAAGGGTCATTTAGGTTTTTGTTCTATTTTACTTACTGAAAAATACTTGAAAGAATTTGAAATTTTCACTAATGTTGATAAAAGCTGGCTAAAAGTCAAACATTATAGGAATTATACTTGCTTTATAAGTGGAGTTGTTGCAGATATTGGGAAACAATTTGAATTGTGTGTAAAGAACAGGATTATGTTGCAAAAATTCTGAAATTCCAAACTTGGGAACAAAATTAAACACAGTTATAGAACACTGGCATGGGTTCTTAGTAGCACATAGTATGAAAAGCCCCTGATGTCAATGGTAACTTGTCTTATTTATTTTTTAACTTTGCCCTTCATTTCTTAACACTTATCACCCTATGAAAACTTATAAGAGCTCATATATTTACCATCATGGCTGAAGAAATTATTTTTGCTATTAACTTACTTGTTGTACGTGTTGTTTTAAACATTACAGCAGAAAACTGTAGATTCAGTTCCTGTATTGGTTCTGCTGATGATAAGTCAATTAATGTTAATGTGATTCAGTGCTTAGCGCTTTGTTTCAATTCAAGACCAATTGACTTGGACAGGAATGGGGAAACTTCTGCCCACTCTTTACCTCCCCATCCTGTTCTTCAGCAAACTTCAGGTTTATAAGATAAATAATCGTAATAATTATCAAGAGTTCCACTGAGTCCAAGGGTGTGCATTACTCTCCTGCACATAAAATTTACATCTCTTTTCTGAGCTGAAGATATCTAAAAATAATCTGAACATGAAAACAAAAAAGACTGGCAGTATATATAGTGACGATATTAGTGAGTTTTTGATCATTTTATTTAAAATCAAATATTACCTCTTAATGAGTAAACATTTCGAATGAAATACTATGAACATATTATAAACAACTTCAAATAAATGCACTTGCTGATCAGAAAGGAGTGGCTTTCCTTTTCCAATCGTACAGTACACAATCTCTCACTAGCTCTCATATAAATGGACCTATCAGTTAGCATCTCAGAATTACGTAAAGAGATATGTGCAGCCAATATAGAAACCATAGAAGGATTCCATATGACAGGCAACAGCAAAAACACAGCTGCTGGGATTCTGTGTGGAGCCAAGGGCCACTTCACTCTTGATCTGTTAAGTTAAAAAAAAAAAAAAAAAACTACTATCAGCAGTGAACTTCAGTTAGACTCAGGTTAGCAATGCCAGCCACATGCAGGTGTGCGCCCTCAGCAAAGATAATTCTGACTAAGCCTTCATTAAGTAGGAGTGAGGCTGCATTCATTGCTTTGAGGTTTAAGAGATTCTTGTCCTTTTTTATGTACACAGAAACAGATGGATAAATCCAAATAATATAAGCCCCCTAACATCTCCAGCAAAAATATCTGCTTGAAGCTGTTGAACCTTTTAAGAAGATCAAATCTAAGAGCAGGAGTTCCCTATCACTGCCCCTGCCCACAAACACATGCAAAATTCATTAGTGGAAAAACTCCAGACTGCTCTTATAGAACTCTATATGTGCTCTCTATAGAACACAAAGTAAAATCATATTGTGGGATTCAGCCTGGAATCTACTTTATATTTAGAGCAGTTCCACAAATATTCATTGGCTGTGTGTTTGCACTCTCAATTACAGGATGTAAGGAAATAATCAAAACACACTCCATAGAGAATCAGCTATCCTCCCCGACACTAGCAGAGGTATAGGGAAAGGCACGTGGCCCATTTTGACACAGAAATTGGATGACTATCAGGTATTATGAGCAAACACTTAGGGAAAACTCCATGCTAAGGCTGAGCGAGCTCCACCTTCTAGCCATAAAACTGAATATGTCCCTGGAAAAACACAGGGACAAACTGGGAGCTGGAACTTGCAGATGTTGTGTGAATCTCAAATTATTTTGCTTCAGCTTATTAAGCAAATGCCTTTCTGTGAGCTTCTCCATATAAAAGTGGAGTTGAGACATAAATCACACAATCCACAGTAACTTCAATACATGGCAGAAAAAATGGACTCTGCCCTAAAATTTAACAATCTTCTTTCCAACAAATGTTTGCAAAAACACCTGAAAGTTTCAACTGAAAATTCTATAATCATCTCAAAGGGTTGGTGCATGAAAATCAGTAACAGGTCTTGAGATAGATGTAATAAACATAATTTGTATTAAGAAGTTACCCCCCGTAATCAATATTATGTTTATGCTTTCTCGATTTCTAACATTCCATGTGAAGTAGTAGTGACCAAATCGAGCCCAGGATGATATGGTATAGATTTTAGGTATAGATAAAGGGGAATAAAAGTTCTTGTAGGGTTAGAAAACTTTAATGGCATCTTAGCCATAGAGATGACATGCCCAAAAAAGGCTTTTGTAGGATGTAATATTCTGAAAGTCTTCTTATGTCAATGGTCATCTTGGTTAAGGAAAGAAGATGGCTTGTCCAGCCATGGAGACCCACACTTTTAAGGAAAAAAAATCATTTAAAAATTGGACATATGAACGTCATTTCTAAGTTTTAGGGTCATAGGCAGTGTGAGGGTATATTCTCAGATCTAGAACAGTTTTGAAATAAAATGTCAAAAGTTTGTGCTGTTTGTGCTGAGACCAATCTTAAAAGACCAGCAATCAGACATGTGCATAACCACCCTGGATGGCTGTGTGAGTTCCTGTTTCAAAACAATTAAATGAATATAAATAAGTCAATAAATGTCACTAAGTCTGCAGACCACCTTTTTTTATAGATTGTAGAATAATTTTTACAAAAGAGAACATGTGACATCTGAAACTCAGAATGTAATGTGAATGTACCTTAATGTTTTCTATTAGTGTTATTAATAGTTATAGCTATGGTAAATGTCACTATTAGCTTCTACTACAAATTCTAAATATGAGATTTGATTCTAACCTGGAGAGACAAGCTACAGGTCTCAATGTGCAGAAAATGTTTTAACCATTGTTTGTTATTGCAGAAATTTAAAACAATCTTTTTTTCTTTTTAATTTTAACTCTATGAATTATTAAAGAAAATGTGTCTATGCACAAGAACAATGAATTTTTCCAAGCATTCCATCAATCTCTGTGTGTCTCTTCCTTTACACACACACACACACACACACACACACACACACACACACACACACAGCTTAAGTTTTATTCTTATAAAGTCATAAATAAGATAATTCATTAAAAGTGACTTTTAAAATTTAAGCAACTATTTCTGCCATTTTACTCAACAGATAAAACATAAATATTAGAAGTTGTAAATACAAAAATAAAAGTAATTTTAAATGGCTCATCTTCTAATCTTGAGTCATTGTAGCTTTTTAAATGATTCTTTTTCATAAAAGAGGTTTGTGATGTAGTTACAAACATATATAAAAGTGTTACCATGCTCCCAATATTCATGTAAAGCACTCACATCATTTTAATAACAAAACAAATTCTATAACAGTTTACTTTCCTTTCTAGAAAGATTATAAGAAATTGTATGCAAGGAAGGTATTTTGTCCTGCTACACATTTTATAAACTGTTTGTCTATATATCTATATCTGTACGTGTGTGTGTCCATTATTTGTGGCTTTGTGTGCTCTCTTGTGAGTCTTCTTGTGCTGTTGCTTAACCTGTTGCAACAATTCTAATAACTTCCCTGTAACTTATAAGAAACTATAATTCCCTGGAAATTCAAATACTACAAAGCAAGTAGTATTTGAATAAAAAAGATGTCCCACTTTTAACATTGTATTTTCTCATGGCATTTTTTATTGCAAAAATTGGTATTGGAAATTATCACATTTAATAAATGTAATATTCTGTAGATTTCTGAAACATCTATTGTTTAAAACTAGGTAATGGACTTTTAAAATTCTGTTTCAGTGATTTACATCTGCTTCCTCCAGGACCTGCCAGGATAGCATCAGGCGGCCTATCACACTTCATTGTTTCCTTATACTACCAAAGGGGGAAAATTCCATTTTAATTTTCTTAAAACGTTATTAATCAAATACTTGCCCTTGAAAAGCAATAACAACATATCTTGGGAAGCATAATTTAATTATTTTAATGTGAAAATATTAATGAATATTCATGCTCTGTCACTAGCCTCTAAATATAAAGTGCAATTTTATAACTTAAGTCTTTTCATAAGTATGGAGCTTAGATAATTCTACTTGCCTTGACACGTGATTTTTAGAAGATATATAAAGCATATTAATGTTTCCTTTCATGTTTTATGAATAGTGTTAAATAACTTCACTTTTGAACAGTTTTATCCAATGTTTAACATTCTAATATATTAGAATTTTAATGTCTTTTGCATGTACTTTCAAAATCTGCTCAAGCTACAAAAAAAAATTGGAAATGTGAATGCTTATTTTATTAATGTTTCCATAATAGTGGTATGTTAAGATATTTTGTTATGAAAATTACCACACTTTCCTGACTACCACATTTGACCCCACAGTGACTTTCACCTATTCAGAACAATGTAACAAGCTACATAATATGCCAGGTAATGCCAGGTAACACCAGAGACAGCAGACCATTGAGACACACTGTATCACACAAAATCCCTTGGTGCCTTTCAGGCTTGCTAAGTATTATCCTAGTATGTATATGGATACACATTAAAATGAATGTGTGTGAATCTTTCTGAGGGAGAAGGAAGCAAACATTGGAACTATTCAGTATAATGACCAGGCCTCACTGACAGTGAAAAAGATGCTTAGAAGTTTGGATTACTGTAAGGATCACCTAGATGACTCTGTTATGAATGTCCCCAGGGCTTCTTAAGTCCAAATTGACAGAAACTCCTGAAGCCTGGTACTGACCATATGTTGCTCTTTTTGTCTAAAGAGGCAGCCAGGCCAGGCTACTAGGTGCTCAGTAGGAACTGAAGAAGCCACTGGGTATAGAGGATCAGTCCTAAAGGCCTCCCAACATCACATGCCCTGTGCCACTCCACTGTATGATGTGGTTTAGGCAGCTAGTGGAACACTGCAACTGACAAAGTGGTTGCTTTGTAAATTGGATCTTTGAAACATGTAAAGAGAAGACAGTGATGCCCTCTGCTTTTAACCCCAGTATTCAGGACACTGAGAATGGCCAGGCAGCAGAGCATACTTGGAGCATTTTAGGCCTAGGATAAGCCATAACCCAACTCAATGATGAATGGTTTCTGAAGAACAGCCTGCCAGTTATAACATTCTCTGGTCTCCAAACATGCAAACATGTACACCTGCATACACATGAACATGCATAAACACATGCATGGAAAAAATGTATTATACTAAATCTTCATGTGGGGTCATACTGGATGTTTGAGAAATACAAAGTGACTTCGTTAAAGAAACTTGATTCTCTTTAATGGTAAAGTGTAGGCCATTAGGGAATAATTATGAGAAATAGGACAAATAGAAAGATGACAATCAATGTCAAAGAACCGTACTGATGCAGATCCGGGTGTTTACAGCCAGCTTTGGACCAAGCACAGGGACCTCAATGGAAGAGTTAAGGGACTGAAGGAGAAACTCAACGGTTTTGCAACACCACAAGAAGAACAACAATATTAACTAATCACACTACCCCAGAGCTCCCAGGGACTAACCCACTAACCATGGAGAGATCCATGGCTCCAGACAAATATGTAGCAGATGATGGCCTTATCTGGCATCAATGGGAGGAGCGGCTCTTGGTCCTGTAAAGGCTCGATACCCCAGTGTAGGGGAATTCTAGGGCAGTGATGTGGGAGTGGGTAGGTGACGGGGGGGGGGGGGGAGGAACATCCTCATACAAGCAGGGAGAGGGGAACGAGATAGGGGCTTTTCAGAGGGAAAACTGGGAAATGGAATTACATATTTCAAATGTAAATAGTTAAAACATCCAATAAAAAGGATTGTTATTAATTTGCATGGAACAATGTCTAAAATAAATTCAATCACACTAATTTAAAATCTGATAAAGATTTATTTAAGAAGTAATAAATATACCTCAGCTTTTTTTTTTTTTTGTACAGTTGTAGGCCAGCAATAGCTTTTCGAAGTTTTTAAGTTGCCTCTTCATCTGCAATGGTTGCAAATTCTACATGATTGTACAATTGTTGAAATACTGAAAACTTTAGTTCAAACAACAGGGTCAAGTTTTACGGAAAATACTGTTTGAAAATATACCCAGCTGATCTTTCCGATGTCTTATGTGGGGCCCCATGTTCTTCTCAAGTTACATCAGAGTACAAAATGCTTTGATATGCTGTGTCTATAGACAAACCAGTGGATTCTGAACTGAAATTTTGGACCTCCTTGAGGAAATTCTGTCTCTGCCAACTTGCATGGTTTCAAAGAAGTGTCAAATTAAGCCAGTGAAAATCGAGTTAGGGTTCACTGAACATCTTTTGAATATGAGGAGCTGCACCTACTTTCAAAGAACTTAAAAATACAAAGTGCAACAAAGGACAGGAAAGCATTTGAGAATCTTCTAAAGTACATTCTGCCCTTAGACAACTTTCCTTTTAAATTTTTACAAAGGCATCCATATCTAGAAATTTTTCATCCTGTTAGCAGGAAAAAAACAAAAAACAACAAAAAGCCTCACTTCTGCATGTGTTGTCAAATTTCTTGCTATAACATAAAGATCTGCAAGGTCTTGGAGACAAAAATAGGGACACATGTTTTGACACAGATAGGGTCAACGTGTAGCTGTCTGTTTGCAGAATGATCGGTTGCTACATGTCTCAACAAATGCAATGGTGTTGAATTTTTAAAGGAAAGGTCAAATATCTTAATTACATATCTAGTATAATTATTTCTTAAAGTCAGGCGGCAGGTATGGGGAAACACGTGATAATTTAGGTCCTAGAGCTAAATTCTCTCACTTGAATTCTGCCTGATAAGTGCTACTCCCTTTATTTTGCCTGTCTTCGGGTACATTATTCAGTTCACAGGTGAAATTTCAAGGGATCATCACAGTAATCAGTATATTATTCTTATAATCACAAAGTAAGATGGCATTATAGTGTTTTTTTTTATTTAGTTGCCGTCATTTGCTTCAATAGCCATCATATGTCAGGTTGTAGCTTCCTAGGACCCGAGTTCCAAAACTCCCACTGATTGGCAAAACCTTGGAGGCTCCACAGCAGTCTAGAAAATGTTCTGAGATATGATATACTTATTACCTCGCAAATGCTTTGCTTTTCATTATTTTGCTTTAAATATACCACGAATACATCATTTATTTATAGATTTTTCTGTTTTAGGTGAAAATTTTATATTAAATAAAAATGTAAGACTACCTACCATCTTCAGTATTAAGGACTAATGGGTGTCTAAAAACTGATGTAGTCACTGAGAATGTGAATCAGGAACAGTGAACCTAAACACCTATCAGATGGAAAAATGTCCTGCCCAAAGGGGATTCCCTATAAAAAGATTAAAAAACAGTAGATGATCGATCAATATTTCCTTTATTTCCAAATAATGTTCTTTTTTCTATCCTCCAGTCTCCATCTGCTTCTCTCTTCAGACCATCAAGCCAAAATGATAGAAGTGTCCCCTTTCCAACTGTAGACCTTTAGCCATGTCTTAATGTTGGAGAAGTTCCCATATTGCTACCAAAATTCACTGTCATTGACGTTGTCTAATAAATGGATATAATGAATACATTACATTTGAAGTCATTCCACATAATATTCTTATCCACCTTGCTCAAGCCAGTTTTACAACTCATGCCATTTGCTTTTTATTCTACGTTCTCTATAGAATAAATTGTTTAGGGACATGCATACAGATGATCCACCAACAATTAACCATTTGGAACATAACTTCGTCCATAAGCCATTCATTTTGATGGGAATAAAAATTGCGAAATATAAAATTTATTTAGGTGGTCAAATACTAAAAAGAATATTTTTGTTAAAAAATTTTAAAATAACATTTCACATTTCAATATGATTTTTTTAAACTATTTGCAATATTTTGAAAAAAGGGGCATGGAGATGGAATCAAATGTTCTGTTAGCTACTAATGTTTTTTATCTACAACTACCTGGATATTGTGTTGCTTAAAAACAAGAATTTAACATCATGGGTAAAGGTATGGATTCTTTAAATACAAAGAGGATTTGATTTGAACCTTAGAAAATCTACTTGTGCGCCTTAGCTTATCTGATTAAGCTGTTATTTCTTAATCTATAAAGGGTGAAGTATTTATGGTTAATAAAGGAGTACAATGTATGTAGTCCAAAGAATGATATGACAAGAATGTTTATTATTTCTGCCACTGCATGATTATTGTTATTATTATGAATTGTACTTGTACCATTTTCTTCAAGGTAAAAAATACAAACAACTAAAATGCAGATGACTTTGTAGAGAAAGTTGATCATTGTAATTCTTCAAGTGCATATTTTAAATTACCTCATTGCTACAATTTATTTTAGCTCCTCCATGAATGTTCAGAGTTGTAGTCACTTATGGATATGATCAGTGCACTGAAAGTTGTGTCGTGTGTTGTGTATTCATGTAGAATTTTAATTAAGCAATGCTCTGCACTATTAGACTATAAATACAGGTCCTGATGCACTCATTTCTTACAGCTGATTGTTGGGCAGTTTTGTGCATTGTTGATGGCTGTAATATCTCTATTGTCCCAAAGCATGGTGCTGAAGTGTTAGGAAATATTGTTGAGTACCAAGTTTCTATAATATGTAATATAGAAAAAGTATTTGTGTCAGAGCATCTTTATTTAGTTACAACACTTTTGGCCATGAACTAAATTTTAACAAGAAAAAATGAAAAAAAAAATCAAAGGTCTTTGAGCAGAAACACGGGTTACAAACATGTCATGACAAGAGACTTACAAGAAATCAACCTTGGGTATCCCTTAGAAACAAAGGTTCACTACACACACATCCAGTGTTCAAAGTGACTTCCTAGAATAGTACTTTATGTCCTAATACCAGAATTACTTTGAAAATGAAAATCTAGAGCTTAAAAACTCAGTCTGCCAAATTAGTCACCTGTCTCCTGTATAGTAACAAAGTATACAGACATTCTAAAAAAGGAAAATGTGGCTTTGATGTTGAACAATCAATGCTAATTAGAAAAAAAAACTTTCTTTGCCAGGGAAAGAGCTCTCTGGTTTTATTTTATTCAACAAATATATTGAATTGGTCCATGAGATAAAAGACGTCACTGATTTCATTCACCACAAATAATATCATGACAAAATGTGACATCAACTCCAGAATGCAGACTTTTGCCTTACAGTCAGTATTTCCAAAATGAATAATGAATTAGGGATTGTTATGATGTGTTGATTGGTCGTTGCCTTA
The DNA here is from genome assembly GCF_963924665.1 of Micromys minutus. NCBI lineage: Eukaryota > Metazoa > Chordata > Mammalia > Rodentia > Muridae > Micromys > Micromys minutus. The sequence continues at coordinate 19,084,737 of NC_137974.1, forward strand.
ATGTGCAGAGTGGGGCACAGTACAGCCCACACGGTCTACTCTGATAGGATCATTGCTATTCAGGAGCACAGGCATGCTCTTGTAGCACATGTTCACTCAGGAAAATTGTGATATAGAGTTAAAAACAAAGAAATATGAACATAATTTTCAATTAAAGAGAAAACAAAAGCAGCATTTATTAGGCATCAATCCAGATGTTTTAAATAAGCTCTCGCCTTTTTCTCTCTTGTTCCTTATGTCATGACTCCTCTCTCTGTGTATGCTCATGTGTATCTGTATATGCGTATGCATTTTAACTCTCAGCAAGTCCATTAAAAGTGTATCTCATCTGGGTTTACTGAGAAAGAAAAAAGGAGAGAAAGGAAGAAAGAAAGAAAGAAACAACGAAACAGAGAAAGAATCAAAGAAACAAAGGAACTAGAAAGTTATATATTTCTCACAAAATGAAAGCTTGGTAGCACTGGAAAATATATTCATTTTTTGATATCTCTGTGAGCCTGATAAGATATCATACTTTATGTACCTTTTTATCTACATATTAGCATAAATCACAGACATTTACCCATCTATGTAAAATAACAGCTATCATGAATGAGATCTATCAAAATAATAAAGCAGATATTCTATAACTTTAAAACAATAGGATGGCATATATCCGTCAATCTTAAACTGTGTATGATTCTCCCTCAAATTCCTTCCAAAAAAGATGAATGTGGGAAAGGTAGACTGTACAAGTAAATTACAATCATGGAGTTTACTTTTCTAAGCATTGTGCTACTGTCAGATGAAAGCCCAGAGGATTTCTAACATTTAGATTGTTCACAGTAAAAAATAATAAATGGATGCTTAAAGTGGGTATAAGTAGAAACATGTAGAGTGTTATGATCTTTATAATTCCTAGCACTGGATATATACTCACTTAACAAGTAATTGCTTAAATTAAGGAATATTATCAGCACTTTAGGTCTGAAGGGGAGAAAAGAGTAAACTATACATCTGGAGGAGCCTGTGAGTGCTGAAGATACTGTGTGATTCACAAGAGGATCTTAACTGTGCAGAATCCATCTACGTTTTCAGGGTAAAAATAAAAGAGAACTATTCATTCACGTGATACACTGAACATCAGTTAGCAACCACATAGGCAGTGACTTTCAAAGTTAAGAATTCTGAGCTTAGGAAGACTTTTTCTGGAACCTGCATCAGCAGTGACCAAAGGCCATTTTTCTCATTTCTTTTGAGCTAAGCAGTTTGCTTTGTCAGCACTTTCCCTCAGAAAAACTAGGAAGAATTTTTAAATTTTCAGATTACATCTATTCCATCTCTCTCTTTGATTCTGTTGAGGATTCACACAGTCCTAGGCACAGGTACATTGACATGCTGGAGGTCTGGTGTTAGGGAACTTTTATCCTCACATATATTGATGCCTTACCAAAATGCTAAGTCTGCAAAAATCTCTCATTATCAGACTCTCATATCCTTATCTTTATGAAGGCTATGCGTACCTCTGGGACGGATACATGCTGTTAAACTTTATATATATATATATATATAAATTTTCATAAAACCCTTCATTTTTAAACACTGCATAATTTGGTCTGGAGAGATGATCTACTAAAAATGAGGCCATGAGTTAATTTATTTTCCTAGACAAATAGTGGTGGTCCATGACTTTAGTTTCAGTCATGGGGCAGGAGAGACAGGAGGAATCCAAACACTGCTGAGACAACCAGTCTAGTGAAATGTTCAGGTCCAGCTCAGCGAGAAGCCCTGCCTCAAATAAAATCAGTGGAGAACAACAGCATTGTAGACCTCTGGATTCTACTTCCTCAGTCCCATACACAGGTGATCACCAAGGCATTTTCTATGCAGAAAGCATTACATAAAAATTAATTAGCTAATTAAAAATTTAAACGTTGTAATTATGTCTGAACCAGCAAGAAGTGTCATGCAAATATTGGAACTCTTAAACCTTCCTCTTCTCTCTACACTTTCCTCTAACACTTTAAGAATTTAAATAGTTGGAAGCACTCATTTTCAAGAGTTTAGAAACACCATCCTAGATGTAAGGTTCGTACCTGCTTTAGGTCTCCACATATAAACGATGTATTTCAGTAGCGTTGGAAGGGCTCAGGTGGTACAGAGACACAGGGTTTGCCATAACCATACTATATAGGCTTAACTTCTGATGCTCAAGGTCAGCTTTCTCATACAGCAAGGGGCTTTTACACAAGCTAGGTACTTGGCAGATTTCTGGGCCCACAAAAGATCAGTTAAAATTTTCTTTATTTTGCCAATTTGTGATAAGTTGTGAGCTAGGAGGTTGTGGGAGGGGTGAGGAATCCCATGGCTCTCCATAGCAGTCTGTGAGGAGCTGCTTCTCCGTACACTACAGAAACCAAGGCGACAACTTCTCAGTGTGACTGGAGAACACGTGAGCACCTTTGTCATAGTGCTCTGTCAACACACGAGTGCAGAAACCCGTGTTTCTGCCAGAACTTTATTCTGTTTCTTTTTTGTTTCGTTTTTTTCCAGTTTAGGCTGTCCTTATCACTTTTCTATTTTTAAATTTCCCCCTTTTCCCTTTGTTTCTCTTTTATTGCTTATAATGTTCCAATTCCAACTAGAAAAGTGATCTGAGATTTGATAGTATTATCTGATAGGGAGAGAAGCATCTATCAAATCGGAAACCCTGATACATCATTTTGTCTTACAGTTATTTCTTTTGGAGGTAGACATAGTCCACAGATTGGAAATACTGCTGCTTTCTCTGAACTCACAGATGCTGATTTTATTTGCCCTGTAGTGAATGTTGGCACAAAAGCTGAAGCACACAAATTTAAGCCCATCAGTCACCAAGCTGCCCATCCTGCCACCAAACAGCCGCACTGCACATTTGCATCAGACTGAGTGACTGGTAGATATGTAACAAGTGCACACTTCCTGCCTACTGTAATAAGTAATCATTTTTAAGGAAAAGTTCTTTAATATCTGCACTTTTCTTAATGTGGATACTATGATTTAAATAGTTAAAATAATGTCTGGCATTTTCCAAAACAAACACACACAGAAAAGGTATTGTTTTCACTTAATGTACTTTTTCTTTTGGATTTTCTTTAGTGTTATAAGAGGTATATTTGGGAGCGTATATCATAAATCGTTCAGCTATATATCTCTGACACATAACAGAAATCTAGGTGACAATTGTAAAGTCCCTTTCACTGCCGGCTAACCCGTTTTCATATGTTTGTCTCCTGGCCATTTCAATCGTATTCTTATCCATTTGGTGGAAAACGTTGTATGGACTCCTATCACCCAGATAACATCTCTAAATTCTTTAACATGGTTCCATTATGAACTTTCCATGTCGGTCTCTGCCGAGTTGCAGGACAGTCCCAGGGTCGGATCCCTCCAGGTTAACTTACATTAACCTAAAAAGCACTGGCATCTAACTGTTCCCATTATGAAATGAGCTCTTTCTTCTTCTCTCTTCTTCCCCTTCAGTTCTTTTCCTTCATCTTTTACTCTGTTCTTTGTTTGCTCTTTTATAGGAATCCGATTTCAAACTATGACCTGTACGTGCAGCTCCACAAACGTGCGACAGAGCCTAGCGAGTCGTCTGGATATTTTCAGAGCCGTCTATTGTCTGCTGTTTTAATAATTCTGCGTGCTGTAATTGCTTGTTTACACGTCTGCCTTCCTGATTAGGTAACAGCTTCCCACTCCTTTATTGATTTTCGTTTCATAGCGCTTAGGAGGTTGTCTGGCTGAGAGGACGCACTGAATGCTTCGTCACAGCTCAATCCTCTCCCTGACTTCCTCGGCTACCGAATTTATGTCTCCATACTCACTTCATATCTTGATTTAAAACCTTAGGCTAATTATTGATTAAAAAAAAAGAACTTGGTCTTTGAAGAGTGCACTAGTTAGAGTTGTGAATCTCAGGTAAACTAAAAACAGCTCTTCCAAAACAAACATCATTCATTTGCAGCTCCATCGGCCTCACTTTCATGGATCCGTCCGTGACTTGATGAAAGACAGATTTTTTTTTTTTTTGAAAATTTGAAACGGGGGGCTGTCATACTTATAAATACAATCCTTTGCCAGCCAAATGAATCATTATCTTTAAAAGTTTAACGACGCAAATCTCAGAACCCATTTTTAGGGTACTCAGAACTGTCTTCTCCCATTGTTACGATGTCTACTCTGATATGGTGAAAAGATCCATTTAATCATTCCATCCCTCATGGCTATTTCTCCATCTTCATTTTGATAGTGCTTGCATTTGAACTAGAAGGTAACTTTAAAAGGCAATGCTTAAGTCACACTTAGCTCAAAAATACAATTAAGGCAGAACAACCACAGGCTTATGTAATATCTCATAAAACTGGGTTCCTGTTTGACCATCGGTATGTGATGGCTCAACAGAATAAAAACTCTTATATTTTTAGGCACAAACACAAATTGCTTACGGACAAGTTAATGAAAAGAAAGATGACAATTAGGACACTATGTAATACTGTCTGTCTCTGGTGAAATAATATAAAATAGGAAGCATGTAAAGAGGCAGTTTCTTTTGGTACTATTACAACTGGAAAATTGATATAATATTTTGAACGTGGTAGTTGCAAAATTATATAGAAAATTTAATCGAAGAAAAATTACTAGAGTAGGCTTAGCTACTCAATAATCTAGTATTCACATAGCATTCTGGAGACCCTGGGTTTTCTCTCTAACACAAAGCATTAGCTTAAAGTCAAAACTGGATACGTTTTTTAGTTTAGTAAATATAGTCACAGAAGTACTGATATGCTTTAGAGAAATACACTCCTAGGGTAAAAATGTTGACTTTTATAATCTGTGAGCACAATGCCAGTTGAATACAATGGATTTTTGTATTTCAAAATATTATACTTATAGCTTAAAATAACGGCATTTTTAGACCCTCTCTACTGGACATAATAAATTACAAATATGTACATGAAAATCACGCATTGTGTCAATCATTAATGTTATGCAAATGCAAAAAATTCCAAGCTTCTTGGAGTAAATAATATAGAATCTGAACAATGCCAAATGTAAACTAACTAATCCATACCTGTGCTAAATGGTTTGTGATTTGACAAGGGGCTGACTGTTTATTGTTTCTTCTTCAGGTAGATAAGGGAACTCAGTGTTCAGAAAAATCTCACTATCGATGGATAATGAGCCTAGTTCAAACCACTTGCTCGCCTCCCGGGCTGGGGAAGGCTGCTTGCTATATTTATCCTGGGGTCTGGCTAGCTGCTGAGGGGAGCTGACACCAAGGCTCTACCTCAAGTTTTACAGAAAACTATCACAAGCCAGTGTGGGAAGTTCCTGTCAACGCCACCGTGCTTGATCTGAGAAGACACGGAAAAAATTCAAATTCCAGAGCTGTCAGCCTGAAAACTCGGAGCAGAAAGAAAACGGTTCACTTTCAGCATGTAAACAAGGACACTGAAGGTCTTGCTATCTGAAGATATCAGCATGCACGCAGCGCTCTGGCAGCTGGAAAGCACAGAGGAAGTGGCAAACCCCAGTGGCCCTTGTGAGCCTGGCCCTGCCTTAAAGACTATGAGCTCTGTCTTCTTCCTGCTAAGCGCTTTACCAGTGATAGCAATGGCAGATTCTTCAAAAGCCTCAGATGGACTCCTGTCTCTTTAGAAGCAACAGGACTCTCTCCGAAAGAAGCCGGGAAAGGTCATTTCTTTACACCTCTGAAGAGGATAGATAACAGTAATGGGGAAAATATCAGGCATGAAGAGCTACATTTTTCCTAGACCCCCGAAAGAAACCGTGACATGGCTGTAGGACAGCTTGTGTGAGCCGGTATGCTGGCTAATTTATCCCACTTCAGAGCTCCAGTTCTCCCCTTGCCTGAACTGGACGCCCAGCTGAGAAGAGAAATGTTTACTGAGGCTTGCTGAGTTTTATTTACCGAGACAGTGGGTCCCTTCTATGTTGAAAAGAAGAAATTCCTCCAGCACTACTGGGATGCAGGGTAGCATGGAATCCAACCCAAAGCTCCTTTGACCAAAGCCCAGGAAGTATTTGGTAGGTGTGAGGAAATCTAGACTGTTGTAGCCCAACAATCACACAGATGGTGTTTGGGATGCTAGGGTGTTAAGTCAGGGCCTTGAAAGCTGCCTCCAAAATTACTGAGATCACACTGCCCTCTACTATATAATTCCCCCATCACCAGAAAAAAAAAAAAGAAATATTGTCTTACACATTATCCAAAAGAGCTGCATTGTTACAGACATGCCTACTTAATTATTTATATATCCTCTTTCTGGTAAATCTCATCTGATTCTCTCTCCTTTCTAAATGTCACGAGTTTTACTCTGACACTGGCACTGATGTTAACATTTGAAGGGGGAAAGGTTGTACTTAAGTTTAATAGATTTCATATTTAATAATGTAGTCAATAAAGTCTGCCCACTTAATCAGTCAAAGGCTATTCTATTCTGGACATTAAATGTTTCTAAAGGACCATGTTGTTTCCATTACCTATAATTCACCTATTATTTTCAATTCTCAGAAAAGCAACTTAATAGGTCTAGAGTCTTATGTATCTATAAGTAAATAAAATAGCCTTTCTTTAAATGAGTGAATTAGTGTATCAGACTTTAATGGCATCATGGACAAAAGACCTGGAACAGAGCTAGTAGTAATATTAAATTGTTTGAAATCTGAGGGACCGAAGAACTTATGGGGAAAATAATCCTGATACTTATTTCCTTTCTTCTTTTTATTTTCTTTTATTCTTATTTTATTAAAAAAAGATTTCCATAAAGTAAAGAAAAGTAAATTCTACAGACATCCATGATTCTAGCATTATAGTACCTTATTTAAAGCAAGATCTTATCTTTAGTGGTGGAAATGTCATGCTGAATTCTATTTACATTCTGACACTCTTGGTTTTACATAACCATTTCAGTATATTTTCTGACTTCAAATAGAATTAGAAAATCTTTAGAGAAAGGAGTTAGACAGGCCTAAGTATATCTTTTTCATATATTCTGCCTATTAGCTAAAAGAACACTGTTGAAATGTATCACTTAAGGCAGGAAAGCTTAGCTTCTGAGGCATGAGTTGGATGAGTAGGTAGAACATAGTGTACTATATCTAGCAATTTTAATGATAAAAACTCTACTCTTTATATTCATTTAATAACTTATTCCTGCTACACAAAAGTGAATATTTAAGTTCACTATATCATTACTTATAAAAGAATGGTCATATTCTTCTGCTTTTTAAATAGCTTGAAGCACATGGCAGTTAATATGACATGTCTTCCTTAACGTGGTCACCTTGGTATCTTTACGTTTTGCTGGATCAAAATACAGATGGAGAAATTAGTTGTTCATTTTTTCTCTTTAGTTAGTATATAAGTCTAAAGCTGTAGAAATGAAATTATATTTTAAAATCTCTAAGGTATTTCAAAGTGTTTGGGCTCTCTTAAAAACATTCTGGATGCTTCAGCATGGATTTGCTTACTTATTCTCAAGATATTACCCTCCAGTCCTAAGATTCCATTCATCCCTGACTACTTTTTTACAAAGGACCAGCCCCAGAGTTATTATACACATTATTTATAATCAACAAATTTTAGTATAAAACACATAACTTGCTGCACATTTTTTTACCTCCCAATACACCATAAGCATCTAGATTCGTGAGTGAGCATAGTCAATTAGCAAACATACTGTTGTGACTCTCGCAATCACATTGCCCAGAAATTTCAATCCATACAGTTTTTCCGTTTCCTACCCTGATTTATTTTAATTCAGATCACATTCCAGGAAAAGAATGACTGGATAAAGTTGAATATTAAACACAGTTTGTCTAGCATTACATTTACCAACCTTGTCTTTCCCTCCAAAATTTCCATATATTCTTCTGTACCAAGAACTACGTAGCTTGTGCATCTATTTGCAGGTGTCTGGGCTGCATGAGATGTTTGTTTTAGAAGTTAAACAAGAAAATAATACAAATCACATCTAAGTTTGTTTCTTTCTGTAGTTTTTTAAAAATGTAAAAAAGCTGGAAAGCTGACCAACTACTTAAAAAGTAGCAACAGTGTTGTGCATTATGGCTAAGATCACCCCCACTGAGTCTTCAGTTTCTCTTCTAAAGTGCTCCCCCACCTCCCAACCCCTAAGGGTACATATTTCCATTAATTCTCTTGTCCCTCCCATTCCTAGTCCTGTTCTCATTTCCCTCCTCCTCTCCTCTTCCACTTAGTTCCCTCCTTCTGCCTCCTATAATTATTTTTTTTCACCCTTCTAGGTGGGATTGAAGCATCCTCACTTTCTGCTTGTTACACGTTTTACAGTCTGTGGGTACTATCCTGGTTATTCGGTATATTTTGGTTAATATCCACTTATCAGTGAGTACATGCCATGCATTCCCTTTTGAGTCTGAGTTATCTCACTTAGAATGATACTTTCTAGCTCAATCCATTTGCCTGCAAAATTCATGATGTCCTTGTTTTTAATAACTGAATCCTATTCTATTGTGTAAAGAAACTGCATTTTCTGAGCCCACCCCCAGTAGAGAGACAGAGGCTGGGTTACTAACACACAGTCAAAATTTCTGATCAAGAATTGTTCCTGTCTTTAAAAAATTACTGAAACAAAAATGGAGATTGAAGGAAAGGTGATTCAATGACCAGCCCAACTTAGTGTCCATCTCATGGGGGAGGTTAGCAAGAACTGACACAATTATAGATGCCATGATGGTACTTACAGATGGGCACCTGGCATGGCTGTTCCCCAAGAGGCCCTACCAGCAGCTGACTGAGTCAGAAGCAACCATTGGAATGAACTCAGACACCACTATGGTTGAATAAGGAGAAGAAATGAAGAAGCTATAGGGAAGGGCAACCCCATAGGAAGACCAGCAGTCTTAACTTACCCAGACCCCAGGGATCTCCAATTAGGAGCACACTCTGGTTGGTCTGAGACCCCTGAGCATATAGCAAAAGACTGTATGGTCTGAACTCAGTGGGAAAAGATGCACTTAACCTGGAGAAACTTGAGGCCCCGGGGAAGGGGAGTGCCAGGTGAGAGCACACACTTGGAGTCAAAAAAGAGGAGAAAGGCGATAAGAAATTGTGGTGAGGAGACTACAGAGAGGTGGGCAACGGCTAGAACGCAAATAAAAAGAGTACTAACTATTCAATAGTACTGATAATCGTACAGTTAAAAGTTCTAAGGAAGAAAGAACAAGTTCTTAATTCACTTCGTCATGAAAAGTTTGGAAGACAAAACTCACAAGACGTTGGCTGTGGAAAAAAATAAAGTGAAACTACCTTGGAGGTCCCAAGAGTATACCATGCTCACTAAACTTTGAAACCCTGTAATACAAAATTCCATGTTACTAAAACAGCATATTTTATGACCTGCTTACTTTTACTTTTTTTGCAAAGAAATTATTATCAAAATGTTTCATTTATATGACAAAGAGAGTTACAATGAATTTTGTATTTAACCAAAATGATGGATTTAACCAAAACCATTATAGATGCATAAAAGCCTAATGTGTTCATTGATAAATACCTTAAGCATCAAGGTTCACTTGGCTCAGGAGAAATTATTAGTAATATATTGAGAAATATTTAATCCCAATATGGTGCACTACTCTTGCTCTCTAGTGGCCTTTACTTTAGGGACCACTTTGATTTTCTCTGACTATTCTCCAAACAGAATCATTAGACAATATGCAAGGGTGAGTTCATTTCTTTTTCTGTATCCTGTTAAAGAACTCACCCAAGAAGTTCAGTTTATACTTATTTTATATTACAACTGAGTAAACTGCTAAATTATGTTAGTTTAAATCACAACTGTTTTCTATTTATATAACTGAAAAAACAGGCCAAATTTCTGATTTTAAAATCTAACTAAAAGTAATAAAATCTTAAGAAAAACCCAATTACCCTTAGATTTTTAACAGCAAAAATAAACAAACAAAACCAACTAGAACTTAGTATATTGCAAATAGTTGATCTTAATGATAGTTTGCTGTCTCGTGCTGGTCTCCTTTATCCAACATTTGACAGGGCTGGATTCTGCCTTGATTTCTTTTCCTTTGAGTCTGCTGCTTTTGAACTTATGCAAAAAGAAAATGTAATCCAAGAGATAATAAATTTTTTTAATATTTTTATTTTCAAATTTTATTTATTTGCTTATTATTTGTTTTTGTTAGCAGTAATCTAGTGATAATCTCCCAGTCCCCAAGGATAACTTACAGAATGAACATTGGTTATGGTTGGTCTTCATTTAAGTTAGAAATCCTACTAAATTATTTTCTAGTTTATGTGGATATACATACCTAATGATTATTAATGTTCTCTCTGCTAATGTTTATGAGTGTAAAAACAGGGAACAATTTGTCTCAATAAGATAGGCTAAGACTTCAAAATGATATTTGTGTATCTAAATACCTAATTACTTATTGCCAAGTAGATTTCCTTTATTCCCCTAATGTTTTTTTCCTTTTGTAAAGAGGCTTCAGTGAAAAATGCTATTGTTGAATAGTATATGACTTAAAATTTACTATGAATTGTAAAATAAAAGACTAGGTAGATATATGTAATTTCATCCTTTTAATAGAACTACAACATTGGAGAATCAAAAGGAGCCAAATACTTTGAAGCCAAGTTAAATTATATTTTATCAAAGTCTGCTAGGAAGAATAGATATATAAAATTATTTATGTTTTATTATAATAATAGATATAATTATACATGATATATAAATTATATGTATTGGGAAATTACATGATAGATAGGTAGATATATGGATAAAGAGATATATTAGAAAATACAGATTTTTAAGGTGAAACCATTAGTAACATATATCTGAATATCATTACATAATTGAAAACATTCTAAATGTCTAAATTCTTCAAACTCTAACATTAATAAACTCTAAGGCAAAATAATTATTCTTAGCTTGTAGATTTTTAATAGTGGAAACAAAGAAACAATCAAAAACCTCTAGAAAACAATGTTGAAAATACTTGATCATACATATTTATATATGTACATATATATCTGAGTACATACATATTACATATAAGATATGTATGAATCAATCATATATGAATCGGTTTTGGTATTTTAAAGAAATCATTACATTAAAATTTTTGCAACTATTCTAAGGGAGTTAATTACAGAATGGGGAGATTTTCTTGTTTTGTCAAGTACCAATAATTTATTATCTTAGTCTGTGTGCTGATGAACAGAACCAGATGTTCATTTGTTTGTAAATCAATATACTATGAATCTGAGTCTCTGTTTAAGTGTTTCAGTAACATTTGTATTTATTCCTTGAAATTTTTATACATGTAGCAATGCATTATGATTATACCTATATCCAAAGCCCCTCATCTGACTCCATGTTCACACTCCTAACACAACTTCATTTCACCCAATGTCCTGTCCTTATTAGGTTCTCAAGCTGGGTTTCTTAGTGAAACAACCTCAGAAGATTCACATAAGAGTTTTGAGAGTTCAAATCAGTCTGGAGATATAGTAAAAACTGCCTAAAAATAAATCTGAAGTTCAAATTTTAGTCTCTTTAAAGTAAAGACAAAATGTCTGATAAGCCTTTAATAATTTACTGAATAAACAGAGGTTCCAATTGATTTTATTTTCAAATACTAGAGTTCTCTAATATCCACATAAATATAACTGATAGATTGATACAATAATTTTATATAATAAACTAGAAGGCATCAAATCTCCTAAATAGTTTTTCCAGACACAATTACTGTTATAATATAAATGCTAAAACATGAGTGATTTAAATTTCACTAACACCATATGATATCTGACACTTATTGAGTTCCTGAAACTGCTTCTCAAACATACTATAAAGGAAAAAATTACCATGGTTAAATTCAATAGTATCCTATAAAGATAATAGAGCAACTGGAAAAGTCGGATAATTTAACTGTGGCCAAATTTTATAATCATTTTATTGTAATATTTATTAACTTGATTAATTTTCATAATAACGACAGATTCACTTTTAAGTTGTCAATATACATTTAAGTAGAAGACCCATTTATAATTAAGGTTTGCATTTCTCAGTCTTCTAATACATGTATTACACTGACATAGATATTTCTTTGTACATGTTTCACTAAGTATTTAAAGAATTCTAGACATGTATGAGAAAAAATAACAAGAAATATGTGAACACATGTATGAAGTATGTTACATTTTTTTTTAATCTTTTGGTCTTGATTGTGGAAACAACATCCCTACAACACCCCACATGTAATAAAGACCAATGATTACTGTTGGCTCTACAAAATTTTCTGATGAAATAAACATTTTGTTAAGCAAATGACTAAGTGGCACAAAACAGAAAAGAATAACAGATTTTGAATGAATTCTTGTGGGCAATTTCTGTCACATCAAGGGAAAGTTTTGAAAACTGTTGTGTATCTAATTTAGTGAACACACATTGGCTACATATCTATCTCACTAGGGGCTGTAGGGATTCTAAGCTTAAGAAAAATATGGGTTTCTTTCAGGAAATCGTGAACTAGTATAACACGTATGTACTCTAAAGCAACATTGGAAACCTATACTGACCACAGAACATAAAGTATACAGGAAGCAAGAATAGCATACATGATGAAACAATCCTGCTTCAACTGATTATGTGATTGATTCTGAATCAGTTGTACCACAAAAGACACTTATTCACGGGTTAACTCAGTAATAAGTTACCCTAATGTCTGTGCCTTTTATGAGTGAAATGAGTACTCAGCCTCCATGCCCATTCCTGGTCTCTTACTGGAGGCAGAATATTTGAAGAGGACATTTGTAGAACCCAGATTTCATGCTGTGTTCAATAACTAACAGAAGCAAGAGAGTGAGAAGTTCTCCAAGTGTCCTTGGTCGAACCATGCTGTACACATTGTCACTGATCTAACACTGATTAAAAGTGCAAAAAGAGACAGATACGACCTTCATGGTCGACATCATTTTTTTTTTTGGACAACTTTATTTTATAAATCAAAGATAAATGTACAAATTTTAAGCATTTTTTGCATAAAAGTATATGAATACATTTTTGTCAATGCTTGACTTTTTATTTCAAGAGTTTGACAGTGTGCATTAAGATCTTACTAGTTACAATGAGTATAAAGTACATGTAAAACAGGATGTAACTCCGAATTAGTCAAAGTTTTCTTGGTGTGGAAAAATTGAGCCTAATGGTTTTTTCTTTTCTTTCTTTCTTTTTCTTGAACTTCACACAGTCTGTGGGTTGTTTCTGGGGTGTTCGGAGCTTTCTGGGGTTAGTATACCATTACCAGTGACTGCATATTATGTCTGTTCTTTTGTGACTGGGTTATCTGACTCAGGATGAAATTCTCTAGATGCATCCATTTTCTTAAGAATTTTGTTAGTCATTTTTTTCTGAGAGTGGTGTAGTACTTCATTGTGTAAATGTACCACAATTTTTGTATCCACTCATCTACTGAAGGACATCTGGGTTCTTTCCAGCTTCTGGCTATTATAAATAGAGCTGCTATGAACATTGTGGTCCATGTGTCTCTGTTGTATATTGGCGTGTCTCTGTGGTATAGGCCCAGAAGTGGAATAACTGGATTTTCAGGTAGTACTATGTCCAATTTTCTGAGGAATCACCAGACTGATTTCCAGAGAGGTTATACAAGTTTACAACCATATGAACAGTGGAGAAGTGTTCCTCTTTTTTCACATCCTCGCCAGCATCTGCTGTCATCTGAGTTTAGGATCTTGGCCAATCTGACTGGTGTGAGGTGGAATCTCAGGGTTGTTTTGATTTGCATTTCCCTGATGGCTAAGGATGTCAAACACTTGCTTAGATGCTTCTCAGCCATTCGATATTCCTCAATTGAGAACTTTTTGTTTAGCTCTGTACCCCATTTTTTAATAGGGTTGTTTGATTCTCTGGTGTCCAGTTTTTTAAGTTCTTTGTATATCTTGGATCTTAGGCCTCCATCTGATGTGGGGTTGGTAAAGATTTTTTCCCACTCTGTTGGATGCCATTTTGTTTTCTTGATGGTTTCCTTAGCCTTACAGAAACTTTGCAATCTCATTAAGTCCCATTTGTCAATCTTTGACCTTAGAGCACTAGCCACTGGTGTTCTGTTCAGGAACATGAGCATAGGAGATTTTTCCATTTTCTGAGATCTTCCTTGATTTCCTTCTTCAGAGGTTTAAAGTTCTCATTATGCAGGTCCTTCACTTGCTTAGTTAGAGTCACACCAAGGTATTTCATAGGTTTTGTAACTATTGTGAAGGGTATCTTTTCCCTAATTTCTTTCTCCACATATTTGTCCTTTGAGTATAGGAAGGCTACTGATTTGTTTGAGTTAATTTTATATCCATCCACTTTGCTGAACTTGTTTATCAGCTGTAGGAGTTCTCTGGCAGAATTTGTGGGGTTGCCTAAGTACACTATCATGTCATATGCAAATAGTGATGTTTTTCCTTTTTCCTTTCCAATTTGTATCCCTTCGATTTCCTTTTACTGTCTAATTGCTCAGGCCAGGACATTCAGTACTATGTTGAATAGGAAGGGGGAGAGTGGGCAGCTTTGGTCGACACTGTTTTGACAGCCATCCTCAGGAAAAAACAAACAAATAAACAAACAAACAAACAAAAAACCCCAAAAAACAAGCATCTTTATCTTATTGCTTTAAGGAGAGGCCAAATAAATAACCTGATGTTTTGCTGTTAGGAAACAAGAGTGAACTTAAATGCATATTTCTTGTCCTTTAATCACTGGATCCATAGGTCCCTTTTCTGTTTGTATTCCAAGATAATTTGATTGCATTCAGTGCTCTAACTAAAGTATTTTAAATAATATTACTGATACACAAATAGCATGTTCTACATATATATGCCAGATGTGGTACATGAAACCCAACAAATGCCTATCAAATATACATGTCTTATTTGGTTTCTTTAATTAAAGGAAAATTCTTGTCAGTAGTCCCCCAAGATAAGGACACATACACACTATATATAACCATTTTTACTTATGTAAGTGTTTCTTTAATATGTAAAGACTGGTGACAAAATTAAGGGACACACATCCACGTTTTACAGAAAGAAGTAAACAAAAGGAAGTTAAGATTGAGTCTATAGCATGTAACCTTGTAAGTTTAAAGAATCCATCCACATATGTATCTATCAGCATGGTTTTGTCATACTTCTATTCCGAGGTCACCATTAAGTGGACTATATTATTATCTTGATTACATATGACACATTTTGATCAGCCATCATGTAACTTTAGACTTTTACTTAAGCAAATCTGTAATTTCTGTTTCATTCTTTTCTCAAGTGTCCATTTTATATGAAATCACTACTTTCTCTATTCCACCTCAGAAACTTCTGCCCATCATTCAAATATATGTTAAACTTCATTTTTACTTTGCTTTTTCTGCATTTTTAAAATACAATGTCTTAAGCTTCAAATAGCAAGCATCGTGAATGTCAAAGGATAATTTACCTTTGAATATGAGAAATGTTTTTCTCAGAACAGCAACTCACCCCTTACTCAGCCTCCTTGTTTCCCTGAGGAACCTGTTCCTTGTTCTAAATACTTTTCTATTATTGTGTCAGGCTTTAACCTACTGATTCAGCCCCGGTATTGTGTGGCAGATTAGTTTATTCTGCCTCACCTGGATAACCTTTGTAATATCTGGAGATATAATTAAAAAAAACTAACTACACCTACACACTTTTCCAACCTTTTCAGAACATCTCATATTCTACATGCTGCTCCTATTGATAGGAAATATCATTGATGAGTTGTTAAAGTTCTTTTTTTTTTTTTTTTTTTTTTTTTTTTTTTTGGTCTTGCCCTAACACTATCAATGCATCCTTGAAGGTTTTCTTTCAATAATTTAAAAAAATTGCTGATTTAGCAAACCCCATCTTTATATAAATATACATTAAGTTAAATCCCTTAGAATTGAGAATGAAAGTTTCTTTGATTTCTAGAGAATATTATTTTGGGCCAATCTAAATATCATCAGTTATATTACAATAAATTGGACTCTCTAAATTTTATTATCTTTCTGATTTAAAAAGCTGAGTCAAATGTATTTTCTAATATATTCTCTCTGGTACTAACACTTATGTTGAATTATACCTATAAACTCTTTTTGTTTTGTCTTATTTGTTTCATTTTAGAATTCCTACACTCTCAGATATATAGTTAATCCTGATTCATCCTGTACCATGCATGATTTATTTCATGATGAATACGGATGTCATAAGCAAGCTGTGTGGATCTTCCTCAAAGTGACTAATGAAAACAGAAGCAAATCAAAAGCAAGTGTAGTCTGTTGTTGGGCCCTGCTAATTAAACAGTTACCATTGTCCTGGCAGCTCACATGAGCTTGGAACAAAATGGACCACTTTTTATCAGCAAGGCTTTTCCTTTGCTTACCCTGTCTCTAAAATTTGAACCTCCTACACCTTCTAGCAGTGTGATGTCACATAGCCTCTGGATCTGAACTTGTCCAGCAAGCTCCTGATATTCCTGGAATGCCTCTCCTTGCAAACTAGGCATGATCTAGTACTTTAAATTATAGCCCATAATAACAACTCAACCTATTAATCTATTCCCCCTTCCCTGAAAACTATATAGCCCTTGATTCACCCCAGTTAAAACTGAGCTGTCCCTCTATAGCTGACATAGGGTATTAGTCTGTTATTTTCATAGTACTTTTGACCATCTGAATTCTGTTCTTCTATTTTGCTCTCCCTTTGTCCTTGTAGGCTTGTGGGTAAAGGCTCTGGGTGAAAAGAAAGACGATTGTCTATCACCTGTGGCCCTTCATTCCTTCTCTCTCTCTCTCTCTGTCTCTCTCTCTCTCTCTCTCTCTCTCTCTCCCTCCCTCTCTCCCTACTTCCATTCCCCCCTCCCCCTCCTCTGTTCAACTCCTTTCATTTAACAAAGCCATAATATCATAATAATTGTCTTATCAGGCCATGAGAAGTAAACAGACACATCAATGCATAAATAAGATAGACAATATTGGAAAACTTGGGATTAGGGTAGATGGTTCAAAATATGCACTTGCAGTAGCTAGTCTATTGTAGTAAATAAGATTGACATCTAGATAATATTTCTTACAGTGTATTTTCTTTAAATCCTAAACCTTTCTTATGTAAAGGCATATTTTTGGCATATTTTAATATGTCAAATCTTTGAAGTCTGTGAGTGAATGTTGCTTTAGGAAAAATACCCTTCAATGAATTTCATATAAGAATGATCACACTAGGAAATGATAGATGATAATTTTGAGTGTTATGGGTCTACAGTTGTCTTACAGTTTTTAATGGTCTGTCTTTAGCCCTTTAAAACTAATTTATTAAGTCCAGAGTTATCTTACAGTTTATTCTTGTCTATTTTTATTCCTTTAAAAATAATTTATTATTCATCTTTATTTGCAGCCTAACATCTTCATGACCTTTGGAAACCAATTAATATATAAGAAAGGAAACCACTAGACTGCTTGAGCTAAAAGACTGTGAATGCCATCAAGTTATTTCTGAGGCCTATAGCTGAGAGTTGCTTATTTTCAAGAATCTACTTACAGAATGATTTCACCAATTCATTTTTAAAATGTCTTGATTTCTGACTTCCTTTGTTCTATAATTATTAAAATTTCATGAAACTACTTAGCACCTTAGAACATAGAATTTAGGGTAATTGAATCTGTGTTCTTGATCACCACATTTTTATGTTGACAAATCCTTTGAGATTTTTTTCCCCACTATTTTCTTTCTGCTAGGGAGAAAAGCAGTAGATTGTTTGTGTAAGAAAACCCAATAGTGTTTATAGGAGTTTTGAAGTGAGAGGTATTCAGGAAGGGTAAAGAAGGAGGATTCATCAGTATTAATGGGCTTTTTGAGTAATCAATACTTCATAGATACATACAATGTAAAAATCAAAGATAATAGCTTCAAGCCACTAACGAACATCTATTGTACCACCTACAGGGTAATATCAACATTTTCCCTAAAGGAAACAAATATGATTATAGCTTTATTTTGTTTATTTTGTCTTCCAATGCTATGCCAGTGGCGTCCAAGCAGCAAGATCACTGTGATAATTCAACTACCATAATTCCAACACATGGTTCATGAATGAGGGATTACAATATTGCAACCCACTGTGAAGAAATCTGGTTACAAAAATCTGTGTGTGTGCATGTGTAAAAAAACAAAAATTAACTTTCCATTAGATGTAGAACCACATAAATCCTCTAACAAATTTCTTGAACTAATCAAACCTAAGCTAGGCTTGTGTCCCTGTGTACTGTGGTAGGACAGATGACAACCCTCTTTTCAGGAAACATCACCCTCACTCAGTGCACACCATGCCAGATATGCAAAGCTTTCAAGGCACAGGGTAAGAGGATACTTTCAGCATTTGCCTTCTTTTCTACATGAACGAGTTTGGGCAGTTTCCATTCCAGTGTCTATTTCTGTGAAGAGAACAGCACTGTGTATTTTTAAATGTCAACGAGGGAAAAGTTCCCACTTACCATAAGAATCACGTTTTACCCTGCCTTTTCTATATAATCACATATGCCTGCTATCTGGATTCCAAATTGTAATCTGTCCTGAACTTATTTATAGTTTACTGCTTTCAATATGTAGCTGTTCCTTGATCTTAGGGGGCCAATGATCCCCTCAAATGTTTTGTACCAGATTTATAGGTTAAGACAGTGAGATAATTTGGGCTGCAGAGACTATACACTTCCAATCACCTAATATTCTACTGTAAACGTGTTCTCTGCTGGGCACTATGCCATCCTCCAAAGTCTTACCTTTCTTTTGAAAGGCATCCAATTCTAATATAGCTATTTCGTACAAGAGATTGAGTTGGGCTTTTAAATTTAGATAGTCCTAACCACCAAAACAATTCAGGACACTAATATTTTTTCATTGTGAACTCTTTTCCTGTCTCCCAATCTTTTGAATGATAATGGATCAATAAGTGCCTAGTGTGAGTTATCACAGTATTTGTTGGATGACTAAGTTATTCATGAATATGCTACCAGAACTTACAAAAGTCAAGGATCAGAATTTACCACTTTCTACTGTGAATTAAGGTAAATAGTGTGCACTATGAATCGGAAAAGGCAGGGGAAAATAGTCTGTTATTTAAGTATTGTTCACAATTATACAATTACTGTGAATCTACTTTCATCTGTGAAAAGACAAAATTGTAAGTATGAGTCATTGTTCAGTTATTAATCATCAGTCATGGAATCAATGCATTGTAGAAAGTGGTTATGGGGTGAAGAAAGCACAAACATCCAGTCAAGTACAATAAATTTTAATCCTCTTTCTTGACTTGAAGTTAAGACAAATTTCTCTGCTCAGTAACATGTCAAAAAATGCAATTTAATTTTAAAGACAGTGAGTTTTGGTTCTTATTTCTATAAATTCAGAATCACTGTGGATGCTTTAATTTTGTGTCTGCTGCTCTTTTAGGAATCACATACAAAGCATACATAACTGTGATTATTTAATAAGTACAATGGTATATTAGAAAATTGTTTGGGAATTAAGAACTAAAAACTTTTAAATAGTAAATTGGTGAAAAACACCATCAAAGTAAGTAAATTATTTGGGAAAATTTAATTTGCTTCAATATTTTTATTAATATCTGGATATTTCCCAACTTATAGATGGATGTAACTTTAGAAAACTCCTATAACTCAGAACCTTCTTATCATTTAATAATAGTTCTGTTTCCTTCACACTGTGATAGGATATGCAACCTAAATACAAAACCAGTGAGACCTACCTCACAGTTTCAAAGGCATGGTTTAAGTGAGACTCTGAAGATGGAATTTCTTCACAGTACTTGATGTCCAATTCATCTTAGCCAAATTTAAACCTTAAAGTGCATCTATTGAAAGGCAGGAAACTCAGTTATTCGACCTTTGGTCCATTAAAAATGCATGTCTTTTTAAAATGACAAAAGGCCACTTCTGCTATTAAGTAGATAATAATAGAATTGCTAGAAAGAGAAAAAAATTAACATGGTAAATCTGAGTCCCTTGGATGACTTTTTCTCCTGGATGCATCTGTTGATCACCTAAGCTGCTTAGACTCCCTAGAGTGTAAATTCAAGGAAAACTCTGAGTTTGAAATAACCAAAGGAGTAGCGATTGCTTGGAGGTCACAGGCTTTAGTTAGCAGGCTTCTTTGAGGGAGCCTCTGGGAAAATGTTCTTTCATGCGGCCTCCAGAGCTCTAGGATCTTGCAAAAGCAATCATCAAATTTGTTCTACCTTTTCCCTGAAGGCATCTCAGGTAGTTTAATGTTTAAACACTCCCCTCAGTCCAGACACATTTTCATTGAAGTGTATCTTTCAAGTGTTCAGTGTTTACTGTTCATAGAGAATGTGGGGTAGTTCTCCACTTCTTTAGAATCTGATTTCTTTCCTTTTCTTTCTTTTTATAGTGGGTGGCTGCCATGAATTAAAACACCTTATCTGGCTCTATGTTCTTCTGAGCTCAGTGAAGAACAGGGTACCCTCCCATATTTCAGTGACTCCCACCAGCCCTTTCACCTTAACAAGTACTTAAATTAACTTTTAACCTGCTAAGCACAGATCAAAAATTAGGGAAGGAAAACTTTTCATCTCATAGTCTCTTTTCTTTGACGAGCATTTGACAGTAGTCTTCAATCTCAGAGATTCTTCAAAACTGTCAGTAATAGTTTCAGAAATACAAAGTGGGAACTGAGGAGTCAGGGGTGTCTTGCATGAATGAGATAAAAAAAACCACATTCAGTGATGCTAAATAGAAGAGTCATGACACTAATTTTAAAATAACCATTCATATTTGGCTTTGAGAGACTAATTTTATCTTTATTGAGTGTGAAGTTAGGCATAATACTGGAAATAAAAAAATTAACAACTGACTCGACTCTCAATGTCTAAGATGTGTGCACACACTAAGAACGAATTGGCAAATATAAATAAGGCTTGCAAAGAACAAGTGCAGAGAATACCCAGTTGTCTAAAAAAATGTTTGGAAAGAAAAGAATAGATCGGGAGTTTGGGATTAGAGAAGAATTGCTGTGGGTTTAAGGCATAATAAAGAGTGCAGAGGTTGGCTGATAGAATATAAGAAAGAAACATGGAAGGAACAGCCTCAGCTTGATGTTCTTATTGTTACCGTTACTGCTTTTCCATTGACTAGGGCATGCAATGCAGGGAGAGCAATGAAGACAAGAAACACATCTAAGACTATGAGATGTCGTCACTGGGCTTATAATGCTAGATGCATCAATGTACAGTCCATAGTTTTGTTGTTGTAGTGTGTTTGTTGTTTAGCTTTGTTTTATAAGCAATGACTCTTCCATGTTTTTGGAAAACATACTTGGAATATTTATTGTGATCTAATTTTAAAAGCTATGATTCATTTAAATTAAAAGACAAAATTCATATGTTACACAATCATTAATTATCTTCTGCTATTTAAAAATTTGTTACATTGAATCTTAGATACTCATTCTTTTCAAATCACACTGGAGCGTTCTTTATGGTCATAAAAAAAAAACAACAACAAATGCAGTTCACAAGTTAATATTTTACCCGGCTTAATAATTGCTTTGACAGCAGTCAGTTACAGTCTTTCATTCAAAAATATATTCTGTTGCTTAAACTATATGGGGGAATACATGTGTGTAGCAATGAAGGAGCCCATAGAAGGAACATGTTTGATATCTTTGCTATCTCCAGTGGTTGACTATCAATTATCTTTTTCTCTTTATGAGACATATATACATCCAATCTCTATACAATATATGGCAACTTTGGGGAAAGGTAGATTATTGCACAACCACATGCCAAGTTAAAACTAAAGATCATGTACATAAAGGAAGCATGAATAGGAAAGTTCATTTCCCAAGGTCACTCATTCAAAAAACAAAAACAAAACAAAACACAAAAGCACACACAAAGAGTGGTAGACAGGAGTGTACATAAAATATCATCTCAAAATATATTTTGAAACAACAAATGAATGTCCACTTGAGGAAAATTCATGAAAATTAGTTTCACAATAGATGGTGCTCTTCTTAACGTCATAAAATTAAACAGAAGAGGAAACAGTAGAAAGCATCCTACTGGCCTTACTAACCTTAGACATCAGTACTTTTGACAGCATCAGCTCTAAACTACAAAAAATGTATAAAAGTTGAGATGAATCCACTGGACACAGAATGTTTTTTCTTAAGTAACTGAATACTGGCAACATAGAAGATTTTGAAAGTATATTGAAATAGAGACAAAGTAGTAAAGTGTTAAACAATCATATTACTGAAAATAAATGTTGTGTGTAAAGCAATGTAAATAAATTTATTTAGGTGCTCCTGCTTTACATCTTGATACTGTCTTTTCTTTTTTTCATAGCTCTGATATAGAACAACTCATAATTTTTATTACCTCAAAATAATCTCCTTTAATAAGAGGCATGCACACACACACACACACACACACACACACACACACAGACACACACAGAGGGAGGGGGGAGGGAGAGACAGAAGGGGGGAGCAATACTTATCTGAAATGCAGGAGAGATTATCACACAGGAAATTGAGTTGACATGTATAAGCAAAA
Source organism: Micromys minutus (assembly GCF_963924665.1). NCBI lineage: Eukaryota > Metazoa > Chordata > Mammalia > Rodentia > Muridae > Micromys > Micromys minutus. The sequence goes on from NC_137974.1 coordinate 19,107,434, forward strand.
CATTTTTGGGGCAGTTGAGCCAAAAATATAGTTGAAAATTTCCTGTTAGTTGTCATAAAAATTCAATAAAGCAACCAAATTAATGAACGTTTAATTGTTTATAAATTCCTGACAATATGGATTCTGGGTTTATGGGGACAACTGTTGTTTCTGAATCCACATATTAATATACTCTCTTCTAATATTTTGTCAAAAGGTCTAGATTTAATCCATGCCAATATTTTCCTATATTAAAAATAATAGATATATTTGATTTTACTGTATATTAAATGATACAGTATATGTATACTATATAGGTAAGCTACAGTGACTGGCTGTGAACTAGTGCTTATTAAATGATTATATATGTAATAAAATTAAGTACATCTATCTAGCTTAATGGAAGAGAATATTGTGATTTATGACTCTGGCTTGAGACTTGCAAAAGATTTTAATTAATAGTAATAAGCTACATATGGTTTTGAAGTATATTGAGATTATTTTTTAAAAATACACTCATCAGTATCTATGAGCAGGTTCTTATGCAAGGCATGAGAAAATCACTTGTGTTCTAGGACAGAGTTTTTTTAAGTCTCAAATTTATTTTCTAATGTGTTCTGCAAAATCTCTATGTACTCTTGAGTTAAAAATAGATATGGATAGAAGAAAAAATAGGTTCTTATGGAAAAAATGAGAAACAAATATTTTATATTTTTTCAATATCGGTTAAAGAATAAGGCAGCTGCATGTAGTGTTTAAAAACATGAAGTCTGTTCAGAAATTGATGTTTAATTTATAAAATATTAGGCCAGTATCTGATGCAATACACTTATAAGGAAAAATTATAAATGTCTAAAATATGACTAATTTTGCATCACTACTTGCGATCAAATGCCATGTCACTGAAATGAAAAACAAGTGGCTTTCTATGTGCATGGAACATCGATTTCTCAGAAATTCTCTTGGTGGCAATAGAATCATTTCTGAAACTAGCATTTACCTCATGTGACGCTGAGAAACTCTGGTTAACATTTTCACAAATCTAAAAATATTTTACTCTTTTCTAAATTGAAACTGCTGGTTGTCATATTGTGCCTTGTATTTCCTTAATATGGTTCTCTTCCAAAAATGGTATTTGAGAATCCTTCCCTTTCCTCTCAAATGCCAAACAAATAAGGGACTAACCCTGATGCCAGCCTCAATGTGTCCCTCCCAAATTTTCCCATTCATCAAGATCTGGCTCTGTTTCCATTCCATTTTTAAACATGAGCAAGCTACATTTTCTGCCTATAATGTAAATGGATGCCTTTATCCTTTCATTGCACACTAAACAGCATACATAATTGCCCTCTAAATGTCATGTGTGCATGCATGACCTCCCCCAATAAGACTAATGTTTAATAAATATCAGCCTAATTTGGCATGCCATCAAAGTTATCTTCAAGAGTACATACTCATAGGTGATTGGCTCATTCATGGAGTTACAAAATGTTGGCAGCTGGTATTTGATCATGACAAAAATTAATGGGAAAGGAGTCCTGTGAAAGCAGAATATTACACATACATATATGTACATAAGTAAATAGATCATAATAGTGTCAGTACAATCTATTTTAACATATGATAAACAACATAGTCCTCCTGAAGTCATCCAAGTTTCTTCTTTTGTATGATTCACAGTCCACAAACTTCACAACTTCACAGTATCTAGAGAATGACTTTCAAATGTTTTATCATGACATTCAGTGTCCTTCAGTGTCTAGATAAGATTAAACATTTTTCTCATATTTTTTCTTCTTTAATCTTACTCGCATACTACATACATTCAGTGAGACAGATCGGGCTATTTCCTGAAACTCTTGACAGATTTTGATCCAGTCTGCTCTCTCTTCCTGGAAAGTACTTTTTATGCATCTTTGTCCCCTCCTTGGTTCTTATCAAATATCACCTCTTCCATTAGTGGGAATCACTTCCTAACACTTTCGTAAAACTCAAGCACAACTGTAGTTTCTATAAGTTAAGCTGTGTCTTTTTTCCATCTTCTTGTTGTGCTTATGCTATCATAGAGATACAGCCAGAGAATACAGAGAGAGAGCTAGAGAGAGAGAGAGAGAGAGAGAGAGAGAGAGAGAGAGAGAGAGAGAGAGAGAGAGAGAGAATTTGTTTGCTTGAAAGACTGTGCCCCAGTTTCAGGTTTCCTTTGAATTCTGAATACCTTTATATCCCTTTCTCTAACAAAAGATAGTATTCTATTATATTTGTAGCTCAAGGATAATCACACTCAGCGATTCTCAAACTGAATACACGCAACAGTAGTTACATTGGTTGTTGCTTAGAATAAGGGTTGCATGTACAGCTAGTATTTTCCTAATGATTCACCATATGTGAGAACAAGGAAACACATTAGCTAATAAAAGAGAAGAAAGCAGCCCCCCTGGAAAGGAAGGTGGAAGCTGAGCTATTAGACTTTGTTTTGCTGGAGCTATGCTTGTTTGTATGGCTGCTGCTGCTTTCTTCAGAACAAACTCTCGGTGGGCATTGTTCAGAAGCACTTGTTCTATCCAGATCCTGCAGACGCCCAGCACCTCCACTCCACAACGACACGCTTCCAACTTAACTCTGTCTTTTCCAACCTGTTCATCTCCCTTGCTAGAGGTTTTTATGTTCTCATCGAACCATGTACTAAATGCCTACTCATCACTCAACAAAGCTAAATGTTACAGATCCTGAGTTCTCTGACTTTTCACCACACAGAAACTTATCTCTTACTTTATGTCCTGCAAGACTGTTTGTACAAAAGTCATCCCTTCCTTCCTCTTCCTTTCACTGTACTCATGGTTCTTTATGTGCTTTAAGTTCTTCGAATGTTGAAAGAATTCCATGACTGCTGTGGACCTGTGTATAGGCAGTGAGTTTTTGGGAATGATGTTAATTTGTGAGGGGAAGGAAATCAAAGGAAGAAAGAAAGGGAGCCTAGACAATGGATTTTCAAAGTTACATTGATATTCTCATATGGCATTTTTAAAAGACAATAGCAGTGAAACCATACAATCCTTAAGACAATGCTTTGACAATATATTGAACCAATCTTTGTGTCTTGAAAGTTTTCAAGTTGAAAGGCAACTACTGTCAGAGTATGAATTCAACACTCAAGCAAGGCAAGTGCGCATGTAGTCTCTTTTGGAAGAGGCAGAACATAGTCAAACTAACCGTTTTGACATTTACAGATATGTCAAGGTATTTAGATGTATGGTACAATGAAATCCTGTTTTGTAGAGAAACAATTCACAGCAATGTGGGATATCCCCTTAAGTAAAATAAAATACAAAAGTAAGTGTTGTATGATCATCCTCATAGGAAGGCATTAATACACGGAAGGTTGAGACATGCAGAAGCAATGTCAAATAAAGATTAGAATGAATATTTATATTATCATATCTAAAGTCATCAAAATGTATAGCTACTGACCATTAATAAAAACATGTTGGGAAAATGGAAAACAGAACAGAAACCTTTACCAGAAAAATAAAACTAGGGTCCACGTTACCCCAGCACAAGCAATGAATGGATGAATGTTCACTGTCTTGTCCCATTACTTGCCGTCTCTAAAAAACTGTTTCTAGCACTGAAAAAGGAAGACAGAACAAGTCCCCGTGAAAACATCGGGAATTACCACAACTGGCAAAGAGAGCATCCTAACTGACATGCTGTTTCTCTGAAAAAATATAGATTCTTTGTTTGAAATTTTTAAGTAGATATTCTGATATAAAAATTATTCCGATATAATTCAAAGCCATGCATTTCACTTATTCAAAATGCATAAACTCACCTTCATGTCAACAAAAACCAATATGTTAGAGAATATCTCCACAATATCCAGATTCTTTTTCTTTTCACTTTCTTTTTAAAAAATACAAGTTTCCTGAGCTTACCATTGACTAAATATGAAGTTGGTTTGGAAAGAAAAGATGAACTATGTTATGCCAGCCCAAAGTATGTCAATAAATTCTAGAACACTTTTATTTTTCTAAGTGACTTTTACTCTCATGTAAGTAAAGATATAGATCTTCTCTACATTGTTATACATATATGTATTATAAGTATAATATATACATTACAAATTACTTAAAAGAATTATAAAATGCTGAAAATAAATGTAGTTTTCTAATGGGCTGTGAATACCTTGGACCCAGGAAGGCTTCTAATTCCTTCTCATAAAATTCTGCTTTATGTAAAACTATTTCTATTTTAGGATATCTCTGCTGGATTTTTTTTCTAGTTTTCCCTTATGTTTCATGCGAGGTTCTCATAAGCAGCATCCTGGTATAGATTTTTTTAATACTATGTTTTCCCCTTAGTGCAGTTCCTCAGCAGGAAAAGCTTTCTCCATGAACTAATTCTGACACTGCGCTTAAATGTTCAGTGTAAATTCAAACACAATTATCAGAACTAGCCTCCTTTCTCTCTTCTGCTGATTCATTTTGTTTTGGCTGGACCATTAAACTTATAAAATGAAGTTCTGCATTTAGTTGCTTTTTTTTCTCCATTTCTTTCTTTCTTTTTTAAAGGGCAAGATATTGTTGAGCTCAATCTGTACTGTGCTTTATAAACCATAACTGAGTTACGCCTAGATAGGTTTGTGTTATTCTATGGTAACCAAGACAGCGTTGGGGATAGGTATAGCAGAAATAACCCTTGTCCTTAAACCTCCAGTCTTCTGTTCAAAACCCCAGCTGAATTAAAATGAGAAAATGGGCAATGGTGTGTGTGCAGGGCCTCATAGGTGCTCTTCAGTGTCTGCAGCTGCAGCTTCCACGAACAGGCTCCTGGAATTTGATTCTAAGTGGCTCTGAAAGGCCACTGAGGGGTTTGTGTTAACCAGAGGCCACGAAAGCTGCTGGCCCCAGCTGAGAGATTCTCTGTTCAGTCTGGGCATTAGCCCAATGCGAACAGAGAATCTGTTTTCTTCTCTACACTTCCAAAGAGCACATTTCTGTTTGTTCCTGCATGTGCAAGAATGAATAGGGAACAATAGCACTCATTTATCCAAAAAATAATGCCAATTATTATAACAGTGTTAGTGGATTTCAAAATATCATAGAAAGCTCTCTAGCATTTGAAGAACCATAGAGCCTAGCCCCCTCTTAAGAAAATTCACATTTGTCAGAACTTACTTAACATTCAAGAACTAAATTCTTTAAAGCCAATAGTAACATAGAGCTCACTGGCTATTACCCTAATTTATTCATTCTGAAATAATACATTCCTCGTCTTCTTTCTCAATCAAGTATTGAGGTGGGTACTCTCTATTCCCAATATTTCTTTGAATCACTTTGCATTCTGCTATATATTGTCGCTAATGTATCTACTAGCAGATAGAGAAACTCCCATTTTCAATGTGGGATAACTTCTTAAATTAATCCAGACATTCTTTTGCCATGCTTTCTTCCCAGATTTGTGATTTTGGCACCCAATGCCAAGTTCACATCCTGAACCCTGGCTTCTATTAGTAGAAGTCTGGGCAGCATCCCAATAATTCTGAGCAGCTCCAGTGTCATTAATGGCATGATGGTATTTTAGTCAGCTGCCTTTCGTTCCTCTTTACTATCACCTCCAGCAGGCTTCAAGAACCAAAATACCTGCTCATTGAAATCTGAGGAGAGCACTCTGTCTCATAAAATGAATGAAATAAGAGACGGCCTTTTCCTAACACAGATTTGTTTTAAAGTCATGAAATAGAAAAACAAAAGCTCCCTCTGAACCTTTAAAACACAGATTTGAAGGATAAAGCCTTCTATAAAAAAATCTACTCATAATCAGAATAAATCACCAAGACATCCCTAAGAAGGTGTTGCCATACACAGATGCTACATCCAGTCTCACTATCACATCAATATTTTGTCTGAAGTATTGATTACAGGCAGTTCTTGTTATAAAGATTACCTCAGCTTTGAGTTCATTTCTTTATTTCATAACATTTCATATATTATGAATAAACTAGGTACTGATTTAGAGATGAAAGCCTGCTCAGGGTTCCAGAGCTTCTAAAATCACGTACTTGCAAAACGTGAATGTCATTTTCTGGATAAAAATAATATCTGAAGAATCTATGTTAGCAGACCTAAGCTTTGAAGTATCACTTTTTTAGTTAGGAATAATTTCCCATGGTTTGTGAATTATACTGATCCACTAAGAAGCAGATAATGTTCTGATATATTATCTCCATATTCTGTGTTTTCTGAGCAGTCAATTTAACATAACAAACCATCATGGCATGGGTTTAGTGCACTCAGCTTGCAGACACCACAGGCTGTTATACTGAATCATTTCACTCACGAGCATCATGGTGAAAAGGATGCAGGAGAGGAGACAGTCAAAATTGTCAGGTCCATGAACTACATATTCAACTCACTTAGCTTAGCTGTGCACTTTGAAGATGCACATGAAATTCAGAAGAGGATTTTGAAGAGAAAGGCAGATTTGCGCAGAGTGACTGTTTTTAAAGCAGCAAAGCAGGAAGATTGGAAGAAGGTAGGAAAGGGGACATAAAAGTGAAACTATCCTGCAAATAGGCTTCATTTGTACAGTAAACAGATGTTTATCTGCCCCTCTACATGGAGAACTGCATTATGAAAGGTTTGTGGTTTGTTTTCAATATTATACATCTCCAAAGAGCAGACAAAACTCCTCCTTACAGAAGCTGTGATTTTTTTCCCCCTACAATAATTTTCTATACTTGTGCCAAAGAACTAAAAATAAGGATGACATGGGAAGGTTTGGCACCATGCGAATCACAAGCTCCATTGTAAAACTGAGTCATCACTTTCAAGTTTCAAGCAAACACGTCCAGGTTAGGGAGCTCACTGCCCTGATTGCCTTCCCCCTGCCTGGGCTGGCTGAGATAGAAAGTCTGTGCTACGGTTATCAATAACTGCTAGAAACTCTGGCCATAATCGAGTAGATAGCTGTAATGTAGCATCGTGTTGAGAAAGTAAATGTGCTGAGAACTGTTAGAGGCTGAGGTTTATTGAGACAGCCATGATTACTTCGCAGACTGAGTACATCTTTGCCCAGCTAAGGCTGCAAGAAGCACTTATAGAAGTTATCGGGTTTATTTAAACTAAACATATATCTAGCTCTCTTCCTTTTATAGTATTTTATTGTCACGCAGTAGAATATAACTTGGGGGTTTATCATGGAATGCCTTCCTGTTCCAGCCTTTAACTCATTGCTCACACTTCTCAAGGTCAAAGAGAGAGTTTCCAAGAGGACACGGCTGTATTGATTGATTGGGTCTGCAGTGTTTATGCCTACAGGTGCTGGTAAAGGAGCCTGTTGTGTTTTCAATAAAGTGACTGAATCACTGTGGAGTGGAGTCTCTTAACAAGACACGGAAAGCCAGATATTCCCTGGAGATTTTAGTCCATTGTATCTCAAGGCCCCTGTCTTTTATTCCACGCTGAAGTTGAGGACTTTGCCCTCTGAGTCAAGGTAACTATCACTAGGAGTATGAACACTTCCTGCTTGGAGAATTAAATAGAGCATTCAGCAGTATAGGAGTCAACATACAGTTCTTTTTTTCTTTGTGCTGATGTATTGGTGCATCCTGAGAAAAAGACTAACTCTGTAAAGCAAAGATCACTCCCGCTGTGGTGTCTTTCACCTAAGTATGTATATCAGTTGCTGCTGAAAAGAAGTCAGACAAAAAAAAAAAAAAAAAAAAAAAAAAAAAAAACCAAAACAAAACAAAACAAAAAAAACATTGCACAAAGCAACAGGGAGTTTGCAGATGTCTGCTTACTGATTTTAAATACTACATTCTTCAGAGTCACCATTTCTTTATTTTCTGAAGAAATCATTAGGCCCAGATATATAAGAGATACTATTTTATAAAGATAAAAGTTATGGTCTCTATTTTGTAATTCTTGGGCCATCCTGGAATAATTAGCTATGTGACCTAAGAAGTTACCAGTGAAATAAATCATTTGTTCTGTACATGGAAGCAAAGCAGTTTTATTTATAACGAGGTTATATTCCTGCTTTTCCCTTTTCTCTGTGGCATCATGATTTTATTGCTGTCATTCTAACGTCAAGGATGACATTTTTCCTGGCTACATTTTAAAAATGTCAGGTTTCTTGAATTGTGATTTGCATACAGTGAGATTCATCCTTTTAGGAATGGAATTCTGAACACTGAAAAACACACAGTCACAGATCCTGACTAAGACACCAGTATTATTCTGTTCTGTTTAACTAAACTTCTTCCTTCCTGAATTTTGAATCAGACGTCATCTTGACTCTAGACTTAACACACAGCATTTTTCTATCTCTGTACATACTTTTAAAAAGGGGGGTCACATTAAAACTTGTGCTGGCAGAGTATATATATCCATATTTAAAATGTGTAGTGAAAGTTGGGGTGTTTGGGTTTGTTTTGCTCTGCGTTGTTGTTTTTGTCAGTTTTACAACACAGAGATATCTTGCTGAATAACACAGAAGCCATCTCTTTGAGATACACTTATCAAAGTGAGTTTCTCCATGTCCAAGTCTTAGTGATAGGCCAGGAGGCTAATTTTGCCAAAGTCAATTAGCAAATTCAGCTTCTTAGAACACATTGACCAAGAACCTACTGCAACTTTATCTAATATGTTTCCAAGAGTTCATTCCTGTCCCTCCCTTCTATTGTTTTTCTGGAGAAATGATTTCTACTTCATAAATATGAGAATATCTTTAATAATGTCTTGTTTACATATTCAGCTCTAATGGTACCTACCATTTTTTTACAAGAACCATCCAATTATATAATGCTTTCTCACTCCAAAGCATTAATGCATTATTCTTTGAAAGTAATGGGTTCACTGATTCCCAACCCCAGCAATTCTTGATATTACTGTTTGTATCACCGTGTTTTTAAAGGATTGTTATGTAAGTGAACCATGCATCATAAAAGCTTTCTGTGTAAGTGTCTTAGTATTAGCTTGTATTCTATTATAACTTATTCTCAATCTATAGAATTGCTCATTGATCTCCATTTTGAATCATCATTAGTCCTACAAAAATCCTCACCATTTTGCTTTTTAGATAAATTGAACCATGATTAAATATGCATCTATGTACCTGTAAGTAAGTACAGAATGCAGACCTGAATAGAGTCACATACATGCATATAAACCAGATTTTGCTTTCTTCTACCCCAGTGAGATGAAAAATCCATGGACTTAATCAGGAGACTTCTTATATAATGTGGATTATAAATGGATACACAAAATAACCACAACTTTGGAAGCAGTGCTATGATATTTGAGATCCTATGATATTTGAGTGGGAAAACTGATATTTATCAAATGTTCAGAATCATCCAGAAATAGATTTGCTGAATTTGTATGGTAGCCATTTATTTTCAATAGATGCTGTGTTCTAAACATACGTTAGTCAGAGTCAGAGTTGAGAGGATACACCCAGAAAGGGCTTTTGATGTAGTATAGATTTCTAAACAAACAAACAATCAAAACAAAACAAACAAACAGAAACAGAACAAACAAGCAAACAAAAACAGGTGAAAGAAAGAAAAATAGAATTATTTACCAAAGGAATATTAACATTAAGGAATAAAACTGGAAAAAACACACATCTCTTCTATCAAGTTTACTAAGATATAAATAAAACTGTTTATATGTTTAAGAAAGAGATGTGTAGCATATTTTGTTTATCTGATATGTGTACAAATTTGCTCTCTGCTGTTTTATTTAATTTTACTAATTAATGATGTAGTAAGTATGAATTTAATAGTCATTTCAGAGAATCTTATGGCAATCATTAAACATCTTCCAAGTTTTTTTTTTCACTTTAAAAATGAAGAAAATACATTTTCATTTGATGCAGAGGAAGTTTATTTAATCCAGAAAGATGTCTGTTCTGGACAGCATACAGACATGCGTTCAGTAGACACCATTAATACCAAACAACGGAGAGAAGTTTCGTTTGTGGAAGGAAGCAGCCATGTTTGAACTTGATGTATAATTGAGAGGCAGAGACACCATGATGATTTGGAGAACGATTTGCCAGAATGAATCAGAGATAGGATACGCCCCCAACGCTCTGGATAACAGGAAAGAGGGGTTACTTAAGTACCTACAGGCAGAAAGAGTTGAATCTGCTCTGTTTGGGGAGCAGAGTCGAGTCAGTACCACGAGCTTCCATTCAGTTACACCCAGTTCATGCGGCAGAGGCAGCCGAAGCCAGAGAGAATAAGAGGGAGCCAGAAGATTAGAACAAATAGTAAGAGTCAGTTCGAGGCCAAGCAGAGCGATTCAGCGAGAATCTGAGAGGCACCAGACTGAATCAATCAGTTTGGAGAAGAGTTTGAGCCGGAAAACCTGAGTTGAACCAGCCAGCATTGTTGAGAAAGAACTAGAAAGGCGGAGCTTAAATAGCAGTACACCTCAGAGATGAGAACTGCATCAGGCAAATAAAAATTGCTTTTACAAGTTGAATGTTTGACATGGGCAGGACTGGGGTTGGTTTTAGGGGAAATCAAGCAAGGAGAAAGCTGATATGAAAGCATAAGGCCCGCCGAATGCCACTCTTCTTCTGCCGGGTCCTTTGTGCTGGGACAGACTGCTAGCTAGTTTGCTCCAGGGAAGAGGCTATATTCTGAGGCATCCCAGAGAATCCACCGCACCCAGAGCATTTGGTAAGTTTTTTCTTTTATTAAATGTTTATTTACTTATTCACAACCATGATGGATTGTTGTGAGCCACTATATGGTTGCTGAAAATTGAACTCAGGAGTTCTGGAAGAGGAATTAGTGCTCTTTTTTTTTGGGGGGGGGAGGGTTGGCTGGTTGATTGTAGGGAGCCTTTTGTGCTGCACCCAAACATGGTGCCAGCTTCCCGCCGAGAACTCAGCAAACAGAGCTGTTGCCCAGCCAAGAGACTTAATGCGCATGCACCACATAAGTCACAGCCCACTCTTGGGGCATGTGATTGAGCTACAGGAGGATGCACCAATCAGGTAGCAACACAAGTCTCTGAGGCATGTATAGCAGTGCATTTTCTCCCCCACGTGAGAAGAAGAGGAAGACAGTGGGGAGATTGCGGGAGACCCCACGTGGAGGGATGGCGGAGAGATACCACGTGGAGAGAGACTCGGTAAAATAGATTGCGGGAGGTCCAGCGTGGACAGAGACTGGACAGAGAGATCGTTCGTGGGGGACTGCGCGTGAGAGGCCATCTAGACAGTAGAACTCGGTAGGGAGTCCCCGACTCAGAGACAAGTTTCCTGCTCATGAAGCCCCTGCTCAAAGTGCTGTTCAATAAAGGTTATCTGCAGAAGAAGCTGTTTGTTTTGCTGCACGCCTGTTCCTAGAGGCGGGAAGCATGGGCGCATGACAGGTTGATAATGTTGTTACCTTCCCATGAGGTTGCAACCCCCTTTGGCTCTTTAGGTCCTTTCTTTGCAACCTCACAGGGATGCCTGATTTCGGGTAGAAGGTTAGCTGCAAACATGTTCAGCTGTATTTATATAACTCTAGCATAGTTCCTGAGGGGGCATCTCTGTCTGGTTCCTGCCAGTAAGTACATTTTGGGACCAGCTATAGTGCTTGGATTTTGCAACTGCATATGCGGTTGATCCCCAGGTGAGGAGGCTTCTGAGAGATCTTTTTTTCAATCCCTGTTCCTCTATTTAACCTTGCATTTCCTCCCATGAGAGTTTTGTTCTCCTTTCTAAGAAGGACTGAGGTATCCCCATCTTCGCCTAATGATTATATTAACATTTAAAGAATCTTGATTATCATATTAGAAAATCTTGTTGACATGTAGCATCATGACTTAGGCCAGAGGTTGGCAAAATCAACTATATGTAATTGGTCCTCTTTAAATTTTCGTGCAGTCAAATAATTTTATATGAAATTAATTTCAACTACTCTACATGGATAATTTTAGTTCAAATTCATTAAATATACTTTGTATGGATATACATTTATAAATTATCAACTGAAAATATTGAAAAGAGTTTTGTTTATTTGTTTATTTTAAGGCCAGTGCTGTGGATTGAACCCAGTGGCACAGAATATGCCAGAGGGTGTCCTAATATTGAACTACGAAGTTAAAAATCTAAATCCTGGTGAAAGAAATGTGTGACCTCATTCAGACTAGACAAATGATCCATAAAACACAAGTCAGAAAATTCTGACTCAAGGTTGGAATTTAGCCTAAAAGGAGAGAGAGATACTGATGAAGGAAAACTATACTCTATCATACTGAAAGTCAAGCAGCCAGCATCTACCTTGGACTCTGTTCTTTTTGTCAAAATCTGTAGATGATAGGTTCAGCAAACAGGTATTTTTATGTTTAAAATCTTTTCAACAGTTTATTTGCTTTGGGATGGTTTCCATCTTTTTTCGGCTGTAAACAGGAACCATAGGAGATTTTATCCCACGGTTTTGTTAGCTCAGTTAATATAACCAAAGTGTTTTTGAAGAGTGCCTGGTACTTGATAAATGTGTGTTATTTGTTTTTCCTAGTGGTTCTCAAACCTTAGAAATTGACCCATAATACCATACTGAGAAATACTGCAAATACACCTGAACATAAAAATAAATGTATCTAAGATAAAAATTAAGTTAAATGACTCAGCCTCACGGCATGCAATAGAGTTCACATAGTCTATTTGCACTTTCTGTCATCCTATTTTGATCTCATTCTAATAATTGTGTTTTATAAGACATGGTTTATTCTGTTCTAGTTCAGAATTTTGTATTAAACAATTACAACAAAAGCATAAATCTGTTCTTGAGGTTTATATTGCTATATGCCTTACTCATTACTAAAACTCCATTTTCTTCTTCTCTCTCATGTCTAAAGGTACCCCTTGTAGATCTCAGAATTTCCAGAAACAGATTCAAACATTGGCTACCCGTGGATATCTTTGTGATTTAATAAAAAAGTCTATCTTGCATGGATACCAAAGTATCTTCTAGACTTTTCTAGTCATGGGTTGCAGATTGGAATGACACTTCAGGAGAAAGTGGGTATGTAATTCATTATACACCCGACCTGTTGTTTTAGAAATATGTTACAAGTAGACATTTGGTCTTAAGTCTAGTATCTTTGTGAGGAAAATTTAAAATATTTTAAGTCAATGTCATATTTTTGAAGAATTAATGTGATTTTGAGTAAATTTACCTTCTTGTAAGCTTTCACACTGTAAACTAATTTTTTTAGTTTGATATATGCTTTAATAAGTGAGATCTACATTATATACTTTTAAAAGATTTATTTATTTTTTTATGTTTTATGTGTGTTGTCTGTTTCCCTGTGCATGGATATATCTGTCTATGGGTGAAAATGCCCTGAGAGGTGAGGAGAGGGTTCAGGTTATCACAGGCTTCAATTACATGCAATTGTAAGATGCCAGATGTGGGAATGGGATTCATATCAACTGCAAGGGCTGTATTCCTTAGCTACTTCTTCAGAGCTCCATTATTTATTTTATTGCCATAAACATGGATTTTAAAAAATGAAACAGTACAACATTTTTCTATATATAGCTAGACGTTTTTAGTTACAAACTACTAAGTTTTATTATGAAATTTCATTAATGTATATAAAACACATGGATCTTCCTATTTTACTAATACTCTTTCCTCTATCTGGGCCCCTCTTCCTACTCCCTAAAATCCCCATTTCCACTTTTTTTCCTACTTCAGCTTTCACACTCCCAAACATGGACAAAAACAGTGCAGAGTTCACATGCAGTCTTTTCAGTCATACTTTTAGATCTGAGGAAAACATATGAATGAACTATAATGGGACCTTTATTTTCCCTAGGGACTTATGACATTTAAACTGTATGTTAGGCCACCATAAACAGTCATCAGAGGTGACTAGAGAATAGGAAGACGCTTACATCTTATAAGCATCTGAATGCTATTATAAATATCCAAATTCTAGCTCATATTCAAAGTATCTTTCACAATTAGTTTCATGACTGTTTATGGTCATATATAAATATCATATTTGTTCTACAAAGTATTAATTATATCATTGAAACATTTGTTGGATATTTTGAAACTATTCACACTATAAAGCTGCTTTGGCTTAGAAAATATATGAAAATATGTTCATTTAATTTGCTTAGGAATATGTATGTAAATTGAATTCAAAGAGAGAATCCTAGGCTTCTCAGGAACAGAATAGAATGTCATTGATTGCTAGGTTATGTACATACACTTCCTTAAATATACATTACCACTGTCCTTTTCTCATTCCTGTACTCTCTTAACATAGAGGTTGATAATTTCTCCTCCTCTCTGAGATATTACACAGTATATTTTTTTACAGCTGTGTACCCTCCAGGTGTTCAAATATAAGTGTGTCGTTGTATATGCACTAGATTTTCTGAGAACGTTGTATATCAGAGGTGATTCCGAAACCATATACTTGGACCGCATTACACAACAGCATGCAAACAACCTCCAATTTATAAGTATTCACGCAGCAGTGAGATCTACATTTCATTCTCACAGTATGATAAAATGTACATTCGTTCTGATCTGTGCTTTCTATGTTCATCTGAAAGACATGGGTTTAGAGCGTATTTGTTTTTTTGTTTATTTCTTTTTGAAAATTCTGTTTTGGTTGTTTTGTTACATCTTCAGAATACGTCAGTAAAAGGCACGGTGGTTGTCACCTGCTTGAAAAGCTCTTTGTGCACTCCAATCTCTCCACGAACAGCTGTGTCACAGCTGTCATTGTGACTGGTAAAGATGTCTTTGGCTGATAAGTCTCTGTCTGTGGCACACAGAGTGACTTCAAACAACTAATTAGCGGGAAATAGGCCACCTCAAGGTTTGATGCTGTCCATCAAGGCTGCGACCACTGCTGACACCACCAGGAGACCTGTCAAATATGGCTCTTCTTAAAAATACTACCAAGCCCACTCACTCTGTGGTGAAATGAGAAATGGCTCAGTGTGTTGAACAGGAATTGAGAGAAGTTGATGGGCAGTCTACAAAGACCTAAATAATTGGAAAAATACTGAGCTTGTGGGAAACCAAAATGTGCATTTATTTACAGAAGTTTATATAAGAGAATATATATATATGAGTCACCTGAAAAAATTCTCATGAAATTCTATGAAATAATTTCCTAAAACTACAAAATATTCCGAGAACTTTTAATTAGTCTGAAAAAATTACTGTTGTATATTCCCTTTTAGAAGGCACAAATAATTGTCATAAATACCAAATATTGCCATAGACAGAATTGTAGCTGCTGAGCAGATGCATAGTGGATACAAAATTAGTCAGTTCCTTCAATAAGCTAAATCTGTTTGCAGAAATTATGCATGTACATGAATTCTTAAAGTTCATGTTTAGTCATTCTTAAGTCAATTATCCTAAATTCACATTGAACACAAATAAGGTCTGCATTTTTTATAATAAAAGGTTCTGGGCTTATATTCATAATTATATACAGTTAAATATTACACACATTTATATATTAACTACAAATAATCTGATCTGTTGTGTATTCTTAACTGAAGTTTTGTAATATAAGTCATAGTAGAGATTGGAGCTAAAAATTAGTGTATGTCTCAAAAAGAAGAATAAATGAAGTGTATTCTCTACATACTGACTTATTAGTACAAGATGGCACTAATATCTAATACATACCAAATTATGTTTATTTCTTATTGTGGTATAACTTACCATACCTAGCATTTCTCCTAAAATAATCAGAAGTGCAAAAGTCAGGAAGGAGCAAAAAATAAAAAGGAATAATCTATAAATCATTTGTTGAGAGCACGGTTATACAAAAGAACAAAGGGGTGATCATGGATAATTTGTTCTGTATCCTCTAAAGAAAAAAATTTTCAACATCTTCTCTATGGATAAGAAATCCAAAAAGGAATGTTTACAGCTAAAACATATATTTATATACCAAAGGAGAAAAGAAGGATAAGAAGGATAAAGGCTGAGCACTTTCTCTCAGAAAACAATCAGAAAGTCCACCTAAACCAGAGAACATATGTGAGTGGTGTTCTGGAGTTTACGCTTCATTTTCTTTTAACATTTAAAATCACAATTGACTAGCACTTTCATTTATTTCACTTGCTTTGTTACAGAATTCTGCAAGTATCTCTGAGTCATTTTCTTGTGAACTATGCACTAAGTGTATTTTAAATTAAAATATAGAGTATTTTAAGTTAGGAAAAATATGTTGTGTTCATTACATCACTTCTACCAAGTTAATTATTTAAAAGTATATGACATACAAGTTAATTATTTAAAAGTATATGACGTACATTATAAGTAGTAGCTTAATATAGTTCAATTATTTTCCCATTGTTCCTCTTATTCACTGTATAACAAATTATTTTACTCTATTGAGGGTTTCAATTTCAGTATTTTACAAAATTGGTAACTTCTCAGAAGTGATGATAATTTATACTTACTTACAAACGAACCAAAAATCTGTGTTATGAATTTAAACAAAAGGTCAACATTTTCCCCAATCAAAATGTTTTCTATTCACTGTGGTAATTTGCTGCAGTTGCCCACCCTAGGATATCTGAACCAACCATCTGCACCTATGAATGTCACACTTGCAATGACTGCCACATTTCAAAGGCTGGCAGCTAAAATTCACACAAATTTATAAGTCCTCACACCAGTCTTCCAAACTCTTAAAGCTAAAACTTCCATCTCACATCTATGCTTAGATTTAATTATGCCCGCAAAATCTTAGCTGAAAATTACATGTATTGAATATGAGACCATTCTGTAAGAATGTTAGATACAGTATATTAACCAGTAATGGTGACAAGATCTCTTACTGACTGAGATTCCCATGTCTGCATGTGTGTGTGTGTGTGTGTGTGTGTGTGTGTGAGAGAGAGAGAGAGAGAGAGAGAGAGAGAGAGAGAGAGAGAGAGAGAGAGAGAGAATTCCAATAACAAAAAGACATTTCTCTGCCAATTGACAAATATAAAAACCGAAAGCTCTATCTCTCTGTATCCTGTGCAGTTTCATGGCTCTGAGAATTGAGGTATCAGAGAAAAGAAATGGCAACTGAATTTATAGATCAAAGATGTTTAGTAAGGTGATAGGCATAAATGGTATAAAATAATGCATACTTTTCCATTTCTGTGTTTCTATTTTAACCACTGCAGTGCTTTGTCGGTGCTGTGACAGAGAACATGGTAGGAGGAAGGGAACACACAAAGCTCTAACATGACAGTTTGAATTCTGCACCTCATTTGAACTCTAATTTGAGAAAGAATTTCAAGTATGATTTTTTTTTGACATTTGCTTAGAAAATCACTTTTATGCACTTTTAAGGTAGGTTAATTATATTACTCCAAGGTATGAAATCTTAGGACAATAAGCAAATTTCATGCTACCATTTTCTAGTGCTAGGGCCTATGTTAAGATAAACCTCTTCTTTCCTCATGTTATGAATATGAATCACTCAGTTGTGTTAAAATTTAATATTTTCACAGACTGTATGAAGTCCAAGAAACAAAGAAAACAAAACAAAACAAAACAGAAAATCTTTATACAACAAGAAAACTTTGACTATTTCCATGTTACATTTTGTTTCACATGTACTTTATGCTCATTGTAACTATTAAGTTTTCAATGCATACTATCAAACCTTTAAAAAAATCAAGTACTGACTAAAAAATATATTCATACAGTTTTATGTAAAAATTATTTTAAAATCTGAAAAAAAAGTACTGACAAAAATGTATTGTATAATTTTATGCAAACAATGCTTAAAATCTGTACATTTATCTTTGTTTTGTAAAATAAAGTTGTTAAAAAAATTAATATTTTTCCACAAATCATGAGACAGTCTATGAAGTTTTGTTTTGATTGTATATACTCAAACATTTTCCAACATATAACGCTATAGTTTCTGAATATGAACATGCTTGTGTTTTGCTCGATTTGATAATTTGTAGCTATAAACAAATCACCTCAGATCATTGTCTCAAATTTTCATTCCATAAAGTGAATGGAATTGTACTAAGAATTAAAAATCAGCATTTCAACAATGCCCAAAATATCCTATTTCTCACATACCTGAATTAATGATGACTATTCAAAATTGTAAATAAGCGTTTATCAGAGTTTAATTGACTGCAGTTTTAGCCAGCAATGCATGCAATTATAACATGTTTTATATTCAGTGATAGATTAGAAGAATTAATCTAATGAATTTAAAATACTTACAGTAGTGTCTCAGACTAAAATATCTCAAAAGAACTGATATTAGCATTTCTTGATAAGTAAACAATTATCTTTAGACAAGATATGATAGGTTAAGAATAATATTTCATGAGCATGACTGGTCATACATGTCTTGGTTTTACATTGTATCAAATGTCATAATATAAATATTTAATTACTTACTTTAAATTAATTACCATTAATTATCAAGAAAGTGAGATGAACAAAATAATCCTATAAATTACACATCATCCAAGGAAATCTGAATATTTCTTTTCAATTTATTAATGTAACTAAGGAAAACGTACTTCTGAAAGTTTAATATTTGGAATGTACTTTTGTAAGATTTTATACACACACACATACATATATATATCATAAATAAATAACACTCTAGAAGACTATGTTGAAGGTTATAATCATCTTTACTTAAAAAATGATAACCACTTCATTAAATACTTTTCAGGAACTGGTTATTAAAGTAAATTATTTTATTAATTGATCCATATGTAATAAATATTTAAATTGAGTATGTAGCCCCCAGATATCTTCTCAGAACTTTCAATATAACAACCATTTTGCTTCATGTTTCATAAGAAATATCAGATCTTAAACTTTTGTTTTTAATAAAAATATACATTTAAGGAATTAGATGTACTACAATTTTATATATTATTATTAATTCTATGATAATTATATACGCTGAATTTTAATTAATGTCATACATTTTCCTGCAACTACTATCAGATACCCATATCTTTCTATCCACAGAAATCAATGTTTTTCATCTTTTAGGCCAAAGGCATCCAGTTTGTGTTATGAAATAAATCAGAAATTATGATATATGATAGGCATATAGAAATGATGAAAGAATACTTATGTATCATATATATGTACATATATAATGTTGTAGAAACAGCCTGTGTTACAGGTCATAACCTGCAAAAGCATACATACACTGCTGATTTTATCTGTCTTTAGTATCATCCATTTAAAAGATCATGAAATGGCTGTGTACAAAATTGTTCACATTTTGTTAGTTTTAAGTACTAATGGTCAAATAAATATGTTTGAGATAAATCTTTTCCAAAAATTATTTACATCTATGTCTTCTAATATAGCAAAGTAAATTTCCAGTGCTTTGATGATTAAATTAATGGTACACATCAATATCATAACTGCATATAATTTTCCTTATTTGTCCAAAAACAAAAAAACCCTCTTATCTACTTTGTGTCTACAATACATCTAATAGTAAAACTATCTTTATATCACAATGTCTCTAAAGAGATAAGAAATTCTTCACCCAACAAACATCAAGGAATTATATAAGATTTATTGACTTATTATTAAAAACACAAGAATTAAATGTTATTAAAAATCAATTATCAGATATTTGAGAAACGTGGATTTTTTTACTTTTATAATTTTCTAAAAATGCCAGCTTATTTACCTCTTTATGATTAAAAATTCCATATCATTATTGCAATTGTGTCATTATTGTTAGTAACTATGGGGGGATCAGATAATACTGGTTGTTTTAAAACATAGTGATCATGAAATCAAAAGCAATAATCATGCATAGTTGCTCTTGGAAGTTTCAAGAGAATTAGACTCAGAGAAATTCAAATACACACACATAGACACACACATACACATACAAAACCCAAAACAAATACAACCAAAAAAACAGAGTTAAGAAGAAAACTTTTTTAGCTGTTGCCCCAATACTATACAGCATAATGTGTTAGATGTCCATAGATCTCCCAATATTGCATATGTATGTAAAACAAATTTCTACTAATTTTTTTAGATAATGTTCAATCATACATGGTAATTATTCAAATTTTGATAAATATGGATTTATAAAAAGCAATTTTTAGAATTCCTCACTGCCTACATAGCATATCT
Organism: Micromys minutus; assembly: GCF_963924665.1. Taxonomy (NCBI): domain Eukaryota; kingdom Metazoa; phylum Chordata; class Mammalia; order Rodentia; family Muridae; genus Micromys; species Micromys minutus. The sequence goes on from NC_137974.1 coordinate 19,127,565, forward strand.
TGAGTAAGATTATATTTGGTACCATTCTTTGAAAGATATAACTCTTGGTGAATTCATATGCATATTCTTTTGTTTAAATAATAAAAATTATCTGAGAAATAGCTTATTGCTACAAATTCCAAAACAAAGTCATTGATTATTTGTTCTAAACATAGATAAAAATAAAGTGTATTCACAATGATACTCTTATAAATGGGGGATATGATTCATGGACATATTCTCTAATATTATTTACTTTCAGCTATATCAAAGCAGTGGTAGAAAAATCCCATCATAAAATGAAATCAAAAACCCGAAATCTTCTGTAATAGTCAGCACATTATATTTAAAATCTAGAGAGGATGACAATGTCCCATATTAACAGTGACTCTACAGATGTAATCATACCTCCGAATGGCATTCTTCATTCTCTTGAATGTGGAAACCAGTAGAGCTGGGGCATTTCTGATGTGTGACAGGAATATTGTCATTTTTGATGTGTGAGTTACACTGAAAGAGATTACCAAATAATTGTGACAAACTACTCTGCATGTCCAGTGTCTGCTGAGAGACAAAGCTGTTTTCTGTGAGCCTATAAATGAAGTTAACTCTTAACTAAGCAGGATCCAGACTCAGATAGCATGCATAGATAGATGGCAAAGCAGTAATGTGGGTATAATATTAGTCCACTTTTCCCAAAGAAGGTGTTATTTAAACAATAACCAGTAATACACTTATAAACTGATTAGTTTATCGAGCTATGATATTAAATTATATGTAAGCTTTTTACTATTTAACCATATGTAAGATGACTGCTTTCTACAGTCTTCACAGGAGCTGTTCATAGAAATAGAAGATAGCATTCATTTCCTGTCCTTTTCTTTGTTCTTTTAAGTTTCTTAAATAGTCAGAGCAAGGCTACCTGTTAATATTGCTATTTGGCCAACGTTAAGCCTAGTATTAAAATTTCTATAGTCGGTAATTTAATAAATGACATAATGTACCACTGGCAAAAAGACTTCATTCACTCTCAGGTAAAAGAAAAAAATTGCTCTCTTTAAAAATATTTGTATATAATCCTGATTGAATTTTGCAGATAACACTTATCTAAGTTGACTTTCTTGTAAAGATATATTTATATGATATTAAGAAGGATTTCAAACACAATTAGTCATATGACATATGATAAGCCCTTTGGTATAAAAAAAAACTTATTTCATGGTTGTTATATAATATATATATATATGAAATATATATGAAACATATTATATATATATATATATAATTTCATTTCTGCATTTTTCAGACCATATTTGAGAGTTCTATATGGGTAACAGAAACAAATACTGACTGTTCTTTTAACTTCTGTTGAGAACCCAGCTAACTAAATCTTAAGTAGACTGCTTAATATGCCATCTTGTCCAAATCTGTTCACTGAATGCTCTTAAAATGACCTGAACAACTTCATCCCTAACTCTGAAGATATTTCTTTACAAGAGCTTCTTTTGTTTTGTAAAGCAATAGAAATAAAATATATCTTTAAGCATGTTTTGATACACTGTAATCATTAGGCATTTTAATCAGATTCTATACCTAGCCTTCTTGCGTATATTCATGTTGATTAATCTGCTTTAAACATCTCATGCATTATGCAGTTTTTACCCACAGAACCATTTCATAAGTCTCTGTGGCTCACCAGTTGTTCTTGTTGGCAATGTATTAGATAATTCTTAAAATTTCTAAAAAATATTTTTACTGACTTCTCTGGGGAGTACATGTAAGAAAACAAAATAAACCACACAGCTTCTTATGCCCTAAAATTAGAAGTCACATACTTTCTCCTTTGTTTTTGTCTGTTTTCACAGAAATAATCTTTTTCTTTTTTTCCCAAAAAAATTTATTGAAAATTCTCTGCATTTACGTTTCAGATGTTATCTCCTTTCACACAATCCCATTCCCCCTCATTCTCCCATTGCCTCCATGAAGGTGCTCCCTCTCTCAACAACGCTCTTCTAACCCCAGCACCTTGGCATTCTCCTACACTGGGAAAACGAGCCTTCACTGGACCAAAGGCCTCTCCTTTCATTGATGTCAGAAAATGCTATCCTCTGCTACATATGTACAGCATGGGTCTTTCTGTGCAAACTCACTGATTGGTGGTTGAGTCCCTGGGAGCTGTGGTGAGTTTGGTTAGTTGATAATTTTGGTCTTCCTATGGGGTAGCAGACTCCCTCAGCTTCTCCAGTACCTCTCTAGCTAATTAATTGGGGTCCCTGTGTTCAGTCCAATGGTTAGCTACATACATCCTTCTCTGTAACAGTGTGGCTCTGGCAGAGCTTCTAAGGAGGTATCCATACACGGCTCTTGCAAGCACCAATGACCTAATTAATTTATACCAATTAATTCAGAGCTCACATTGCAGACAGAGATTGGAGTTCCTGAGTTAACGACTTTTAGAAGGCAATGGTGAAGTATGGCATTCACCCACATTGCTCTACTTGTCTGTTCATTTATTTAGCATATATGCATGCTATCTCAAGATTTAGAGAGTATATAAATATATGTCATATGACTCTAGCTTGTTCAAAGTGATGTAATACTAACCAGCACAAGACTCAAACCCAACCTTTGGGTTGACCCTATAGACAGAGCCTTGAGCGATGTGCAGATTACAGTGACATTATCTTGCATTCAAGGTATAACAAACTAGAGTAAGTGTTTTGAAGAGATGTATTTTGTCAACTGATGAGAAGTTATAGCAAATTACGTATAAAAATATGGATATTAATTTGAGGATAAATAGAAGTACATTGAATTCAACAGTAGAATCAGTCATGACAAGTTTCAGAACTGAACTTAGCATAACTTATGATTTTCCAGGATAGACTTCTTACTAAGAATTTAATGGGATATTGGGGATGAACTTCTGCACCCCACCACATACCATGAAAAATAAAAACCACAGACAACATGAGTGCAGTTGCAATTGACTAATTATATTCTGATAAATTCTCTCACCCCATAAGTTTTTTGGTGTCTCATTATGGAAGATCCTCCTTTTGTAAAAGAGTGAAAACATAAGAGGAAATTTTCAACCCAGTTACTTCCTCACTGTTTTCAATTTGTCATTTTCAGGGTGTAAAATTCCTTCCACAATTAAATATAAGAATGAGGCATCATGTCTCACTGTCAACTTTAAATTTATTTCCAGATAAGATCCCTCTGTTAGGTTAAACTTTTCAAGGTTGTAAAATATCCCAATTGTTTTTCACTGTAATACCTTATTTATTGTGCTGCTGAAGTCAAATGACTACATAAAAGTCATATTGGCTCACTTCCCTCTTTTGTACTGTCTTTGTGTTTTCAAAACTGCTCAAATCTTTGTGGAGCACGACCTTAGGGAAAGCAAAGTTCAGAATTTGAAATCTAACACTTAAGAGTTGCATTACAATATGAAATGTTAGTGCATTGTTCTTGGTTGCAATTGCCTAAATGTGAGACTTATTTTTCTATGGGAGTACCCATACTATGTATACTAGAAATATAATAAAACATTGTGTTTTTTTAAATAAAATAAAATAAAGAATAAGGCATGAGACCAATGGAAAAAATCATAAACAATATTTCGAGATAAAATATGACAAATAGCCAAATATAAGAAAAAAAATTTAGGGGTGGAAATAATTTAATCAATATGTGTTTTGCATACTGCTCCCTCAAAAATTACAGCTGAAAGCAGAAATATATTTTAAATCTTTAGAGTTTTATTCTACCAAAATATTCTATTTATCAAATTCAATATGGATTGCTATATTAAAATTGATATTAATGTTTTAAATAAATATTGTTCTTATAAAATACATATGGAAATAAAATGTAAACATTATGAACTCAATAAAAAATTTATTCAATGTAAGTCACTGTAACTATATTTGTTATATTCTTTAAAGCCTTCAATGTTTTTTCAATAATTTTGATTGATAAATTTAAATATGAATATTAAACTTTCTTTCTCCAAACATCCATTGTATTTCTAGAGAAAATGGCTATTCACTGCCTATAGAAAAACCTACTCAGACTTGCTACCCAAGCAGGTACTTTAGCTCTTTCAATTTGGATACAAATCCTAAGAAAGCACTCCATAGTCATGATATCAAGAGAAAAAAAATCAATAGTTGAAAAGCAACAAAAGGTTTATGAAAAGTCACAAAACCATAAATAAAAAACAGCTACTTGCTTTGCTAAATGGGAGTTTGTTATTTGCACACTTCGCTCGAATGGAACAGGTATGTGCCCTCGAAACTGTGTCCCTCCTCCTTCCTTCTTACAAAATCAAGATTCTTTGATGAAAATCAATGGCACCCTTAGAAATCCCTTACAATGACTATAGAGCAATGAGCTTTAGATTTTGTACCATATTTTTTCCTCAAATAACATGTTTATTTGTTAAAACCTCTCAGTGAATATGTCATTCCTACCCATTGTAATAACGGAAAGATCCTGTCATAGAAAAATATAATATACTCTTGAAAGTTTCTAGAAGTTAATAAATTTATTATTTTTATTTTAATTTACTTTTTTTTATTTACAAGAAAAAAGTGGGAAAGAGCATCGAACACAAGGGCAGAGAAAAATTTTCTGAACAGAGCACCAATGGCTTATGTATAAGGTCAATAACAGACAAATAGGACCTCACAAAATTGCAAAGTTTCTGTAAGGCAAAGGACACTGTCAATAGGACTAAACAGCAACCAACAGATTGGGAAAAGATCTTTATCAATATATAATATATACAAAGAAATCAAAAAGCCAGACTCTAGAGAACCAAATAATAAAGGCTCCTTTTGCCAGCTTAGAGGTGGAGAGGGTGGTTGGGAGAAGCATCTTCATGCAGGCAGTGGAAGGGGAAGGGAGTATGGAATTGGTGGAAAAAGGATAACATCTGAAATGTAAATATAGAGAACATCCAATAAAAAAGGGGGGAAAAATGGGGTGCAGAGCTAAACAAAGAATTCTCAACTGAAAACTATCTCATGGCTAGCACCTAAAGAGATGTTCAACATTCTCAGTCATCAGGGAAATACAAATCAAACAACCCTGAGATTCCACCATGTACCAGTCAGAATGGCTAAGGCCAAAAGCTCAGGTGACAGCAGATACTAGTGAGGATATGGAGAAACTGGAACACTCCTCATTGCTGATGAGATTGTAAGCTGGTATAACCATTGTGGAAATAATTCTGGAGGTTCCTCGGACAACTGGACATAGTATTACTTGAGGACCCAGCTGTACCAATCCTGGACATATACCCAAAAGATACTCCAACATATAACGAGGACACATGTTCCACCATATTCATAGCACCCTTATATAATAGTCAGAAGATGGAAAGAATCAAGATGTCTATCAATAGAGGAATGGATAAAGAAATTGTGGTACATTTACACAGTGGAGTACTACTCATCTATTAAAAACAATTACTTAATGAAATTCTTAGGCAAATGGAAGAAACTAGAATATATTATCCTGAGTGAGATAACCTAGTCACAAGAAAACCACACATGGCTTGCACTCAATGATAAGTGGACATTAGCCCAAATGCTGAGAATACCCAAAATACAATTCACAGACCATATGAAGCTCATGATTAAGGAAGACCAACATGTAGATTCTTCAGTCCTTAGTAGAAAGGAGAACAAGATACTCATGGAAAGAGATAGAGGGACAAAGTGTGGAGAAGACACCAAAGGAAAGGCCATCCAGAGGTTGCTCCACGTAAGGGTCCATCTCATATGTAGCTACAAAACCCAGACAATATTGTGATTGCCAAGAAGTGCTTGCTGATAGGAACCTCATATAGCTCTCTTTTAAAAGGATCTACCAGAGCAAGATAAATACAGAGGAGCATGCTTGCAACCAACCATTGGACTGAGCACAGGGATCCCAATGGAGGAGTTAGAGAAAGGACTGAAAGAGAAACTGAAGTAGTCTGCAACCCCACAACAATATCAAACTCCAGAGCTCTCAAGGACTAAACCACCAACCAAAGAATCCACATGGAGAGACCCATGGCTCCAATTACATATGTAGCAGAGAATGGTAGTGTCTGGCATCAATAGGAGGAGAAGCCTTTGGTCCTGTGAATGCTTGTTTCCTCAGTATAGAAGAATGCCAAGGTTGTAAGATGGGAATTGGTGGGTGGGAGGGTGAGTATCCTCACAGAAGCAAGGGTAGGGCATTTAGGAAAGGGGGCAACCAGGAAAAAAGGATATTTGAAATGTAAAAAACACAAAATATCCAACAAAAATGCAAAAATCCTAATGAATAAATAATTATGTTATAAAGATAAAAAAGTTTATGTTCACATACACATACACCCCAAACAACATTAAAAATTATCTTTGGTGAAGCTATTTTCTCTTTATCTATACATAGTAAAAAACTTTTGTACCAGTCTTATCACCTCAATTTCAGTAAACTCTAATTCAACCACCAAAATAGTTACATTAGGAATTCAGGTGACAACTCTCTGTCCTTAGAAAATGAAGTAAATAGAGGAGTGTCATTTGTCCCTGATGACACCACTCCTACCTTCACTCCTCCACTGCCCACTTGATAACCTTCTATTCCTAATAGTTTCACATTGGAAAACAGGAGAAGAAACGAGGTTCTAGTACTTTTCTCAGTGCCCTATTCATAGTAACAAAGGTAAGGCATCAACCAAAATATATCCTCAAGAGTAATGTCATGTGGATAATTCTTTCTGATTTAGCTTGGAGGTTGACATTCTTTGGATGGGTTTGGAATACATTTTAAATAAAACGGCAGTAGTTAGTGTTTTAAATATTTGTTTATTGTTTTATTTAAAATTCACCTTTTCCATTCCTCCCAAACCTCCTCTTACACTCTTTTAAGTCCATAGCCTATTTTATTTACTAATTGTTCACACACACACACACACACACACACACACACACACACACACACAAGCCTATCAATAAGTTCATAAAGACGAGCTGCTATGTCTGTATAATATTATTTCTGTGTATCTAGGTAAGTCTATTGTTCCTACTCCCTGGATTCTTTTGTTGCTGGTAGTTTTTGTTGAACTGAGGCCTTTTTCCGTGTGTACATGCCCATTGGTATCATCCATGTTCAGGTCATGTTTGGGCAGTCATGAGAAGTCTCTGAAATTATTAGAAGAAATGCATTTAACAGGGAAATCTCCGTGATCTTTGGCTCTTGAAATACGTTTCTGTTCCGTCTTCCAATATGTTCCTGGAGCTTTAGAGTTTAGAGTCTGTAGATGTATTCCTTGGGATTGAGCTCCACAACTCTGAATTTTATCTAGATCTCTCTCTCTCTCTCTCTCTCCCTCCTGTGTGTGTGTGTGTGTGTGTGTGTGTGTGTGTGTGTGTGTGTGTGTGTTTTAAAGTGGGCTTTGTTCACTTTAAAGAAAGATTCCTTATCCTTCTCATTTTATGGAAGTATTTTTAAGCCAGTCAGTGACTTTCCTGATGCTGCTCTTTAAAGTTATTCCTTATTCTTTTAAATGTAATCTTCCTCATTTAAATTCAAGAAGATGTAGGGCCAGGGGCTGTCGGACCAGAAGGAGCAGGCCTGGAGCAAGAGTGGAGTCACAGGTTGTCCAAAACCCCAGAAATCCTGTTCTGAGATCAGCAGGATTCCTTCCCACTTCCTGCTGCCTGCATGTTCTAGTGAACTTAGCCCTATGCCCCAAACTTTGCCCAATAGGACGCGGTCACACAGCCCAGTAAAATTTCCTCTCGGCTTATAACGTCATGTCCAGCAGAATCTGTAATTACTCTGTATGCTACTCAGGTATCCCCAGCACCTTGCCCCAGGCCAGTGTTGTACACTCAATAAACGGTCCCTAAGTATCTTCAAAGTTTTAAGAACCTTTGCGTGCCCATCCCTATTAAAGTCAGCTTTCTTATGGAAGCTACCTCCCATGTCATTCACCTGTTCAGCTCACTGCTGTTGGAGAATACTAAACTCCCAGCAGCCCCTGCCTTGCCTCTCAGGATCCACCAGTTGTGTTGTGAGTGATTATCCCCAGAAGTGGGCAGCAAAGCAAAGTTCGAATGGCAAAAAGAAACCAGTTACTCCTCTTGATAGGTGATCTCCAGGACAGTGCCTACAGCATCATTATATTTTTTAAATATAAACATATTCATAGAAGTCGAATGAAATAGTAAGTGATCAGCATCATAAAACATTAACAATAATTTTCAAGGACTAGATTGTTTGGCTTCTAATTTTCTATCACTTGCTGTCGTTGTGTCTCTTTGTCCACACTAAATGAATTCACAGTAAGCTCATTACTGCTAAGACTTAGAACCTAGAGCACACATTGATACAAAAGCGAGACAGAAGGCTTCTGAGCTTGAGATTACTCAAACAGGGAACAGTAAACACAGATGTAAATATAGGCTTTCTCCTCCCATGGACCCTCCAGTAACTTCTGGCAGGAAATAGTTTCATGTGTCATCTATTAACTAAATGAACATATTTTAATTTATTGCCTGAATATATTAACAGAGTAAATCCTGTCCCACTTGAAGGAGTTGCTGCCTTTTCCCCTTTGGCGTTCTTTGCAATATTCCTAAGCTCCATGATTTTGTACGCACATTTCCTCAGAATAAAAATACTGAACGGTGCTTCATATGCCTCAGGAGCCCAACACTCAAGCTCTTTGCTTCCTCTAAGCAAATCCTGTCCGATAGTCCATTGTTTTTTTCTGATTTTCATTCTAAGCATTTTTACTTTAAAGACATTCTTTTCTCCCCCTTTCTGTTGCTTCAAAGGCATCTCTTTCTTTCCATCCTCCGTTGTACCTCATTCCTACTTTGTTCCTATAAACCATTTTTCAACCCAGGTTTGCAGACACTAAGCGGATGCAAGTGGTCTGAAATTTCCCATTAACATTTAGAAGCTGAGTTTCACACGTGTTGTGTTTGAGAAAACAATAAAAACTCAAAAGCGAAATTTGTGTAGTCTTACCACACAGGCCATTAAACAGGCTAATGGGCTCTCTTCAAATACAGTTTTCTTCAATCAAGCAAAATCAATGCATAAGGGACTTATTTCTGATTGGGCACTTTGCTTTCCCAAGTAGGATACCTTTAAAACATCTGTAAAAGATTTTCTTCAATTTACAGTGTTATAACATGGCGGGTGGAGTGGAGTGTTGCAAGAGAGTTATGGCATAGGGAAGACAATACATATGGGAATAACATCTTAATTCAGCTCTTGGGGAAATGTAGAAATGGGAAATTAAAATCTCAAGAAATTTGGGTAGTGGTTTAAAAGGAAAAGCATGATGAAACATGTTCTTTTCTTGGCCAAAATTCTTTTTTTATTGCTATTGCAAATGCAATGGTCTCTATCAGAAGCTGTCTGACATTTCTCATGTAATTCTAACAATTTGAAATAACGCATTGGCACCAAGTGCCACAGGTCAAAATACCTTTTTTTCATGGTGTTATTTCTTGCATGGCATTTCAAAGCAACCTCTTTCCATAAATATTGTGGTTACTATAAATTTTAAGGAAATCTAGCCATTTTTTATTTTCTGAGAATGTAAGTTCTGTTGACTTCCCTATTGAATTTCCAAACTTTTTTAAAAAGAATATTGATATATGCAAAAAGAGGTGTATAGGCCACACACATAGAAACACACAAGTAGCTGTTGCCCTAGACAAGAAATTACTCAGCCCTATAAGAGAATTCTTCGTCCTGTTGTAAGCATAACAGCAAATGAATGGACAAGAAGAAACCTAGGTAATTTTTGTTCTATTGTAAAAATTATTGATAATCCAAATAAGAATTAAGAAATAGCACTATATTACAGATTACTTACCAAAATATACAATGAGTGCCCAGTGCACCCACAATAAACTAGAGGAATAGATAGCAAAATATTGTTGAAGCCATGATTGTTTAGTATTTAGTGCTGGGAGGTGTGTGAATACAATTTTGCTAAATAAGTAACATCCATACATGTTTCCCTATACAGCTGCAAATTCCTTCATTAAAAATACCTACATTCTCTGTAAGTTAACAGAGATAAAATCAGATGTAATTTCAGGTTATTGCTCAGAAGAGTGCAAGACCACCTTCATGAGGACCAGAAATCACAGCTCCTTCCCTGAAGGTTTTGGCATTTTCCTCTAAAAGGTTCATAGACCAGGTGAAACAGTTCTATACTATTCTCTTAAAGCACTTGCTATGAATGTCCATGGAAATAGAATTTCCTCAGGAAAAAAGTATTTATATTCAAACACAATACATTTTACTGTTTATAGATTTTCTAGTTTTACAACTTGTAGTATATTTCCTCCTCTCCAACCTTGCATTATTCCCATTTTTTGCAGAACACTCTGCATGGTTTTGAATGACAAAAAGATTACATGTTATATTGCTTTAACAGAGCTCTGTTAATGTCATTTGCTTTTCATATTGCTATTTAATTATGCTTTTGAAATAAATGACAGTAAACAATGCAAAACATCCTTTGCACTTAGAAAGCATAAGTTCTTCCTACACATATTCTGAAGTATGGAAGACCATACATTTTCAGCACCAAGATCAATCTGTGTTGTATTTAACACAATTGTTTCCGGATGACTTTAACCCATTCTTATTTATTGGTTAAAAGAAATTGAGAGTTGTCCACATATTCATCATTGAACTGTCTTTATGCCTTGAACACATCTAAAACTAGAATTTCCTTAACACAGGAAGCATAGATAGATTTAAAGGCTTCTAAATATTTCTAACATTACAGAAGGGTCTTATATGAAAGGTGTTCACTTAGGATTTAACAGTACAAGTCTTCAGTTATGTGTCTAAATTGACAAGAAAAAACAGGGAAACAAAACTAATTAGTGTTCTTTGCTTATTTTCAGTAGCCCTTTTAATTTTCAATGTACTTAATTAATCCACACAAATGAAAACATTGTTCATGTTTTTATAGATAAAAGTGCCTAAACAATTCTGAAATGGTGTCCAATATATACAGCTAAAATTTGACATATTAGAACATATCACTATTCTGTAAATTTATATGGAATGCATTATATTGCTTATATGAGACCAAAAGAAAATGAAGTATGTCATGACAGGATTTCCTTTTAGTAAATAGTCTTCTGTAGAGAGAAAACAAATGAAATAATAGAAGTAAAAGTATACACAAACACACACACACACAACACCCTTGAACAAATTTCTTGAAATGTTGAATAGAAGTGATTATGTATACTTTTATTATGGTGATTTTTAGTATAAACCATCTGCTTAAATAATATTAGGTTAAGTATATTTTATGAAATATTTTATTTATTATATTAAAGAGGTACATTATGGAAATTTAAAAATTGTGAAACATAAATATGCTGGAAAACTTTGCTATACCTTTAGTACATGTAATATGAATTGGAAAGTCTAAGATTAAATATTTTTGAGAAAGTATCCTCATAGGTTTGTAAGTGTTCTGAATTGTCTGTGTTAAAGACAGAAAATTTGAAACCTGAATTGCATATATCATGGTATTACAAAAAATATTCCCAAAGTAAGTGTTTCAAAATAATATTAGCTTTATCTGTCTGCAAGGCAGGCATCAAAACCACAGTCTGCAAGCCAACCATCAGCCAAAGAAATCAAATAATAATTTCAGATGTTCAATTCCAGAGTGCTTTACAGTGATTTGAACATTCAACGATCTGTCAGTTATCTGAATATTGTCTTTCAAGGCTCCTGTGTTGTTTTTTGCAAGGCTACTTTTTGTCGTCTACAGTTTTTGAAAGTGAGCCTGAGGCATAAAACTAAGCTGGAAATTATATATGCCAGCAGGAGCCAAGGAGGGTGGGCTTTATATTGTTCTTGCACACTAAAATCACTCCACTGTGAACATGTGATTTCTAAATATCTTTTCTAGGATTAATTGTTTATTTTCTGATTTTAACTGTATTAATCTAAAAAATGTACTAATCAAAGTTGTGAAATAATTCAATTTGAATAAAAATATATAGCTTTTTCTATAATGCTTTAAAGTAAAATTGATGTTTTTTAGTGCTCTGGCATGTGGTTTTAGGAGCTTGCTGGTGCCTGTGCCTCCACACCAGCTCCAATTACACCTTTTATTCACACAAAAAAAGGGGGAAAAACATGCCACAAAGTCTGATGCATATTAACTCTACTTCCTCCTCACAAAAGGAACTGGTACTTGACTGGTACTCGAAATACCTTTTGAAAAGTGTAAAACTAACTAGTCATGAACTAGGTCCATTAGAGTCTTGCTAGACGGGAACTCTTCTGTAATTCTAGTTTGCACAAGGCTGGATTTACAACTAGCTTGAAGGATTCCGCAGACCTAGATTTAAAATTAAAGTTCACCCACATTAACGAATGAAGAAAACACACATGAGTAACGTACTCATTTTCAAGGGCATAAAAATATTTTGTTTCTAATAGAATTAAATGATTCTTGAAAGAATATATTCTTTACCAACAAAGAAATGACAATTAGTGTAGTCACTGTTAACAGAATTTATCTTTGATCTTTGGAAGAATTTTTTTTTTTGTCTCCCAGCTCCAAACTGGTATTCTTTCAGTAAAATTATTTAACTCTTTGTGGTAGACAGAATAGGTTTGGCCCCCATAAACTCATGCTATTGAATGCTTGACCAATAGGGAGAGAATATATTAAGATGTATAGCCTTGTTAAAATAGTTTTGACCTTGTTGGAGTAAGAATGTCACTGTGTGGGCAAACTTTTCGATCTTAATATGCTCAAGCTCTGCCAGTGTAGACATCAGTTTTCTCCAGCACCATGTCAGCATTCAGGTAGCCATGTTTCCCACCATAATGATAATGAACCGAACTTCTGAAACTCAAAACAGCCCCCATTAAATGCTGTCCTTTAAAAGGATGGACTTGGTCATCTCTCTTCACAGCAATAAAACCCTAAGACACTGTCTACCTTTTAATCTCATGGCCATAGAATTGCAAACATTTGATGACTAAAACATCAATGCTTCCCTAATCTGCTGTGATGAATTGTCTACAATTGCAGGACTGAAAAGCACTATGACAGTAAGAACAATGACTATTTAATTGAGTGTGAAATGTGTATGTGTATTTGCATACGTTTAACTGTATATATACATTTACACATATAGTGGTATTCTTTCAAAGTATCTCATAAACTCTAAAATTTACATAATTTACTCAAATAAATCTAGGTATTCACTGACCTACTATCTTCATTATTCATACAAATATTGTTAAATAACTAAAGAATAGTAACAAAGTAAATAATTTTTATATTTCAAGAGTTAATGCACATTACATGTGACCATTGTAATAAACTTCCTGTGTCTCTCAAATATACTCAGTAGTATGGTTAACTGTAACTTAAGAGATTTAAAAAATAGAATTAAATAATAAAATCTATAATCATTCAATGTAAATATTAACATTGTTACAGTTCTTTTTTCTAACATAAAATTTGTCAGAAGTATATAGAATAATGACTGTTGCACGGTACTGTAATTTTGTCTTACACTACAACTAAAATAAGCATATTTATTTCAATCAAAAAAGATTAATATTTAATATCATCATAGTATTAACAGCAAAAAGTTGCATTTGTATGACAAATATTTCAAAAATCATTGTTTTATATACCAAAAGATTATTGTTTAAACTATCTCTCTTAAAGTGCAAATAGTAACTCACTCTCAAATGATGACAATACTTAGTTCAAGAAAAAAATAGCACACACTTTCAGATACATAGACACAAGTGCACATACATAATTTTTGTATAAATCACAATTCCTTTGTAGCACTGATCTTTGCAAGCATGGTATAGCACGCCATTACAACTACAAACTTTTTATAAAAGCGTTTTGTCATCTTCAAATGATTAGGATGTGACAGAACTGAATGGACTTTGTGACTCCTCACCAATTATGTCAAAGATTCTATTAGACACTTTAAACAATATCTGTTATCTTTCACTTATCATTTCATTACCAGGAGGCTTGATAAGAAACGAAAATGAGATCATCAACAGTAATTTGTATTGGTTTCTTATCTCTGTGACAAGCTGTTTGACTCACACACTCTGCACAGATCTGAAGATCTCCAGGGCACTGTGGAACACATTATCTCTCAAACCTTCAACCCATACCTTTTGCCCTTTAGCATCAGAATCCTTTCATAGAATTTGTGAATGCCTTGCAAAGTTCCATCTCACCCATTACAGAATAACTTGTGTAGGTGTTAAAATGATCATGCGAGAGCTCTGAGATGTTTTGATCTTCTTTATTGTCACATTGTTGTTTGTAAGACTTAAAGTTTAACCTGTATTCTCTTTTGTATGGGGCCCAACTACATATTGTCAGATGTGTAGTATATATATACATATGTGTGTGTGTCATTCTGTTTGTGTGTTTGTGTGTGTGTGTGCACATGCATGGACATGTGGGTATAGGCCTATTTTACAATTATTAGAAAAGAAGTGGTTGTCCCTGTGTTTGCACTTGTGAGCAAATAAAAGAAAGAAGTAAGTGGGCAAGAACTGATATATTTTAGGACTCAACATAAAGAACTAAGGATCATTACAGTAAACAGGATCCTATATTTGACACTGGACTCAGTAGCTTTCAGTTCCTCCTTGATTTTCTTTCAGGCCTACTTTGACTACCTATTGGATGGTGTTCATTTTGCAATCCATAACCAGGACCCCCACTTAATACATTGAATATGTATTAAGGACTTAATTTGAAAATAAGAATTTACAGCAACATTTTTTTATTCAAGAGATTTCAACATTTCTTAGACTTAAGGCATATAAAGGTGAAAGGGCACATAAATGTCTTACTTAACCTTCAGTATTAATGGCGGAAATAAATCACGCAGACTGATGTACAATAGAGTACTTCAAGGTCAATGACTGATACATTTCATTTTACTTACATAGTATAGGATAAGACTTATCTTCATTTAGTTTACAATAACTGAGTCAAAGACAAATCAGCAAGTTTCACAATCTCATGTTATAAATTTTGCAGCACAAAAGATCCTTTAATTATCAGGAAAGGGGTAAGAAAGAATTGTCAACATACTGAACTTTAACCCCTTAGTTAACTCGATTGATATGGCTATTATATTTATGAGAAGATAAATTTCACTATTAATAATTTTAATAAACTTTTAAGGAATGTGCTGTTTAACTTGCTACTCAAATTTTAGAATTTCAATTCAAAATATTCCATGATCAGTATCTATAGCATCCAAAAGACCAATCATTTTCTTAAACCTCCAATATAAAGTAGGGTCTTATAAGCAGAAAATTAAATACTTTGGATATATGTATATTATATATGTTATATAATTTCTATGTATGTTATATATTTAAATCAAAACAAAATCTATGTTTAATATGTAAATTAATTCTTCTAATTTATACTCCTTTGAGTTAAGAGTTGATCATAAACAAGTCTTGAATAATTCTCCTAATTTGTATTTTGTGCTTATCATGTTGTTGACATTGTACATATCTTCTCACAATACAGAGCATCTTTGCCATTCTTATTCCCTGGTGAGTGCTCTAAAGCATGACAAAGTATTCAAATTTGTTCACTGTCTTATTAAAATAAATAGCTACACATAACAAAAAACAATTTGCCCAAGGATGGAAATCAAAGTATGCACAAACACCTAATAAAGGGTACATTCAGCAAATATTTACAAACTTTTAAATAAGCTGTAAAAAAGGACACATGAAAGGTAGCAAAACCTTATTTTCTACTGCTCATTAAGCTGAAACTACTAGTAAATGAAATTCCCTTTAAGGATAAAGCCAGCACCTACATTTTCTTACTTCTCTTGCCAACTTATATTAATAAATCATACTTTTCACTTGTTGAAAGCTTTTTCCTCTTACTTGATGCTTTATGTTGATGTCAAGTTAGACCAGGCAACAATTTTTGCTCAACTGATGCATTGTATATAAAGGCATACTCTTTAAATGAACTGCCATGAAACTAAGACTTTGAAAACATGTGTCTATAAAAATGGGGCACAGTTGTGTTGTATGTATTTTTATCAATGCATAATTTCATGAGCCAAAATTGTTCTTTCAATTTTTTCTAGTCTTTGAAGAGCATAAGACAAATAACTCACGATATTCTAGACGCATTTTATATTTTAAACCATCTCTGAAACGCAATCACTAATGAGTTATTTGATTACCATAATCAGAAACACTAATCACTACAGTCTTGATGAGAATTCAGATATTATCTCAAGAGGGCTTTGGTGAAATAAATGTGTCTGTATGCTATTTGTATTTTCTCATAGTTCCTCATTGTGATTCAGGATATATTAAGCTTCTGCCTAGAAGTTACAAATTCTTAGTATAAGATACAATAACAAGTGTAAGAGAAAAGATCTACTCAAAGAAAGGTGAAAATTATACTATACATATTCTTTTGATAACATCAGCATATTTCTTTTTTTTAAGAAGATTAAATTTTATTATGTCTCAACAAAAATCACAAGTAAGTCTGTCACACTAGAGATGAACAGGGTTAGTGTGTAACTCAGCTGAATTCATTATCTGTGTAGAGAGGGTGTGAAGATGGCCACTGGAATCCAGGGTGCTTCAGAGAAAAACACAGCCCAGATGACTTAGCCTGGGTCTAATTTCAGTAGTGCACAGTCTCCATACCGCTTGGATTCTTGTTCTAGGTCACAGGGCAAACACTACTTTCCAACTTGTCTAATCGAGCAGGAAATACATTTTGTTCTGAACTTCTTTATGCATTGTGTGGCCTTCTGCTAGGAGGACATGTTTCCTTGTGCCAAACTTCTGCCATTATTTTCTTGACATCAACATATTTCTTGATAACATACACAGAGAAACAATTCACTTGATTATATAAAAACTGTATAATCATATATGTTATAAATAGCTAAATTCTTTATAAGCTACTTAATTAATAGCCTTGGTACCTTTGTTCTGGTTGATACTTACAGAATCCTGATAACTATGCACTGCCAATAAGTGGTACCCTTAGTTCACTCTGTTCTCTTTTGAACAGTTAAAAAAGAAGCTAAAGAAGATCAGTGCAGGGATAATAGATACTATATTGTGTGGATAAATGTATCACCTGTCAAAGAAAGTACTTATGGCCTATACAAAAGGGTAGAATAGAGGTGGGACATGCAGGAGGCAGCAAGAATTCTTGGATAGACATGGTGGAAGTTTGTGATGAGATGCACACATGGTACCTGAGCACAAGTATCTTCCATGTGTCAGAAGAAAAGCTGGAATAAATGGGCTATTTCGGTTATATCTAGTCAGAGAAGAGTTTAGTTATATGGTCAAGGTATTTATAAATATATTTTGAGCTCGAGTCTTCTTTGGGAGCATGGACCTGGGAGGAAAAACCGGGGTCCTAATTTCAACAAATTGTAAATATTACTACAGCATACTTTTAATGTTTTGTGTTCGTTAATCACTCATCATACTTTTTTTTTTTTTACTAATTTTCCTACTTCAAGTAATACAAGGACACGAAAATTTCTATTTAAGACTGAATATTCCAAAGTGTCTTATTTTCTGAATGATATGTGGCTATGGGTATATACATTTGTTCCCCCCCTGTGCACAAGAAAGTTTATCTGATAAAATGTACTGATCTTTTGGTTTTGGATCTTTTTGTTGTTGTTGCAAGGTATTTTCATTTGTAATTGAAGAGATTACTTAAATTCTGGTAGGTAGGAGGGAGCAAGGATCTAAAAGCAAATGTGGAAGCAGGTGAATATGACAAAAATATATTTAAAATTCAAAATTTGATATTTTAAAATGAATAAACGGCAAACAATCAAAGAGTATAAATAGGAAAGTGATCCTATATATCTAGTCTGAGCGGATGTTCCAATTTTTTTTTTGCAAATTACATTTTTTAGAAAGTATTCTTTGTCTCTCTCTGTCTCTGTCTCTGTTTCTCTCCCACCCCCTCTCTCAAAGTAGGACTAATCTTTCCTTATCTATCTTTCATAACCTTAAAATTCATACCTGGGATACTCTTTATCTAGGTACTAACTAGTCTACACGTTTAGTCATGTTATTTTCTGACTCTTTACTTTTCCGGAGAACTTCAAAGAGTTGCACAGTTTCAGTAGGCTCTGACTCACAAGTGAGTTATAACAATTTATTGCTTTTGAACTAGCTCTTCTGGTCTTCTCAGCCTTGCTTCATTACCAGAAAAAATATGTTTTGTATACTAAATGACACTTGTAGCAAACCTTCTGGCATCAAAATACTTGTGAAAAGTCCAAGTCATCAACCTCTGCCTTCCTTTCTAAGACTTTTGCATTCACAGAAAACCTGTGATTGGTAGGACATATTTTCTTTGTTAAATAGGTCCATGTACTACGTAATGTTTTATTTATATTTATTTATTTTTATTGGATATTTTCTTTACTTACATTTCAAATATCATCCCCTCTGGAATTCCCCTATCCCATCTGCCCCCCACCCCTGCCGATATGAGTATGTTCCCCATCCACCCACTCCCTCCCATCCTCTTGCCAATGCATTCCCTTACACTGCAGGGCAATAGACCTCTCCTCTCCTTGATGCCTGATAAGGCCATCCTCTGCTATATATGGTACTGGAACCATGGGTTTCTCCATGTATACTCTTTGGTAGGTGGTTTAGACTCTGGGAGCTCTATGGGGTCTGGTTGAGTAATATAGTTGTTCTTCCTGAGGGGTTGCAAACCCCTTCATGTCATACATTTTTTTTTCAAAAAAATCGAAAAAATTTTGGAGAGTACAGTTGCAAGAAATTAGCCTAAATTATTTCGGAGGTAAGGGATTACAATGTCTGTGGGGCCACATTGTGTAATAGCTCAAGAAGAGGTAACTTGTAATTTGATACAGGATGTTATAAATAGATAAAAATGCAAATAGATACAGATGCAGCTACAGATGTAGATTCAGATATAGATATAATTCCATATAAATACAGACATTATTTTAATATGCATAAGAACAAAAATACATATTCTTCTTGCACTTTTACTGTCACTGAACATTTATGTGCATCTGATATTTGTAATAGCTTATTTCAGTGTTTGTGTCCCTTAAATTCTATACAGGTAACTAATATGTTATCACCAGGGAGACTGTGTGATTGCTATCTAAACATCAATTGAATATGCTAAGGAAAACTTTCACTTAATGAGCCCAGATTACTCTAGATGGACATGCTTGGCTATTAGTTATGAACGGTGAAAATAGAAACCATTTTCTTTTACTGTATTATCAAAATAAAAGCGAAAACAGGGAGAGGTATCTACATAGGTTTGTATTCTAGATACACAATGGCGATTATATTTTGTGACTATTAGCAAATCTTAGAACTTTCTGAAAATTTCCAGCTGCATCATTAATCGGCTTGTAAGGGAGATGCTCAATTTACAGTGTATTTTGTGATTCGCTAAACAAGTCTTGAATGATGAATTTCACTGTCTAACGGAGGTAGTTTACCTCAGCACATAATTTCTTATATTAATAACTTCCCCCACAGGAGTGAATGACCTTCTATAAACACAATCCTTCCACTCAATCAAAAAATTAAAGCCTGTTACCACCTCATAATTCATCATCGTTTCTCCAGACAATTGCAGAAGCAAAGCAAAGCACAAATCCCTCTTCTTCAGTAGAAAAATACACAGTCTTCTGCACTTCTATAGAATGGATGTATTGAAAACTATGTAGCATTTTGTGATCAAAGTCAATTCTATTAGACAAATTCATATTTCCAGTGATCTGTAAAAAACTAAAACTCTTCAAAAATATGAGGTATGCTAAAACAGTCACCTGCTGAGTGTTTTTATATTCAGTGAGTCTTTCAAAAATGGCTCTTCATAGGAATACCTCTGAAATTATGAGACCTTGATATTATGGCCTTACCCTTAGAATCTGCAATGTTGCTATTTACATAAAACTGTCTTAGTGTGGATCTCAGAATTAATAATGGAGTCTTCCATTTTAAGTAAAGATGATCAGTGCTTTTGGGGAATTGTGCTGTGCTTAAAGACCCAAAAATACATACTTCATTAACTGACAGAAGTTCTTAGTTCCCTGTTGCAAGTATATGCACACACAAAATGCACTGCTAAAGTACAGGACAAGTTACTTCAGCTTTTGATCTGTGTTGTTTGGTTCATTTGTCTTTTGCAAAACTAGAAAACAGGAGAAAAATGATTTTATTTAGCTGGTACTTTTCCTAATTCTTCAACTTAAGAATATTAAATATAAATTTTAAATTCAATATCTTAACTATCTTTAGTTAAAGTTACAATTGAAACAGAGGCTGTACCTAAAGGAAACATGATATTATTTCGGCTGGGAAAATAGAAATTAGATTCAGAATAGTTATTGTCTAAGGTGGGTTACCACTCAGAATACTTTATTATATCATATAGTTTACAAAACCAATCAAAGAGCCGAATCCCCTGTAAGTATCTTTCTTAATTGAGAAGTGAAATACTTAAAAGAGTGTGTAAAGCCAAGATCAAAAGCGCTCAGTAGCTCGATGAACCCAGGACTAGGTACATAGATAGACAGGCTTCAGGAATAGATGTCCTTTGTAAATCAAAATACATATTTAGACTTCAACTGGAGAAGTGAAAAGGCATAAAATGGCATTCCTCATTCAAAGCATGACAAAAAGGGTGTGAAGTGCTCCTCTCTTTCCCTTCCTAGGTATTCTTCCCTGTTGAGTTGAGCTGTCATCAGTAGATAGCAAGACTTCAGGGCAAATATAAAAAACCATGCTAAAAATAACAATAAAGTGTGCTATCAGAATAGTCCTGAAATAGCAGTGTCCACAGAGTTAGTGATTTTGCAAAAGAGCAAAGTCAAAGTGCACAAATTAATATCACTGTTCCTCTTTTTTAAAATTCCTTTCTATTTTTTGATATTTTATTTATTTATACTTCAAATGCTATCCCTTTTTCCCAGTTTCCCCTCCAGAAATGCCCTATCCCATTCCCCCTCTCTCTGCTTCTATGAGGGTACTCCCCCACCCACCCATCCACTTCTACCTCACAACTCTTGCATTCCCCTACAATTGGGAAAGGAACCTTCATAGGACCAATGGCCTCTCCTCCTATTGATGGCAGATATGCCATCCTCTACTACATATGCAGCTGGAGACATGGGTCCCTCCATGTGTACTCTTTGGTTGGTGGTTTATTTTCTGGGAGCTCTGGGGGTCTGGTTTGTTGTTATGGATGTTCTTTCTATGAGTTGCAAACCCATTTAGCTCTTTCAGTCTTTTTCCTAACTGCCTTCATTGGTGTTCCCAGGATTAGTCAATGGTTGGCTGCTAGCATCTGCCTCTGTATTTGTAGGGATCTAGTAGAGACTCTCAGGACACAGCTATATCAGGCTTTTGTCAGCATGCACTTACTGGCCTCTGAAATATTGTCTGGATTTGGTGATTATATAGGATGGATCCGCGGGGGGGGCAGTCTCTGTATGGCCTTCCCTTCAGTCTCTGCTCCACACTTTGTCCCTATATTTCCATAGACAGAAGCAATTCTGGGTTAAAAATGTGGAGATGAGTGTGTGGCCCATCCCCCAACCGGGGGCCTTGCCTAATCTCTGGATATGGTCTCTGCAGGTTCTCTCTTCTGTTTGTTGGGCATTTCAGCTAATCTCATTGCTGTTAGGTCCTGAGAGCCTCTTGCTTTCCTGGCATCTGGCCACTTAATAATTATAATTTTTCTTTTGCTGAAGATAGTAAAAAGAGTAAGAAAAGTATAACACATTTTAGTTGTTTACACATTATATTGTAACTGTGTTTCATAATGTAGATAGTTTCTAAGCTTTGCACTAAAATATGGTTTATTTTGTCAATTGTATCAGAAAGAAACTGTTATATGCAGCATAGCAGCCACACACATTTATATACAATGGACAATTTCAACACCCTTGTGACCAAGAGGAAGAAGAGATAACCTGGCTTACTATGTGTTGGCATCTCTAGAAATAACTTACATATACACTTTCCATTAGTTTCTACCCAGGAAAATCAATGCAACATTTTCATTTTAAATTGTGAAGAAACTGAGGCATAGAGAAATTATACAGCTGATTTAGTTTCAAAATCTAAGTTGGCTGAAACACTCAGGTGTGTTTTCTCTGTCAAGGAGACAAGGTTTGAGTGTTGAGGGTTATACTATTTTGTTACTCTTTCCAAATACCTTCCAGAAATCAACAAGTCATTATTGTCTGCTTTTATTTCACCAATTCTGCAAAAACTTTTATTAGAATGGCAAGTAGAGAACAAATCCAGTGAGAGAGAGTTCCTACTATCGACAAAGTGAGCACAAGAGGGAAGAGCATTGGCCCTTTCATGCTGTAGAAATATTTCAGAGATTTCACTGGAACTATATCACATTGATAAGCATGTGATTTGTGGGGAAACATGCAAAATACCTTTCTGAACTTTTTACATATTTTCTAGTAATTTACTTTTTAAAATAAAATTTAACATGGATACTGAAAGTAATGTTTGTGTCCCTACAGATGCTTCCTAAAATTAGAGTTTACTTGCCTATGAATATAGTAGGGGAAACTTCTTGCTTTAGAAATGTTCACGTGAAATTTTCAAAATGTATTAATGTCAGAATCAAAGTAAATTATAATTCAGATGTCTGTATGATCATAGAGGCAAACTGTTACAATATATGATAATCAGATAGGTATAAGCACACATATATCATATATTAGCTAGAGAAAGGTCTATACCCAACATATCTACATTAACAAAATTCTGTTGCACAGATTTATTTTTAAAGAATGTCTCCATGTTACTTTAGTTATATTAGTATTTCAACAGTTTAGAGAAGTTATTGAAGTTGAATGGCATTTTAGGATAAAGAAAATAAGCCTGAGATGTATTCAAAGCTCAGAAAATTTTATGGAGAAATGGCACAAAGACAAACATAATTCCATATATATATATGTATATGTATTATATATGTATATATATATATATATATATATATATATATATATATATATATATATATATATATATATATAAAATATCTAAGCGTTTCATCTGAAATTGTCAGAGTATAGAAATAATACAAAGAAGAAGAAGAATACTAAAAGGCATAAATCGTCTCTATTTTATCCTAAAACAATTTCAAATCTCTTCTTTGTCAGTGTACTTATGTTTTCTATATTTTGTTCTCAGATACTTTCAAATAGGCTGGGGAATAGAGTTCTGGCAGTAGTTAGATGATGATTCATTCTGAGACGTAAGATAGGTCGTCGGACTAGTCTTTAAAAAGTAAATTACCTTTTAGAGAAAAACTAATTTCCCCATATTTAATATCCTAAAAGCCTTCATTTATATTTGTCTACTGACTACATAGCATCTAGAACATATTTCCTGATATATATTATGTGCATTTCTTAATGTTTTAACCTTTCAATTATTGTTTTTAGATACTATGAGAAAAGACAAATTACACTGATATTACTTAAATATCTGTAACACTGTAACACAGTAAGGTATCCTTTCTTTTTGGAAGTGTCTTACTTTTATTCCTGTTCATTGATTATCTTGAAAGTCAAAGATTCTTAAACTCTTCCTCTACTATTTTTGACCCTCTGACTCTTTAAGTTGATTTTTTGTGCTCCTTTCCTTATTCTTGTAACTTATTCAACGCCTTCTTTGTTAGCCACATAATTAGTTGCTTTAAAGTTATCAAAACATTTATGGCATACAAATGTTTCACAATTAAATATAGAATACCTTACCTTCCTAAGAATTTTCAATGATGATTTCTAAAACAAACCTTGCTCCTGGATAAGATGCCTTGGTGTAATTGAGTGGCTTCATTTGTTTATCCTCACATACTCATTTGCACAGCACAGCCATGACAATAACAGTACCTAGTAACATCACATTTTCATCGTGAATATTGAGAAAACAGTCTTCAGGAAGTAGCATCAAATCAATAATTTGCACAGAAAAATGATCGTCTTCTATGAGCTACCCTTGTGTTTACATATTTTTTTAATCTGTGAAATAGGGTTTCTCTATTTAAATGTCTCTCACTTATATACCATGCCATATCTATAAAAAATGTTTAAAAAAATAAAGAGAAGTAAATAATGTTCTCATTAGACAGCTCTGTTCTTTAGATGAGTTAAAATGTGTTTAAAATAATCTTAAAATAGTCCTCACATTGCCTGTTGAGTAATTGTTGCAAGCACGGAAGTGATGGGCAGGCATTACTGCCACTGCTCTCTCTAGTCACACATTCAACATCTTGATGCTCACTCAGACTGTGTCACTAGGCTCTCAATCCAACCTTCCTATTGTCTTGTAATTAATGTCACATCACTTTAATTGGATTTTCTACTTGTAAGCTTCCTGGATTAAGATTTGTATTGCTATGTTAATTAGCTTTAGTTACCCAGGATGATCAGAGCAACCAAGAACCAGAATTGCCATTCTAGAATCTCTCTGTAATAAGACTGGCATGAGGTAGTCTCTCTTGGAGACTGTCCAAGCAATTTTAATTATCGAAGTGTTTAAAAGATCATGTTAGAAGACTATTTTAGCAGCAAGGCAGACAGTTGCACAGTGTACGTATTTGGAGAGACATCGTGAAGAGGTTGTAGTGTGATTCCATTGCCATTTGTCATGTACTTAAATGTGCCACAGAGTTTGTTGTGCTAGGTGCATAGGGACAGCATTTTCTTGTACATGACCTTGAATTCTTTGAGAAATGATGCTCACAGAAGGAATCACTGAAGAATAACTTAAGGAGTTCCCAGAGAGACTTCATATGAATGTTCCAAAAAAAAAAAAAAAAAAAAAAAATTTAATGAAACATGCCTAAGAAATGTGTTTGAACAACATTATGGCTTACAAATGATATTTTTCCAGGTGTCGATATTTTAACTCTCAGAGGGACACTTTTCCATGGAATATAATAAAGTCTTTATTTGGGGGCAATTATCTCAATGTTTCTACTTAAATTGGAACGATAAAACAGAGATGAAATTTCAAAACATTGTCTATTCCCTGGTGAGTTCATTTGCTGGGACCACTATAAGAAAGTATTGTAGAGTGAATGTCTTAAACAATAAAAAAAAATTGATATTGTCTGGCTTCTTTGGAGAATATGGATCAGAATTAAGGTGCTACTAAGTGTTATTTCTTGGGAGCACCTTATCCATTCCTTCCTTCTTGTCTTGACATGGTCTCTCCTCCTTAGGGCTTCTGCTTGAATTTTTTTCTTCATATAAGTAAACAGCCAGAGTGAATTAAAATTCACTTTCTTGACCTCACTTTAACATTGCATCTTTGCTAAAGAATTCTATGTTAGATTAAGTCATAGTCTGACTTACAAATAATTAGGATTTCAAGGTTTAAATTCTACGGAAATGCCATTCAGTTAATAATTCAAGCGTAATACATGTTTGTTAAGGTTAAAATTAAGTAGGCACGTTAGTTATCATTAATCCAATAAATTAATATGTTTTCTGTGAGTATGGGATAGTGTGAAGAAACACTCATAGTGTTATTCTCTCAAATCTAATCATACATTATATGTACATTAGACAGAAGGTCATAAGCCAGAGACTTTAATCCTAGTTTGATATACATAGTGGCTCTAAGCACGAAGAGGTAGAACTATGAATGTGTTATGACTGCACAAGGTCAGTTTACACAGTCTGTCATGGTTAAAATATGTTAGAAGAATTTTCACATAGAATACAGATATCAGTGTAAATAGACTTCTCACTAAGATTTTTTTGGTGGGGTGGGAGATGGGGGTGGGAAGTGGGGACATTCTCATGGAGACAGGGGTTGGGGCAGAGGTATGGGATGGGGAACAAAGGGTGGACCTGGAGGTGGATAAAATATGGAATGGAAAAAGAAAAGATGAAATAAAATTTAAAAAACAAAAATATAAACAAAAATTCAACATATCAAATGTGTAGTAAGAGACTATTTTATTCCCACTTATTGTTATTTATCTTATTTCAAATTCATAGTTTCAAGGTAGGTCACGGTATCATATACATGTATTACCATCACTCATGAGGGTGACACTGTAAGGTGACTTCTGCCCAGATATTCTGTCTATAGTAGGCTGCCATATCAAGTAATATAATCAAGAATTCCAATTATCTGATTCCTTCTTTTATTACAGTTGTGCTTCAAAACCAAGATCCTTATAAGTTACATGCTAAAATGCATTCACACCACTATATTGCATAACTCAGATTAATTTAGGCTTTCTTAATTTTTAGAACAATTTATAGCTTTGGCATTTTTTATCTGTTTTGGGTAGTGCAAATTATTTCCTATATCATAAAAATTGGCACAAACATTTATAGATAGTCATTACTCTATCACTGACTGTGTCAGTGCATTGTATATTTTGGACCAGATATATTTATATAATAAGAGAAATAGGAGACCATGGAGAAGAAAATCCTACAATAGAAAATTTCATGTTCAGTGTACCATGCGTCGCACTTTCAAATTCCTGTCAGTTAAATAACTAGAAAAATAAAGAGATTTGGAGGTCTCTCAGGGGACTAAGGGCATGTAAATTTCAGTCCTATTGAAAATGTTAAGTGCATACTCTTATGCTTCTTGTGATAAGTTAGCTGGTAAAGTGAGAGTTTTGCTTGCTCCTTTTGATGATTTGTTAAAAGGAAATCAGTAATCACATCTTTAGAGTTTTCCAGTGAGATATACTATGTGTCCATTTCTAGTCTGCTGCTCTGGCCTGATCAAGGTCTGTAAAACTTTTGGACGACTGTCTGACACCAGGGTGTGGCTGTCCGTTTCTACCTGACAGTCAAACGACTTAATATGCTGACCTCAATCCATGGTTCCAGTCATTTGTGACTGTAGATCCATTTGCAACTTTAAATTTAGTTTTGTGTAGTTTTTACAGAATAGCCAAAATTTATATTCTCCATTTGTTTCCATTGTAAAATAGTCTCTAGTAGAGTAGATTCCATCCTGTGTTTTCTTGGGTTCGGTCAACTAAAACTTTCAGCTGAAACTATTTACAGGAGGGAATGAGAGGCAGAGAAGATATGGCCTAGTTCTGCGTTTCAGGAGTCTGGACATTTGTATTACTTATAGTTTATATAAATAACAGAAAATCTGTTTTTTTTCCCAAAACCTGTTTTAAAGTATGAAGCTTTAACAAAGACTTTTACAGGAACATGTGGCCTGTCCTCTGTTCTGCAGGTATATCCTGGAGTGGAGACAATTCTGCTGTCAAGAGATTAATACCTGTGTTCACCTGCCTAAGGAAAGATGAGAAATTCTCTTTTCTCTATGTATGCATGAGTGGTAGGGATTGTTATCCCCCTGTAAAGCAGTTATGAAGATGGTTGCATATCTAGAAACGTGAAGGCATATTTGCTTTACAAATATAAATGATAGTTTTCATTGGGAGAAAGAAACAGTATCATAATGGTGTAAGTGATATGGATTTTCTTATATTTTTCAGTACTTCAAATCTTCTGCCCTTCCTCCAAAAGAATGAAAATGAAAAGGCAGACAGAAAAGCAAGCAAGTTTCCTTTTTATGACAATGACCTCCATAGGAGAAGCACACATTCAAGTGGTAAAGAGGAAATGTGATTAAACTGTCTACTAGAAGCCTTTTAAGGTTCTCATAAAAATTGGATGTGCAGGAAAGACTCGAACAATACATTAAGTGCTGTGCACATTGAATGTGCTCAGGGTTTTAAAATTTTCAAAAGGGAAGCCTATCTCCTCTCTGCATCAACTAATGTTTTTTCACCTCTGTTTTGTTCACTGCAGCTCACAGAACAGCTATCCTCATCTAACTTATTACACAGAAAAAGAAAGAACAAAACAGGAATCAGCTTAGAGCTTTGTAACAACTACATGATTTATGAGTAGAATTCTGTGTATCTTTGTTTATAAGCTTAGAAACACACATACACACCACACACACACACACACACACACACACACACACACACACACACGGCCAGCTACAAACAAATAAGTGATCTGAAACAAGTAAATGATATGAGTTTGGCAGTCAGAAGAATTATGATATATACCATTGTGGAAGTAAAATATATTTCAATGATTTACAAAAAATGTAATCAAAAAATTTACAAAAAAATTACAATTTAAGGTTACACTGCACAGATTGAGCGGAGAAGGGGAGAGAGTAAAGAAGGGGGAGTTAAGGATGGAGGGAGAGAGGGGGTTTGGGAAGAGAGATAGGAGGAGGGATCAGTCTTTGGGTTCTGAATGCAATGTACATACAGGAATGGTCTTAGGAATAAGCAGGTGACCTGTCTCTCGTCCTGCAGGTATATCCCATGAGTAGAGAGAATACTCCTGCGAGATTTTCACACTTTATATTGCCACCATGAACTTATTAGGATTTCATTCAAATTCTATAAGAACTGTCCAAAAGTGACTGAATATGCCTCTCAATATACAGTTTTCAATAATGTAAGTCAGTGGACTGGCTGAAAGAACTTTTACTTGTAGTGCCTCTTAGTAAAGGAACTTATCCAATGCAAAACTCCATGGGTGAGAATGTCTTCTTGCTCTGGTTTGAATAACAGTGTTACATTATTAGTCATAAGGAGAGTAGCAGATTAGAAAGGGGGAAATCAGTAGTTTAATGAACACAAATATTTGGTATCTTCCATCACAACAGGGAGGAAATTAGACTATGTGTCTTTCTTGATAGCTTACAGAATAATTCATGATCTATCTTTCTTGAAAGAGTACTAAAGCACTTTTGATTCATAGGATTCATGGGCCCTGAGTAAAAATCTTGGCTCTGTTGCTTGCTAGGTGCTTAATATTAAAGGGAACTCACTTAGAAGCCCTTTGTCTCAGGTACTTCCTCTATAACAGTGTCAGCAAAGCATCCTTCAGGCTGCGAATTATCTCAAAATTATTTATAAGATGATGTTTTGAAGTACTATAAACTCCTTTGATTAAAAATTATTTGCACTAAACCTATAAACAAATTGAATATTCAATATCCATCCTCTCAAAACAACCTCCCGAAGGAAGGAACCTTCTCCAATGACACATGCTCATCAAAAACACTAATGCATCTTTCTCACAGAAATGTCACAATCTACTTTGAAAAAAATTAGAAAAAAAATCTTAAATTCAAATGTTAAGATGATATTTATGTACAACTGTACATATAATCTATGTAGCTATTTTAAATTATATGCTATAAACTGAGGATATCATTAAATCATATAGGTTTAACTGAAGGAAAATATGCCCACAAAAGTGTTTCTTAGGCATTTAGCAGATCAAGAAAAAATCCAAAAACCAAAAATCATTTAGGAATGTTTTAGAAATCATTAAACATTTCCTTGTTTCCTATGGAAATTTAGAAATATTAGAATATTGTTATAATAAATGTATTGTTACCAACATTCTTATCATTTGGGTCATGGCAGAACTAGACTATAGCCCAAGAAGATATTCTAAACCCAACTGCATTTTATTTACTTATTTTTTTTTGTATTTTACCTTTAAGACATTGGCCGTGTTACTCAACTTGGTGCAAAATAACAAATACTTTGCCTTTTTGCATCTTACGTCTCTTACTTGAGACACCTATTGTTTCTTACTCCAAATACATATGTCAGAAAGAAAAATGTACTCTTTGATGGCATTTTTATGATAGAAACCTGTGATCCAAAGACCTTTTACCTAAGGCATGGGTATATGTCTAGCGTTATCACTGAAGAGAACACTAAAGAATTATTTAAAGGATATAAGTCTTCAGTTTCTCAGGCAAAGAAGTTAAGTAGCTATTTCATTAAACTCGCTAGGAAAGACTATGTTGGCAAATAGGTAATATTTATTATCAGATTGTAGCTTGTTTTATTTCATAATACAAATAGCAAAGCCAAATTTGTCACCCACTGAGAAAAACACTTAAGACTTGATATTACTCTAATAGTAGATTTATTAAACCTCAGTTTCTAAATTGGGAACGTGAATGCCCTAGTTGGTTCATATATTAGATTTATAAAAGTACTTAACCATGCCCAAGATAAAAGGGAGTTTCAGTTGTTGTTTTTCTGTCAAAATAAAACATTTTTTTTCTCCCATTTAGAGCAGGAACCATCTGAATCTCAGACAAACAAGGCAAAAGAGTTATCAATTATTGTCTTAGAATCTTGTGAAATGTCTTGGATTTTGTAAATTTTACTTTAAAAACTTGGATTAATTGGAATGAGTTCTAATTAAACAACAAAAAATATGACATTTATTTGCACACAAAACATTTAGAATCCAATAATTTTATAAAAACAAGATTGGGCAAAACAATTAGGATAAAACACATTTTGTTTTTCTAATAACACTAAGGAAATAATGATTTGAATATATATATATATATATATATATATATAAACATTGCCTAATTTCAGGATCTAAGAAATTATATACAAGTAAGTCTTGCTGGCAAATGTAACCAGAGCACATCACCTTCAGATCCACTGTCTGCTTTGTTACTTGCCTAGTGAACAGCCTGGGTGGTATAAAACAGAACTATGTGACATTAACTGAAGCTGATTGAATTCAGTCCGAGTTACAAGGAAAGGCACCTTTTCAGAATGATAGTTTTGGTTAATAGCTGCAAAACCTCATCTTAATCCCTCCTACTGAGTCAATGCCTAGTCGAATTCTTGAATTTACAAGTGCTGCTCCTTCCTTCCCAACCCCACTCTCCTTCCACTTTTTTCCCATCTAAACCTCCTCTGCTTCCCACCCTCCGCACCCGCCCTCCATCTCCGGTCCTTTACCCTCTTCCTTCTCTTTATTTTTTGAATGGAGGGTTTTGACGTAAATCAAAAAACAATTAAGCAAATACATCATCACTAAATCTGAAAAAGGGATTTTCTAGGGATTTTTATTTATGCTAGCTGTTTGTCATAGCCATGTTCTTTTCAATAGTTCCAACTTTCATGGAGAATCACTAAATACGGATGATATACTATTAAACATTATAATGGGAAAATATGATTTTAAACTTGTAGAATTCCCTTTTTCTCTTTTACACATTATCCATAACTATAACCTCTTCAAGAGTAGGGAAGCAATAGGAAATTGCTTTGACCACATTTACCTTTTACTTTTGAGTCTAGAAGTATAGGAGTATATTTACATATATATCAAACATATATACAAATATATGCATATATACATATGTATAAGATGTAACATACATAGATGAAAATAGTGTGTGACAATCACTGCTGTTTGAATTCACATGTGCATTTACAACACATAATTAATTCTGATAGAAACACTTAGATTGTATTTAAAATTAAGAATGTTACGCACTAAGTCACAACCGTATACTAATGTATTTTCTTACATTTGCTCATAACTCAACACATGCACTGATTAGGTAGTTAAGATCCCAGTTTTGGCTCCTTGTACAAACATGGTAGCTTCAGTAACTTCAGTTCTGAGGAATCTGATACAGGCTTCTGCCTTCTTCAGCCTAGTGCATATGATGGAAATAGAACATAACAGAAAGAACACCCGTGTGATGAAAGGATTACAGCTTTGAGATCCAGTGGAAAACATGGAGATTCAGAGATTTCTCTCTGTGGATATGGTAGAAGGTGAATTGCATCATATAGCCAGTGATTCTATGAATCGTGCCCATATAGAAGAACCATGTGCAAAGGTAAAAAGGAAATGCAGACAGTCTTAATGTTTGGTGAATGTATATTGTGATGCATGAATGACAAACAAGAGTAAGAAGCAGTGAAGATTTTATCCAGGACCTTTACAAACCTCACCACATGAGGTTCATCCTGATAGGTTCCGATTTATTCATAATACAAATAATGTTATAAAAGCCCCTTATTACATAAAAGAAAAGAAAAAATATAAAATGCATAATAATAAAGATTCTACACATGAAGGATAACAATGAGATATCATAGGAAACAGTGCCTGTGAAGTTAAGATTTATTGTGGTTTAATGTAATAAAACACATAAATTCCCCCAAAAATCTTCAGAGAAGTAGAATAGGGGAGTGTTCTTAATCTACAATGTGAGCATCTAATAGCAACATTAGAAAAGAACATGGCAAAAACTCAACTCAAAAAAAAAAAAAAACATTGCTTACACATATAATTCTAAATATTTCAACTAATATAACACCAAGTGGAATTTTGTATTATTATTCATAATCATTTGGGTCAACTTCCTGGGCAACTTTATGTGTCAAATTCTATGGGTCAACCTCACCATATATTTAATTAGAATTTAAATAATTAAATTAATTAGTATTTTTTGTTTAGGAGAAACTATCATGGGAGAAATAACCATTTAAATTTATAGATTGGATAAAGCAAAGTTACCTTTTTAATATGGGTTGGAATAATCAAAACCAGCTTTTAAAAGTCACAAAACAACACACATAGTATGTACACACTGATAAGTGGATATCAGTCAGAAAAGCTGGGAATACCCGTGATACAACTCACAAACCATATGAAAGTCAAGATGTTAAAAACCAAAAGTATGGATGCTTCAGTTTCTAAAGAGAGAGGGATCTGTGCGGAAGAAAGAAAGTGGAGGGAAAATGGGGAAGGATCATGAGACAGGGAAAAGTACAGAGGGTCAGGGATGTAAACAGAGGTGGGTAGCAGTGGGGGACACAGAACTGGAGGTAGCCACCATAAAGTCCCAGATACCAGGGACCCAAGAGGTTCCCAGAAACCAACAAGGATGACATTAGCTGAAATACCCAACAAAGGGGAGAGAGAACCTTTAGAGACATTATCCGATGGATAGGCAAGGCTCCTGGTTGAAAGATGGAGCCATCTACCCACCTCGATAATATTAATCCAAAATTCCTCCTGTCAAAAGAAAATGCAGGGACAGACAGTGGAGCAGAGACTGAAGAAAAGGCCATATAAAGTCTGCCCAACCTAGGGATCCATCCCATCTGCAGACGGACACCCAACCCAGACACTATTGCTGATGGCAAGAAATGCTTGCTGACAGGAGCCTGGTATAGCTGTCAAAGCCTGGTAAATACAGATGCAGATGCAGATGCATCTGACTGAGCATGGGGATCCTAATGGACGCGTTAGAAGGACTGAAGAAACTTCAGGGGTTAGCTACCCCATAGGAAGAACAAGAATATCAAATAAACAACCCCCCCCAAAAAAAAACTCACAGGGACTAAACCACCAAGGATAGAGTACAAATGGAGAAACCCATCTTTCCAGCTGCATATGTAGCAGAGTATCGCCTTATTTGGCGTCAGTGGGAGGGAGGCCCTGTGTTCTATGGAAGTTGGATGCCCCAGCATAGGACAATGTTAGGATAGTGATGTGGGAGTGGGTAGGTGAGTGGGGAAGCACAGTTATGTAGGCAGGGGGAGGGGATGGGGCCATGGAGGGAAAACTGGGAAAGGAAAAATATTTGAAATACCAATAAATAAAATAACCAAGTATAAAAAAAAAGAGGAAATGAAATATAGAATCGAAAAATTATTCACATATCAAACATATCAGTAGTACTTGATAGATGGCTCCAAGAGGCAGGGAAAGAAATATTCTATAAATATATAATTTTGAGCATTAAATTGAGAATCACTCATTGCTGCCTGCGTGAATGGTGGAATTGTGCTGATGTTCATAATATTGGCAGAAATTATATTATTTAGACATAATTTTTTAAAAAGGTAAAGTATAAAAAGCATGCTTGTTTCTACACATGTGAAATTTTTCCCTGCCTGAGAGTCTTCATGCTAAGAATGTTCTAGGTGGACGCAAACTTAATATCTCTTTCTCCTGGCCTCCATCCTTCCAACCATAATGGAAGTTTTCTATTTGCTTTCTCGGTTCTCTGGAAACTGACTCTCGCTGAAGATTATAAGTGTGTTAATTTTGGGAGGCCTGGGAGAGGGTTCAGTATTCACTGACGGTTCTTCTGGAGAACTTGGGTTTGACTCTGCTCACTGACATGGTGACTTACAACCTTCTATAACTTTACTGTCAGGGAAGGTGGCACCCTCATTTGTACTTCACAGCCTGTTTGTGATGAACAAGACATAAGCAAGTGAAACACTCACATATATTAAAAATAAAATGAAAAATCGTGTCTGCAGGGATTATGTGCTTAAATACAAATCTGTCTGTCTAAGCATTTCAGTGTCCTGTTACTTCTCATTAGTGGGTGGCCATTACACTATCAACAAATCAGGACACATTACATGAATGCAAACTCTAGGTTATTAAAAAAAAACAGTGTATTAAATTAAGCTTTTAAAACTGGCATCTACTAAAGTAAGTATTCTCCAAGACCATAAATATATGTACATATATTATTTACTGTACATTTATATGCATAGGCATAAACAAGATCCAAAAATCTAGTATATGTGGGGAATATAAAGAAAAAAGGAAATTATGAATATATGCTGTTTGAAGCAAAAAATATGAACTAGGAAATGTGGAAACAGAATTGATTTAGAATCTTCTTGATTATAAACTGTCTGAAGCTGTTTCCGTTTCTGAAAAATTCAAAAAAATTAATTTTTCAGAGTGCCAGATTAAATAGTAATAAGGAATCAATGTCTATATATTTGGGTGATTGTGAAAATTAGGTGGATAGTAAGTAGCCTATCAGTTTGAAAGGTGTCAAGCAATCTATTCAGCATTATTTTACAAAGTATGTACAAATGACACATAACTTCTAGGAAGAAGTACAAAGGGGCTCAAAATCCTCACTCATTTCCAACAATGAGACAATATATTGAAAACTAAGTCAGTCTCTGCATCTCAGTCAGTACTAGCGTCAGGCCTTGGAGCATCCCCTTAAGCTGGATCCCATTTGGGCCTGTCACTGGACCTCCTCTTCCTCAGTCTCCAGTTTTTCTTTTAGACAGGGACAATTCTGAGTCATAATTTTTGATTATGGAATGGCAACCTCATTTCTCACTCAGGAAAGCAAACTATAGCAACAAAACTCGAAAACAAAAATGAAGTAAAAGAAAACCCACAAATGCTGACAGATAATTCCCATGTATGTGTATAAACTACAGTACTGAGCATTAAAATAACAGCATAACAAATTTCATATTCCTTTTTGCCTTTCGTGAGTTTGGAAAAACAGAGAAGCTGAGTTTTTCATTTTTTTTTTCAATTCTTAATATCTTCATAGATCTCTTTTAAATTTATAACTTTAGTTTTCAAATATTTTAAAATAAAAATCATATGCAAAAAGTTTATGGTGAAAATCTTATTTATCTGAACTTCCTTCCTATTCTTTATATAATAACATGAAATATCTATAGAAATTTATAGACTATATAGGTAATATTCAATTATAAGATATTACAAGTATAACTCCAATAATACATTTTTCTACAAAATAAAGCCATGTATAACTTACAGTAAATAAATGTACAATAAATACACCATTTTTGCCACATACCTCATATTCTTTCTACAGACATTCTTTCTTCTTAATTTTGAAACAATGACAAATGAAATTTGGAAGTAAATTTTAACATATGGATCCAAGATGTTTACAAGAACTATTTAACCAGGTTTACTTTATTGAGTAGGAAGATGTTTGTTTGTTGGCAAACTTGCTCAGCCATGGACCAACTCCTTGAAAGCCTGCACTTTGATACATCTGTACAATGGCTGGAATTCAAAGAGTCAGGAGATCCGTAATATTTGTGTCCTGCGGTACAGATTTCTTACACTACACAATAAAGGGTAGAAGAAGCTCTTCCATAAACTGTCTTAATTTTAAAAACATACCCAGTATCAAATTATTACATTTGTTTCAATGATGAGTAAACAAAGAAAAAAATCAGGTGTAATAAACTTAATATTTTCTTGTTTAGTAATATGCTGTTTACTAAAATTAACTGATAATCATGCTCTTCTTTATGACTGGTCTGATGTTCAGATCATGCAGTGTAGGCAAAATATAATTACCATTGGAAGAGGAAAGAGAGAGACATACAAAAATTAGTGGTGTCACGTTACTACTGCACATTTTCTTTTTGAAGTATGGCAAAGATAGGAGTTTGGGTCAGAAAATAAAATTTAAAAGATACATAAGAAATCTGTTTAGATGATTGAACTAAAGGGTTTAAGTAGTAAAAGTTCCTACTTAAACTAAGGAATGAAAGGATTTTTTAATATTTTGGTTCCATAAAAAGGAAACATTTGGGACAAGGTTAGAAAGGTAGATAGGGGGAGAAATTTTACAAGGTCATACAAACACACCCAGGATAATGAGCCCTAATCAAGCCATGCTTTATTTGGGAAAGAGTAAAGCTAAAATGGGCTGACATAATTGGAGATTCTCCTTAGCAAGGTGAATTTGGCTCCCCTTACTGAGATAGATTGTACAAGAAGCGCTGAATGAAGAGAGAGAAGACAAGTAGGTATTAGAACAGTGTGATCTGGAAGAAAAGAGAAAGTGCTAGAAAGCTTACGGCTCATGGGAATGGCAGGATAGACCTTACTGTAGAAATGACATGCAGTAAAAGAAGTAGGTTGGATGCAGGTGAGGCAGGCTTCAGTGATACCTTATAAACTGACTTTGTGTGAACCAGAGGATGCTGATATTGATGAGGATGAGCTCACCATATGCATTTGGAACACAAGCAGGCAATCTTCAAAACTCACACTGTGTAAGAGCTGCAATTTATTACAACTTCAGAAATAGATGCAATTTACAGAAGATCGGTTGTTGGTTTAGTGTGAATTTGGTTGCTACAGATAAATCAGTGACCACTAACCCAAAGTCATGTTTAATAGCATTTCATAAAACTTATGTGATGTGAGGTATTCTATCAGTCTTGCCTTTTTGCTCTTCAAAATTATTTATATTCCTATGTCAGAATGCAGAATTTGTGTCGCTAACCAGTTTTGTATTAGGGTAAATATTTGCATGCTTGTTTGTTTGTTTGTTTGTTTGTTTCTACATTTTATATTCTTGTAAATGATTAGTGGATGGTGCACTGTTTAAAAATAAATAAATAAAAAGTATAACACTAAAAACTTTAAATTTCGTTGTAAGTTCTACTATGTCAAAGAAGAAACACTAAATAACTAAATAATGTAAAACAAGACCTACAAAAATACCTATAAACTTTATGCAAATATTGAAGTGAGCAGCAATCACTGATTTTTGTGGAAAAACAGTTGTACCAAGCCATCAAATACTAGGATATTAATTTGTATAATGGTGACAGAGATTATTGGGAACTTTGACATTCTCCTTAAGACAAACACATTAGATACTCTTCAATCATCATTCTTCATATTGTAACGCATTGTTGTCACATTTAATTACTAAGCATTTGGGAAAATTATTCAGCAGTCTATGTTTGAAGCGTCTCAGTCAGGGGCATATATATATATATATATCTATATATATATATATATTTTTTTTTTTTTTTTTTTACTGAAAATTACTATGTGAGAACACACAACATAGTGTGTATGCTAAATTGATGCTAGAATGGGAAAAAAGGAAAAAAGAGCTTTTTAAAAAAATCTGTTCAGTACTTTTCATTAGGAAAGCAGGCAGACACACTGTTTGAGTCAATATACTCTGAAAAGAGGGTCCTGTTGGTGACATGACAGATGTTGTCTAAATTCTTTATTATGCACTCACATACATACACATGTGTATGTTCAGGTGTATAAGTGGACTCCAGAGTACATTCAAAATGGGATTTCTCTTATGTGTGTGCATGCTAATACAGTGAGCGAGAAAGGGCATTTCCATGCAAGTTGTGCTTCCTGTGACAGCTGAATTGCACTCTTCCAAATATGCTAAAACAACAGATTTTCATTTTGTTCAAGGACTTACATCCCTTTTAAAAAGCATTTGAAAATTTGTTCCAGTCATCAGAAACACAGCGCCGGGAGAGAACGCAAACACCGAGGTACCAATGTCACACAGGATTTAAACCTTTGAAAAAGCATGTGCAATTACAGAGAGCCTTCTCATGGTAAACAGCAGAGGCAAGGTCTTACAAATAAATGGAGTAGGCAGCTTATGGGATGTGATTAGAGGGGCGAGCCAGATGCTCTCTTCTAAAAATATCTCTCCCTCCTGTTACCTTTAGAATTCATTCCTTTGGATCTTGGAGGGTTTTTTCTTTTCTTTTCTTTCTTGCTTTTTTTTTTTTTTTTTTTTTTTTTTTGATCAGCAGGAAACCACCATTAAAATGTAAATACTCCTGAGACATAAGGAGTCTTAATCTTTCATCAACTGGCATCTTAGCAGTCTAGATGGAATGAAACAAGGAAAAGAACAGAGACTTGGAAAAATTAATAGAGAAACAAAATAAAGGGATCACAGCAGTAGACAAGAGACTCTGAACTTGGAATGTCTGTATCTGACAGATTTTCTCTACTTAAAATTTGAGTCAATGGGTGATTTATATAAAAAAAATGAAATTGCAAAACAGAGAGATGTCTTCAGAAACAGAATTAAAATACTCTAAAACTAATTAAACAAAGTTCGATTTTCAGAATTACCCCATATTTGTAAGCCTTATCTGGACATTAAGGTGTAGGACAGTATCCACTATATTTCATTTGAGAAGTCCTGAGCAGCGTTTGCTACCTCAAAGGATAAAGTCACATTCTCGAATGGAAACAACAGGTGTCTGTCAAAGGTTCTGGGGAAATATTGATTCAGATAATGTAAACACTAACATAATTGTATTAAAACAGAATCATGTAATAGCTACAAGACAGAGTTGTGCATGCTCCAGAGTCACCATGCACTCTGAGGTTAGTGGTTCTGTCTTCTGTTATGATTTCCTAAGTTCTAATTTATACTACGGGAGAGTATCTGAAATCCAGATTGCCATTTGTAGTTTGGAAACTGACTCAACCCTTAGTTATATTAATTTCATCATCTATGAAATTATGCCACTAAGTTATGCCATGAAGAATTTTCAAAAGGGTACAGTTTATATAAATACAAGGATTGTGAGACACAGATTCACCATAAAGGGTGGAGATAATCTATATTACTCATTAATAATATGAATAGTGAAACTATTAGGCTCAGTTCTGGGAGGATATTGCTCTCTCTTGAGAATGCTAGGTGTACATATATGATTAAATAGGAGAGTTATATGTTTAATTATCATAAGTGACAGACATGAAAATTAAAATAAAATAAGTGACCATGGATTTCTAGATATAGGAAATAGCTGTCTAGAAACTAAGTACTTTACCTTATAGGACCTTGAAAATGCCCATAAACATTTAAGAAATGTGGCACGCAGACTTTTTTTAAATGATTAAAACTATGTGCAAAATGTACCATTGTCTACTTAACAACGAAGAGCTGTGTCTCCCCATGTTGTTTATCCATCCATCTGTCATGCAGCATCGAACAGGTTTTCATTTTGTGTATTTACTTTCTCTCATTACTAAAGACAGCTGGTTGAATGTGAACGTTCTCTCAGGTAGCCTTAACCCTTGGCTTAGAGGTAAGGAAAATATTGAAACGTAATAGTCAAATCATTTTCCCAATGTTTACTAGTGGAAACATTTCCATGGTGTGTATAGAAGCTACACTCGCCTTTTGGAGATACACGTGCAGAGCACATTAGAACTTCTAGTTCAGTACCAAAGACAAACAGAATGTAAAATGTCTCATAAACATGGAAGGTTTTTGTCCATGTACTAATTAATTTTAATTCTACCTTTAAATATACCACAAATATACACTAACGGTTCGCGATGATACAGGCACATTCAAGTGTACGGAGGAGGAGGGGGCTCCTTCCAGATTCTGGATTTAAAAGCATCTCTGAGAAATGAAGAGAAGGGAATGCATTTCTCAGAGTCACATGGAGTTTTCTTCCACATCAGAAAGCTAACATAATTGGACTTAAATTTGAATAAATTGGCTTCAAAGATCCTATTTCAAAATATAAGCAACTCGAGTTACCAATTTAAATTCTGGAGAATGATATGGAAGGAAGAAAGCGAAGAAGACTGTGTGGAATTGCTATGGTCTGCTTCTGCCATCACTACCTAATGGAGTCTCTACCTGTACTGACACAGATGTCCCAACACCATAGGTAGATCTTCCAACAGAAAACCACACAATTGATGGTGCCATCTAACTTTTCCTCTTTGAAGTTTCTAGAGCATTTATTTAAACACAGAGCAGTTTGGTGCTTGCAGGGTCCTGATAATGACTTTAATTTTCTAATTCCTTTTTATATGTAGATACAACCTCTACTTCTAAGCGCCTATGGGGAATCTAACTGTTTAAAAGAAATTCCAAAGGAGAAGGTGAATTTGTATGGTAATCCCCCCATATAAAATAAATTCGGGGTGCATTGCAATTGTTTCTTTCAGCTGTTAAGGTACACATGAGCATCTGTTCAATGGGAAGCAAGCTGGCTTCATCAAAGGTCTCAAAAGTCACCACTGCCGGTTGTGTTCCCTGCATTTTGCTGCA
This sequence comes from Micromys minutus, assembly GCF_963924665.1. Lineage (NCBI taxonomy): Eukaryota > Metazoa > Chordata > Mammalia > Rodentia > Muridae > Micromys > Micromys minutus. The sequence goes on from NC_137974.1 coordinate 19,168,185, forward strand.
GCCTTGCTTATGTGCCTTACCTGATGGATGCCTCACCTGGTTATATACCAGCTACTTTCTTCTTCAGTAACTAGCAGGGTGCTGACAGCGCACCATAGGATATAAATGCTTCCCCAGCAAAAGCACAACTCATAGTGGGAAGCACCTCACCTCAGGCAGTAATTGATGCAAAGATAGGCTGCCTGCATTTATTGAGTGATGGCCAACCTCCTGCACCTACAGCAGCTTGGTTCTAACCATTTAAAGTGACATCGCACAACAATGTCACTTGATACTTTTACTATGCATGCTTTAAAAATTGGTGTTTCTTAATGTTTTGTGCTATTTGCACAAAGCACGTGGCTTATCATATAGGTTCTTTAAGAATGCCTGTTTCTTGCTTAGCCGTTCTACCATTTTAACAGTGCATCTTATAAAAGAAAACAAAAGTAGGTTTTAAAGGAAAATGGTAGTATGAAGGCCGAGCATTATAAAGTCATCACATAAGGATACCTGTCCAAAGGACAGTTATATTCTACACAAGTCCTCCCACTGTTCAAAGTCAGTAAACAGCATTGATAGAACACCATATATATATATTTAAAGTTAAAACCCGAATGTGCATATAAAAGCATCCAGATGTGCATACACACACTGCAGGCAGCAATCTGCACGAAACTCTAAACAACTTCATTCCATATCTGAAAATGTATCTTTTGTATTTACCTAAGAGTTCAAACATCAAAATAATATGCCAGAATATTATTTTTGTTTATAATGGACTTCCCTGAAATGGCAATCAGCAGAAATACATCTAGACCCTGTATCCATAATAGTTATAAAATTTGAATCAAAATCACTATCAAAAAATACTTAGTGAATGGTTAAGAAATAACCACAAATTATTTTTATCATAAATTTTTATGATATATTTTATGTAATGTTTCTCAGTACTTAGACTTATTGCCATAATAGCACACAAATTATTTTTAATTCATTCAATATGTTCCTTTTTACATTTATTTCTGTTCTTTCAACATAATATGTTTTCCTTTTACCCCACATCTCTTAATAAAGACACCTTAATGAAGTACAGATGAGTCTTTATTCACTGCTTCCACTTCCAACAACAAAATCTAATGCACACTCTGTGTTTGAAATGTTTTCTAATAATATGTACACACACACACACACACACACACACACACACACGTATTCCACAATTCTACTGGGTGAGATTACATTAAATAAAGAATAAGGGAATTAAATCATATAGGGCTAAGAAATTATCTCCTGTGGTGATATTCGGAGATAATAATCATTTCTACTTCACCTTTCTTCTTTCCTTCCTACCTGGAAGGTAATATTTTGACTTTCAGTCAAACAACTAACATCTGAGACTGATAATAATTCTGGTGTCTCCCACTATGGAACAAATCTTGTCCAGGGCACAACATGTAGCAAATGCATCTTTAACTACTATGGTTATCTGACTTCAATATTATGGTTGCATAGTTATGATATCATTAATTAGAAGCTATCGAAAAATTGACTTATATGTAGTATATATAAAATTTAGCTCATAGGATTTTACTTACTTCTTCCTTGTGATTAGACACAGCTTACAGAATGGACTTTAACTACTTCATTTTAAAAGTTATGTGCTGACTTAAAATTTCATTTGTACTTTGGCAATCCCATCATATTATTGACTAATATTGAGACTTCCAGAAAGTAAAATTTCAGCATCTTTCTGACATGTGCTGATTAGCCTCAGAATCCTCCAGATACTCTTGTATGGGCAGCTGTTATAAACTCTATTTTTAACTTATCTTTGTCCAGCTTATGAGATAAACTTCTAAGAGAATATTATGAATCCAAGTTTAATATCTGCAACTGCAATGCCTATTATGGAACTCTGACCTTAGTGGAATTTTTAGTGCATATAAGTGAAGAGGTATTAATGTTATATCAGAAAATATAGAAAGCTCACTCACCTAAGCAGAGAAAACTGATCCAAGTGCTAAACAAACACCTAAGGAACATTTCTAAAGATACTGATTTGCTAGTTCCCTGCTCAAAACAGAAAAATAAGAATGTTTTGCTAAAATGACAACTTTGGTGGGTGATTTTGGGCATCTGCTGATATGGGAAAATAAGAGAGTTTGTATTTTTCTCTCCATGTGAACACAAGATTGTATTTGTCTGCAACTACAAAGAGAGTTATTAACAGAACCCAGTGATGCTGGTGCCTTGATCTTGTATTTCTAGGTTCCAAAAATTTGATGAAATAAATAAATTTGGTTAAGTCATTTAAATTGTCATTTGGCATAACATCTCTGATGGTGTGAATTAGCCACATTCACCACACGTTCATGTATTTGATGTATAGAAACTTTAATCCAGCAACATGACTGGTTTGCCAAGTTATAACATCTAAAACTTATGACCCTGCCAGGATGCTGACACACCCAGGATTACAGTTTGTCCTGGATAGGATACACACACCTTTAATCTGTATTAATGAAGATAAAGTTTGTTTATAGAAGGAATCAGCCATATTTGAAAATGGCAATTTTTTTTTCCATTTTTATTGGATATTTCATGTATCTACATTTCAGATGTTATCTTCTTTCCCGGTTTCCACCTCCCTTCTATAAGAATGCTCCCCTTCCCACCCACTCTCAACACACCACCCTGGCATTCTCCTATACTGTGTAAATAAACCTTCATAGGACCAAGGGTTTCTCCTCCTATTGGTGCCAGACAATGCCATAGAGTGTCAGACAAATGATGAATCAGAGAAAGATTTAACAGAACAAGTCACAGATAGGATAAGTCCAACATTCAGGACAGGAAAACAGAAAAACTAGGCTATTTAAAAGGGAAGGGGGGATGGGAGGGAGAGAGTTTGTGAGTTCAGTGGATTCAGTAGGGTTAAATTCAAGCAGTCTTTGCAATTCAGTTAAGGTCCACGAATTCAGTTGAATTTGGGCAGTGGGGTAAAATTCAGTTGAGTTCAGTTCACAGCAATTATATTTGAGTAGAGCAATTCAGTCTAAAGCCAAGGGGAGCCAGTTTGAATCATTCACTTTGGAGAAGAGTTATGAGCCAGAAGAGATGAATTGTACCAGCCGGCCAGAGTTCAGAAGGAATTAATACAGGTGAGCTTATTCAGTATTAAGCTGACAATACAGCAATTATACCTGGCAAATATAAGATGCTTTGGAAATTTGATCATTTGGTCCCATTTGCTGGAAATATTTGGGAGGTTATGGAATAATTAACAGAGCTTTCTTGTAGGATGTATGACATTGGGTATTGGCTTTAGGTATTTATAGAGTTCTTCAACTCCTCTCTTTTTTTTCTCTACTTTCATGGTGAGGCAAAACATGATTTCTCTCCATAATATTTTACTATTAGGTTATAGCATCTCTGCCCAGCCATTTTGGCCTATAGCCTTTGGAACTGAACACTAAAATAAACCCTTTCTTACATCTATCCATTTCATTATAACATAGCAAAAGAAAAGTATCTAACATACCATTTTTCTCTAATAAGAGAAATCAAATTAAAAGGCAGTTATTAGCAAGACAAAATTTATCAATAAGCTTTTATATGTATTAAGATAACATTTATAATTTAGAGAAAATTTTGATTTATATCTGTACTTTACTGGAAAATACTAGATTCAAATCATAATGAAATATGCCTTACATATTAAAAAGAAAAAATTCCACATGACAACATACTTTGAGTTAAGATACCCGTTTCTGCTTTAAGCAAAGAAGCAAATGAAAAAAAAACACTAGAACTGAAATTGATCTACTGGGTTGATAGAGAGAGTACTTCCTATCCTCAGAAAGCCATCAGCCAACTTTATGACCTCTCTCTTTCAAAAGCTTACAAGGACACTAAAACAAACAAACAAACAAAAAATTTCCATATAAAACAACACAATACATTTTTTAATGGCTTAACAAAATTCTTTTTTTTATTTTTTATTTTTTTTAATTTTATTTTAAAAAACAAAGATAAAAGAAAAAATTTTAAACATTTTTGCATAAATGTATACAAATACAATTGTGTCAGTGCTTGGATTTTTTTTTTTCTTTTTTTTAAGGTTTGATACTCTGCATTAAGGTCTTACTAGTTACAAAGAGCAAAAATTACATGTAAAACAGGATGTAACCCGGAATTAGTTAACGTTTTCTTTAAATCTATGAACTTAGTTTTCAGTTGATCAGTCAATCTTGAGCCAGTCTGCTCTAGAGTGTGGTTTATATACCGAGTCACATTCCATTAGAGCCAACTTGTTTTTCCTAAGAAAAGGTGTAACAATCACAACCAAAAAGCCATTAGTAAAACAGAAATTATATTATTACCTTGCCTTTCTTTGGAGTCCAAAAACTTATGAAAATTTCAGTCCAGATGGGTCCTACTTTATAACCAAGAGGAGTAACAGTTGTAGTTGAGTTGTAGTTGAAGGTTAAGGAGGAACCTGAACACACTTATCTGCCCTCTCTAGTCTAAAGTCCAACGAATTATATCAAACTGCATTCTATATGGCTTTCCTGCCTTGTTTCAGTTAGGCACAAATAAAAAGTTTCTTACATGTCTTTGAACTTTCTACCCAAAGACTTTCAAGTCCCATAAAGCTCTAGTTAATAATTTGTTGTGTTTTTCACTTTCTACCCCCTCTTTTGCAATAGCTACTGAAGTAGGAGAGATACTACCATGTTCGATCTTTATTTGGAAAAGAATAAATCCTTGAAACAAAAGCTAACTATAAAGAAAATAACTTCAGAGATTATATGTTGAACTCGGTGGTTTAGAAATGTCGAATTACAAAGCAGATTGCATATGAAATAGCAGTCCATATCTAATTTCCAAATAGTAAGATTTCTAGAAGAATTGACAAATGACAAAATGCAATCAGGACCATCGATGCAGAATTAACTGTTCACTTTTCATGACATGTTTTAAAATTTTTGAAGCGAGGGACAAACTATAAAATACATGAAGCACCAGTAAATTGATTTTGATGGCTTTCAGTTTTAGAAACAAATTCTGTGAAGTGTGTTATTAATATTTAAGGACTCATCTGTATTCTCACAACATCACTGCAAACATAAATCTCATTCATTTCTCCCCTTACAAATACAACCAGGACAGACCATTCATAGATGTAATTTTCTCTTTTTAGATTTTGTTCTTTTTTTTCATAAAATGATCCAAAACCTCTGAGAGAATTTCTATATTAGGCACGGAGCTTTACTGCTGTTTTAAACTAAAGTTAAACACAAATAGGATCTCTTCCCATTTCCATGGAAGTGTCATTCAGCAACATACCCACGCTAGTGAGTAGGTGGCTCTCTTCGAAAAGATTCGTCATGCTGTGTTTTATACTTAGTGGTTTTTTTTTTTTCTGAGATGAACCTATTCAAATTCTTGTCCTATTTACCTGACTATGATTTTCTTTGAAAACTAGTCTCCACATATGACCATGTACCGATATGTACACAATTATGGGAAGTCCTTACAATTTCATGCTTGCTGTATGAGGTATCAACACACAATACACACATATGCAGTGCATCCAGGTTAATATTCCTTTAAGTGAATATTATAAAATATCCAGAAAAGTGATGTTATCCACAAGTTGTGCTTAAAAAAAAAACCTCTTGATTAAAACACATATTTAAATATAGACTATGTAATAAGAAATAAGAAAGTTATGTAAAATTTTCACAGGAATGTAAAGACTACTCAAGGAGAGGGCATAAGAGAAGTGTGATATAGAAGTTAGGGCTGAAAACGGTGTCATTGGTGTGCTCTGCAAGTGCTGATAATCACAAAGGACTGACAATAAAGACATGTGACTCACCACAAACTCCCCAAAATGAAATATTAATTAGTTAATGCAGAAAAGCGGCACTTTTGACATAGTAACTAGAAATAGCAAGAGAAGCCTCTGCCCCAATTAAATTTGTGATCTGAGATCAACGACTACAAATCAGTACTGTTCTGAAATGTGTGGGTCTCTGTGTTCAGTGTTTTCCATGGTTTTGAATTGACATAACATTGCAGTTTTTATCATCTCATTCATTACAAAATTCTCTGACCTAGTTAATATCTGAAAATGAAACTTACAAGTATATAGGCCCTCAAAATACAGAATGACTTAGAGTACCTTGTTTTAAGATCTTGTAGAGACTTACAGTATCCTGACTTAAGTGAATGAGTTTACAAAATTTTAAAAGTAAACCTAAGAAGTTCCAATTTGAACAAATATAAAATAGCTTAAAAGATTTTAAATGTATATTGAAGAAAGTACTGTTTATTTTTCAATAATATGATGTGTCTAAAAAAAAAGAACTGTATTTAAGTGAAAAAGAAAACCAAGGTAGATAGTTCTAATTAGTGGTTTATATTCATAGGCGTTTCTAATATCCCTTTTTGACCAATTTTGGCAGAGATGGCCAGCAAATACTGTTATAATAAACCCTAAAGATGGCGCGAAAAGGTGGAAAAGCCTAATACGAAGAAGACACCTGTGGCCAAGAAGGCTGGCGAGATGTTGCTGCCTCTGGTGCTCTGGCCGCTGATGCCACCACAAAGGGTAACCCTAAGGTTTAAAAGCCCAAGAAGGTGAAGCCCCATTGCAGCCGAAACCCTGTCCTGGTTAGAGGGAATTGGCAGGTACTCTCGATCTGCTATGTATTCCAGAACGGTGTTGTAGAAAAGGAATATTCAGCTGCCAAAACCGTGGTTGAAACGAAGAAGAAAAAGGAGGTCCTTGCTAGTTTCCACAAAATAGTTGGTGGGGACAAGAACGGTGACACTCTGATGGTGAAGCTTCAAAATGTGCCTAGGTATTATCTTTCCGAAGATGTGCCTCAGGGGCTACTCAAGAAGCCCTTCAGTCAGCACTGAGGAGTTCCAGCATCACTCCGGAACTGTCCTGATCATCCTCACCGGGCGCCAGAGAGGCAAAAGAGTGGTTATCCTGAAGCAGCTGGGCAGTGGCTTGCTACCTGGGACTGGACTTCTTGCCTTCAACAGAGTTCCTCTGCACAGAACACACCAAAAGTTTGTCATCGCCACCTCCACAGAAGTCGTTATCAGCGAGGTTAAAATCCCCAAACACCTGACTGATGCTTACTTCAAGAAGAAGCTGCTTCGTAAGCCCAGGCATCAGGAGGGCGAGATCTTCCACACGGAGAGAAGAAATACAAAATTACAGAGGAACAAAAGGCTGATCAGAAATCTGTGGACTCCCAGATTTTGCCACAGACTAAAGCTGTTCCTCAGCTCCACGGTTACCTGTGATCTCAGTTCTCGCTGACAAACCAGCTGTGTCCTCACAAACTGGTGTTCCAAATTGCTAACAACCTAATCAACCGGCTTCATATGTTAATATAAAATAATGAATGTGATGGTCCATATTCAGACTGACAACTCTGGCAGAAGATTCCTGCTTTTCCAGAGTCCGAGTAACTACGAAGAACCCCAGGTAAGACGCTACCTGTTGCCCATTGACAGGACTTAAATCAGTGCAAGAGTCCCCAATAACACCCCTTCTCCTGGGCTTCATATCCTGGCCTAAAACTCCAACAGAAGACAAGTGTTCTGCTGTAGGCCAAGCCAGTTCTCAGAACCTAAGACACTAAGCTGGTACCTAGAGCCGAGGTTACTCCAGTATGCAGAACCTCAGAGAACCACAGGAATCCTAAGCACACACAAAAAAAAAGAGTTCACACAAAACACCAAACCCCTAGGAAAACATTCTACTGGACATGAAGACTCTAGATACTAGAACCAGAGTCTACTCAAGCCTAAAATCCTAACAGGAATCAGAAACCAAGAGGAAAAAAAATCCAAAGAACATCCATCCGGCAATTAAATCCAATGTTATGAAGACAACAGAGACCATGGAAAAGAACAAAAGAATAAACCCCTTAAGGAAATCCAGGGAAATGATGAAAACTGTCCAAAACCTGAATATGGAAATATAATAAATTAAAAAAACATAAATCAAGAAAATCCTGAAGATAAAAAAATATCTAGGTTAGTTAATGATAAATTCAGACACATCCATCAACAACAGGAGGTGGAAAAGAAAATCTGTAGCTTCAAAGAATAAATTGGGTAGTGTTCCTTCCCTTTTTATTTTGTGGAATAGTTTGGAGAGTACTGGTATTAGGACTTCTATGAAAGTTTGATAGAATTCTGCATTAAACCCACCAGGTCCTGGACATTTTTTGGTTGGGAGGTTTTTGATAACCGTTTCTATTTCTTTAGGGGTTTTGAGGTTGTTTAAATGTTTTATTTGATCCTAATTTAAATTTTATACCTAATATCTGTCTACAAAATTGTCCATTTCATCCAGATTTTTCAGTTTTGTTTAGCATAGGCTTTTGTAATAGAATCTGATGATTTTTAAAAATTTCCTCAGTTTCTCTTGTTATGTCTGTCTTTTCATTTTTGATTTTGTTAATTTGTCTATTTGCCCTCTGGTTAGTCTAAGTGTTTACTTATCTTGTTGATTTTCTCAAAGAACCAGATCCTGGTTTTGTTGATTCTTTATATAGTTCTTGTTGTTTCTACTTGGTTAATTTTAGCCCTGAGTTTTATTATTTCCTGCCATTTACTCCTCCAAAGAAAGAGAACTTAAGTCCAATTTCCCTTATGAATATTGATGCAAAAATACTCAAGGAAATTCTCAAAAATCGAGTCAAAGAACACATCAAAATGATCATTCAACATAAACAAGTAGGCTTCATCCCAGGGATGCAGGGATGTTTCAACATATGGAAATTCATCAATGTAATCCACTATATACACAAACTCAAGGAAAAAAAAAACCCACATGATCATCTCATTAGATGCTGAAAAAGCATTTGAAACAATTCAATACCACATCATGATAAAAATCTTGGAAAGATCAAGAAATTAAGACCCATAACTAAACATAGTAAAATCAATATATAGCAAACTAGTGGCCAACATCAAATTAAATGAAGAGAAACTTGAAATAATTCCACTAAAACAAGGGACTAGACAAGGCTGCTCACTCTCTCCCTACCTATTCAATATAGTAATTGAAGTCCTGGCCAGAAAAAACAGACAACAAAGGAAGTCAAGGGGATACAAATTGATACGAAAGAAGTCAAAATATCACTATTTGCAGGTGATATGATAGTACACTTAAGTATCCCCAAACTTTCGAACAGAGAACTTGTAAACCTGATAAACAACTTCAGCAACTTGCTGGATATAAAATTAAACTCAAACAAATCAGTACCCTTTCTTTTCTCAAAGAATAAACATGCAGAGAAAGAAATTAGGGAAATAACACCCTTTACAATGATCACAAATAATATAAAATAGCTTGGTGTGACTCTACCCAAGCAAGTGAAAGATCTGTATGACAAGAGCTTCCTATCTCTGAAGAAGGAAATCAAAGAAGATCTCCCATCTCTCATAGATGGGCAGCATTATTATAATAAAAATGGTTTGTTATATATTTTATATAATTAATTATTAATATATAATATATTATATTATAAATTAGATTAATATGATAAAATGTAGATTGCTGAAGGTAGCCTACAGATTCAATGTAATCCCAATCAAAAATTCAAATTTAATTCTTCTGAGAATTAGAAAAAATAATTTCCAAATTCATTTGGAATAACAAAAAATCCAGGAGAGTGAAGATTATTCTCAACAATAAAAGAACTTCTGGGAGATTCACCACCCCTTACCTCAAGCTGTATTAAAAAGAAACCCTAATTTTTAAAAAACAAAACAAACAACAACAACAACAAAAAACCCAAACATTCCATGGTACTGGTACAGAGACAGACAGATCAATGGAATAAACCTCAAGACCCACAAATGAACCTACACACCTACGGTCATTTAATTGTTGACAAAGGAACAAAAATCATCCAGTAAAAAAGATAGTATTTTTCAAAAAATGGAGCTTCAAATGGTGGTCATCAGGTAGGAGAATGCAAATCCATCTATTCTCATCTTATTATACAAACTTCAAGTCCACATGGACAAGGACCTCCACATAAAACCATATAGAGTGAAACTGCTATCAGAGCAATGAGGAAGAGCCTCGAATACATAGTCACAAGGAAATTTTTCTGAACAGAACACCAATGGCTTATGCTCTAAGATCAAGAATCGACAAATGGGACCCCATAAAATTGCAAAACTTCTGTAAGACAAAGGGCACTGTTATTAGGACACGATGGCAACCAACAGATTTGGAAAATATCTTCACCAATCCTATATCTGATAGAGGGCTAATATCTAATATATACAAAGAACTCAAGAAGTCAGATTCCAGAGAACAAAAAACCTTATTAAAAATGGGGTACAGAGCTCAACAAAGAATTCTCAACTATGAAATATTGGACCACTGAGAAGAAGCACCTAAAGAAATACTCAGCATCCTTAGTCATCAGGGAAACGCAAATCAAAGCAATCCTGAGATTATACCTTTTCCCAGTCAGAATGGCTAAGATCAAATACTCAGGAAAGAGCAAATACTGGCAAGGATGTTGCAAAAGAGGAACACTTCTTCATTGTTTGTGGGATTACAATCTGGTACAACTACTCTGGAAATCAGTCTGATGATTCCTCAGAAAACTGGACATAGTACTACCTGAAGACCCAGTTATACCCTTCCAGAGCATATACTCAAAACTTGCTTCAACACATAACAATGCTCCACCATATTTATAGCAGCCTTATTTATAATAGCCAGAAGCTGGAAAGAACCCAGATGTCCTACAACAGAGGAATGGTTACAGAAAATGTGGTACTTTTACACAAAGGAATACTGCTAAGCTATTGATAACGATAACTACATTTAATTCTTAGGCAAATGGACAGAACTATGAAATATCATCCTGAGTGAGGTAACTCAGTCACAAAAGAACACAGATGGTATGCACTCACTGGTAAATAATTTTAGCTTAAAAACTTGAAATACCAAAGATATAATTCACAGACCATATGAAGTTTACAAAGAAGTAAGATCAAAGTGTGGATGCTTCAGTCCTTCTTAGAAGCTGGAATTAAATACTAATGGGCGGTATAGAATGGGAGAGACTTGGGAGAAAAAAAGAAGGGGAGGGTAACAAAACAGGCAGGATTAGGTATAGAGGTTACAATGAGGATATACATAGGATCAGGAATTCGAACAGAGGTATATTGCAATGGAGGACTGGGAGCAGGCACTAGCCACCAGCAAGTCATAGATGCTAGGAGAGAAAGAGGCTCCCAGCACCCATCAGGGAGGAGATAAGCCGAAATGCCCCAAATAGGGGCGGGAGAACCCATAGACATCATACCCAGAGGCTAGGCAAAGTCCCTAGTCTGGGGATGGGGCCACACACCCTTCTCCAGATTTTAACCAGAAACAGAAACTAAAGGAAAGGTCATCCAGAGACTGTGCCACCTGGGGATCCATCTCATATGCAGTCACCAAACCCAGTTACTATTGCTAATTCCAGGAAGTGTTTGCTAACAGGAGCCTGATATGGATGTCTCCTGAGAGGCTCTGTCAGAGCCTAACACAAACAGAGGAGGATGCTTGCAGCTAACCATCGGACTGAGCACAGGGATCCCAACAAAGATGTTAGAGAAAGGACTGAAGGAGCTGAAGGGGTTTGCAACTCCATAGGAAAAACAATGATATTAGCCAACCAGACCCCCAGAGATCCCAGGGACTTAGCCACTATCCAAAGAGCACACATGGAGGGACCCATGACTCCAGCTGCATATGTACTAGAGGCAGCAATAGAAGTAGAAGCCCTTGGTCCTGTGAAGGCTTGATTCTTCAGTGTAGTGGACTGCTAGGGAAGTGAAATGGGAGTGGGTAGGTGGGAGGGGACTGTCTCCATAGAAGCAGGGGGACCGCGGATTGGAGAGGAGTGAACTGAGAAATGGGATGACGTTTGAATTGTAAATACATAAAATATCCAATAAAAAAGAGAGAAAAGTTTGAGGAGTATGTGATATGATAGAAGACACTGATATATTGATACAAGAAAACGTTAAATATAAAATGTTCCAGACACAAAACTTCCAGGAAAATCAAACACCATGAAAAGATCAAACCTGAAAACAATTGCAAAAGAAAAGGGAGAACATTCACCACTCAAAAACTCAAATTTTTCATAAAACTTATAAAATATTTTATTCCAAAGAAAGACATGACTATAAAGTTAAAAGAAGCTTACAGGATACAAAATAATATAAAGCAGAAAAAAATCCCCATCACAAAATCATATTGTAATTAAAATACTAAAAGTATAGAACAAAGAAATAAAAGTAAAAACTGAAAAGAAAAAGGCCAAGTTATATATGAAAGCAGAGAAACTCATAAACACACACACACAAGCGCACACACACACACTTATACACATACATGGCCACCACCACCAAAGTATGAAGAATCAGCAAACATTGCTCTTAAATATCTCTCCTTATCAACTGACTTATTTTCACAATAAACAAGCAAAGGCAGTAAGAATGGGTTTGAATAAATAAATCATCATTCTATTACATAAAAGTACATCAACATCAAAGATAAAAATTATTTGAGTAGAGTGTTGAAAAAAGATTTTCTAATGAAATGACCCTAGAAACAAACTGGTATAACTATTCAAATATCTAACAAAGTAGATTCCCAATGAAAAATTATTCAGAAAAAAAAAAATGGAGGATATATCAGACTCTTCTAAGGAAAAAAATTTACAAGGATTACTTCTGAATTCTGATGATTTTTTTTAAGCCAAATTTAATGTAACCCACATTTGAAAAAGAAATATTACTTAAGCTTAAGTTACACATAAAAACCCACAACTAATCATGGGAGAATTCACACAAACACAAAATAATATACCTTCCTCTCAGCATCTCACAGAACATTCTCCAACACTGACCACATTCTCAGTTAAAGCAAGTCTCACCAGATGGAAGTACACTGAGAGTCCTCTGTATCTAATCACCCCACGATTAATTAGAGCTGAATTTCAAAACAGAAACAACATAAAGCCTACATTCTCATGAAAAGTGAACAACTCTCTGCTGAATTTGAGAGCACTGTATTGCAGAAAATTTGAAAATATTAAAAAAATGGATGGATCTCTTGATAAATAACATGGACCAAAGTTGAACCGAGATCATATAAACAAGATTAATGGATCTAAAATACCTAAAGAAATAGAAGCATCGATTATGTTTCCCAAATCCCCACCCCCCCAAAAAAAAAACTTTTAGGGCTACAAGGCTTTAATATCCTGTCTTAGGGTATGTTTCTGACTCTGTTTCTAATCTGGGGCACCTTTTCTTATACTGCAACTTATGAGTCATGTTTAGTTGATTTTCATGGGAGATCTGCTTTTTTTCTGAAAAGGAGTGGATTCAGGATTAGATAGGGAGGTGCAAGGGAGGTATTGGAAGGAGAAGAGGGAAAGGAAACTGCAGTTGGGTTGCAAAGAACATAATAATTAATAATAATGATAGTGATAATAATAAGAAGAAGAAGAAGAAGAAGAAGTGAATTTGATGAGTCAGCTACTTTATCCTTTTACATATGAGGCTTCATAGATGTCTGGATGTCTTTTTGATAATTGTAGTTGTCTTGAAAGGTTTGAGAGTCAGTTCTTGATGTTCTTTATTCTCTTGATGGCTGTCATTGCTAGACTGACTGTCTTTGGCCAGAAGGACCCATGCAGGGTAGAGTTTCATATATACTTAGTCTCATTGGGTCACTGCTTCCTGCATCATGATGTAGCACCTTCCTTAATTCCAGATGAACCATGGTTTTGGAATGCTGTGCAAGATATTCATACTTTGGACAATCATGGTTGAGCCTGACCATTGAAATTCTAGACAACTATCCTAAATTTGATAATTGAGTAGAGGATCTATACAGATTCTAATAACATTCCCAAGGATTATAGTTTGCAGAGCATTTATTATCATAAACTAGAACTTCTACTAGCATTGTGCAGTTGGCAGTTTCTATACCCTTATGTCTTCTAACCACAAACCACAGTCTCCCCATCTTCTCTGTTGCACATGGTTTCTTTTTATGGCAGTCTAGGGTCCATTCACTTCTTTCTAGTTGCCTCCATTACTAAGGAAGCTATATCTTTTTCTTACACTGAACTATTTGACGGTTTCCTAAACCATCACTGTGATTATCCTCTAGTTTACGCTGTCCACTAAACCAGTGTTGTGCTATCCCTGTTGCCACAGTTGGTCCAGTAGTTTTGAGGATTGGTACACTATGGGTATCTGCTGAGTTTTCCTTGCAGCTTGGGATGATGGCGGTGCAGCATCTCTATGATTATGTCAGTAATTGATTGGGCAGTGGCAGTGGCATCGTGAGAGCGTGCTATGTATGATCCTTGCATTGTCCCTGAATACAACCATGTCTGTTCTTCTGGGTTTTCTTCAATGAACTGATAGTCTGTGTTGACTTACCACAAATCAGTAATACGTGTTTGTTATACATTATATGTTACATTTATATGTGTGTTAATCACATGCTTATTTCAAAATTGTAATCTGTACAAATTTGTATGTTTCTAGTAATGTTAACACCTCTAGAAAATAAAATACTCTGAGTAAAATGAGGCGTGGCATTACAGACCCAAATTATTTAAATATCACTTTCTTCAGAAAGATATTCAAACGGCATAAAGGCTAAAGCCTTAGTGTTTTGTCTGTAAATGGACTTTGTTGTCATAGAGTGACTATTTTTCAAATCATTTTCTTTGTTTTTTTTATTTTATTTTATTTATATGAGTGTACTGTAACTGTTTTCAGACACATCATAAGAGGGCATCAGATCCCATTACAGATGATTGTGAGCCACCATGTGGTTGCTGGGATTTGAACTCAGAACCTCTGGAAGAGCAGTCAGTGCTCTTAACCCCTGAGCCATCTCTTCAGCACCCTATTTTTCAATTTAATTGAAATAAAATATCTCTGATATGATTTGTTTAAAAATATGTATTTTAAACAAAGATTTTGGTCATAAGCATTCTATAAAAAATTTAAGTAGGAGGTGAAATGATAATTATCTCCCCAAAATATTTTAAAATCTGGATCTAAAATAACTTACAGTTCAATACACCTCAGCATTTTGTATCATTTTACACATGTTAATCTGAATGTTTTGGGACTACAATATAAGAAAATTTTCTACATTGGTTTTATCTACTTTCTTCTTCTAGGAATTTTGTAAGTTCTATATAAAATGCTTAATTAGAATTAAATCATTGCGGAGAATTTCAAAGGACCCAGGTATTACTATGGAAAAAAAGTGTCCTGTTAATTGAATTCTGCCCAAGAAATAATGGAGGTCACTTTCATGTATTACTTCTGTATATATTACATAAAAGTTTTGTAAGACTACATATGATTTTTTTTTGTAAGCATCCCACAACTAGTGTTCAAATCAATACTTTTCCCATTGTATAACCAGGTGCTTGGGAAAACAAAAAGGGCCAACATTCATGACAGTTTAATTCACATGTAGAATGAAGAAAATGTAGTTGATAAGAAATAAGGTGTTAGATGTCAATCAGATTAATGATACACCTAATATTATATAAAAAATACCCAGACCGTTTTTGCTTCTCCAATTATCTGACTTTATGTCAATTGTTCAATGGCTAGGTTTTTTTTTAAATATGGGGTCTATGCTGTATTTATTATGAAAATATAAAATAAACATTGGTCATCTCTAAAATGTAGCAATATTAAAAATATATACATACCCTTGTTTATACAAATATCTATTGTTCTCTAACAGCTTCTATTGATTTTTAATGGTACAGTGAAAATTTGGTATTTATGTTTTTCCTCAAGAAACTATTTAATTTAAAACAGAATCAATGCAAAACCACTAAGATTCACTTTAGAGAATATGTGACAGTAGTCTTTTTTCTATGGCATTTAAGAGTATGTTATAAAAGCAGTGATAGAGCTCAGTGGTAGCTTGTTTGTTTAGGGTGGAACAATCTTTAAAGGGAATAAAAGTAAATAGGCTTA